>NC_139722.1:27213526-27898526 GCF_964211835.1 Anser anser | reverse complement strand
ATTACCATAATTTGCAAATCGTTATTAGTAAGCAACTATCAGGCAAATCTGTCAGATCTGGAAATCAGAACTCAGATGTATCTCTCTATCAGAACTCAGATGTATCTCTCTATCCCCTCTATTACGACAGAAAACATCACAAGTTAGATCCAACTTCCTGTTACCACATATGGAACAGAACTGTAAATCCAATGATTTAGGCAATGACAAGATCAATATTTTTGCCTTTAGGACATGTCCTAGCTCTCCAACAAGTAACTTCTTAATTCTGGATATCCATTTTGTGGAACTAAAATGAAAGTCTTCTTAGGAACAACTGTATGTCTGTATAAAGCATCTCCAGACTGAGCACACACTTTTTTCATAAGAAAATATCCTAGTAAAAAAGTTCTCGGAAGTGATCTACTCATACAGCACCATCAGAGATATCAGCAAAAGCAGTTTCAGTTTCTGTGGCAATCCATGCTCTGCAAAGTCTCTTCCACATTAGAGGAGATATTTTCCATAGTATCACTTGCTATTTACTTAGATATAGAAGTTGTAACTACTAAAAAGTGTAACTTTATGGATATACCGATCTTCTCCATAATTTAATCACAAACTGGCCAAGTAGAATTGCACCTCCAGCATCCCACCATCTCCCGTGCGTAAATCCATTTGCCAAATTCATGATCGCAAACTCAGACTCTTATCACATACTCCATATCCATAGCCAATAATACCTCAACAGAACAGAAATATCCATGATGGCAGTGCAGCAGGTCAGAAGAAAGGCTGTGCTGTGAAGAGGAATCAGCAATGTTTGAAGAGGTTAAGGGGTTATGGAGGGCCTGATGTCTCAAGAAGGGGTACAGGGAGACAGAGAAGGTAGTGGTAGAAAAGCCAAGACACAAAAAGCTTATCTCAAGATTCCCTTTTTCTTTTAATTAAATTCAAAATTATGTTGTCTTTGCAAACATTTCTCACAATTTTAGCTTTCTCCCTTGCATGCTTGTTTTCCTAATTTAGGTTTCATAGACACAATAGTTCAACAGAATCAACCAAAATCCTCAGAGATGAGTCAATCACCTAACAGGACAAAAGAACAAAAACAAATAAAACAAAACAAAAACACAGAAAATTTTTTTTTTTTTTTTGAGCAATTTTGTAACAGATAGACAAAAGGCCAGCAGTGAAAGTTTGTTCATATGAGATAAATATCAGACTTCATGGTAATAGAACAGCAGCTACTATGCCAGAAACATGGAAAACAACTGTCAAGTCAAGCCCTACAGGGCAATGTTCCATATGTAAGAGAAATGGTGGGATGGGAAACTCAGGAGAAGCTTCACACATCAATAGCAGCCGCTATCCATAATCCCATCCAGTTTACACAGCCTGCCACATTAGCACAGCCACACCTTTTGCCACATAATGCTGCCTAACCTTACTGAAAATGATCCAAGATCTCAGGTTACTTGCGAACAACAGGCCACCATTCCTACTACAAGTTCTAAAAGGCATAGAAAAAGGTGAAATCTAACAGTCTAAGATCAAACTGAATAATAAAAAAAAAACTTTATTTTTTTCTTTTTATTTTATTCAGTTTTAAAAAAGTAGGGAGGAAAAGCCAAATTATAAATAAATTTGAGAGAAGTACAAGAGACAGTTGACTGTATTTGCTGATGTTTCAGCTGAATTTGTCTCTTCATATTGTTTTGAGAGGCAGCAGCAAATCTATGCAGATTGCCCGTATCCTCTTGAGTAATACCAAATACAATATCTAAATGCTTATCTTAGAAGAAACACCAGTGCAGCTAAAAAGAATTTCCCAGTGTTTACATATAATTTGCAAAGTAAAATCCTAGGCCAATATGTCACTGCAAACAGCTCTTTATTATTATGATTATTATTTTTTTTCTTTGAATGGCATTTGGGAATGAGAATCAGAGTACATATCAAAGAAAAATATCTGAAATAAAAAGTGAGTGACTACAGAAATGCTTCAGGAATATTCTAATCATTTCTGCCTAATCTTCCTGATTCTCTTTTGGAGAGTTTAGCTGGTGCTTTCAAATACTAGAGAAGAGGAAGATTGTACATAGGAATTTGAAAAAATATTCTCTTGTTATTATACTGAAATGATCAAGGTTAAGTAGCCAAGCATATAGATTTGTCAAGGGTACCCTGTTTCTCAGGGAAGGCAACAATTTCAAAAATTGTAATCTAGCTCTTAGTTATATCTGTGCCCCAGGCAGAAGTAAATTTGTGCCAGTTCTGTAGAGAGAACAGTGATTTTTCCAAGGGTGCAATGTCTTCTCAATCCCCTGTGTGAAAAGGAGAGCATTAGAAAGACAGTTTTCCCTCCCATGCTGCTATCTGTTCCAATTTTAGAAGAGTGGTGGCCAGCTCTAGTTGGGATACGATTTGATCTATATGTAGGATGTCTATACTAGAGATGCTAACAGACTGAACTAGATGTAATAATCCTGCGATTATGTTCTAGATATTTTTCATTTCTTTATCAATTCCTGGAATTATTGCTAAATAAAGGATGGGCTTTTAGTAGATCTGAAGTGTTAATTCAGATCTATCTGTCCCAACAGCTACCAAAACTTCTGCTTAAGTGGCTGTCCAGGAAGGAGACGACCAGGATGAAGTATGAATGAATTATGATTGTCAGTCAGAGATAGAAATTAGCTTGATATTCTCTCTTCCTTTTTCAATACTTTTCTGTTTTATCTTTATCTCAAAATAAATTTGTATTCTTGGTGATGAATTATTTGAATCACATTATTTGAATGATGGGAGGCTGTCCTAGCAAAACTACAAAAGGTTTGTGTGTACATATATGTAAAAGATCTAAAAAGCTAAATTTCAGATAAAATTAATGAATGTACAACATGTTTGGTTTTCTCTTGAAGAGTGTTCTGCAGAGTTTCTGGAGTTCACCTGAATAGGGCACTGAGTGCACTGAGGAGGCAGATGCAAGATCTCCTGTTTCTCCTGTGCAGGTCTTCAGCTTGTTCCCCTTGAGAATGCTATACATCAACAAAGAAATTTCATTAGTATTCATCAGGCCTGAGCATAGCAAGGGTGGTACAAAAGCAGAACTCACACAAAATACAACTCTGTGATTCCTGGGGTGCAGGCATTGTAAGTAAATTGGGCAAACATGAGAAAGCCAATGCTGTTACTGATGCTGCTGATCTGCTGGCAGTGAGCTGAATAAGCAACAGCAGCACCAACAGTGTCTCCAAGAATCTAGAGAAGATTAGGTAAAAATGGTCAGATGTGTGGTGCACATGTGGCATCTTAAGGTTTTGTGCCAGTCAATCGTTATTGTATTTTTGATACAGACATTTTTTTTTCCCAGATGTATTATAGACCTATCCTGTACACCTCTCTTCACAAATTTATGTCAAAGTACTGCCAATATGTATTTTTTTTTCAAATTATTTAGCCATACTTTTAAAAGCAAGATGCTAATACTGCTTGAGTAGCTCCAAATCAATTTGCCTAGTATATTCATTAAACTGCATATCACTCTATCCAAAATATTATAATATAGCAACCTATAAGATATGCCAAAGAATAGAAAAAAAAAAACACAAACACAATCAAACAAACAAAAAAAAACATGGTTATTCTTTCCAAATTGAAGGCTGGAAGAACATTTCCAACATATAGAATAGAAACTAGAATACCTACTTTGCTATGTAGTGAAATAAAAATGTCAGAGATGACTAGTAAAAAGTGTATGAAGTAAAGCCAGTTTTGAGTTGGGACAATGATGTATAAAGATTTTGTTTGATTTTTTCTGATATCTTTTCTATCTTCTTTCTCATTACAATATTTGCTGGTAAAACAAATGTAGCATTAAAATATAACTAGAGCACATAAGTCCATTGTTGCACATTAAAATGTCTGTGCAGACATTTTACATAACTGCAGTCATGTAAAATGTCTGCTCTGAATAAAAATTGTTAAACTACTAAGTTATTGGCAAAAAGTTTTGCTACTATTAGTGGGCTTAAACTAAACCCTGAATATTAACCCTGGTACTTTTTGTTTGTTTGTTTGTTTGTTTGTTTTGTAATGCAGTTTGTGGAATAAATCTCCCCCTCGCCAGGGGAGGTTTAGGTTAGATATTAGGAAAAACTTCTTTACCAAAGTGGTTGTTAGGCATTGGAATGGGCTGCCCAGGGAAGCGGTTGAATCGCCATCCCTGGAGGTATTTAAAAGATGTTTAGATATAGAGCTTAGTGACATGGTTTAGTGGAGGACTTGTTAGTGTTAGGTCAGAGGTTGGACTAGGTGATCTTGGAAGTCTCTTCTAACCTAGATGATTCTGTGATTCTGTGATAAATGCCACATGGTTTTCCATTTATTTGGTGATATTTCTGACCGTTCTGTTTTGACAATCATTGGAAAACAATTACAAAAGGTATATAAAAGACAAGAGAAATGTGGATGTTTCTGTTCGTCTTCTGTAATTAAGAAATTGTGTGTGTTTTCTTTTGGTTCTGGTTACAGTTATGAGTTTTTTTTTTGTCGTTTTGTTTTGTTTTGTTTTTTCCCTATACTATATGTGGTAGATTATGACCAGAATGCATGCTTGTAGTTTAGTTTGATAACCGTGAAAACAGAAGTATGTCGTGAAAATGCTGAAAGTCTATTAAACTACAGAGATGTAGTGCTGCTGATGTAGTTATAATTAGGTTTTTATGCAAAGCTACTTTTATAGTGAGTTAAATTAAAAAAATAAGTATAAAGACACTTTAGCACTCTAGCCAGGTGTTTTAGCTCTGAGCATGTAGTTGCAATACTGAAAACTGAACAGCAACCAGACCATACATCCTGTCTTTGGACAGTTATTAGTTCTACTTGGTAGCTATAACAGTCTTGTTTCTAAGGGTTACATGGAGATCGATTCTGCTAGTTAAATCCAGGAAATATTTTTCCTAAGTACCTATTCTAACTGTCTCATTTGAGAGTAGAGCTGAGAAGACTGTCTATCAGATAGTTCCATTTTACTGTTTACTGTCATAGCTCATGCATCAGATGTAACTTAGAGGCATACTCAGAACAGAAAGTGGAGAACATTGTTATTGCTAATTAAAACAATGATGAATGACTTTAATTATAATTGCAGTATTTGTCCAGGGAGTTATACTGTGTGTTGAACTGAGATGAAACTGGAGTATATGATATTTTGGAATGCATTTTCCTTTAAGCAATAATCTCTTCCCTACACATCTGATTGGTATGCATCTTTCTATACACAAAATATTGTAGAGAGAATATGTATAGACAATTACTTATTTTGCTATTGTTATTTAAAAGATTGACCTAACCTCTAGAGATTCCTCACTTGGAAAAAAAATCATACTAACTCATGGGTTGGATTCTCTGAAATCCACATGCATTATTTTTGCAAAAATCAATAGAACAAAAAATATATATATTTTAACTTTTTTTTTTTTTCATTTGCAGAGAAAGAAGACATTGCGTGATATGCTGGGTTATAACTTGCAAGGGGGTAAAAGGTATTTTGGAATACAAATGCCTTAATTTTTGAGGGAAGCAACCAAGAAAAAACAAGAAAAATTCCAGCCTTGAGATTCTGACCCCATGAACTAGGAAAAGTAAGATTTTACCTTTCTCTGCCTGTCTGTCTGTCTGTCCCTCTCTCTTATCTATTCTTTGAAATGAAATACTCATCTGTGTAAAATTCTTTGTAGCACCTAGCTTTTTCAACCATTACAATTTTTCAGAATGTATTTTTTCTAGCCTGTTAATGGAGTGTAACAGTGTTCTTCCATTTTATCAGAATTATTATTTCATGTACAGTCAGTGCCATTAAGTAAGAGTTTATCATCTGCACTTCTGAACCTCTTTACCATGGTCCTAAAGCACCAGAATGAGGATAGAGTTAAACTGAGGATACAGCTTTTGTGACATTTTATTGCATAGAGCATCTATGTTCACCAATGTGACACATGATGAGAGAATTTCAAAATGTATATATAAATGCATATTCTTACAACAAACACAATGACACTTAAAAGTTAAGTGCCAGATTTCATGAAAGATTGTATCTTAATGCTAAACCTACTTCTGTGCTCCAAACAACAAATTGAGAGTGTTAAGTACCCAATGCTTATACAACATCCATCAAATTAAGTGAGGGATAGATGAATGACACTGAGCCTCATTAAAGTGAGGCAGACCTTAAGTAGACAACTTCATCTATATTGTCTTCATTCCCAGGCCTGACTGCTCAGTCTGAAGAAGGTACAAACTGCCCAAGGTAAGCATATACCAGACCAAAATGACCACATCCATACTGCATGACAGGTGAAATAGTTCTCCAGTAAACCTTGTATCTAGGTTGCCTGGGGCCATTCTAGCATACATCATATTCACCATTTGAACCTCAGTCCTGAGGCTCATCTGTCCTTGATTTAAGTCCCTGATTTAGTGCAGCGTGAATGTGGGATCTTGGCTTAGTTTTTACTAACAAAGCTGGTATGAAGAAAGAAGAAAGTAGGTAAGCTGAAACAAAATAAGATTTGAAAAGCAGAACACAAATTGTAATTGTTAAATGGTAATAATAAAGTATACAAAAGGAAAAAAATACTGAGAAGTTATAAAAAATGAAGTAAAACAAAACAAAACAAACAACACTTAGAAGTCAGTAAGGTGCAAGGGAGCCCATTCTTTCCCCATCTTACTTTCAGTTGCTTCACTTGCTTATTGAGTATCTTAGTGTGGATTAGTCTTAGGTATCTATAGTGTGAATCTTTTCAGAGTCTTTTTGTAAACATTAAAGGACACTGGATCATAAATGACATAGAGAATAGGGGTTACATGCCAGTCTGCCTAATGTACAGTCTGTTATCCTGTCAGCACTGAGGATAACATACTCAATGCACACTGGAAAACTCTGTTTAACCCTCACTGGCAAAAATGTGCAACCTACTGCTGCTACTGCCTCTTCCAGTGCTGCTGTCCCTGCTGCCACTACTATTTCAGAAACTGTTGTTGCTCTTCTCATGCAAGTGACTGGGAAACCATGACAGAACCGGAGTCCCATTATTGTGTTACCCTCATCTTTTGAGATGAGTCAGAGGAATCTATTCATCCTTCAGAATATGGGAGGTGTTGTGTGAAGCATCCAAAACTGCCAAGAAGGTGGTCATTACCCTCTTCAGCATTCCAACACATTACTTGTACAAACCAGACAACCACAGTAAAATGTTTTGACTGTGACTTTCTTACAGATCCTTCAGTGGCAGTCACAGACTTTGTGTGAATAGTCATTCCACTTAGATTCATCATTGTCAGGGGTCACTGGTAGTGCCATACACTGATGTGCATGTGGATCTCATGGCTGTGTCACTGGGAAGGGCAGCCATGGCACTGCTGTTTCAGAGAATGTGGAGGCATACGTTGTCCTACAGAGAGTAGCATCATCCTGAAACTGTTGTTGCATCTTTTGTTCTATGTGCATGAGATTGATTGTTGGTCTTTATATATAGATGTGCATAGTTACAAGGTGATCCACACTCATATTTTGGCCATGAAACACTCATACAGATGTATTTCTGGATTTTCCACTGAGTTATGGACATCAGTGAGCCAACCTGCATCACAGTTTTTAGGTTTATGGAATTTTTGCTATTGACGACTAAGTCATCAACAAATAGAATGAACACAAACATAAAGCTCTCTCAGCCATATTGTGATTTTTTCTTAGGAAGAACTGTACAGCAAGTAAGACAATAGGACAGTATCATTTTTTTTTTTTTTAATTGAACTTTTGGCACTATTCACAGCCAATTTTTTCTTCCATTTCTGTATAAGTGCTCTAACTACTATGTTGTTACCTAAGCAGTGAGTTGCAGCATCATCCTTTCTGGATTTTTCAGTGAAGGGCATAATAATTTCAGTACTTAGTGGTCAACTTAGTGCTTAAAGCAAAACTACTAGACTGGGCCTCTTGGAGTACCTATAGGCAATAGTTTGTGAATCCTGAATCACCATCCACAAGAGTGTGAAGAAACTCTCACAGTGGTCTCGTGAATACTTCTTAAAAGAATTGGAGGAGCCAACAAGGCGGGAGGAGCCTCTGGACCTTGTTCTTACCAACAGGGATGGGCTTGTTAGGGATGTGAAGGTTGGGGGCAGCTTGGGATGCAGTGACCATGAGACGGTGGAGTTCAAGATGGAACTTGGTGGAAGAAGTAAGGCAAAAAGTAGGATTGCTACCCTGGACTTTCAGAGAACCAACTTCAACCTCTTCCTGGACCTATGTGGGGGTATCTCATGGGCTAAATTGCTACAAGGCAAGGCTGCTTGTGAGAGCTGGGAAACTTTTAAACAGCACTTCTTCTAAGCTTGGGATTGGTGCATCCCTAAGAGAAGGAAATCGGGGAAGGGGGGCAGGAGACCTGCGTGGATGAGCAAGGAGCTCAAGAACAAGATCAAAAGGAAGAGGAAGGTCTATGAAATGTGGAAAAAGGGCCTGTCCTCTTTGGAGGAGTATAGGAGTGTTGTCAGGGCCTGCAGGGTTGTGACGAGGAAGGCTAAAAGCCAGCTGGAGATGAAGCTGGCAAAGAAGATAAAGAATAATAAGAAGGTTTTGTTTTGTTTTGTTTTGTTTTGTTTTTTAAGTATGTAAACAGTAAAAGGAAGACTAGGGATAATGTGGGTCCCCTACTGTGGGTCCCCCAGGGCTGTCCTGGTAATGGGGGACCCTGAGAAGTCAGAGGTACTGAATGCCTTCTTTGCTTCAGTCTTTGCTTCAAAGACTCCCCACCGGGACTCCTGGACCCTGGAGGGAGGAGAAAGAGTCTGGGAAATGTAGGTCTCCGCTCTGGTTGAGGAGGGCATTTTTCAGGAGTGTCTGAGTGGGAGCAACGCAAACAAATCCATGGGTCCTGATGGGATGCATCCATGTATGCTGAGGGAGCTGGCAGAGGTGATCGCCGAACTGCTATCATCTTTTAAAGGTCTTGGAAAACAGGAGAGGTGCCTGAAGATTGGAGGATAGCCAATGTCACTCCGGTCTTCAAGAAGGGCAAGAAGGAGGATCCGGGAAACTACAGGCCAGTCAGTCTCACCTCTGTCCCTGGAAAGGTGTTGGAACAGCTTGTTCTGGATGCCATCTCCAAGCAATTGGAAGAGAAGGTTATGAGGTGTAGTCAGCATGGATTAATCAAGGGGAAATCATGCTCGACCAACCTCATTGCCTTCTTTGATGGCATCACCAGCTGGGTAGATGGGGGAGGAGCAGTGGATGTCATCTACCTTGACTTTAGCAAGGCTTTTGATACTGTCCCCCACAACATCCTGCTAGCAAAGCTGAGAAAGGGTGGGATAGACGAGTGGACAGTAAGGTGGGTTGAGAACTGGCTGACTGGCTGAGCTCAGAGGGTGGTGATCAGTGGCGCAGAGTCCAGCTGGAGACCTGTGACTAGCGGTGTTCCCCAGGGGTCAGTGCCCAGTCTGGTCTTGTTCAACATCTTCATCGACGACCTAGAGGAGGGAAGAGTGTCCACCCTCAGCAAGTATGCCAATGATACAAAGCTGGGAGGAGTGGCCGACATGCCAGAAGGCTGTGCTGCCATTCAGCGAGACCTGGACAGGCTGGAGAGATGGGCAGAAAGAAACCAAATGAGGTTTAATAAGAGCAAGTGTAGAGTCCTGCACCTGGGAAGGAACAACCGCATGTATCAGTACAGGCTCGGGGATGACCTGTTGGAGAGGAGTTCTTTGGAGAAGGACCTGGGGGTCCTGGTGGATGACAGGTTGACCATGAGCCAGCAGTGTGCCCTGGTGGCCAAGAAGGCCAATGGGATCCTGGCATGCATTAAAAGGAGCGTGGCCAGCAGGTCAAGGGAGGTGATCCTCCCCCTCTACTCTGCCCTGGTCAGGCCTCACCTGGAGTACTGTGTCCAGTTCTGGGCTCCCCGGTACAAAAAAGACAGGGATCTCCTGGAAAGAGTCTAGTGGATGGCCACAAAGAGTCCAGCACGGGGCCTGGAGCATCTTCCCTATGAAGAAAGGCTGAGAGACCTGGGTCTGTTCAGCCTGGAGAAAAGAAGGGGATCTTATTAATGTTTACAAATATCTTAAGTGCGGGAGACAGAGGGATTTGGCCAAGCTTTTTTCAGTGGTCTATGGGGAAAGGACAAGGGGCAATGGTCAAAAAATGGATCGCTGGAAGTTCCGCACCAGCATGTGAAAGAACTTCTTCACGGTGAGGGTGACAGAGCACTGCAACAGGCTGCCCAGGGAGGTTGTGGAGTCTCCTTCCCTGGAGATATTCAAGGCCCATCTGGATGCCTACCTGGGCAACCTGCTCTAAGGAACCTGCTTTGGCAGGGGGATTGGACCCGATGATCTCTCAAGGTCCCTTCCAACCCCTACAACTCTTCTGTGATTCTGTGATAAAGTAGATAAATTGGCTACAGTTGATTGCAAAATCAAGACTTACTCTGCTGAGATTGAGTAAAAATCCCCATTGTTCTCAGTTTGAGCAAAATTTGGCCTTCAGCTTATATGACATTCATTAAAATATTAATAAGTTGTAATATAAGGTTTAATAGAAACATCTTTCATATTTCATTAATATGTCAAGGTGACAATTAATAGACTACAGATATGACAAGTTTGAGAGCATTTTTTTTGTTCTGCTTGACATTTCTCTCCTTAACCCTTTAGGCATTCTGGGCTGTGCTGAATAACCACACCACTTAATTTGCACCACGACCCCAGCCCCCTCCCCCACCAAATACCTTTGGAAATACAACTGAATGGATGAAAATGGATGAAGCAGAAAGATGTATTCCTCCTTTCCTTAGACTCAAACAAGCAAAAGTCACTGGGTTAGAAATCCTCCTTACGCAGGAGTCTGTGCCAGCAGCAAGAGTTTTGCCATTCATAATGATTGCATCAGGTTGCACATAACCAGCAGCACTCAGTACAGAACCATGACCTGCAGGAAACCATTCCATTTGTAAAAGGTCAAACATTCTTAGCCTTAAGCTTTTGAAACGAAGCAGGGAAAACAATTTCAGAGCTATTTACTACCCAGTTCCTTGACAGCTTTTGTCCTAGCTTCCTGTAAGAGATATTTGCTTTTATAGTCACAATCCTTTAAGTAAATATGATGCTTGTGGCTACAAAAAAAAAAAAAAAAAAAAGCATTTGATTGTTTTCTTTGAGTAATAAAGCTTTTATCTTGCTTCTGAAATCATAGTCTGCCTGGCAATGCTTTTTTTTTTCTTCCAGAGATAATGACTGATATCCCTTCTATACATTTTAGGTAATAAAATCAAATAAGAGTACTGATGATCATAGAATAATGCTAGTAATGTAGGAAATGATTTATAATGTTTTTGCTACTGATGTAAGTACGACCATTCTAGAAATCAAATAAAAATTACAATTGCAAAGTTACAATTTTATGTTGCATTTCTAATCCTTTTCTATGCTGCTGACTATGGGGGAATTTTTGAAAATGAGATATAACACCCCTTCAGCATTGTTTATACACAAAGATACATACAAAATCAATATCATTTTTAAATAGGCTATTAAGTCCACAAAGAATTCTAATTTATCTGGCAAAATAAGTATACAAAACCTACGAAGGAAACCCGTAGTCCCTAAATGAAAGTACGAAATGTCCTCCTCACATTTCTGGAGATATTATTCTGAGACAAAATGTGTTGTAGAGACTATTCTTTTCAAGCTTCCTACCACCTGTAGAACCTAGGCACTAGTGAGCCTTTTTAGTGTTTCAGAAAATCATGGTACAATTATTAGCCTTTGCCAATGGGAGAAGGAGGCAAAGCATGGAAAGAAGAGTGTGTATCAGAAAAGTGGCATGTTTACAAGAGATAGTGGGAAAGTTTGCATTATAATCCCCAAAACATATCCCAGAATTATTAGTCACTTTCATAGGTCTCTTGATTCTCCCCTCAAAAGTGAAAACAAAACAAAACAAAACAAACAAAACAAACAAACAAAAAAACAACAAACTAGAGTATCCAGCAACACTTTGCTTTCCAGAATTTCCCTTGTCGTTCCTTCTGCTTTCTTTTTAAAAGCATCCCTAAAGCACCATCAGTTTTATGAGTCCATAAATCTGCAAGAAAGACAGTGAAATAATGGTCATCTGCTTCTAAATTAAAACCGTATCATAACACTGGAGGCTGATATCTATAAACTTGTTAATGCTGATAAGGAAAACATTAAAAGGAGAAAAAAATCCTTCCCCAACATGACGTATATGACACAATTATGGTGTTAGTAGAAGACTTCAATGTAACAATGAGAGATTTTTTTTTCTTATATAAAGAAATTTGAGTGAAGCTGTTTATCTGCATTTAGTTTGTAGCTACATTCGTGATAGTTAAGAATGTTACAGAAATTAAAATCAACAACTGTTTCTAACAATTAGTGCAAAACAATTACCTAGTTTATTGATGAGATACCCTTTGGCTAAGGGTACAGATTAGGAAGGAAGCAGGATGAATTAATGTATCTTCATTAAAATAGTTAACCGGTAAACTTGAACTTAGGAAGAAGCAGAGGACTGCAGAGGGCAAGGCACTTGCTAATAATTAATTCCTCGTCCTGGTGCCCAGATGATGCAATGGTGTTATATAATACTTTTTACATTGCATCAATGTTTTGACTATTGCTGAGATGTGCTGGCACAGGATCAAGGCTGTCTCCCTGCCCCATTCCACAAAAGGCCAGTAGGCTAGAGGTGGGCAAGAGGTAGGGAGGGGAAATTGCCAGGACAGATGACTTAAACTGACCAAAGGAATATTCCATATGGTATAATGTCACAGTCAACAATAAAAGCTGAAGAAGGGGAAGGAGAAGGGCTGTTTGTGTGTGTGCGCGTGCATGTGTATGTTTTTTGCTAGGAAAACATTTGCCTTGTCAAGCAACCACTATGTGTATTGAGGCCCTGCTTCCCAAGATGCAGCTGAACATCATGCTTCTTATCTCAACCCATGAGTGGTAGTGACAGAGTCGTATGGTAGAACATAGCTGTCTATCTGTGTGAAACCAACACAAAGTCCCACATATTATTTTTGTATATCATGTTATTGTATATCATATATATACTTACACACATAGCGAGGATTGTATTTAACTATCAGCATAGCAAAAGTGCTTCAGCTCTTGCCCATAAAACAACAGAATGAGAAAAGAAAAAGTGTTTTTATCACAAACATTTTTAACAACTAATACTGCATGACTACCCTTGGGTTTGTGATGTCCATATTACTCATTACAAGGGATTTGTCTTGTATATTTTTCTATTAGTCCAATACAAATTGAGGAAACAAGCTAAAATCAAAACTTTATGGAAAACTGACAAAAGAATCTCTCAGTGTTATCTAAGCATCTTTTGCGTATACAGCACAAAAATAATCCAACTTCTCATTATTGTCCACTGAGACCAAAACAGGCCTATGGTTTAAGGCAGGAATAAAAATCCTCAAGCCACAAATTTTAAATCCTGATATCAAATATCCCCAAATTCAGTGAGATTTTAATGCAAATTTAACCATCTCAAATGATCTAATAAAATACAAAACAAGCAACCATAAATCATGGAAGACTGGACTAGCAAATTTGAGATAGTCATATTGATTGTAAAAAGTGGAAGAATTAGAAAGTACTTAAAGGAAATAGCAGCATAGCATTCTAAATCAGAATATTTTGTCTGTAATTCCTCTTTTTTTTCTCTTTTTTTTTTTTAGCTTTTCCAAAGTTTTGTCATTTGAAATGAATAATTGAACTATAGGAAAACCTGGCACAAAGAAGACGGTTTTTACCCCAATGTTTACAAGCAACACTTTTGAAGATCACTAAAAATTGCCAAAAATAATTTATGCCAAAAAAGTGTGATCTAATTTCTTTTTCTTGCTGTAGGAGTGTTCTTAACATTCCTATAAATCAGGCTTACTATTCTGCTTCACTGCTCAATGTGGCCTCAGATTAATCTACAAAGTGTCAATAAATCATAAACTGTTTTATTCATGTTCAAAGTTCATTCAATCAATTTTACCCACTGCTGAGCTTCTGGTATTATCAAATGTCTGATCTATCTTTGTGCATTTACTAAATAATTTAGGAATATGATATTGACTGATTAGGCTTTATTTTGGAGCACGGAGAATCTATAGTTATATAAAAATTTCTCAGGCTGACAAAAACTCCTTGAATTGTTGATGGAAAGATATGACTAACACATTGCTTTAACAGAGCATAAAAGATATGTTCTAGGTAAAAATATTTTACCTATGATAAAAGTGTTTGTGGACACATTTCTGTGATACACCAAATCTCTAATCCACTTTTCATTTTCCTGTTCTCTAAGATTTCAGACTAGCTAGTGGTATTCAAACGAAAGAAGGAAAAAAACCTTCTGCAGGGTCTATCACTTTCAATGGATAAATGGCACAGGAATAAGCAAGATGCACACCAGACAGATACAAAAAGTAATGGGCTTGAGATTTGGCTGAGCTAAACTGGCATAGTCCAAAGAAAAAGGACGGTTCAACACCTACTGAAGAGACTGTCTATTCTACGGACCTTTATATGCAGTAGTTTGTATTATTTGTAGAGTAAGAAACTGCAGTAATGTAATCTCCAATCTCTTCTTATCCTACCAGGAGCATAATGGTTTAGTGGCAGTAGTAGAGCATATATTTATTAATATGTACATAAGACAATATGAAGTTGAAATAATGATCTTATAACAGAAGAGGCAGGACTTCATTACTTCAGATAATTCCTGAAAACTGATTACTTGTATAACTCAGTTATAAAGTGTTACCATATATCAGTCTGAACAGAGTAAAGGTGAATGGCCATGCAATTCTAGTCATTGTGTTACATATTATCGCAGTTGTTTGTACACTTTAAAGAATTAAATGAAGTCTACCTTGTCCTCCAGAAAACAAAAACAAAAACAAAACCCAACAAAACAAAACAAAACAAAAGAATAAAAAAAAAACAGGCTAATGGACTTGCACTCAGGGTGTGGATTTTGATATAACAAAATAATCTAAGGTATGCTGAAGGGGAGGAGAAAATTTTCTTCTTAATGCTCCCTACAAATTCAATTTGACAGCTCCATGTTGAGTATGAAAATCTTTTAGAGTATCATCCTGAAGAGCTTCTTTTTCTTACTGATTTTACAGTTGTTTCCAGATTATACCCAGACACCCAATTCTGGCACCAAAGAGATAAATATAATAATAATTGTAGTAATCAAGTGATTCAGTGATAAATCCATGACTGCATCAGCATATGGGACCTGGAAAATTACAATAAGAGTTAGAGAAGACCAGGGAGCTCAGGTGTCTGCAGGGTTAGGTAAAATCTCAATGTAGATTTCTAGACTGAAGTCTCAGACTTTTGATTGTTGCTCATGGTCAGACATTAGTTTTGGGCATCCTTATGTGATGTTATTGGTCAACACATGTTCTGTTGGGCAGAGCTCTGCAATAAATATTCTATGTCACTAGACCATAATGGTTTATCTCTAGCAGTTTATTCCAATCCAAGTGGATTCTATTATTTTCCATAAATTCTAGAAATTTTATATACTTTATGACTGGAGCAAAGTCAGAGATTCAGGAAAGGGTTTTCTAATTGCACCTTGTTTCCAAAGTTTAGCTTCACCAGTATATTCCTCCCTTTTCTAAGGGATAATGAAATTTTCATTTTTGCTTCCATCAAAATTCTTTCCATAGCTGAGTGTTGAAAATTCCTCTAACCCCTTTGATGATAACTGCCACCATTGTAATAAGAGAAGCTGTTCTTGATAGATTACTGTTGGTGAATCTGGGATTCTGTGAAGCTTTTTTTCCAATGGAAAATACTGACTTTCCAAACTGAAGTAATCTGTGGAGCCATATCAATCTCCTACAAGGAAGTTTTTATAGCTCATGTTAGAGAAAGTGTGACCATTGCAACACAGCACACAGATGGAAAATTAAGACATTGACCTGTAATAGGGCAGCTGACTGTAAATCCTGACTTGGAACATTCAAACTGAGGGATTGTTGGTAAAGTGCTTGAAAGTCAGATTTACAGTGTCTACTTTAAATCCTTAATTCTGCTTCCTCACTCCCATGTATAACTGCTGTATCTATAATACTTTTATGTAACTGCTCTATCTATAGTACTTTTGAATGCATTGATAGTATAGGCTGAAAAAAGTTAAGTGGAATGGGCAGAGCTAGCAGACGTAAAGAAAGAGCAGAGGAAATAAATTTCAAAGTATTATAAATTCATATTTATCACTTTTAGATACAGAGATTTGGGTAGGCACAGACGGATGAAAGAAGTTTGAAGTTTTCTTTAGAGTAAGGAAATACACTTAGAACTCAGAAAAAAATGCTGATAAAGAATTGAGATAGACACAACATGTATAGGAGACATGGGAAACATATTAATTGGAACAGACAATGTTTTCCCTTCCTCAACACAGAACTAATAGCTGAATGCTGTAATGAAGTTTTATTTTACTAAGACTTCATTACTTTTTCAAGATGTATTACAGAACATTTATTAGCTCGTTATGAAGTGTTATAAATAATTGAAGCTGAGCTACAGTTTTCAGGTGAATAAGTGCTTTTGTTTCATTATTATTGCTGGTTTTACCCACTCAATAGTCCACAAGTTTCAACAGTTTTCATTAAATTTACAACTCACTGCAGAGATGTGGGCGTGTCTTGACTCTTCCTCACCTGGCTTCACCAATCTGGGGAAGCAATACATGGAGTGCAAGAAGTGTTCTCTCCCTTGAGTGGATTGTTTCCCTGGAGCCTCTTCTCTGTACCCAGCTCCACAGTGACAGAGTAACTCAGAGAGAGGTTACCTGTTGCAGGTTAACATTTAAGTGAGGTAATTCTGCTGGGCCAAGTAGCATGCATTTTGGAAATCCTAAATGTGGGGAGAAGAATTGAAGGGATGCCCAGTAACATGCCACAGACTGGTTACCCCTTCCTTAGTAAGTTCTGATCACTGACAGTGACACAAAAAATTCTCTGGGGACTGTGCATATAATAAAAATATTGCCCTAAATATTCTCTCTTGTCTCCCTTTCCCATCTCACACTAGTTATTAGAGGGGGTGGTGGTGGTGGTGTGTGTTAATATTCAGGAAGCCATCTTTACCAGAAAGAGAGTAACTTCTGTATCATTTGCCTATTCTATCCCAATACCCCGACTGCCAACTTTAGTTCAACCAATATTTTGTATTATGTGGTGTGCTACTTTTAGTTTTAATAAGCAAATAATTGCCTTCTCAATCACTTCTTGTGCACTGAATATAAAACCATCAGATCTTTCATTGTTTCAGCTTGATAACAGTGTGCTTGAATTGGTCATTGATTAAGAAGAGCTTTTATCTCAGGCTACAATAGAAACTTGATTGTTATTCCTTTAAAACAGAAGCTGTGGCAATCTAATCAACTCTTTCATTCCTTGAAATTCCAATGTGATTTGGTATCTAAGACAAATAAAACCATGAAAATATTTTCTAATGTTTTAAACAGGTACATTTCTATTGCTGCCCATACTGACAAAAATCCTAAATTTGTGGTGCTGCAGAATCACTTTTCAGGTTAGAGTTCTACTTTCTTGAGTGTTACACCTTCAAGCCACCTGAAAATTAGAGTTATTGTAGAGAAAACGTATGATAAACTTATACCATCTTTTTAGAATATCCCATAGGCAAACATAGCTTCAAAGTGTTTCCCATACTTAAGAACACATGCAGTGCCAGATTTAAAGATGAAATCTTCTATATTTATGTAAATTTTTCTTGTTACTGTTGTAATATGCAACTATATGTTTTATTTTTGACTAAATATACTGAAAGGTTTAATTAATACTACTAGAAATGCATTAATTCTCATGAGAATTTAAGTTTGTCCAAGTATTTATTTGACAAAGAAGAAACATTAGCTTTTGATTAGTGTGTAGCTTGAAAAGCTCATTGACGCTGAAAGGTATTTTTGAATAGTTGTTCCCATTTTAGGTTAAGATAGAAAACTTTTCTTATGTTTTTATTAGAGGGATATTTAAGTGAAAACAAGTTCTATCTTTTAATTTTTAGGAATTCAACTATTTCTTGTACTTTTTCTCTAACCCTAGTCATAGTCTGTCTCTGGCATCAAAAATGTCTCTGACTCTGGCTGTGAAAATGATTATCATATCAAAAAGCAGGATTATGACCTCAAGTGAGGAATAATCAGAAGGAGCAGATGAACTCTTCCGGCTATGAGATACCATCAGATGGGCACTAGAAGGCTTTGAAAACTGCTTTTATATATTTTTAAAATGATAAGGCTGAATTGAAGATCCACTGATCTGTTTGTATTCTCCATGAAAGGATGATTATCTTCAGGTATTCAATAAATACAGTGTAAACATCCCTCTGAAGAAAGGTAGCTTGATGAAAAACATTTAAAAAAAGATGGAGAAAGAGAATAACACTTTCTGCCTTGCTGTATGAGGAAATTTGTACACAGTGTAAATTTAATAGTGTTCTTACTGGATTGGTGTATGTTCTTGATCTTCTGTGGCGGTTTGATCATTAGGAATCCTGAGTACTTTTTTTTTTTTTTTTTTCTATCTGCAACCTACTTCAGGCACCCAAGGGAGGACTGCAGTGCCTGAGACTTTGGGTGAATTCCTAACACTCACTGAAGAATTCTGGATTGATGCAGGTTATAAAGACACAGAAATACATTCTGTTCTGTGAGGAATGCTCTATTTTTGTTTTATTGCTTATTACATTGAAGAAATTAAAAATGTTTATTCCCTTTATAGAATGTTGAAAATTCATCACTAATATATTTATGTCTGTCTCTGCAATTACTATCAGGCAATCAAGATCCTAGAGCTTTTTAACTGCTTCCAGTATTTGTTTCTCTCAAAGGCACATTGAAAACCTTTCAAACTGTGAAGTAAAAAAGTTTGAAAGGATTAAAAATGATGCAGTGATGAATCTTGAATCTCATGAGGTAATCAAAACGTACGTTATGCATAAACAAGAAAGAACTTAAATTGTTCACTGTACTGGGTGCAGGCGTCGTGGTGTTGGCAGCAGGGTGCTGCAATACGATTTCTATGAGGAGAGGCTGGGGCTGCCTGGTGCCGGCCCCAGCCGGTTCCAGTCGGCTCCAACGGCCCCACACACAGGGCACGGCTGGGCCCAGAAGCCAAGATGGCGGCGCCTCTGACAACTGTATCAAAGAAAGAGGAGAAAATGCTGCATAGCAGTTGTGAGAGAAGAGTGAGGATGAGAAAGCATAAGAAACAGCCCCGCAGAAACCAAGATCAGAGAAGTTTTAGGGGAAGACGTGCTGCAGGCACCAGAGCTGAAATTACCCTGCAGCCCAAAGCGAAGAGCCCATTCAGGAGCAGGGGAAAAATGTGAGGAGGAAGGAGCAGCAGAGCAGCTAGGTGAACATCTGGCAGTCAGTGAAGGTCAACCCACCACATATTGGTTCTGAAAAAAATTGATACTGCTTACGTTTTGGATCACAAGGATATTGCATGACTCTTCCATGGGTCTCACTGCAGACTAACACAACTCTTTGATTTTTCTCACCTCTGACTCATTTAGAGAGCACAAGTGAGGTTCAACCATGGCTGCATACTGCCATAATCTGAAACCATACAGCTCTTCTGAGACAAAGGAAGAAAGAGAAAGGGAACGAGTGGAGAGGGAGAGAGGTAAAGAGAGAGAGGAGCTGGCTGTAGCTCCCTTTGCTGTGTGAACTGAGGCTAGGATGGTGTTGGCCTAAACCTTGGCATACAGTGTCATTCAGGGTCACTCATTAGTCCTACAGTACCATATCTGGCCTCTAACCACTAGTAAGGGATGCCTGCCTCATTTTTGTCATCTTGTTTGGATGACCTGAACATCCCGTGTAATCTCAAATGGCACTGGGCATATACACATGCGCAACCTAATCATGACCCCATTTTTTTATTGGTTCTAATGATAGTATAGGCACCTAACACAAATGTATCTCTTAACCTCTAACTGAATCCTACTTCTAAGCTTAGCTATGTTAATCTCAAACTGAATTCTGCTTTCATAAATCTACTTGTAGCATTTTGGATGCAGGCCCGATTCAGTCTAGAAACTGTTAGTTGCATTACCAGAGCACTAAATCTCCTCAATTCCAGCTGGGGAAATGGATTGGTTCTCTACCACTGCTCTCATCCTTTTCTTCCTTTTCAGCTACATTTCCCTTGCTGCAAATACTGTCTTGGCCCAGGCTTAGGAAAATGTGTCAAATTAGATTCACACATCCAGATCTCTCACTATGTTGGCAGAGTAAAAGTGTGACTCACTACACTTACCAGGATTATTGTCAGGATTACTTATTGTCAAAATCAATTGTTAATGAGAAAATATTGTGAGTCTTACACAGAGGTACAATGCAACAGAAATCCGGGCAAACCTTATGTCCTGGTTTCTTCTAGGACAGAGCTAATATTCTTCATAGGGTACATGCTGTGTTTTGGACTTAGGAGAAAAATGATGCACCAACGTTTCTGTTGTTGCAGAGCAGTGCTTACACAGAGCCATATACTTTCCCGCTTCTCTTGCTGCCCTGCCAGTGAGCAGGCTGGGTGTGTACAAGGAGCTGGGAGGGGACAGAGCCAGGACAGCTGACCCTGACTGTCCAAAGGGATGTCCCATATCATATGGTGTCATGCCGAACAATAAAACTGGGGGAGTTGACCAGGGGATGCGGAGGGGGGATGCCGCTGCTCAGGGATGTGATGGGTGTCAGTCAGCAGGTGTGAGCAATTGCATTGTGAATCACTTGCTTTGTGTATATATTTATATATATATTATTATTATCATCATCATTATTATTTTCTCTTCCTGTTCTGACCTATTAAACTGCCTTTATCTCAACCCAGGAGCTTTACCTGTTTTTTCCAATTCTCTGTCCCATCCCACTGGGGGGGGCGGGGTGAGGATGGGGGTGGTGGGGGGAGTGAAGAGAAACAGCTGTGAGGTGCTTAGCTGCCTGCTGGGTTTAAACTACAACACCTTATTATACTTTCAGAGTTAAACAATCCTACATTGCTCTTGTAAGGAAGCTTTCTTGCTGCACTCAGCAGACTGCCATTTGTGTTAAGTGAATTTTTTTTTAATTTTATTTTTTTGCCAAAACCAGTAAGAGCTAAGCATGGAAATAATTTCTCAGAATATCCACTGAAATCCTATTTTCTTAACTGTGAACTTAGATTTGGAACAATTTTTATCAAGATACTTCAACAGAAGAATTATCTATTAATTTAAAAAAAAAATCAAATAGAATCCCCCATCTCGTCTAGAAGACTAGACATTATATCTTTAAGAACGAATGAAACTAAAATATTAAGTCTATAATTGACAGAAAAATGAAACAGAAAAATATTAAATCTATGATTGACAGAAAAATGAACGTTTCCAAAAATACCGCATACAGATAGATCCAGTGAAATCATGGCGAGCCATGGGGAGAGCCATTCATTATACTTTCTTACACAACAATTCAGCTTCTGGCATGTATTGAAAGTTGAGTCTGTGTTTCTTGCTGAAAGAAAAAAAAAGCAAAAAACATATTTTGCTGTTTTTTATTGCTGTTACCTCACATTTAGGAAGGATTTAGTTAAATCCTATTTCTTTCAGTAGAATTGTACATAAATTGTACAAGCCACATTGGACAGCTGCTGGGCTCTGCTCACAGAGGCCACCCCTGCAGCCCCTCTGCTACCGAAACCTTGCCATTTAAGCCTGATATCCTTTAAGCATTTTGAGATCGAGGCTGTCATGTGCTGTGGCAAAACTGCCATAAATGTTTGAAATAACTCAGTTAGATTGCAGAAAAGGACTTTTATAAGCAACCCTAATGTTACAGTTGTGCTCAGAAACATTCTTCAAACCCAGTGTTGAATTATCATCTCTGAAGTGTTCATCTGAACTTCTGTTGCAGTAGTGAGGAGTATGGGAACATGGCTGGGGAGGTCGTGCCGGCAGTTGCAGCTCCTATGGACAGAACTGAGGAGCTCAGCTATCCCATGCCCTGCAGTTCTTCTGGGGCAGTTGGGGAGCTTGGACCTTTTTTTCCAAGAGTGAAAAGCGGGTACAGTTCAGTGTAGTTCAGAGCTCGTGCTTGGTCTTCTACTGGTGCAGCTGCACTTCTAGTGGTGCTGTTTAAAACTGGTGTAGATGCATCTGTATGAACATACATATGTCAACGTGTGTAAGCAACCAAAAAGCATTTGGATATTCACAAGACAAATCAATAATATGCTCTTTTTATTTGGATGGCTGCTAGTACTGACATTCTTGTCCATTTCCCAGCATGCTCCCCATTCTCAGTGACTCATTTCTCTTAGACTTACAGTTGTTCTGTTATGCTGCTGTTGCTATGTTGTTGTTATGCTGTTATTGTGTGGAAAGTAATGTGACTGCAGACCATTCACTATCTGTGAAGATTCACGATTTGTGAAGATAGCCAGAATTGTGTCCTGCTGGCGCACAATTTCGTCAAAGGATATTTGTGCCTGTTCTCCAATAATTTGTATTTTTCCTTAAAAAAAAAAAAACATACACAAAACTAACAAACAATAAAACTTCTAAGCTACTGTGAAACAAAGTTAGGAATTTAACTGTGTTCAGGTTTGGAAATTCCAATTCCAAAAGCTACAGTATTAACATTCTCAGGAGAGGAGGGGAGAGAACATGAAACTACCACTTTCTCCCTTTTTCTTGCACACATTACCATTTTTCTATGCTGTAATATGAGAAATACCTTCCATGCAAACACAAATTAAAGATTTTTTATTTGTCTGGTTGTGTACATGAGCTGTGTACTTAAGCCCAAGAGTAGACTATGACCCTGATTATCTATTTCAGATCTCTAATTTTAAACTTGACTTTTTATGTTACCCTAGAATCCATCACACCAAATCTAATACTTGAGTAAAACTTATGCCAATATATTCATTTTGCTCTCATAACCACTGAGCCTTTGCTCTCAATGTTTTATGTTCCATTAAGTCTGTTACTAAATGTGACCTTCTAGCTTTATTTAGTCTCTTCTCTTATTTTTAATAACTGTATTATATTTTTAGTTACCCTAAGAAATTGAATGGTCTTATTGCTATTTTTTTTACCAGCAGACAATTTAGAATATTTTAGCAACTTATGTAACTATTCCTGATCTTTATAAAAATGCATCAGTTTCATCAAATAAATTATTATAACTGTCTCAGCATGTGCTGTCCTATAAAAAGAACAGAGATCTTCCTAGAGCTTTCCAGTGTTCTACCTTTCCTAGAGTTCATCTTAAACCATGGCTTCCAATTAGCTTTTTTGTTTTGTTTTGTTTTGTTTGTTTAAATCACTGGATTAAAGTAAGTTATTATTTAGAACCTAGAAGTCATTTACCTCTAAGCTGTTATACTCTAATTAGAAATATAGTTTAGGAGTTCATCAACTCAATACAAACAAATTAAAATAGGCATATCTGAGAGTTGCCATTGCATTATGAGACAAAAGACGGCTGTGAAATTCCCTATGGAATTGCCTACTTTACAGAATAGTGTAAATAATAAATACTTTGGAAGTAACAGTACATCAGTTACGGATATCATTCATATAGAAAAAGTATAAGGAAAAGCTCCTTACGAAACATGTATGTAACATAATTAAGGATTGTATGAAGGGATAGTTAGAGAAGGAAGAGATAAAATCAGAAAGACTGGAAACATAATGACTTTCAGTTAACAAGGCACATAAAAAGTAATAAGAAAAAAATTAAGAATATTTTTTAAGGAAGAAAGGAGCAAAGTAAAATAAGCATAACAATGAAAATTATGAATGATACAAAGAAAAACTTCCTTTTGATTTAATCTTTATAGAAAAAAAAAAAACAACAAACAAGACAAAACAACAACAAAAATGTGAGCATGTAAATTGAATGAATTTAGTAAAGGATTAGGAAATTAAGGTAAAATCTAGAAAGAAGTGTTCAGAGAATACAGAGATACATAGATGCATGCAAGTTCAGAGAGCCTAATGAATGTCTGATAAACTAACCAAAGTATTCTTTGAACTATCAAAGGTTATCTTTACAATTTCTCTAAGAACAGAGGAAGTATCACTGGGCTGAAAAAGAATGAATATTTCTATAAAGGTAGAAAAGACATCTTGTGGAGTTCTGGATGCATCAGTGTCCTTTAAGTCCCTGGAAATATTCTTAAACCAATGAGCATTTATAGAAAACTAAGTGTTAATGAAGTGACAGAAAGAAAAGAAAACGTAGGCTTTTCTGGATCATGACAAATGAGTCTAAACTCATACTTTGACATTAAGGGAAGAAGAAACAGATATATATAGAGAGAAAGAGAAGCCTTAGAAAGCTTTTGTACTATACTATATGACACCACTTTAAAAAAGATAAGGTGCTGAAATCTCCTTCCTTGGAAGATTTGAAAACAGATTAAATTGTCATTTGATGAGGATATCTACAGTAAATTAATCCATTATCATTGCAGAAGTTGGTCTGGGTGATTTCTGAGAGGTTGATGTGGTCAGTTCTTGGTTTTAGTTCTTGGTTTGTACCCTACAGTTTGTTACCCCTCACATTGCATTGTGTGATAACTAAATAGTGGAATTCTGGCAATAAGTATTTCACACTCTGATGTGAAGACCACACTGAGTTAGCCCACTTTTCTCCTCATATTTCTTCAATCTGTAAGCTACTATCTGCAATCTGAAGTGAGTATGATTTGTGTAGACATTCTTGCAAATGAGCCTGGAGGGAAAAGCAGAAGATTCTATAGACCCCCAAACTTTCATTTGCAATCCTACTGAGCAAAAAATTATTAAATCTGCATTGTTTTGCCCCAGTCACAACAATGATTTATGTACACTGCCTGAGCAAGCTGCTGTTCATTTTTGCTCTGATAAAGATATCAGAACCCAGTATCCCATAATGCAAAAGTTCACAGAATCATGATTTATCTCAGATGTTTAGGACCTTAAGTTTGGATATCTGATGAAGAAGGCAATGATGTCTGGACGTGAATTGAGATACTGATTAAAGAAGTAGCTAGCCTAACATAGTGTAGTATCTATACCTTAAGGAAAGAAAAGACTGCCTGTCTTTACAAGAATTGAGTAAATAAATGGAACATAATAAATTCCAATTGTGAATGAAAAAAGAAACAACCTTATTTTACTGATTTGCATAGCACCAAATGATATAGATGTTGGGGGACTTTCTTTAATATTACCCTTTGTAGTGCTGTTTTGGTCAACAGAAGAAAGGTTTGGGGCTGCCTGCCCATTCAAGTATAAAAAGTTCATTCTACAAGCATCTCACTTGTCTCTGATCATTTTATTTTTAAAAAACTCTGCTGTCTGTGATATTACTGAGTTAAGCTCAGACACCTACTCTATGTCAGGCAGTTAATTTAAACTAGAGACCAAATTTTCTATCAGATACTGACATGGTTTTTGCATTGAATCTTTGCTTATATACGAATGCATACAAAATAAGGCCACATATGCAAGGCAGTCACAGCAATGGAGGCCATATCAAAATGTTAGCATTAGAACAGAACAGTTTTCTGAGTACTGTTGTCATCTAACCTGCTTCTGCCCTGTATCTCAAGAGCACACAGAAAGAAATAAAAAATATCCTCCAACCCCAAATTATTACTTTCTGTTGATTTCCTTCTCTTTTTCAAGCATCTAACATTAGTTGGGAAACAATTTATAGTGTAATACTCTTTTTTTTAATTATTCAAGCAATCTGAAGCTTTCAGTTTCCAAGTGGGAGAGGAGAGGAGAGGAGAGGAGAGGAGAGGAGAGGAGAGGAGAGGAGAGGACAGGACAGGACAGGACAGGACAGGACAGGACAGGACAGGACAGGACAGGACAGGAGAGCACAGGAGAGGAGAGGACAGGACAGGAGAGGACAGGAGAGGACAGGAGAGGAGGGCAGGGGAGGGCAGGGGAGGGCAGGGGAGGGCAGGGGAGCTATCACAGGGACTTAAAGTATAGCAAAAGCCAGTGTCAACTGTGTGTTATTGCAGGTCAATATGGCTAATTGTGAGTGGGAATGTTGTGGGAAACTTGTGAGTGGGAAACTATTTAAGCAGAGGAACTATTTAAATGGAAAAAACTCATGTGGAAATAACCTCTATAAATCAGAAGAGAAGACAGCATTGACAAGAAGTTGGAGGTACTAAGCTGCTAACTTGAATGAAAGCATTCTTGTGCCTTATCTTCCCCTGAGATGTGCCCATAATTATTTAAGAAATTCTGCCTGAAATCTGTCCTACAGATCCTCTTTCTCCTTTTGCAGCTAACTTTTGTTCCTAAAACAAGTTATGTTCCTGAAAATTAAATTCAGCTTGAGTTTAAAGGATCTGGGTTAAGCTCTAATTCTCAAAGGTCTCAAAGATTTCAGAGTTAAGTGGACAGTTCTAGAAATAACTGTAAAAGGCCGGCAGAAGAAATTTGTAATGCCTGAATATCTTAAGGTCTTGGCACTGACACGACACCCTTTACTTGTTTTATGTTTTGTTTGGCTTAATCTATTTCTCATGTGATTTATTACTAGAGTTTATTAACATGGGAGTTGTGCTAACACAGCTTTATTGTTGCCAGTGTCAGCTGAATGTTTCTTCAAGGCACAGCATTGTTAATAATTGTAGCAGTTCTCTCCCTGTACTGCACCAGACCTCACAATGTGTATTCTTGTCCTCATGCATCTCAGGTAACCTAAGACATACACATCAAAACTTGGACTGACAACTGTCTATTTACTATATACTGTGCTACATATATTCTGTGCTATATCCTACCATAGGGAGCTTTGTTGCCTTAAAATAGATCAAAAAGTGCTAACCTATGGATCAAGAAACTGCTGAAAAGCTCTGTGCATCAGCACCTACAGCTAGTCAACAAAATTGAATACGCTGACTAGGGAACACTGGGTATTTCTACACAGACAGTTTAATATTGTCTCAAGTTCAGAGTTATGCCTAAAGAAAACTTTACTCAATAACTTCAGTGCTCTAGCAACGAAGTCATTGAAGTCTAGGATTTCTAACATTCCTAAAAGGCATTTCCAAAAGACTAAGATTGCCCCCTTATGACACACAGATCAAAAGAGTATTGACTGTAGCTCTAACTGTGGGATCCAGTAGGATGTTTACCCATACAGTTACGACTTTGGCCCTCCTGTTCTGAAATATCAGCTAAAGGCAACCAACAACAGTTTTCTAAATTTCTTCTTATTCCTTATCACATGAACACACTTAGACTTCTTTTAATTTTTCCCTGAAATCACTCAAGAGGTTTCAAACGAGCTTTCTCAGGTTACAGAAAAGGCTTTAGAAAAGTCTTGCTCTCAGCTCTTGGTTCTTATCCTACTCTAATTGCAATGCCAACTTCACCTACGAAAAACGTTTAGTCTGCACTACCATATCAGACATAGTGCAAATTTGGAAACACACTGTCAGACATCTGGAAATCAAAAAGGGGCTTCTCCACAGGTTGCAGCATGGAGATCTGCTCCACCATGGGACCCATGGGCTGCAGGGGGACAGCCTGCCCCACCAGGGGCCTCTCCACAGGCCGCAGGGGAACGGCTGCCATATGCCTGGAGCACCTCCTGCCCTCCTTCTGCACTGATCTTGGGGTCTGCAGGGCTGGTTCTCTCTACATTTTCTCACTCTTCTCTCCCAGCTGCTGTTGTGCAGCATTTTTTTCCCCTTTCTTCAAACTGCTGTCTCAGAGGCCCACTCAGCACCTCTCTGGCTTGACTCTGGCCAGCAGCAGGTCCCTTTTGGAGCCACCTGGAGCTGGCTCTGATCTGACAGGGGGCAGCTGCTGGGCTCTGCTCACTGAGGCCACCCCTGCAGCCTCCCCCTACGAAAACCTCACCACGTAAGCCCAATATAATCTCATAATGATGTACGTTTTGTTGTTGTTGCTTTAAAAATTTCAGTGAGGTTCTAAGGTTCTTTCTCAGGGTTTCCAGGACATACTCCCACAAACGTCAAATGTGTGTGGTCCTGGGCAACCTGCTCTAGGTGGCTCTACTTGAGCGGGGTGAGGTTAGACCAGATGACCTCCAGAGGTCCCTTTCAAACTCAACCGTTCTGTGATTCCTGTGATTGTATGGTTCTGTAAATGACACATTTATCTTGTAAAGTGCAGGAGAAAGGGGAATTAGCACCCCATTCTTCCTTCATGTGAGATCCTGGTACAGAACACATGATACTGTAGACTGTTAATAGTCCATTGATATCTGACCATATACTCCAGTAAGACAACAGTCTGGGGAATGTGGATGCACTGAACAACATTTATTAACTGGCATATTATGTGAAGTTTGCTTTTTCTGGAAGTATGTGTTGAACAAAATGCACACATTTAGAAAATTGAGATTTTACTTCATGGTTTTCTGCTTATTTCTTCCACAGTTGGGATATGAAGGTGTTCTCACTGAGTCATTACCGAATTTCATTTATTTCCTGGCATGCTCTCAGACAATTTCCTATTCCTCTCTTCTACCCACATCAGCCACCTTTGGCTGCAACCAGCCAGGTGGTTCACTAACTGACTTAATAACTTATAAATTCACCATGCATTATATTTTCTGCAGAGCAGACTCTCTCACTACCAACAGAATTTTCCCAGATAGAGTAATAAATGGGGTTACCTCAGGGTTTAAACAAATGTGAAGTGTGTCCTTAATGCAACCAATTTAATCAAACACATCACTGAGTTCTTCTAGTATATTATTTTCATTTAGCTCACAGGAGACCTCCATTATACGTTTGATCAGTTTTAATTCTTCAGAAACTTTAATCCCTGGCACACGCTAAACCTCCACGTTCACAACGAGAAAATATAATAATCCTGTGTCCCTTTCTACTGGGAAGGGTGGACTTTTAGCATGTGAATGCTTTGTGCCTACATTTGCCGTAACAGTATAGCATTTTAAAAAAACTTTCCTGTACTTACAATGAAAAGCTTAGTAATCTAAGACAAATGTCTATAGGAACTTGCAGTTTTTCAATGTGTAATTATCTGGATTTGTGACAATTTTTCTGAATATTGAATACTTCAGTTACGTCTATTATTCACACGCTCAAGTACATTTCTGGCAACACAAAGGATTACACTGTGAGTTTAACTGACAGGCTCACTATTTGCTTTCAAAATATTTGACAACATTTAAAACTATAGTTCTAAATTCCTACTATAATTTGTTTGTGAAGGAGTAACACAGCTTATTATGTTTAAAACTGGGTAAAAATTGTGAAATTAAGCCAACAGAAAACAGATCATTTTGAGATAATGTGTTGGTTTTATAAAGAGTGTTACTAACATAACCAGTTGATCAAGAGGTCAAAGAATCACATGGGGGCACACAGGGACTGATGTATTCATAACCTAGTAATAACTGAGGTCAGATTTAAAAAAGGAAAAAAAAAAGAAAAATAGAAAAGCAGTTGGGAAAATGTCTTTATATTTATATATTATACTGTTTATATTTCAGGATAGATCCAAGGTCATTAGATTGTTCCTAGTGAATGACAAACACTTCATTTTTGGATAGTGAGAACCTTCTGAAAAGGCCTCTACAACTACTGACATAGTGTTTAGCTGGTTGACTCCTTTAGCTTGCTTTTAAATTTATTAAGTATCTTTAAATGTTCTTAGAGGTTTGATTCTGGATCTCAGCTTATTTTTTATGTTGTAAAAACCCAAATCTGTGTATTGTCTTTCTGATCTCTCTCTCTGGTCACATAGTCGTCTCATAGCTCTTTTCATCTAAATTTCTGAAGGTCGAATAATTTCATCCCCTTCAGTCAGCAGCTCAGACCACTAATCTAGATCTACCTTTCTTGTCACTTCTGTACACATCTTAGTTTAAGACAAGCTGTATAAGTATCATATGAATTATATATCAAGTGAGGAAACACGATCAAATTTAGAGGAAACTCATCACTTCAAGCCTGTTCCCCATTAATTACATAAACTTTGAAATCCAGAAACCTAATGGCAGCATTTTACATAATCATGTAACTAACTCCTACTTTTAACAAGTAGACAAACTGAGAAGTATGGGCTAGATAAATTGACAGTGAGATGTGCTGACATCTGGCTGAACTAGTAGACTGACATCTGGCTGAACAGTTTTGATGGCTGTTTAGAACATGAAGTCCAGCTGGAAGCCAGTCACTAGTGGGGTTGATGCTGAGGCCAGTACTGCTTAACACCCTCTTTAATGACCTGGATGATAGGATGGAATGCACCCTCTGCAAGTTTGTATGTGATGCTGAACGCGGAGGAGTGGTTGTTGCTCCAGATGGGTGTGCTGCCATTTAAAGGGACCTTGTCAGGCTAGAAAAATGAGACAGCAGAAGTTCTCATGAATTTCAAGAAAGGGAAATACCAAGTCCTGCATCTGGGGAAGAAAAATCCCATTCACCAGTAGTTGCTGCAGTCCAACTGGATGGAACACATCTTTGCACAAAAGGACTTGCCAGTTCTAGCAGATACAAAGTTGACCATGAACACACTTTGTGCAGTGCGTTCTTGGGGCAGGGAAAGCCAACAGCCTCCAGAGTTGCATTAAAAAGAACAATGCCAGCAGTCAAAAGAGGTTATCCTTCCCATCTGTTGGGCACTGCTGAGATACATCTGGAGTGCTGTGTCCAGACCTTACGTAGCTTCCCAAATACAAAAACCTAAGTGGAGCAAGTCCAGTGAGAAGATGAAGGTTATTAAGGGATTGGAGCATCTCATACAAGAGGCTTTTCTTCTTTCCAGAAGAAGAACTGAGACTAGTTATCCCTTAGAAGAGAAGACTCAGGGAGCTTCTGTTCTTATCAAAGTGTATAAATATCTGACAGGAATGTGTAACAAAGATGAAGCTAGGCTCTTTTCAGTGGTGCCCAGTGACAAGATGAGGCAATGGGCACAAACTGGAACACAGGAGTTGCTGACTAAACATAAGGAAATACTTTTTCTCTGTGAGGGTCACTGAGTAATGGCACAGATTTCATGCAGAGGCTGTAGAGTGTCCATCTTTGGAGATATTCAGATCCCAACTACACACAGCCCAGAGCAACCTGCGCTTGGTGGCCATGCTTGAGCAGGGGTGCTGGACTAGACAGTCTCCAGAGACTTCTTCCAACCTCAGCCATCCTATCATTCTGCAAAATTTAATTTACAGGAAGCGTAGCAAATGGACAGGGAAGTGGAAGAAAAAAATAGGAAAGAGGTGGAAATGGAAGAAATTACCTGGCTGACAATTTCAAATACAGGTAGTTAAGTTTACTGACACCACTGATTCAGTATTGCTTTTCATCAAAGGAGGAGACTCCAGATGACATTTTATCTGATCTCAGTTGTTAACCCTTGCCCCACTTTGCTACTAATAACTTTCCTACCCACAAATTTCTGTAAGTGATAAAAGGAGTGATTTGACAAAGCTATAAAATAGTTTGGTGATCATAAGGGATCATAAAGGTGATCATAAAGAAGGAAATTCTGATTCTGATTTCAGTTGACATTAGTCCATCTTTTGATTTGATTTGGTGGGAATTGTTAACCCTAGTGGTGTCAGTTTCTGTATTGCATGTTTCAAACCAATGCATTCAATAGAGCAGGAAGTGTTAATTCTACAAAAAAATGCTTCAAAAACATCTGGGGCACATGCTCTTAAAAAGTCATTGTACGTTTTAAATATTTCACTACATACTCATGTGTCATTGCACTTTTAAGGCTCTGAACTATATCCCGCTGGAAAACTTACTAACGAATTCTCATTCTACTGCATTTAATGCCAGTTTACTACAAAACTTACAAATAAATAAATACATCACCTTAAATAAGGTCAGAAAGGACCTAAAAATTAGTATTCTTCTAAGAGACTTCCAGTAAGATTTCCTGAACATCTGATCTTCAGTCTTCAGCAATGCAATATTTGAGCCCACCTTGATCTAAAATGTTTGTCGTGGCAACCTTATGCCACCTGAGCTGAATCAACATTTTCAGAAATCAGCCTTCTCAGAATAACAAGTCTTTCTGAAATGCCAAATGAGCTTTTAAGTAAAAGGTGAGAGGTTTCATTGTTTCATTTTTTTTTCTTTATTATGAAAATGCTCAATGATATTTAGGAGAGAGAAAATGAACCAGTGAAGAATGAAGGGAAACAATTTACAAAAGGAGAACAAGAGGTAAGGGATGAAGAGAGAGACTGAAAGCAAGTTAAGAAATATGAGGTAATAGTGCAAGAAAATATGACAAAGTTTATACTGTTTAGAAATATTGCATTAAATATGAAAATCAAGAGAAAGAAACACTAATGAGCTCAGGAAATAATGCTCTCCATAAATCAAGAGTAGTTTTGTGGTTTCCAAGATTTGAAATACAATAAATATGCCATATGAGCTTTGAGATCATTGAATTCACCTTTCAGTGCTTTCCAGAAAGAAATGTCCTTAAAAAAAAAAAATAAAATAAAGTCAATAGCTTTCACATAAAAATATGTGTGGTAGCTTCCAGAAAAAAAAAAAAAAAAAAGAATAGTATTGTGAGATACCAAAGACAAATGGAAAGAGAGGGAGAATAACATCAGGAAGAGCTGCTTTCGAAAAGGAATTTTCTATTGATCAAGTCCAGCATTAATTTCCTCAACTTTTCGATGGTTTTCAAATTTGTTGAAACTTCAAAAAAAAAAAAAAAAGAAAGAAAAGATTGCCAAACAATCTATCTAGGCATGAACACAAAGGAGACGATGTAAATCTGCCTCAGGAAATCTGAAGAAAAATAATGGTTGGGAAGAGGGAGAGGAGAATGAGGACTGCTGACAGTCTACAGGTAAGGGGCAGACAGTGGTAGAAAAGCAGTGTTAGTATTAATATTACTTATTTTGTTATTAAAATGAATATGCTATTTTTTTTTTCCTATTTTACATTATTCTGGAATTTAATCTACTAAATATATATTTTTTTAGGGGGAGAGAGGAGGGGAAGAAAGTAAAAAAAGAAACAATTCTGCTGTAGTGTTACACATGAAATCAGCTTTATAAAAAAGCAGGTTAACTGCTTTTCTATGGGAACTTTTTTGTTGCCCATATAGATGAACAGTGGTTTAGGAGGTTATCATTGTAATCATTGTAATTATTGTATCTGTTATCATTGTGATCTATTGCACTGAAAAATATGAGACAGGTGAAAGCTACAACAGAGAGAGTTACTTATACAATTGGCTATAAAAAGACAACCATCTTGTGTTACATGAAGCTATTGTCTACTCATGGAGTCTTAGAGTAAAGAGAATAGAAGGGAATTTGCATATCCTCATTCTTGTAGTTCAGCTAAATTCAGCTATTAGAGACACCCCGGAAAAACTGAATAACCACACTTAAGCCAAATGTTGTGAAAAAGATGGCATTTTCACATTTCAGGTCCATCAGCGTTAAAGAAGGATAAGCTTCGCTGCACATTGCATGCGTAACAGTGCTTTTTCTGAAACTGAGACTGCACTTCTGATGCTTTTAGAGGCACTTCTAAAGTTTCAAAGACCAAAAAAAAAAAAAAATCACACCCCTTGGCTGCATGAAATCCAGGCCATTTGCAGCATCTGAGAAATATACCATTTTTTTCAGTCACACAAAAACAGAGAAAGCTGCAAGGATACATCTGTTATGGTTCTATGCTACTGCATCCTGCTACAGTTTCCTGCTCATTTTAGCCTGAATTTCAGTCCCTTCTTGTTAAATGAGGCAGGAGAACCTAGCATGTAGCAGCAGCTCCAATGGGTTTGTGAGGTAAATCCACAGAGCAAATTTTCTGCGTGTTCCCCAGTGGATCTCTGGTTTCTTCCAGTAATTACTTTCCCTGTCAGTCACTGCACAATTAAATAGCTACCTGGCTGTGGCAGCTTGAACCTTTGATTCTGACAGGAGGTGGTTGGGGAAGTTAGTATGGAAAACGGTTTAAAATAAACAACTCCAAATGCCATATCAGTCATCAGTGTCCTCTGCAGACTTCCAGAGAAAGACAGCGGAAGATCGTATATTTTGACACTAACGCAAAGTTATGCAGGTGATTTTTAATGATTTATAATTTAAAGAATAATAAATGCAAATCACACTGTCTAGGAAGAAAAAGATATTGTAATTCAACAGAGCTTGTAAGTAAGAAGATAAAGCTAGCATAAAAAATATACATGTCAAAGAATCTTTAGATGTCAAATGACAGACCATCCCCCCAAAGTTTAAACGGTATTTTATTTGCATTTTTTCAGGTAACCAAAGTCTCAAGAAAATAAACCTCTTCCCAACTAATTTAGAGGAGAAAGAAAAGGGGGAGATTCATGGGAACTGTTTGGAAAACTGTTTCTGCACATGGACATAAAATTATCCCCTGCAAAATGGGTGATGGAGTACTGGAACAGGCTGCCCAGAGAGGTTGTGGAGTCTCTTTCTCTGGAGATATTCAAGGCCCGTCTGGACGCCTCTAAGGAACCTGCTTTGGCAGGTGGGTTGGACACTATGATTTCTTGAGGTCCCTTCCAACACCTACAATTCTGTGATTCTGTGTGATTCTGTGATTCTGTGATTCTGTGAAAACTGTATGAAAAGGGACTCAGGTTGGGTTTCTCATTCTCAAAGACAATAATTTCAAGAAGTAGTACCGGTTTGGTCCTTGACTTTCATAACAGAGATGTGCCAATAGTAATGCCTAAGTCACAGCTGGGGCTAAAATGTATGTGATATCAAACTCATTGAGCTCTAATTTTTTTTTCTTGCTTTCATGGTTTTATTTTATAACTGGCTTCTAATTTTCTCATGAAGAATTTACTCCTTTACCTTGATAGAATATCCTAATTCTCCTGCTGGATAAATATGGTGAGCTCAGGTGTGTTCAAGAAATCACCTCCACTGCAGGCCCAGATTAGTCTGAAACAATCACATGGTTCCTTTTTTTCAAAAAGCAGCATACACTTTCTCAGTGCATACTTTCTCACTTCCTCTCTCCTCAGCTTTCCATTTTCCCCAGTAACAAGGCTATTACTGCTGTCACTCTGAGCAGCCTGTCTGTGTACACTTCAACACAGACAACAAAATGAAGTTGGAGCTGATGTACTGCAATGAGATAATGTTCTTCCATTGCTGCATCCTAGAAGGGTTCAACAACTTTTTCCACAATAACATGTCAAAATAGCAACTCATCATGGCCACACTGAGGTCCAAAATATATCATCCTGGGTCTATTGCTTTATTTGTTCTAGTATCATGATTTTTACCGTAAAAGTGGGTCAAAGAAACTATCTAAGACTCATTTTGGAGTTTTAGAAAGCAGGCATTCTTTAATTGTGACACCACCTAGTGTGCATGACAAATTGTCCAAGCTACAGGGGCTATGTACAATCAAACGTAAGTATTCAGCGATTTCCGAGAAATAATCAACATATTCATACTATTTCCTGTAACTCGTTAAAATATGTAAATGTCCCTGACGCACACACAGTTATTTCTGGTGGTGGTCTTTTGGGGGTATCTGGTGGTTTTTAGTAGCCTTCCTCACTATGTTGACTGCTTGAACCCAGTTTTTGTGCACGCTCAGATCATCTCATTCTTTCTTATCTTGTTCCAATTTAGCCATGCATACTAAGCTAAGTCATTTACACACACAAAAGTATGTGCATACCATGAGTTCCTCACCTGTTCATTACAGGCACACCCTCCAGGCCTGGGTTATTTTACCCCCCTCCCTTGTTCTGGGATACAATTCTGTATGGTTTTACAGATAAGGCTGACTAACTAGTGAGTAAGGTATCATCAGACATACAAAGTTTCTAGTCTTCCTTTTATCTAACGAAACATAGTAAAATATTTCAAATTTGGTTCTGTTATTCGATCAGGGAGAGAACCATATGTCCTTCTGACTTGGTATCATAACGTGACTCAAACTCACTTCTGGCTCAGTTTTCATTTTGTTGCACACGCTGGCATGTAGATCTTACCGCAAATGGACTGATATAATTGTAACACCTTAGATTAACCTTTAATGACAGATATGTGCATGACATCCCCATTACCTCAGAAAATCCACAGAAATGACCAGAATCCAGTTCTTCAAATCCTAGTCCCCTCTTAAGGAACAAGAATGTAACTTTCCACTTTTTTTTTTTCCTCATTATTTTAGTATATATTCAAATTGACACAGAAAAGCAATATCTAAGAGGTGTAATAATATAGATTAAAAAAGCCTCAGGCCCCTAATAACCTGTGCACAAAATTTAGTGGGATATCTATCTGGGATATGATTCTGATAATTTTAACACTGCTTATTATATTACCTTTAAAATATTACTCATGGAAGTGGCTGTACTATTCACAGTTACAATTGCTTAATACTTTGAGGTTACTTTTTTTGGCATCACATACATTACACAGCTGAAGTTAGGAGCAGAGGCCACTGATGGACACAGGCAATAGTTAATGTTCTGCCATGTGTTCCAGCTAAACAGGGAATATAGGCAGCGAGATTAGGTGCTTAAATATTGTGCATCATAAATACCTTTCCTTATCTGCTTTAAACTCATGTTCTTAGTAGACCTTTGTAATAATTTAATGATAGGACTTGTTTTGACAAGGACTTCGTAGCTTATTGTTTTGACGAGGACTTCTCAGCAAGGCAACGGAAAAATTTCTGTTGAATTTAATAGGGAGGAATTTCAATGCCGTGTTTTTATCACTTGAATGTAAGTTTTGGATAGTAGGATGGGTCACTGTGGCAGAGATGGAAAAAGGAAAAGATGGAAAATTTTGAAAGAAATTTTAAAGAGAAGAAGGAACTGTGAAGAATGCAGGATTAAGATATTATTCCAGTAAAAACAGGAATCTTGAAAAAAATGTGATATGTATTGGTCAAAGAAAGAGGAATTAAGACTTCAGATATGGAAAGATGAGATGTTTAATGACAAATATAAGCATTGTAAAGCTGAAATGTTAAAAATATATTTTCCAAATTATTTCTCATCTTAGTTATTCTTATCATGCATTTTATAGTAGTACTGTAAGAGAACTTTTACATGAAAAGACATACATGGTTCTGGACAACTTTTTGAGGTTTTGAATACCTCAAGGACTATGGTGAACTATAAAACGATGCAAAAATTCAGTCTGAAGAAAATTTATATCAAAGGTGAAATTCCAATGTATATTAAGATTAAAGACAGAATAATTAAAAACAATGGTAAAAGAATGATAGTATTACAAAATAGAAAACTCGGAAATTAGGAAATTCTGAAACAGATAGCTGTTGTAATTGAAAACTTTCATAATTTTCTATAACAGACTTCATAAGATAATATGCTACATAATTACATGATCATAATTGTCACTGGATTCTTGCCTCATTTAGGACAGGAGCTAGATTAAGTTCTAGGATTAATCCAGGTAATTTCAACCTGAATATTTTAGATATAGTATAGTTATGTGCAACTATGAACAGGTTATTATAAAGAGAAAGGTTGAATAACCTCAAAGCACCATCTTTTCTCTACTAGCTCTACCTTCTATGTACCTTGAATAGCTGCAAAGTTATATAAGGAACTTATCTGCAGCTTTATACATACACATGCATTTTAAAATGTCACTAAAAGCATTGCTGGTTTATTTTGGAAAGTGAAGGACCTGTTCCCTCTTGCCCTTTATGCCTTTTTAAAGCACAAAGTTTTTTTCTTAAACAGGTTTTCTTTAAAGCGTAGCTACTTTCCTGTGATTGACAAATTTGAAGATAAAACTAAGTCATTTTGCAGTACTGAGTGCATCTCAACATTTTTTTCCAAAACGTGAAACTATCTTTTTTTTTCTTCTTTTTTCTTTTTTTTTAAATTCACTCAGATAACTCAAAACCAGAAACATTTAATTTTACCAAACCACTCCTAGAGTCAAAGAAAAGAAATAACCTTGGCAGTGAAAGCATGCTTGAAGAAAGGTCATTCAATCAACCAATAATTTTCATTTTATAAAAGTCTCAAAATTGTGTCTTAAGAGGAAAGTATAATATCCCGTAACAATTCTGATGACCATTGTATGTGCATTACATGTTAGATTCAAAACGGTATATGACCATCATATTGAAGATCTAAGAATCATAGTGAATGGAGTTCAATCCAGATGGTGGCAGATCAAAAGTGGCATTCACCAGGCCTCAGTACTGAGGCCTGTTGTGTTCACCATTTTTATCAATGATCTGGGTGAGGGTGTTGAGTGCACCCTCGGTAAGTCTTCAAATGATACCAAGTTAGGCAGGAGTAGGAAGGCTTTGCAGAGGAATGTGGATAGGCTGAATCAATGAGCTGAGTCCAATCACATGACATCTAACCAGGGTAGGTGCCAGGTCTTGCATTTGGGTCATAACACCCTGATGCAGTGGTATAGGCTAGGATAAGAGTGGCTGGAAAGTTGCCCAGCAGCAAAGGACCTGGTGTGATGGTTAACAGACAGCTGAACAAATGTTAGCAGTGTACCCAGGTGGGCAAGAAGGCAAACTGCACCCTGGCTGACCAAGGAAGTGGTGGGATTATCCATGGAGGTATTTAAAGTACATTATATATTACAATATAAAAAAAATATATATTGTTTTATATATATATATATATTTCTATATATAAAACGCCTACCACCATATTGATAAACACTCTTTGGAACCACTCTGATGGCAGGGGTAAGAACAGGAGATGGCCTGTTAGTACCTCAGCACTTCTGCTTCCAACCAATTTAAAAAAAAAAAAAAAAAAGCCACAAGATTTTGCTGCCAGCCTTGCCCGCTGGCTGGTGTTTAATACTGCTACTCCATCAGGGTTGGAGGGAGACCTATTGTGACCTTAAGGTATGTGGACATGGCACTAATGGACATTGTTTAGTGATGGGACTTAGTAGATCAGTTTGAAGGTTGGACTTGGTTATCTTGAATGTGTTTCACAACCTAAATGATTCTTGAAGTAAAGAAGGTAAAATTGTGGCCTATGTTGAAGCCAAATAGCTAGTTCTTCATATTTCTCTTCAAAATCTTATAGATCTTGGCATTATTTAGTTGGAACAGGCAAGACCATTTTTTTTTCTGACTTATGATGTTACTGAAACTCTGAATGCCTTCACTGCTGGCACAGGTGCTGAATAGCCCTACAGCAGAGGGAACTGAATGAAAGATACCTTTCAGTTGCTGCTGCCTCTCTTCTGGTTCCCAGAGAAGCACTGGAATTACATGACCTGTCACAGCAGAGAAATAAGGTGAAGAAAAATGTGAGGATATGGACATACAGAGTTGCTGAGGACTTACAAAAGGGTCCAAAAGATCAGATTTGACTGGAAAGGACAATACAAGATGCATGGCAGATCAATTCCTACTAGAGTTCTCTAAGATGTGATGTCATAATAACACACAGAAAATAGCAACAAGGAAGTACAATGTGAGAGGCAGGCAAGAGCAGCATGGCTTTGTAATAACAGTACGTACACATATAAATAAAACCATCAAAACATACTCCACAACCTGCACTACAAACAGATTCATTACCAAAAAATAAAAAATAAAAATGTCTGTCACTCAGCTGCCTCAAATCTCATATTCTATTGTGACAAAACACATGGAATCAGTCTTAGGAGTCCAGCTAATTTATCATTCCAGAATTAATTACATTAAAATTCTAACTTATCCTTAGAAGATATAAAGCACCATATCTTCAGAAACAGTAAGGGCTATATCTAGCTCTCATGCGTGAAACAAGAGGCACAATCTCTAGTGTGGCTCTGTTTAAAGGTACATAAAGTTTTCCATCTCTCAAATCCTTCATCTCAGCTGCTGACAGCAACCAGTTTGGGCTCAGCTTGTGTAAGATATACTGTCTAGCCAGTATATATATACTTCATATATAAATATATATATACTGGCTATGTCTTACATATATATATGTATATATATGTTGTTATATATATATATTACAGAAAGGCTGTGAACCTGGGGAATGTTCATCAGTGAATGTGGTTGGAAGGCCATGGGGTGCAGGCCAAAAGGGAGGCTGCCTGTTCAGCAGAAAACTTTGAAGAACCACGTGTGAAAGTTGACATATAACAACAAAGAAATGCATGGTAGCACGAATGGTGACCTGTGGTGAAGAGCACAGCCACTGAGCAAAAAAAAGTCACTCCATGACTGCTGATGCAAACATGTGGCTAGAAAAACACCAGGGAGGTGGGAAGCTGAGGAACTGAAGTGGTTATGCCTGGGATCTACATTGTCTGTCCATCACTAAAGAAACAGTCTTAAGTGAGAACTCTAGCATCAAAGCCTATGAGATAAAGACAATATTTTCTTATATAAACCTCATTATGAGTAAATAATAATATTATTTTTCTATTGCTCATGTGATGTTATCAAGTAAAAGATGAATTATTACAATTTCTTTTGGTACTCTCTCTATATTCCTCCTCTGTCATTCTTACTGAGTATTAGTATACTCAGTTACTAGTAGATGTGCATATTTGTTGGAGGCCTTTGTTCACATATAACCCAATTTTATCACAGCTCTTAAAACATTTTAGTAAAGTCCCAAGTATTATGAAATATTAAATGAGAATTTTAGTTTTAATATACATTAAAACCAAATTCCTAATGTAATGAACCAGAAAAACTTACGAGCTCAGAAATATAGAGAATTCACAGAGTATTTTTACTTTTTTATTATCATTTAAGCCAATCTCATAATTTCTGTGGAAAGAGTTGGCACAAGAGGGAAACCCAGCAGTTTTACTTCTGAGTTTTCAAGAATTCCCAAAAACATGACTCTGAGGTTATGAAACCCACAGAGAGGCCAGGGCTGCCCCGTGCCAGATACAGCTGGGTATCCAGCCCCACCAACGGCCCCACCACAGTGCACGGCTGGGCCCAGCAGCCAAGATGGCAGCACCTCTGGGAAATGTATTTCAGAAAGGGTAAAAAACATTGTCCAGACAATGAGGGAAAAAGAGCAAGAAACAGCCCTACAGACACCAAGGTCAGAGAAGAAGGAGGGGAGGAGGTGCTGCAAGCACTGAAGCAGAAGTTCCCCTGCGGCCTGCTGAGAACAACATGTCTTACAGTTCAGCATTTCCAGGAGTTGTGACCTGTGGAGAGCCCACCCAGAAGCAGAGGAAAAGCATAATGAAGAAGTAGTAGCAGAGTGGAACTGTTATGGACAGACCCCAACCACCCTTCCACATCCCCCCTGTACTGCTCAAGTGGGAGGTGGGGGAGTCTGGAGTGAAGGAAGCTGAGCTTGGAAAAGGGGGAGGAAAGATGTTATAACGTTGACTTTTTGTTTCTCACTATCCATATCTATTTTAATTGGCAATAAATAAAATGATTTTTCTCCATGTTGAGTCTGTTTTGCCTGTGTCTGTAATTGGTAAGTGATCTCCTTGTCTTTATCTTGACCCACAAGCTTTATCACTCCTGTTATTTTTTGCTGCATCCTATCCCAAGGGGGTGGTGGTGGAGAGTGAGCAGCTGGGTAGGCTTTTGGCTTTTGACCAAGGTAAACCTGCCACAGGCTTCTAAATGCTGTCCTCCTTAACTCCGTCTTTACACCTCTTGTTGCCTGTCTTCAAGGTCACAGCACTCTTTTGGGTGAGAGAAATTAATCTGAGCAAATTTGACCTATTTCATCTTCAGTGGGACAAATGCTTCGAAACTGCCTACTCCTCTCCTTGTTTAGAAACAGACCTAATGGGATGAGTGCTGTGAACATGAAAAGTTAGGCAAGATTAATGCAATACTTTAAGTCTGCAACTATCCTGAGGTCTTATGTGCAGATGAGTGGCAGTACGTTTGATCTGAAAGGAACTTCAAAGAAGTCAATTCAAACAATAGGTTTTGAGCTATTGTATTAGAGAAGCAACTAGTAAAATCTCTCAGCTGAGAAACTACCAGTGAAATTTCTCAGTTAATGAGTTTATTTGAATACTTCAGTTTCCTCTGTGAAGTCTTATGAGTGGAAAACTCTATTTAGATTAAGAAAACGCTAGTCTGGTCTTTAGTTGTGTAGATTAAGTAGATACACTCAAAGAATAATATTAAAATCAATCCTTTTGCATTACAGATAGGTGAGTTCATATGATGACATTTATCTTTTTATATGTACAGATACTCAGATTATAGGAGATTATATTAAAGATATATTGTTAAAGTAACTTCACTTTGCAGTTCCCCAGGTGGGTTGGCCTAACAGAATTATCCTGTGTTCCAATACTTCTGTTTAAAATGGAACAGAAAGTAATTTATTGTAGGACTCTCAATTGGGTGTTCATTCATTATGAAATCCAGATGAACACATGTTGTGGTAATTGGTAAATCTCTATACTCATTATAAAGCAAAGCAAAAAATAAAGCTGTCTTTTTAAAAATATGGCTTCATCCAAATGCATATGAGCTTGCTGTAATGTCTGTATAACCCCCATTTTTGCTGTTCAGTGTAATGAATAATCCACATTTTTTTCCTGTTCAGTGTAATAAACCACTTCCTATAACCTCTTCAGACTGATGAACTGTTGTTTATGAAAGACTGAACTATTTAACAGAACTAGCTTAGTCATAAATACTGTCAAGTGCATAGTTAGAGAACTGTCACATCACTGACTATTGTAGTATTCATTCTACCTACTAGAAAAGAATGGGGACACAGATATTTCCCTTAAAATTTCTCAGTGCCTAACAAGGGTATATACATACATGATCACATAAAGGATGCACGTCAAAATGTTAAGAGAGAGCACAGTAGGCTGTAAATTATGTGGATGTCATGTGTATATATATAAATAAATTCAAACATAAAAAATATAAATATAAAGCAAACCTAAGCATCTGTTGAGACCATCCTGAAACTGTAGATTTTTTAAATGAGACATAGACGCATGAAAGATATCAAGCATATTTCTGATGACTGTTGACCAATATCAATACTTTTTGTATTACTTTCATTTAAAAGTTATTTTTGACATAGTTCTAACACAAGTTACTGTATGGTTTACCATGATTCAAACAAACAAAATCTTTAATTTAATGTTGTCTTGTAATAAAATGATTAACTGAAGGTACTGTGGGGAGGTGTAAGCAGATTTTTCCACAGCATAACAGTATTCAAATTGGAGATAATCTAATGTTGAATTATCTAGTCAGTGCAGAAATATTTTCAACACAAAGTTGCTCTAAGCAAAAGACTAATTTCTGACATACATTATTCTGGATCAAAGAATTGGTTAAGGATAGTCACTTATTATTCCATTTCAAGAAGGAAAAATAGTGAAACCCAGGTGACTCAACAGTTTATATGTTTTGTAGGTAGATCTCATGCTGGACTTTTGTCATAAAACTTGCAGCAAGGCCACTAGGAATCTTCTACCTGCTTTTATGGGAGTGGAAGACAGACACAATTACCACAGCCATCATAACTAAGTTGCTGTGGACTCAAGTACACACCTGATTTGGCCCTGTCCAGGGGGATATAGTCTGTATGGGTGGTTCCTGGAATACTCCTTTGGCTGTGTCAAGGAGGGGATATGTTTCTTGAGAATGTTGACCAATGCACAGTCTACTGGGCCAGGAAAAGGGGACATTCTTGCCATGTTAGATACAATAGTTCAAAAATTGGATATACTAAAGAAATAGAGTAACTTTTTGTCACGTGCCATCTAAACAAGCAGATTAAGAAAGAAAAGAAGTGGCATTCAAAGTGACATTTGGTAATTAAAATTCCATAAGGAAGTTCTCAACCAGTTCTACTAAGTGTGCTTTATAATCATCCTTTTTTTCTGAAACAGTGTAAGGAAGAACAATATAGGAATGGGGTAAAATTATTAGGGGTTTTTACTGTTCAGGGTTGACCAACTTGAGACCTTAAAATGAATTTTATCACTGGACTTGGCATTTTTATAGGATCCTAAAAATATCTAAACCACAGCATCAGCTGATATTACCTGCAAGCACAAATGCTCATCTGTTCTGCAACTCACAGCCTATGGTATTTGCAGGGCAAACAGAAATAAGGAACAGTTAATGGTCAGCTATAAAAAAGTTCTGTTTGAGGGACTTTTCCTGCCTCAGATAAGAAGCCTGAGGCAGAGATGAGGTAGAATTCTCCCAGCTTTCTTTCTTCTCTTGCAAACCCTCTGCTACATTCATAAACATGGCCTCAGTTACCAAAGCAATGTTTCCCCACATAACAGCTTCCTTCCCTGCACAATCTCAGCAATTGCCCAGGTGCCACATATCCTGACATACTACCCATATTCCAGTCCTCCTTAAAATAAATAAACAAACAAACAAATAAATAAATATGGATCATGTTATTAAACATTGTATTAAAATATGTAAAACACAAGATAGTGCCTATAAGCAACATGTCTAGTAAAACTCTGCACAGCTACTCTGTAGAATAATACATATACTGTGAAGATGTGTGCAAGTACCTTTTGGAGCAAAGCATGTTCAATACAGAACCATAAAATGGTTGAAAGGAACTTCTGGAGTACTACTGAAACCTAAAGCAAGTTGCCTAGGACTACATCCATGTGAGTATCTCAAAAGAGTGAGACTCCAGAAAGTCTGTGGGTTACCATGAGATAGTTTAACAGACATTTTGATTAAGTGTCTAATAATTATATAAGGAATATGGTTCATCACAAAGGCAAATAATTTGTGTGATAATAAGGGTGATTTTCACTGAAAGAATTAAGCATGATACCAGGGCAAAATCCAAGTTTCTGTTGAAAAATCTGGAGGCCTTAAAACTTCTTAACTATTGTTGAATAATTTCTTAAAATGGGAAAATAAAACATTTTCCTTATCTCAGTCTGAAAAACTTTTAAATAACTTTTCCTAAAGCTTTCCATTTTGAGACAGATATCCAGCACAGGAAATTTCAGCCTTTAGCAAAGTAGTACAAATGAAAGCCGAATGCTAGGATAGGAAGAGCTAAGCAACCAAAATAGAAGTAGGTTTGCATAAACAAATAATAACATGTCATACTTCACTTCTGCAGATGAAAGTGAGGAGTTCTGCTTGTGTAGCTCTCTGCCTTGCCTTCTCATATGGATAGATTTTTTTTCTTTTCTCCAGCACATGCATTATTTCTTTTAACTTTCTAGAGAGCTAGTTCAGACTGCATTGCATTGTATTTTTATCCTTTCTGTACAGCTTAACTGCTCCAAAATATGAAACAATTGTTTTAGTTAAATTCTGGATTAATTTATATCACCAGAATGTATAGCAAGATGGTATAGACAAGGGGCAGACACTGGGCTGCCTCTAGGGGCAATTTGGAGGCTATGAATGTACCAGAGTAATAAAGATATATTACAATCTTGAAGAAGCATTCATAACAGTCGGATGAAACTACTTCCTGAATAGGGGAACATGCTATACAAAGGTTCAGACCACCAGGGCCTTTGGTTTGAAAGAGTGCTGATGACATTTGTTAGAAGAAAGAAAATTCTTATTCCGTAGAAATAAAGTACTCTCAAAATAAACTAAACTAAATTGAACTAAACTAAACTAAACTAAAATACAAATTAAATTAAATTAAAAAATAGAATAAAGTACAGAAAGCATCATGCACTAAAGCTCTGAGAGCACACCTATATTTATAATAAAGCAGTTCAGATGTGCACGAGCAGTAAGGCTTGTAATAGCAGATTCTGCTATGGCTTTAGCATCAGCTACCTAGCACTCTAAGATAACTCTCAGATGCATGTCAGGAGCTAACACAGGCTGTAGACCCCCTCTGGGTGCAGTGAGGGTGTAGTAAGCCTCTTCTGCAGTCCAAGACAGTCTTATAGTACAGGCAAGGATAACCACAATGCACCAGGGGGCTACAAAATTGAAGAAAGGGCTTGGAGCTGTGGGATTGGATAGGCTGCAGAAAGCCTGAAGTCTGCTTACTGAAGATTACAATCTACAGAATGGAGCCCAGAAGCCTGTTACTGTGGAGAAAAAGATTTTGAACCTCCTGTCACCTTACTGTGTTAATTCAGAGGTCTCTTCTTTACATATGTAATGCCATTATATGAGTTAGGTAGAAATATTAGATATGAAACATTTGTTACATTTTTTTTTAATAGTCTGTGTTAAAGTCATCTTTTAAATTATCTTTTGAGACTAATCATTTATTATCAACTAAATATACTCTATATTATTTCTAGCCTGAAAGTTGATGAGTGAGTCTTCATGTAGTACAGTTGCTAGGGAGACAGATTTATACTCCGAAGCCAAAGTAAAGTATTATGGATTGACACAAAGCTTAAAATCTAGAATTTATGCGGACTAGAGCTTGGATGCAAAATGACATTGTGTTTTTAAAGTACAGATGTGTAAACATCAACTGAAGCCATATCTGCATACAAAGCACTGCCAAAATAAAGAGTATAGTCTGGTGGAATTTCTGCTGACCTTACTACATGTAAAGATCTACCAGCTTTTGAGCTTCAGCTTTCCCTCTTCTTAAAGGGCAGCATCTGGAGTAGCCAAACTATAGAGAAGGTTATGATAAAAAGAAGAAGAAATGTTCTTCTGCCCTAGATTATTTGGTAGGATTCAAAGGAGGCTGAAACTCAAAAAATTTTATAAAAGTATAAAAGACAAGAGTGATAGAAACATTTTCATAAATATAGGTTGAACTGAAAATGTTTGTAGAGAAAAAAAATACGTGTGGCAAATAATATGTCTACTTCATTTTTTCAGGGAAAATGTTTGTAAAAAATCAAAGATGTTATATAAATGGTTAAATGTTCTTTTAAAAATTATTTTTACTTTATAAAAATAATGTGCTTATACGTGCCTTGATGCTACACATATGCTTGACTTGAAACTTCCAAGTCAATGTATTCCAAACACATTTCAAATAGAGATCAACTAAGCAGGCAGTTTAACCAAGTTCTTTATTAACATGAAAGTAAACAAAAATAAAATCATGCTTTTTTTTTTTTCAATTTGTTTTTAATAGCAGTTCTGCTGTCCTTACAGTAGTGTTTTCTGAAGACTGAAGGAATGTGATGCATGGAAACCCTGGGACTGCTGCAGTCATTACAAAAATCCTTGTCACAGGATGTGGTCCAGTGATAAACAAGGTCAGGGAAGCATGCCATCTGCCCATAGAATATCATGTTGACATGTTGTTCTGGGTCTTTTGCAACTACATTGTTTTCAGTCATTTAAAAACAGAAGCAAAAATCCACTGGAAAAAAAAAAAAAAAAAAGCTTATTTAGCAGCTAAATAAATGCAGAGTAAAATAGGCAAAAGTAGAAATACAGAAATATGTTCTTTGCACAGCAGTGAAACCTGTGGTTTAAACCACAGCCATATCACACCATGCATCAATTATAAGTGATTTAAATGGGAAGAATCTAGGTTCAGCTGTTCTCCTTTGGAAGGTGTCTTTCTGGGAGCTGTTACCTTGTTGGCACTGGACTGCGTGTTCTGGACTCCTGCAGAGGAAAAAAATTATTATCATTCCTCAGCTGACTGTCTTATGCTCTGTGCACAGCATGACTGAATTGGCTGGAGTAAACCAAAGCTTATTATAACTGTGTTTAAGACTATTTCCAGAATGAGACTTTGAAAAAACAACACTAACAGATTCAGAACTATCCCTCTTGTTTTCATTAGGTGAAATGATTTTTCACAATTCTGCAAATACAAAGTACAATAAAAGTGCATGCAGAGTGAATATAAAATCCTTTTTCTGTTTTATCTTTCCTTATAAAAAGTAAAATTACCTTGTCTTTGATTCTTTTTGAAAGCAAAGAATTAAATACATACAATTTGTATTCATTGAGTTCTATAATTTCTGCACAGTTTATCACTCTTGGAGAGATACAAGTCCTGCTGGCTTCACTTAGAGGCATGTGTGAGTAACTGGTATCTTGTGCTCTTTGGAATTATGAGAAGTAATTGACCTCTTGTTAGGGATACTATGCATTTACACCATTTTGTAAATTCTTCTGTTGCATGGTTTAATTCATAGAATCATAGAATCACTAGGGTTGGAAAAGATCTCCAAAATCGTCTGGTCCAACTATCACTCTACTACAAATGTCACCCACTAAACCATGTCCCTAAGCACCACGTACAAACTTTCCTTAAACACCCCCAGCGATGGTGACCCTACCACTTCCTTGGACAACCCGTTCCAATGCCTGACTGCTCTGTCTGAGAAGAAATGTCTCCTAACTTCCAAGCTGAGCCCCCCTGGTGCAACTTGAGGCCATTCCCTCTAGTCCTATCGCTAGTTACCTGTGAGAAGAGGCTGACCCCCAGCTCCGCACACCTTCCTTTCAGGCAGTTGGAGAGAGCAATAAGGTCTCCCCTGAGCCTCCTCTTCCGTAGACTAAACAATCCCTGTCACTTCTCATAGGACATGTATTCCAGACCCTTCACCAGCTTTGTAGCGCCTCTCTGGACATGCTCCAGGGCCGCAATGTCCTTCTTGTACTGAGTGGCCCAAAACTGAACACAGTACTCAAAGTGTGACCTCACCAGAGCAGAATACAAGTGGATGATCACCCCCCTGGTCCTGCTGGTTACACTATTCCTAATGCAAGCCAGGATGCCATTGGCTTTCTTGGCCACCTGGGCACAGTGTCGGCTCATGGCTCATGTTCAGGCAAGCATCAATCAACATCCCCAGATCCACCCTGGCAAAAAAAAAAAAAAAAAAAAAAAAGGAAAAGTGGAAAAAAAAGAAAAAGAAAAAAGAAAGAATCTTAAGTACTTAAGTTTTATTATCACATGTATTTAACATCTCTATAAGGGTGCATTACATTGACATCTATCCACATTGCAATCATGAAGCATATTGCAGTATGGTAGGCCCCTTCTCCTAAGCCAGGGATAAATTCTGCCTACTCCTATTTAAATGCAGACTAAGTACTGAAAATGGCCATTATAAGACCAGCAAATTGCACTTCTTGCATGGTACAATGCAGAGAGATTTCTCTTTTTTATTCTTTCTTGAGAAACATGAATATCAAAGGACTATGAAGGGATGGGCAGGTGGTTATCAGTGGCCTCACACAATAGTCAGCATAGTTGGCTAGCTTAATCAAAGGGAAAAGAAAAAGCACTTTTCTATAGGGGGAACAAGAGCCACCTGACTTCACTGCACCCTTGGGTCTGTGTCACAGAGGTGGTGCAGCCCTCTAACTCCTTACAGATTTCACAGTAATACAGGCAAGTACTAATGGGATATATAAAATACCTTTATTATGCACTTGTTTGAAAATATCACAGATAGCCCAAAATTTCTCTGGTCACTTTGATTTTACATTGTGTATCTAAGGGCATATTTTGTAAGTATTTTCAATGTTTTACTTTCCCTGTCTTTCTAGTTTCAGTATATATATTTGAATTTTGAATCTTAATCAAGTATATATATTGATTAATCATGTATATAAAATAGATTTGATAAAGAAAATATAGGTAGATATAGACGTATCAAATTCCAAAGATTGTTATAGTGGGTTATTTACAGAAATAAATAAATGGGAAGTTGAAAAGTCTTTTGATACTGATTTTTAGCATGGGTATATTTTCACATGTTATTTATAGATGAAACTTTTACAAGTACTTTTAAGAACATATTCTGATGGTTTTTGTTCTTTCTTTATTTGAGGATTGATCTTGGTAGTGACCATGATGGCTGCTGTCCAGAAAATCATTCACATACATGCTTATGGTCATGGAAATGATTTTTAAGGTCAGTTGAATACCTGAGTATTCAGAGGTATGCATGAGTTTGGGTATCTTGAGAAGATACCCACAAAAACCAGTGCAGTATGTCAAGGCTAAAAATAATGGACATATGACCAATCACCATGGTTCAGTGGCACATAGCTGTAAACCTAACATGGTTTGGAGGTCTCTTTGAGAAGTGCCTAAGATCAGAATCCTCCAGCTTTATTCTTTGAATCCATGCTGACTTTATGATGTGAATAGACAAAAGCAGTGGCATCTTTTTACTTTTTCAGTCAGCACACATGCTAAATCACACTATGAATATAAAAATTACCAGTGTAGGGTAGAGCTGTTTCTTAAAGCTTCCTTTTAAATTGGGCCTAAGGATTAGTCAGTATCCTGCAGGCAGGCTTTTCTACAGCTATTTCAGTGAATGCTCTATTGATGAAAAAAGTAGTGATACTGCAGCAACTTTGAAAAGATCAGGGAACTGTATGACTTCTGTACCATCTTAATGATAAATGAAAGAGATAATCAGTTTCAGTTTGTCTGGATAGTTAGGGCAGACAGACATATTTGCTTCCTTTTCACAAAGTGTGCATGTGAGAAAGCAAGTCTTTCGTTTTACATTCCTCACTTATTCTTCGTAAATTCAGTTTACAATAGAAATGAAAAGAAGTATCACTTATTTTTCCATGATGAACATTGATTTGAATTCCATTTATGTATACTCTTAAATTATGTTTAGTTTCATGACCCTGGAAATTTAAATCCTGTATTAATTATTCTACATGCTTGGTTTTTGAAACTTTATTCCTAGAAAGAGTTTCCTAGAGAGAGGGGAAAACAAAACTTTATCTCAGCCTGAATTCCACAATGCAGAGCATGGCATTTTCTTTATCTGTTGACATTTTTAACTTCATTCCTTATGTATGTTGTTATTTTTGCTACTAATCTCATGCATCTGTTTGTTTACCACTAAATTCCAAGTGCTTCTCCCTCAGTTTTGTTATAGCTCAGAGCTCTGATTTTGCCTTGAATCCATTCACTTCTTCAAGATTTCCTATATTTCTGTTTTTATTTGTGGCACTCTTGTCTACTCTAAGAAACTTATTCATGCTTGTTATTATTCATTTAGCTTCTCATATATTTATTTTGTGGTTATTTCTCCGCTAGCCACCAACATTTCATTGACTTCAGTAAACTTTAAATTGGCCTCAGGGGAGCTTTGCTGAGCTTCAGAAGTTTACCAGAAGATGAGCTATGCTCATTTTCAAAACAGGGTAGAAAAACTATATTAATTCTAGCAATAAGCTGTTTTGTGTGTGTATATGACTGCAGGCAGACAAGAGGGAGTCCCTTCCAGGGTCTAAGGAGTTTGTGTATGCAGACCTTCTCTTAAAGCAGGACTGGATTTCTGTAACCCTTGCTGCAGCAGGAGGAGGAACAGTCATTTCTCTGCAGCCCAGTCCAACATTTGATGTAGAAAGAAGCACTGGAATGGTAATATTTTTAGTAAAGGTCCTGATAAAAGGAAAATTGTTTAGGCACAGTGCTTTCTTAATAACTGATTAAAGAGCAGGCAGAGAGGAAAACATACACCTGCACAAGCTAGGAGTGTTTGAAAGAGATTTTGTGAGTTATAATGTTCTTAGAGGAAGATTTCAAGGAGCTAGCAATGAAAGCAAACTAGAGAAGAAAGGAAAGATGGGCTCTTTCTAAGAAAAGTATGGAAACCCTTGGTGAATGAAAGAGATGAAAGCTCCTGATTCCTTTGCAAGTGTACTTGGTAAACAAACAAACAAACAAACAAACAAAAAATCTTAAAGACTGATTTTATTGTCCTTACCTGGGAGCAGTGTTTAGTTCTTGGAAATCAGAGAAAAAAAAATCAGGAAACTGGGGGGACAGAAAACAAGACACTTTATTCTGTTTGTCTGGCTGTATTAGCAGCTTTAATTTGTCTCAACCAGTGTGAAAGGGAAAGCTCATGTCACTGCTTCTGAGGATATTTTTCACGGGATAAGGAAGGGTGGTATAGTTTAACATTACAAAACCTTCCTTTTCCTTATGTTTTAGGACATGTACAGGTATTCATAGCCAGTAAGAAACTGTTGTGTTCCTTAAGGCAAATATTTGACTAGACCTGTGTGAAGCACTTATGTCTCTGTAATTTCTCAGAGTAACGCATAGAATTCAGTTAGAACACCTGGAGTTCAGTGTTGGTGATTTTGAGGAGGTAGTGTGGAAGAAGTTAAAACAATTCCATTAAATATCTCCCAATGTACTCAGGGATACCCTAAAGTTACTTAAGCCTTTCAAGTGATTCCTACTCTTTTCCACTGTAGGGCAGGGGCGAACAATCTCACAGAAAAGCCAATGAAATGTTTCCTCCTTTCTCTTCCCCAGGAGTGGAATGAAAAAGAAAAATCTGAGCTGCTTCCATGAGGGCAACAGTAAAGAAAAATCTGAGCTGCTTCCGTGAGAGCAACAGTAATCTTAGTATAAGGTTTTGATGTGAGTTATCCTAAAGGTAGATAAGAATCAGAGAAGATACAAGTCAGGACAACAGTAATTTTAACAGTCTAGCACAGAAGAGTGTTAAAAGGACAGGGAAAAATGCTGTGCAACAGATGTCTACTTTCATGTGATTGAGCCAATGAATCTTCTCTTTTGGTAGTTTACACTGCATTGTCAGTCCACACATACAGCGAACAGGAACATTATAGAAAAAACTGCTGATCATATAAATCTAACAGTTTGGTTCAGAACACTCAATGGAATCAGCTATTTATAATGCATAGGCAATGGTGGGTTCCTAACTATATCAGCCCACATACATGGTCATCATAAAGAAATGGAAGTTATCTATGGGTGATAAACTTCAAAACACCTAAAGAGGCAATATTTTTTCCCTGCTATTAAAAATCATGTTCCATCTAAAACAACTTACACTGTGCATTCATGCATATTTTCCTTTTTTTATTTCTCAGATATAAGCCTTTTCTTTCATAAGTCTCCCTCTTTTTTTTTTTTTTTTTTTTTTTCAGGTTTAAATGGTCATGTGTTATAACTGCATTCCTGACATGAACTTTTGGTTCTTTGATCATTTCTAGCCATTGCTTATAGTTTTATTCTAACTGCTTTTAAATCTTATACTTAAGTTCCTTCCTTGTACTTTTTTTTTTTTTTTTCTGAAATGCTTTTATTTTTTGCTACAAGTCCACACTTAATCTGTGGCTTGGCTTGGATGTTTTAATGTGATACTCATTTCTTATTCTCTTTACCTCCCATACTTCTTCACATCTTTCCCTTCATGATCATCACCAAGTTTTTGTGCTTATTATGCTGGTCTTTAACTCCTACACTTGCAGTACATTTGTTTAGCAAGAATTTATTTTATCCTTCCCATGGCATTTAGGCCTTCAGCCTAAGAATTTAAAACAGATTCCCTACTGAGTGTTATCTTAATCAGAAAGGTAGCACTCCAGGGCTCACTCTCTAACAAGTCCCTCTACACAGCGTTTCTATTTGAGCCTTTAATGTTTTACTCCAATTTTACAGAAATTTAAAAGTTAGGAGACTTACTAGTAAATTAAAATGTTAGAAAATTCAGTTTTTTATCATTTAGAGACACTATCCTGTATTTCTTTTCTAGAGATGCATTTCAGATGTTACAGCTGAGCATTTTAACAGAACACAGGCCTGACATTTGATTGAGAGATTCCTGTTTATGACAAAGCTTTGAAAGAAATATTCCACATAGGTTAAGAATGGCCACACATCTCATTAGACAACATCATGTTGTAGGCTTTTGTAATACATCAAGAAAAAGAATCTGAGAACTGGGGGGAACTTAGGAAGTGTTCCTTCTAAGCACAGAGAAGTAGTAGAAAAAATGTTAATGAAGTAGTTAATCTTCTGAGCATTTATTCTGGAATTTGATATATATGTTGGGCGGGCATAAAATAACGCATGATGAGCACTGGAATTTAATAGAAAGTAAATTGTGGTAAATATAACTAAGGGAAAGATGGGAAATGTAGCTTGATCCTTTTTCCATTAAAAGCAATGGAAGTTTATCACAGACTTTGAGAGCAGGAAGGAAAGGACTTCCGTTGGTTTTGATTAGTATTTAACTCATTACCTTGCTAAAAAATAAAATAAACATTTTAAATACAGATTATTATGTTTTGTTGTAAATTAAAATTGTGAATTTGTTGGTCTTTTCTGCAGACAAGAGAAAGCAGTTCATGGAAAGTTTTACAAAAAATCAGGCAACACAAGTTGATAGGGCTGCATTTTTGTGCTATCTGGATTACAGTCCAAATCTAATTAAAATTTTAGCTAAATTTCTCTTAAAAAATGCAAAAATTAACATATTGCTTTCAGTTAAGGTCTTCACTAAAATATAATTATCTCCCGTATTGATGCTCAGTGAGCAGCACCCACCCAAACTTAATGTTACTATCTCCTTTAATTCTGTAATGTAGTATAGTTAGATATATAACATCATTTATACATTATTTACTAAATATGTAAAGAATTTAAAAATTAGTCATACAAAGCTAAAAATGCTATGCTTGATCAGGTCTATATGGCCGATGAAAATATAAAGATATATAACATATAAAAATACAATATAAAGAATATAAATTTAAAAAAAAATTGGCTGTCACTTATTTAAAAAAAAAAGTGAAAATTGAATATTTGCTCTTCCTTTATGTAGTAGCTATGAAAGACCTTTAAAATCTGTGTTTTAACAGATAGCTAGATGAAGTTTGCAGTAAGAAGTTAAACTATGTGGTCAAAGGCAAGAATTAATTTGTGATTATTATGTAGCATTTGTGTATATCTGCTTCATTCAATAAAATTTAAAATCTTTAAAGAAAATATACTTTTTAAATAGCTAAGATTAGACTCCACAAAGTAATGAGGGATTAAGGAAACAATTCAGAAATATTTTAAATTTTAACTCTGACTTCTACATCACCGATAGGTCAGGGATGACTCAAAAGCAAAAAAAGTGAGTCGGAAATCATGTCAGATAACAAATTTTCATTGAAAAATCTCTCATATATATTTTCATGAAAAACTGAAACAGTATTGAAACTATAGTGACCAGAAGGAAAGATATTCAGTGACTTCAATGACTGCAGGGATTAAGGAAAACTGTAATAAGCACAGATAAACTTTGCTAAAAGGGAAATGTTTTGACTGAATGCATTCTGTGTATCAGGAAACAATGGATGAGAACAAGGAGGAGAAAAGCTCAGAGCAGCAAAAGACATACTTGTTGCTAGCACAGAAATCTTATTTGTATCTGGTGAGGAAAAAAAGTCAAAGATGGTTGGTTTTTTTTGTTTGTTTGTTTTTGTTTCTGTTTTTGAAGAAAGAAGCAAAAAAATAAGAAGTTCACCTTCAGCACAGGTAAAAATGCTGAAAACTCCTCACCAATTTCTTGAAGTAAGCAATGAAGCACAAGGCAAGAGGGGAAGACATTATGTTTTGAACCTGTTTTCTTAGCTTCTACTTTGAAAAGAAGTATAGGGGAGAAGGAATGTGACTGAATGTTTTTTTCAGGTTCCTGTAGTCAAAGAAAGAATTAAAAATAGCTCATCATATAGCTCATCTCTGAATATTGGTAGTCTGGACATCCTGTACTTTTGAGTTGCTCTTTGAGCCACACCTTAGTTATAAAGAAAATCTTAGTTTGTAGAAGGAAATCTTGGTTACCTGAGGAAAAATCATTGGAGTTAAAGCAGAAGATTCCTAGTAAAAATAGTAGAGGTAACTTCAAGTGAACTTGTTCACTCTCCACTGGTGTTTGTAACTTGGAAAGCTGTCCCCTGACACCTAGGTTTCTGGAAGAGCAGGTCCAACTGCTCTTCTGGCTCCAGAAAGGGGCTGTATAAATGCAACATTCTGTTTTCAATTGCCTAATTAAGAACTCAGTCTTTTGTTTAGTTAGCATAGAACTAGTGCTGTTTTTCCACAGACGAACTAAGTGCAATTAAACATTTTTTGAAAAATACTTGGAGTGACGGTTGTAATTCAAGATGAGCCTGATAATCCCAGATCTGGTGTTTGTTTCCCACAAACTCTAAAATTTAATTTTGGGATGATGTCATCTGGTACAGGACAGGATTCTCTGTTAATGGTTATCTGTTAACCTATGGGTAATCCATAATCGGTGTAATGCATAGCCTATGCAATTGGTATAATTAAATCTAAAATGTTAATGTGCTGAAATGATTTCAGATCTGAGTGATAACTTGAACTTTCTTGCTGAAAGAAAATGTCTTGTTTGATAAAAAAATAATTCAAGGATGCATAGGTTAGTTAGGATCCATTTCAGTAGCATGCTGAATAACACTCTACAAAGCAAGCACAGAAAAAGGGGAATTACAGATTGAAAGGAGGCTATATGTTAAATTGGGTAAGTGATCAAATTTCCTCTACTTCTGAAATGTAAGATGGTTATAAATCTTAGTTTTAAAAATCTCTGTTAAATCCGTTGATCTAAACAAAAGATCTGTAGTCAATTATGGTACAAAAATAGGCACTGCTGAAAAAGAATACAAAAATGTCCACAGTATAACTGTCAAAACAGTATGTTTTAATCTGTTTAGGTGTTTGAGAACAGTGGCATGGCACAACCTCAATCTATTTTCAGTAGTTTATTAAAAGCCATGTACTGCCCTTGTTCTACATAAGCAATTTACTTCAACAGTATTGTCTGCAGACTGGAATCAGTTTATGGTTCAAAGAACTGGTATTAAAGCTTTAAGAAACTGTCTCCTCTCCTGAGATTATTTTTAAGTATGTCTGGTTCTATTCACTGTCATTCAGTTACCAGATTTGCCAATAATTTACATTTTGCCTGAAGCCAGATAATCCTGTCATTATTTAATCTCTTTGGGCATGTACAAATATCTAGGTCTTTAGTTATGGGGCTTGAGAAGTGTGTGAGAGAGTGTTGTGTAAACAGCAAGGCCACAAAAGTAGCGAAAATTACAACAACAAAACAACCAGAAAAATATGAAAGTGGGAAACACACTTCTGAAGAGTACATTTCTTAGCCACTTGCAAATTTGTGCAGTTATTTTATTCACCCTTGCAAAATCAAGGAAAACAGATGAACAAGCATATTCAAATGGAAGTCTTTGTTTGTTTGTTTGTTGTTATTTTTTTTTAAATAGGTTGACCTTATTTTTTTCCAGATCATTTCCTTATTCATTTCTTGTGACAAAATTCTACACATTGAAATGTGACTTCGAAAACTGCCACATTCTTACTCCATAGGTCTTGTGTGAGATTAGCATTTTATCCATTCTTTTCAAAATCAGTGTACTGCTTCTTATGCCATAGCAAACATGCCTGGGTTTCTTCTTTTGTGTGAATCCTAACTCCCTACTTCAAGCAATTTTCTGTGTTAGATCAGAGAGGCAACATGACTCACTTCTCTGTACTTGAACAATCTAAAAGCTGGCTAGAAATAAAATGTTTCATGATAAGAATTTTCCCACATGATATCCTTGTCTCTAAATTTGAGAGATATGGTTTTGATGGATGGAACACTTGGAGATTAAGGAATTGTCTGGATGGTTGCACTCATAGAGTTGTGGTCAACAGCTCAATGTTCAGGTGGAGATCAGTAACAAGTGGTGTTCCTCAGGGGTTAGTACTGGGATTGGCGCTGTTTAACATCTTTGCTGGTGACATGGACAGTGGGATCGAGAGTACCCTCAGCAAGTTTGCCAACGACACCAGATGTGGTGTGGTCAACACACTGGAGGGAATGAATGCTATGCAGATGGATCTGGACAGACTGGAGAGGTGGGTCTATGAGAACCTCATGAAGTTCAGCAAGGCCAAGTGCAAGGTCCTGCACTGGTCCTGGGCTGAGGCAATCCTAAGCACAAATACAGGCTGGGCAGAGAACGGGTTAAAAGCAGACTTGATGAGAAGGAGCTGGGTATGTTGGTTGACGAGAAGCTTGGCATGAGCTGGCAATGTACACTTACAGCCCAAAGAGTCAACCATATCCTGGGCTGCATCAAAAGAAGAATGGTCAGCAGGTCAAGGGAGGTGATTCTCCCCCTCTACTCTGCTCTCATGAGACCCCACCTGGTGTATGGCGTTCATCTCTGGGGCCCCAGCACAAGAAGGACATGGGCATATTAGAATGAGTCCAGAGGACTCATGATGAGTCCAGCCCCCCTGATATCTAAGGACAAGCTAGAATGCAAGGGGGTTTAGGTCCTGCCAAACTTCCTCACCCTTTAATGCAACAGAGAGAAAAAAAAAAAAAAAAAAAAAAAAAAAAAAAAAGATGTAATGGAGAAGATTGTCATGGATAAACTGCTGCAAGAATAGAAATGTGCCCCTTCCCAGCCTGGGAAGGAATGGGCTCAAAAGTTTTGGAAGGATGAAGAGAAAGTGGTAGAGCAAATAAAACAATGTAGAAGTGAGCAGAAGATTAAAAAAGGTAAAGGCAAAGGAATTGTTTGCACTGTACTGGGCACTTGCTTATCTTGGGCTCAAAAGGAATTTAAAGAATCTCTTCCCCCGAGAGAATTGCAGATGTAGAATATGCTGTGTTAAAAGCAGAAAACGAGGTGCTGAAAATATCACTGTCCTTTGAAAAGGAAAGCCAAGAGAAACTAGGGACAGAAAATAAGGAACTTAAAATGCTATTGGCCTCAGATGAAAGGTGAGGAAAAACAACAGGAAAAGCTCCCTCTCTTACTAAACCAGATGCCATCCTCAGTCTTTGCTAAACAAATCCACAGATTGATACACTGTGCAAATCCTGAGACATGGGATGGAGACATCTGTTATAGTAATGATAATTATGAAGTGGTAGGAGATTCTGCTTATGATCTTACCCCAGAAACTGTACCTGTGTCACCATTGATCAAAACTGAAATTGCAAATGATGGAGATAATGACATTCGCACTACAGTACGAACTGTCCCATGGTCTCCGTCTAAATTAGCGAAGTTACAAGAAAGGTATTCTAGACACCCAGAGGAATCTGAGTATGTGTCAAGTCTTCCTCACCGGGAAGGACAGCGGGATGGGTCTAAATCCTACTAAAGGAGAAAGAGACAGAAGGCTACTGGGAGCCTGGTGAGTTTTTAACCATTGCACCATGTGATCAAAATCACCCATTGACTACACGAGCTGCCTATTGGGCCAGCAGCATAGACCCACAAGAAAGAGGAGATCCCCTTGTTATTAAGACCTCAGGGTTCTCCAATTTGGCTGTGTCTGTGCAAAAAACAGCCTGCATACAAGTGATGTATGAGAGGGAGGTGTTAAGGAGATCCCCAATGCTTGCACCTATTGATCCAGCAAGGTTAACTCTCCTTATCTGTGGTGTCCCAGATAGCCTAAAGACATATGTAGTTCAGGACTGCATACAGACTGCCCATGCTATGATTGCTGCCATTGCTGCTGCACAGCCCCCATGGGAGTAGGTCCCTATAACTACCTGGAGTGAGTTTGTGCAAGAGGTTGTGAATAATGGGTGTTGAATGGGCTGGGTCAGGTTGATCACTGGAGAACCACCCAAACTTCCCAGATGGGTTTGCCAGGTCCATACCGCTAAGCTTAAGCAAGAATTCAAGCCAAAGTTTGATAAGGGACACAACAACCTTTGGCATAAAGCCTTGGCATTAGGGGTACCATGACAGTTACTGTGTGATACATCAACCACTAACCTCAAAATTCTGGTAGAATCACTGAGCCAAAGAATTAATTCAGCAGGGAGAAGACAGCCAGCAGGAGATGACAGATCAATTCCTATTAGATCTGTGCCTTCAGCCCCACAACAGAATCTTTTATCAGGTACCCTGACAAAAAACTTGCAGCCCCAGTTAGGGCAGTGAGCCATCTGCTCGGCAGGTGTTAGCTATATGATGGCTCTTTGATAACACTATGAACCCACCATTCCCATCCCAGTAGGACCGAAGAAGATTTTTGTATATTTCCTCACTGACACGGGGGCAAAAACGTCAGGTCAGCCAAGGACCTGAACATTAAGTCTGGTCACCATAATGTAAAATTTACAGGGATTGACGGAATCATAAAGTAATGTCTTATAGCAAAAATCACCTTGTGGCTCCCAGCTGAAAAGAAACTGACCCATTCTGAAGTATTGGTTGGTGCTGCTAAGACCAATATATTAGGGTTCGATTTATTGTGTGGCAGAACATAGAAACTCCACGATGGGTCAGTCTGGAGTTTCGCAGGACAAGGTGGTGGGGAAATAGTGTGGTTTGAAGAGGATGAACCTAAATCTATAAATTTGTTAGAAACATCTGTACCTTTATCGTCCTCCAAAATCACCAATGTTTGGCAATATTTATTTCCAGCAGCAGCACTTATGGGAATTAACAGGGTGGTGACAGAACTGGAAAAGATAAACATCATTAGAAGGACTCATTCACCTTACAATTCACCAGTGTGGCCAGTAAAGAAAGTGATTGTGGAATGACGTTTCACAGTTGATTATTGACAGTTAAATGCTGATACTGCACCTTTAACTGCCTCGGTCCCAAACGTTGCATAAATAGTGACATTGATACAAGTGGCTGCTCATCCTTGGATGGCTTCTTTAGATGTTACAGATATGGTTTCATGATTCCTCTCCTTGATCAAGATAAAGCACAGTTTGTTTTTACATGGAGGAGGACCCAGTATGTTTTTAATAGGCTTCCACAATGTGCATCATGCTATCTCTATTTCATTAAGAAGTATCTGTCTGTAGGAATAAAATAGTAAGCTGTTTTAAAGAAAATTCACCATGCTATACTTTTTCTATTTCTGTTTCCTGGAAATGATAGGGAACAATTGCATGGAAGTTTGGAAAAGCCCTTTCAAAATGTCTTAGGAAGCAAGTCAAGTACATTGCACAGGTAGCCTTGTTATCAAAGGTGTCTTCTTGTGTATCTTTTTGAAACAACTTGAAAAGGACTTGAAAATGTTTATTTGTGTATTAGTGGTGTTTTCTTTAGGTGTGGGGATAGCCAGTTGAAAACCAAGGGCCAGGCATATCACTTAGACCATTTCCTTTTCAACTGCTAAAATTAATTTTCATTTTTGAAAATACTGAACATAAATGATCAAATATTAGATGTTACAACTGGTGTTCCAGTAAGGAAAACGTACATGTTCTGGGATTTTGTTAGAAACAAATAATACACTGCTGATAGTACACTGAATTTTTAGTCGTTGCAGGGCAGTGCTTAGAGATAGCCTAGTACTTTTCAGCTTCTCCTGCTGCCCTGCCAGCAAGGAGGCTGGGGGTGCACCAGAAGCTGGGAGAGGTCACAGCCAGGACAGGTGACCGTGGCAGACCAAAGGGATGTCCCACACCATGTGGCATCATGCTCAACAATAACAGCTGGTGGGGGCTTGGCCAGGGTAGGTGCTGCTGCCCAGGGACAAACAGGCTGGGCATTTATCAGCAGGTGGTGAGCAATTGCCTTGTACGTCCTTTGCTTTGTATCATCTCCTCCTTCTCCTTCTCCTTCTCCTTCTCCTTCTCCTTCTCCTTCTCCTTCTCCTTCTCCTTCTCCTTCTCCTTCTCCTTCTCCTTCTCCTTCTCCTTCTCCTTCTCCTTCTCCTTCTCCTTCTCCTTCTCCTTCTCCTTCTCCTTCTCCTTCTCCTTCTCCTTCTCCTTCTCCTTCTCCTTCTCCTTCTCCTTTTCTCCTTCTCCTTCTCCTTCTTCTCCTTCTTCTCCTTCTCCTTCTTCTTCTTTCCCTTCTTCTTCTTCTTCGCCTTCTCCTTCTTCTTCGCCTTCTTCTTTGCCTTCTTCTTCGCCTTCTCCTTCTCCTTACTTTCTTTCCTATTTAACTGTTTTTATCTCAACCCACAAGATTTACCTTTTATTATTTTCTTCTGATTATCTTCTGAATAATAATTATTTTTCAAATTTCATTGCAGTCTATAATTAGTGAAAAAAAATCAATGACACCCCAATCACAGCAGGTATGAAACTTGGGGATTTTTTATTTATTTATTTTTTAATTTAGATGCTGTAGGAACAGAATTGTGTTTAAAAATATTACAACAATCTGTCAACATTAAAAAAATGATGCACAAAATCATCCACAGCACAAAAAGTAGTGGGAAAAAAGTGCTCCATAATCACATTGCTATTTAGCATTTCAAGATGGAAAAGATTTCTAATCTATCATGTTGTTAAAATGAAATGGTAACATATTTCTTCATGTATGCCAACAGGCAAATATCGAACTATTATTTTCAGCAAACACAGAAGTAATTTGATATGTTACTTGAACTGGCTGTTATTTAAAATACTGAAATACTATATGCGTTTTATAATAGAACACATAATTTTAGGACAGATGATAACTTAGAAATGTATCTGGTAGCTCAAAAACTGTGGTTCATTTGAGAAAATACTAAATAACAAAAAATGTAAACTATTAGTAAAATAGCATATTTTAGCAAAGTGGGTTATTTATCAAAAAATATTAAATAATTTATCAGATATTAAGTCATGGGAAAAGTTACAGGAAATAATTTTGAAACTTACAAACTTGGTATTTGACACTGACCTTGAACTATGACAATTTCACTAGTCCATTAGATATTCATTGCTGGCAAGTGAGTTTGAGAAGAAAATTAATATATATATATATGTAGAATATTATCTTTGAAAAGTTTTTCTTGAATACACAGTAATAGATTATTTTCATTACAACTAAATGGTATAGCTGAGACTCTCTCAGAAACTGATTTATTAGATGCCTTAGCAGTTAAACACAACTGTTTAAACAGTTAAAGCCTGTTTTGTAATTTGGAAAACAGGCTTTATTTTTATTTTTATTTTAATTTTTATTTTATTTTTATTTTTATTTTTACTTTTATTTATATATATATATATATAAAGACACAGGTGATTATACAGGAGGGAACAAAGAGAACAACATGTCAATATTCTGAAATGTTTCTAAGAGTTTGAACACTGTGTCAGCACACTACAGAGTTTCTCCACACACTCCAAGTGCAATTTTACCTGACAAGTACTTGCATTCAGAAGGGACAAAGTGCTCTTACTGTAAGTCTGCACACTGCTTACATACATATTTATTTCAGATGTGAACCCAAAAGCTTCAACAGTTTTTTTGTCCACCGACTTCCCCCTTCTCCACCTTTCACCACCAGGCAGTTCAGTCCTTCCACCTCTGAGGCCACTAGTCCACGACCTGTAGCTGTCAGTACCAGACCTGTACGTTGCCAGATCCCAGCAGCATGTATCTGATCCCCTTCATCATGTATCTGCTAAGAGAACCAGACCCCATGTCATGGCATTTATTCTAGCTTTATGCTTTTAGACCTGCTGGGAAGATAAACAATAACTGATCTAGCATAAAGCAGCAATCCCTGGTCTGGCATGAAGTCTGCTGCTATAAAGTTAACCAGTCTTCATCCTTTTTGAAGAGTATACAACAAAAAGAGATTATATCAGATTAGCACTTCAGATTGTGTGATTGTAGTGCTTTCAAACTGGGAGCAGCAGTCTTCAAAAGGAGTTTCCTGTGTTGCTGAAGCAGTGTGAGCTAGTTGCTGCTTTTCAGACTGGGTCCTCTGAAGGGAAAGTATTAAAAAAGGTGGGGAAATTATAGACACATTTCCTCAGCACTGCTACAAAGGAAGCTCCTTATCTGTTAACTCCGTTAACTTCAGTGACCTTCTGCTTTTATTGCCATGCTTAGCTTTATACATGAATAATCCCATAAAGGGACTTCTGTTTGATGGGTGTGAAGGTACAACTGACTGCTTGATTGTACGCTTTACCTTTCTCCCTCGCTGACAGTCTCCATTTCTTTCTCTTATATATGTGAAATGCTCTATAGAAAACTTCACTGTGAGCAAAGATATGCTGATTTTTATTTTTACATGCAAAGAAATACAAGCTGCTATTGTGAGGTGCTTTTATATTTTTAGAAAGAAATAATAGAATCATAGAATATCCCGAGTTGGAAGGGACCATAAGGATCATCGAGTCCAACTCCTGGCTCCACACAGGTCTACACAAAAATTCAGATTATATGACTAAGAGCACAGTCCAAATGCTTCTTCAACTCTGCCATGCTTTGTGCTGTGACTATGTCCCTGGGGAGCCTGTTCCAGTGCGCGACAACCTTCTGAGTGAAGAACCTTTTCCTGATATCCAGCCTGAACCTCCCCTATCACAGCTTGACACCATTCCCTTGGGTCCTATCACTGGTCACTAAAGAGAATAGATCAGTGCCTGCCCCTCCACTGCCCCTCGTGAGGAAGCTGTAGACCGCGATGAGGTCTCCCCTCAGCCTCCTCTTTTCGAGGCTGAACAGGCCAAGTGACCTCAGCCACTCCTCGTAACATTTCTGTATTTTCAAGTTGTACTTTTCCAAAGGCATTTCAAAAAATTTTATTGAATAAGTCAAAATGACTGGAAACAAGATAATTAGTTTAGAATTACACATAAGAGTTTGCACCACACCCAAGAGCTGTCCTCTGCTCCTCTGGCTCATGCTAGGATCTACTGTGGTTTTGCAGATGTATATACAGATGTATATTATTGCAGTGGAGAGCAGATGTGAGAACTTTCAGATAAATGATATCCCCAAGTGACCGTTTCATCAGTCACAGCTATGAATTTGTCTTTCTTTTTGTGAACTCCAGGGAGAAAAATGAAAAAAACAAACCAACAATCAACAAACAAATAAAAACGAGTACCCTTATTTACAGCCTCAAAACAGCATTTAGGGAACTCAAAACAGCATTTTCTAGGGGACTGGCTTTGACCATATTTTGTAGAAAGACCTGCAGTTTTACAAGTGCCATACAGTGAGCAAGCTGACCCACAGTGTGCATTCAGGGCTTCCTTGGGATCCAGTTTCTGGTCAGAGCACAGGCTTAGTGGGGTTTGGAGCCTGCAGTTTCTTGGCTCATGTGGACTTTCAGACTCAGCTGAGAGCACTGCACAGGGAGAAAACAAGAAAAACACCTATGCAAGTGTATATAACATCTTCTTGAAGTCACTGTCTTCCCTGCTTTTTTCTCGACAGATGATATTTAGATCGAAAGTATGCAATTGCACTTTTAGTCCAAAACTGCAGCAGTAGCTACAATATACTATCTATTGCAAGCTTAGAGAGGAGTTTGCAAAATGCAGAGATCCCCCTCATTAGTTTCAGAGGCCGTAGGCAGTGTATGCCTTCAACTGTACATGGGCAGCCAGTAGAGAAGACAGTTTGTCTTGATGCACTGGTAGCTGTATCTGCTGAGATAAACCAAAATCTGGCTAAGATGAAAGAGTTACCTGAAATACTGGTATTTTAGCCACTGTTTTTAGAAGCTTCTCCATAATTGTGGAAATTGATTATTTGTACAGTGACTTTCTTTTCTTTTGTCATGGATTTATTTGGTTGAAAATCTGGTGGGAAGGGTCTTTGTGTGTTGCTAACTCTGATAGGGTTTGGGAAAAGAATGCTGGCGACTTCTATTGTCTGTTTAAATCTCTCTATGTAATGCAAATTGAATACCTTAGTCCTTTGATCTTAATGATTTCCTTTGTAGTAGCAGATATACTTAAAAGTGACATCAAAGCTGTCAGAAATACTAGGACTAATACAGTTATGACTAGTTTGTTTTAATGGAAGCATGAGTCTTAAAAATACACTATTAAACTATAAGATGTTTTCATTCTGAAAGTGCTGGGGGGATAGCAATTGGAACATCTGATAAATGTTAAAAATGTTAAAATGTTAAAAATCAATAAAAATTACCCAGAAATCAGAACAACCCAGCAGAGAAAAAGAATACTGACCATTAGGCATCCATTAACATTGGAAATCAAATAATACATCATTTTTTTAATTGAAATAACTGCAGGTTTAGAAAGTGTCTGGACATATGCACTAAAATTATTAGGGTTATTTAAGGAACATACTGTTCTATAAATTCTTGTTTCATATGTTGTGATGTAAGTGGTTGCATATGTTGTGATATAACTGGAGAAACACTCTACATCAAAAAAGTGACTGAGGGAGGACAGCCAGCTTGTTTGTGGGTTCTTGTTTGTTTTTTATAAGCAGGATAACCATTTTTTTTTCTGAAAATTTAGTTTCAGAACAATGAAAAGTATATGTGATTATGATTCTAAATGATATGTATTAAAAAGACTGAGAAAAGTTAAAGCCGTTTTTGAAATTAAAATTTTCAAATTTGAAAAATGTAATAGGTCTTTTTGGGGGGGATCAAATACAAAAAGTTCTGTTGTTGATTTTTTTTTTCTTTTTTTTCTTTTCTTTCTTTTTTAACCATCTTGTTTGACCAGGCAAGCAAAATATTAATTTAGAGCTCTAGACCAAAACTGTCATTCTTTAACAAAATCATCCTGAGACTGTTAAAGGGGAATTGTAAATGAGAACATTGACGTTCATATCACAAAAATTCCAGTACAAGTAGTCTGTAATGGGAAAGATTCCTATGATATAGATGTCTACATAAGGTTGCTGCCCTAGGCTGTCAGTGAAGTAACTGTTATTGTGTGTAAATCTCACTGTAAACTAGATTTAAGATTGGATTAAATGGGTAGCTCCTTTGAACTGCCTTCTCTCTCCATTGATTATAAAAAGAAGAAATGGAAAACTGCTAGAAACAAGTGAACTGGATCCTACTTGAACTGCTTACAGGGGCAGTAACCACTCTTTTAGCAGATCACTCACAGTATAAATGTGCCACAGACATCTGGTTTGACAACAAATTATTTACATGTCAAGGTTTTTTTTTAATGAATTTATACCGGACTGACCATTTGTGTATGTATGGATACATTACTTTAGTTTGGTACTTGCATTTCTGCAACTGGATTGACTGTTGTCAAACTAGAATCTGAGGCATTCACTACTCTTTAGGTTGGGTCCCATGAACTGTAAATGCAAGAACTATGGGTAAATAATGTGTCCTTTTTTTGATACAGTGGCAGTCCCCTAGATGGTAACCCTGTCCTGCTGCTGTTTCATTCATAGGTAAAGGCAGATAAATCAGATTTGATCTATGATTTGTATCACATGACCATACCAAATCTGATTTGCATTAGCAGCATGAAAGTAAGCTTAGAGTTACACAGTATATTTACTTTGGTGGAAAATCATACCTCGGTTCTCGTTCTCATCAATATTCTTCAGCTCACATTGTGGGTTGGTGAGGGCAATCCTTTGGTGTGATAAAGGGTGAAAATCAGATCTAGATCTCTCACTGTAGTGAGAGAAAAATTTCTTGAGCGAGATATTCCACACAAAAAAACAACCTTTGAAAGTGATTCAGATGGCAAACTGTCAAATACTGCCTTTTCCCCAAAGGCACTGGAAATCAATTTCTATCTTCATTTTGGTATATATATATATTTTTTTTTTTCTAGAAGCCTAAAATCTTGGCCTTCTGCCAATTTTAGCAAGCATGCTGTTCTGCCATTTCACTGCAACTGCCTTCTAAGCTATGTAACAAATAAGGGCTGGATGGGAATGAGCATTAACCTTCCTAGATCCTTACTTTAATTCATAAATGATATAGAGAAACAGAAGTCATTTCAACACATAACATGGAAGTTTTAGTGCAAAATAGCAAGGGAGGAAGGGAGGGAGGGACAGAAAAGTTTCAAAGGGGAAGAAAGTATTGGAAGAAAGTATTTCACACAATAACTTACCCTATGTCCTGTACACTCACACAGGACCCAAGAGCCTGGGATTTTAGCTCCACTTGTTTTATCCTTCAGCTACATGAAAGTATTTGATTGTCCATTTCCCAGGGGAATGATCCTGGAATTAAATGAGTAATAAAGTGGTACGTTAACCAGTCATTGTGTTAATGCATAAAATGTCATGACTAAATCTCACCATAACTTTCCACCAGGTCTATTCCCAGGCTGCTGAGTCAGGACCACTCTCATTTGCTCATGCCTACTTGTTCTCAGCTCTCCTGGCTTGACCCTTAGCAAATTTCTATACATGGAGAAGAGTACCCTTTTTCTTTATTAACTTCTAGACTGTGGTTGCTTGGTTGAGAAGTGAGACATGATAATTCAAATCCACTCTGAACAAGCAGGGAGATGTAGAAACCCTACATTTTCAAGTGTTTTTAAACAATTGTGCAAGAAGGATTTAACTATCTATTTTTCTAGGTGCTGTGGAATAATTGTTGGAGGTGACTCACTGAGGCTAAATGAGTCCATGTCTTAAGGGAAGGTTCAAGGTTGAGGAAGATTCCATGGTGAGATGTGGCAGATATGCAAGGAAATCTGTTCCATGATAGTCCCCTTGGCAACATAGCCTGCAACCTTAGGTATTGGTAACATCTGGGAAGCTTGGTGTGCTGATCCTAAGAAAGATCGTGTGGGGGGGTGGAGCGGGGTGAAGACACTGTGGCCAGGCTCTATGCTATCTCTGTATGGATGGGGAACTGGATGGTATTGTGGAACTGATAGACTGCATGGCCAGCCCTGACTCTAACTGATAACTAAATCATGTCTTTTGGGTGAATTTTGCTCATTATAATCCCATTACAATGCCAAAACACTCCTCCATCCCAAAGGCTACCCACCTCCAAGGTGCAACCACCCCTCACTTAGCCTATACCTTTAAATCAAGGCAAGAAATATTTATGTCAATCACAACGAAGACACATATGACTAAAGTTACTCAAGTTCCACCTAAAAGTAAGAAAATAGTATTAAATGGCCCAAGGGAAGGAAAATTTGAGGGAAGACACCATCACAGACAAGTTGGAAGGACATTGTTGACTTCTGGGATCAGTCGACGGGCTGAACCTCTCCCGCCCCCCCCCCCCCCCCCCCCCCCCAAGTAGGTAAACCTATTGGGTGAGATTCAAACTCTTAGTCATACCAAGTGCTTCTCTGGGAAACCTGACATTCTCTATAGAGCTGTTTTATCAGTTAGCACGTGTAGTTGTCTGTGTTAGTCATATTCTTGGTATTTGCACTTGCAGACAATGTGTTTACCGCCGGCAATTCAAAAGAACTTGTACTACTGTTGCTTTATAAACTACACCAGTCATTTACTAGACTGAAAGTGTATTGTGCTTTTTGTGAACCCATGATCGTGATTAATGTGACCAGACTTACAGTGCTAAATTGGGTATCACTCAGAATCTAAGCCACCCCCAGCCCCTCTAATATCTAAGGACAGCTAGAACGCAAGGTGGTTTAGATCCTGCCAAACTTCCTTACACTTTAACGCAAAAGATGCTTTACCACAAAAGAGTTATCTGATTGTAAACAGGCAACTGGTTTTAAGACAAGTCAGGTAGGCAGAAGTAGCCTTGTGCCTAGCATTTCTTTCTGTATAGCTCCAGGTGGCTATGCATAAATTGCCCTGTGAGGCTGCCTGCACTTCCCATTCAGTCAGGGAATGTTGTAGGCACCCTACGTGGGCATTCTCCAAGTGCTTCCCATTCATCCGCGCTCACCATAGGTAACCTAGGCTTCCACATTAATTGCTCTGAATCATCCTGCTGGTGTTTCACCCAACCCTGCTGCCTGAACCAATGTGAAAATAGCTCATCATTTGAAATATTCACATGTAGCATGCAGCATCCTATAGCTTAGGATCAGCATTTTTAGTTCAGTATATTAGAAATGGGAATCAAGGTGATAAACTGCCATCAACTCTTATTGCCTAATTGAAAGGTTACTGTTGAAAGAGCTGAAGTCTGTGCATAGCATCCTGTTGTGGTTTAACCTGGCAGGCAGCTCAGCACAACACAGCCATTTGTGTACTCCTCTATGATAGGATGAGGGAGAGAAAAAAAAAAAAGGTAAAATCTCATCAGTTGAGATAAAGACACTTTAATAGGACAGAAAAGGAAGGGAAAACGACTGATGCCTCATCCCTGAGTAGTGGCACCCCTTCCCTCTGTGGGCCAACTCCCTCAGCTGTTATTGCTGAACATGATGCCACATGCTGTGGGGCATCCCTTTGGTCAGCCTTGGTCACCTGTCCTGGCTGTGTCCCCTCCCAGATCCTGGTGCACCCCCAGCCTCCTCGCTGGCACAAAAAGCTGTGCAGTCCTTGGTTCTGTGTGGCTCTGCAACAACTGAAATATTGGTGTGTTATCACCACTATTTTCATCCTAAATCCAAAACACAACACCATACCAGCTACTAGGAAGAAAATTAACTCTATCCCAGCCAAAAACAGGACTCATCTATATTTAAACCTATTTTTCCTCTTCAGATTATTATAATACAAAATTGATATCAAGCAAAAACAATTTTAAGAGACTAAGCAGATGAAGGAATTTTTGTTCTCTATTTAGCACAAAATTTTATGGCAACAAAAATTTTAATATGGAAGTAATCTAATAGGAAGGTAATAGCCACTGTTTCAGCACAGCTGTTACTATATTATGATGCAAATAACAGCCAAAATGAAAGAGAAAATGACTTTTGTTGTCATGTTTGATGCAAGTTGCTTCCTTTGATAAGTCTCTCACAGCCTAATTTTTCAAAAGCTAGAAATCAAAGTGTTAACATTTTTCTGAACCCTTGAAAGAGAAGCAGATGAGATGACTGAACAGAAATTTCAAAGAAACTTGACAGACGTTGATTTAACAGAAACTTTGGTCTGTAAAAATATTAAATGGCAAAGAAATAGAAACCATGGGTAAAAACTACTACAAAACAAGTATGAGAAGAATGTAATTCCTGAAATATTTCAAATTAGTTATGTACTCTGATTGTTAAGGGATCTGTGTTCAAACTGGTTTTATACGTTGATTATTCACCTTAAACTCCATTCATTGTACAAGAGATATTATTATATCAAAAAGAAATTTCTAATGAGAGCAATTTGTAAGAAAAAATCACAAACTTGGAACCCAACTTTCATGTTTTCTTCCAGCTTTGCTGCTCAGATTCCCTTCCCTTCCCTTCCCTTCCCTTCCCTTCCCTTCCCTTCCCTTCCCTTCCCTTCCCTTCCCTTCCCTTCCCTTCCCTTCCCTTCCCTTCCCTTCCCTTCCCTTCCCTTCCCTTCCCTTCCCTTCCCTTCCCTTCCCTTCCCTTCCCTTCCCTTCCCTTCCCTTCCCTTCCCTTCCCTTCCCTTCCCTTCCCTTCCCTTCCCTTCCCTCTCTTCATTTTTTTTTCTCTCTTCCTCACTAAACAACTCAAAAGAAAATCCAAACCACAGAAACCAAACCCTCCATGTCTTCATTCCAGCAGTAACAAATGCCTGTTCTGAGTAATTTTGTGCATATCTTTTGTTGTTGTTGTTTTGTTTTGTTCAAATGTAATTTGCCCATAGGGAAATGTTGTACAAGTTAAGGAATTAAAGAGTGTTAGGATGTGGACTTGAACACTCTCAGATAAGATCTCCAAGTCAGAGATACTAAGTAGCAAAAGGAAAAAAAGATGGTAGCACCACAAACTAAATATTTTAGTTAAAAATAAAAAATAAAGAGAGAGAGAGATTTAATACCTCCTGATATACATCCCTATGATTAAAGGTGTTTGAGAAAGAGGCAACAGCTACAGTAACTAGGAAGGAGGTTCACAATGAGGAATAAAAGCTGGTCTAGTACTGTGTAAATAAGGACATTTACTCTGTTTGACCGAAACAGACTAAAGAGAAAAACAAAAACAAAGACAAAAACAAAACAAAAATTTACCTTAACAAAAGCTAATTCCAGCAGTCTAAATAGCAGGTCTTCCCTATGCAGCCTGTTCTGACTAAAATGACTGACATTTTGGAGTAGACAACTTTGATTAGGAAGGTGGGATGAGTGGGTGGGGAAGAGATTGCTTCACTTGGGGCAATCACAGCCAGAAGAAGCTGTATAATTGTATTCTCATTTGAATAGATTTTTGAATCAAAATGCATTTACACTTTGTAGCAAGTTTCAAAGTAAAGCTTGTCTTTCCTTGTGAGTTCCATGCTTCTTCTCAGTCAAGTCACTTTGTTAGTGTGGAAGGGAGGGGAGAGACTTGCCCTTTCTTGAATGTTCCTCACATTTTTTTCTTCCATATGTATTATTAAGAAGAAAATGCAGTCTTCAAACTGAATGTTGGACACTTTTTTTTTTCCCCACCTTTCCCCAAAATCATATTCCCCATTCATCATGTGGGACACTGCAACATGATATGCTACACCAAGAAAGGATATCTTCCTGGATTTTGCAGTACACTATGTTCCTTCTATTCCTGTCCACCCTTCTGTCGCTATGGCACATGGCCCTGGCTGTAGTATAAATAACATGTGGCTCTGCCCAAGTCTGTCTTAAGGCAACTACCGCAGATCCCTGCAACAGCCTCCATTGGGCCTGTTTCATAGCTGCCTCCTCTGACTGGGTTTTGCTGCAGAGATGCAGCTATGCAGATGGCCCTTCCAAAATTACCTGTCAGGCTGAGGAGGAATGCTCTGTAATTATTTCATCTTCATATGACCTTGCAGCTTACAAGTGCAGAGGTGGGACCTGCCTCAGTCAGAATAGTGGCTTCCTAGTGTAGGTGAAAGCTGTGCAGTCTTCATCTATGCTGACTGGGAAGGCACACACTTGATGTGCAAGTGTCCAGGCATGGGTGGAGGCCAGTCATTTGGTCTTCTGGAGGACATGCTGAAGCAGGGAGTGGGGAGAGCTGGGTGCAGGTCACCCAAGCAGTGCAGTTCCAGTGCACTGCCATGTCCCTCTGGTTTCTGCTTCTGTGCTCCAGCAGGACTGTGTAGGGCACATCAGGCGCTCCTGGGACCCTCAGGAGTGTTATCACCCAGAGCCCACAGCAAGACCATATAAATACTCTATGAGCATTGGTTATAAAGAATTAATCTCTGTGGGTCTTATTTACCCAAAAGCAAGATGTGAGTGTTTTTGTTGGCAGTATCCTTTCTATTCAACACTACAGTACCTAGAATAACAATTTTCAGCAACATTCACTTATTTTTCCTCATTCAGAGAATGGTACAGATTGGGAGAAAGTTAAAGGATTTACATTTCTTATGCCTGTGCTTCCTTTAGCTTGTGCCTGTGTGTATAGGTTTATGCAGAAATGTGCTTCCTAGTTAACACAACACTTGGAGGAGTACAGATGATAGCACAAATGCTAACAAGAAAGCTCTCTTAACTATTACACATTATTAAACGTTTTCTTCCAAGTGTTACTTCAGCCATATAGTTAATTATATGAACATAGGATTCTTTGTTAACATCAAATACCAAGTACTGTGACTTGACAGTAACCAGAACATGACTGGTGATTCACCTTCCCCAAACATTATTTCAAAACATGCATTTAAGCTTGTCTGTTCTGTCTCACTTACATACAGATATTAAAAGCTGTGATGAATGCATATGAAAATAAGACTCCTACCAATTTGAAGCACAGGACAATGTCAAACAAAAAGAGATAATGCATTCAGTCTTCCTTAGGAACACCAAGCTGAATTAAAAACAGGCTAATGCAATAAAGAGCACAAATGACAGTTCATCTGTCTCCCACAGATTGGTCATGGATAACAGCACGCTGACCGTTCTGCTTGCTGATGACCATGAGCTATCCTCCTGTACCCATAAACAAAAGACAAGCATATTAAATCTTCAAGTTAGATGAGCTGATTGATGTATCCTAGTATTAAAGAGCACCAAGCTGCACAGTTGTTTTTTTTTAATGTTTTTGAATTTGAATTGGGAAAAAAAAAAAAGAGCAAAATACAAAGGAGAATGTGAGCTACTCACACAATGTACTTGGCAGGCGTTATTCTCTAGCAACCTCCTCAGACCAGAGTTGTGCACACCTTCATCTCCAGGCTGATGAAACAGACGTAGGGCAGAGGAGCAGTAGCAACAAAGCTCCAGTTTAGATTCTTCCAAATATTTCCAGAGAGCGAGAGTTCAACAGCCCTCTGCAACTGTCTGATCACAGCTGCACATGCACATTCATCCAAACGTGGGAGTAAATACCAGCATAATTAATCCTTTAATTACTAATGATCTAGCTACAAGAGCTACAATTCCTTGCAGCAGTAACCAACCCATTGCTTTCTCATTGATGCTGTTCTCTTTCAACATATAAAGCATATTAGAAAATGTTACACTGTCATTATGTTAGTTTTTTTGGTGTTTGCCTACCTAGCTCAGGAACAAAAAATTCTGAGGACATAGCTTCAGAAGCACTTAGCAATAGTGAAAGCTGAGGGAACTCAGACTGATACCTATGGTTCAAACATAAAACCCTTCTGTTTTACTGCATTCATACTTAGCAGCGTGATGTTTTACTATTTTTTTTTTCTTTTTTTACAAAATAGTCTTCATAGCACAGTTGAAAAAGCAGAAAGAAATGTGGTTATGTTGTGCTCTGTAACAGTGATACTGCATAAATAGGGAAAATAAATTCAGTTATTACAATGTTCTGATATTCATCATTATTGTTGTAGTGATTGTGCTTGTCCTTAGAGAATATTGCATAGCACCACTTTGTATAGCAACACTTTGTATACTACCTCTTGTTCTCTGTGGGTAAATATACCACTCTGTGGCAGATTGCCGCATAGTTGCAAACTGCCCATTGCAGGTCAGAAGAATAAGAAATTTTAACCACAGTAATACACACACATTGTTAACACAAAAATAGGCTGTTGCATTTGTGGCCACACAGCTGAGTTAATATAAAGTGGAGATGTTTAGTTTACAAAATATATAAATAAATAAAAACAAAAACAATAAATCAATCAAACAAATAAAACCCAAATAAAATAAATAAACTGTTCTATATGATTATGTGCCTTCTTTCTGCTTTTGCTGCCAAACATAATTTATCACTTGTTCTCACCCTTCACAAGCTTAAAAATTTTGCAGGTTAAGAGGAAATTCTTCAAGTAAGGGCAAAATATTTCCTGGATCATGTTCCCTTTTCATAAGCATCACTGACAGCTGTTGCCTTATGTTTATAGGAAAATTAGCCTAGGCTCAGAATTTAAGTTTAGATTTGGAAAGATTCCTTTATAATTAGAATAGGTTCATTTTTAACCTCAAACAAATTAGGAAGATTTAGAACAGTTTTCAGCAGGTGTTGATTTGTTTTATCTGTATTTCAAAAGTTGTGAAATTTGTTATTCAGCTTCAATATAGTTCTGCAATTTAGCAGAGAAATGGATATATCTTCTCAGTCTTTATGAGGCTGCAATTGCTGAGAAACCATCTGAAGAGCAAGGGTTTGCTCGTGTTTATGTTTGTGTAAGGAGCAGACCCTTTGAAAAATATACTTTGTTCTGCACCCAGGTTTCACTGTGGAGGTGAACCAGTTCTTAGCTTATAGGCTGTGATCTCAAATGAACCTAGCATACAGATTGCAGGTGGTTGCAGAACTACAGTGAAAGAAAATAAACTGAATCAAATATCAGTGTAGATGCACCTTTCCAGATATTAAGCATTTTTCCTTCTTTTCCAACAACCATCTCTGCTGTTAAGAATTACACAACAGCTCTTCTTACTTTATTGTATGTTTGTATTGATTATAACAGTGTTCACTCTTTCTAAACCTAAGTTTTTGTTTTGACATACACTATGCATAAATTATGAGTAAGTTGACCTCAAAAAGAACTATGTCTTAATCAATAAGTTTAAATCTATGCTAAGATCTTTATAACACTATTCAAAAAATTTCTTTTCTTGGAATTCTACAATAACCTCCAAACCTTTTCTAAACACTGACAATGAATTTTTTGTGCTTTGCAAGTCAGTACCTTTGATGTGATCAATACTGAGTCTTGTTCTGTTGTCATTGATTCTTGCTACTGTATTGATGCCATCAAGTTACACCAGTGTTATATACCATTCTGTTGTTATATATTATGTTAAATATAAATATTTATATTTATATAAACGTTTTATATATATATATATATATATATATATATATATATATATATTACATTGAGTCCTTGAAATTTTATTGTGGTTTTCTCTAGAGTTATTGAATGGCAAAAAAAATTCACTCAGTAGGAATTGCATTATTGTGAAGGTTCTATAGCATTTTACCCCTAGTGTTAAAATGTTTCCCCAATGTGTCAAAAGAATGATAAAAAATAGACTGTCAGATATTATTTCTGTCTAATCACATACTACAGCAATACAGTGCTCCTGGACTTACATTACATTACTGTTCTCTATGTGTACTTGCAGGTAGACTGGGAGGTCAGAGACTGAAGGCCAAGCACTTTCATCCGTGCAGGAAGTGCAAATTAGAAAACAATACTGCACACACAAACTGGAATTCAGTTTATTCAGTGTTATAATATATAACTTCCTCGTCCTACAGCAACTAGATCATATGATGGCAAAAGCTTTTAAAAATTCCAATGTCAGTATTCTCCCAGCAAGGGTTATGATGAGGTCACAACTGTGGGAGGTAATACTGTACCCATACAACCATAATTTACTAAAAGCTAGGAAAATTACAATAGTGATTTTCTTGTGCTGTTCACTAATGATCTATAATGGCACAGTTTTCAAACACATGTCTTGGATCCATTGCAAGTAATTCTGTGCCTTCAAGCAGCAGAGATTTTACCACAGTGGGTAAATAAAATGTTCCGGATCTCCTTATCTCACTATATTTCAGAGAATCTTAACAAACAATTTGCTATATAATGACTTAAGATTGTAGGTTTTTTGCCCTTCAAATTTCACTGACAGCTCAGTAGCACAGAATAGTGGTTCAAGTATAGCTATCTTTTGAAATGTTTTTTTGAAATATTAAAACACTACTGAGTGACTCAACTAACTCTGCAAAGTGCTTCCTCCAAGTGTGTGATAGTGACACATATAAAGGCTCACAGGGGTGTCTGTAAGTCATTACACAGTCCCACAAATTTCAGTCTGACATAAATAAGGATAAGTTTCTTATGCCCGTTTACATGGTTAGTTTCAGACAAAATCTAGCTTGCTTTTCTCATAATCTGAGCTAATTGGATAGGAGAAAGCACTGCTCTAGACACTTTAAATTTATTTACAGAGAATGTTGATTCAGCTAAAGATGACTAGTTTCTCAGCAGACATTTTCAGTTCAGCCCAATATCATGTCAAAATAGATAAATGGCTTTGGCTTCATAGCTGTTACACATCGAACCATGTTGCAGTCTCACTTTGTGGCCAGTCACTGAGTACATACAAACATTCCTGGTTTGAAAATAGCTTTTCCTGACTAAGAGTTTAGCTTTCAATGCAATCATACTTCTACATCCATATCTTTGCCTAATGACTTTGATAATATGTTTGGTCCAACCTGTGTCAGACAATGGATTTTCCCCAGATGTCACAGCTAAGGCATTGACAAAATAGCATAAAAATGGTTCCTCATGTAGTGACTGCGTTCATTTTTTGTGATGCCTGTTCTAGAAGACACTTAAGACCACTTACAGATATTTTTTCTGACACTATTTAAATAATTATAACCTTTCAAAATCATTCTAACCTGTGGATTTCCTTCCCTCAGAAATCATGGCTAACATAAAATAGGGGAGTAAAAAAGTGCAACTTTTCCAAAGCAATTGTGGTTTGCTTTTCACTGAGCTATGAAATTTTTGCTCTGCTTTTATCATGGGTAGTAAAGCAATTATTATGAGAACATGAAAGTATTCTCCAGCATCATGAATATCAATTTTAATTTCCTATTTCTTGTGATTGAGTCGTTTGGAGGTTGAGATTCCAGAAAAATAATTAGGAGCTGTCATCACGATTTCCAGGCTTTGAACGTCAGAGGACATCTGCTAATAACACCTTCTGGGAATTTCTTGTGGTCTAGCGCTGCTAGTGAGAAATCATTTCTGGAGGGTTTTGCTTCTGCTTTCTGTAGCAAGCAACTTTTATTGGCTGTTTCCTGTTTAGGGAGTGTCTACACCCAGTGTCCTCAGCTGACAGCTGATAAGGGAAAGCTGAGTAACAAGGTGGTGGGTGGGTAGGAGCTCTAGGGTTGATAAGAAGGAGCACAAAATAAATAGGGGCTTGCTAGTGGTTATTGTAGTGAGAATTGTAACTAGGTGGTTAAGGGGTGGGCGTGAAGACTGGAAACTTTATTTAGAGCTGTGTGGGATTTCCTGGGACAGTGCAGTGATGGTGATGATACACCATATGGCTTGGCTGCCAGCATCAGCCAGAGGTACCACGTTGGTGTTCTAGGTGCCTAGTCCCAGTGAAGTCCCAGAGCAGGGCTGTGGGGAGTGCCTGGCACCTCTGCCCAATAGAGCTGAGGGTGATGGCAGCCTCACCTATGGAGGTGTGCTCTGGATGAGTTACTAGGTGAAAAACCTGTAGAAAAAGTGAGCAGACTGTGCCATCATGGAGGGTGGAAAGGAGACTGACACTGTCTGCAAAGGCAAGGTCTCAAACTGTGTGATATAAAGAAGGAAAAGCAGCTACAAGTTTTTCTCAAAGGAGCAATGAATGGAGACTCCTAAGAGAGCAGATGCTGGAAAACTGTGGTTTACAGCAATACAAAGAAGATTATTATTCTGTCTGCAGATCTGCCACTACAAAATAAGAATAACATTCTGGGAATAAATGAGGAGAAATTGTTGGAAGAGACACCAAAGCCAGATGAGCCTGAATACTGTATTTTCACCAAGAGGACAAGGTGTGTGTTGGAGGCTTCCTTCTGTAGAAGGAGCTATTGATGTTTCAGGTGGTTTGCTGCTTTCTGTGACTCAAATATAAGGTGCTTTGGAGCCACTACTAAGGGCTCATGCAGCACTTCAGTTAGGACTACTTGCTGCTTCCCTTTTTGGGCAACTGGGTACCATCAAGACTGCAGCGCTCTGGAGGTAAGGGTTGCAGGCAAGATGGTTTACCTGGTACTCTCTTTGATCTTCCTGGTGAAAGTGAAGGGCACAAGTAGGTCCATCCTCGAGGTTATCATCTTGCTGCTAAGCTATCACTGTAGACAAGGCTTTGGCTTGTATGGTTACAGGACATTCAGTAGTAAGACTACTGTCAAATAGATCCCATTCTCACTCAGAGCAACACAAGAGTATCTATACCATTGTTTGCAAACCTCATGAGGAAGGCTTTAAATTGGGTTGTTTCGAGCAATGGTTACAGAAACTTGAAAGAAAAGTTGCCTTCCTTGAAGGCAAGGAAGACAGTGAGGAAGTGTCTGGGGATTAGCATGCTTACAGAGGAACCTACACTTCCCTTTTGAAAACAGCAAAACTGTGTCTGTCTCAAATGCCAGCACCCAAATATATGCAGCATGGGAAGGAAATAGGAGGAATCAGGAGTTCATGAGCAGCTGCACAGCATGATCTCATTGGGATGCTGTGGGAGGTTGCCCTGAATATCGAAAGGGGCTAGGAAAATTTTGATCTTAAAGGACAATATCCTCAAAGCACAAGAATGAACTGTTCTGTTAAGTTTGTGCAGGTGTGGCAAAAGGCCAGTATGAATGAACAAGGAACTTCTGACTGAGCTCAAATCAAAAAGAAATGACACAGAAAGTAGAAGTGGGGATGGATTTCCCTGCAATGTGTGGAGATGGGGGGTGGAGACACAGCACAGGTTTATTTTTATGTATCAGTAAGAAAGGCTTGACAACAAATGGCACAGTAAAATAGTTGTTTTAATAAGATATAATAAAAGGAGGAATATAGATAGTGACTACCTCTTGTGTCCCTTCAGATGTTGGGAACTCTGCATTCATGCAGAATTGGATGGACCCTGCATTTTTTTTTTTTTTTACATGACATGCTGAGCCAATACTGTCCCTGGAGAAATGTTTGCTTTTCTTAGTCCTTTGAGCTATTATGTATTTTCTTACAAGAAGGCATCTCAGTTCCTGAAGGTTGCTCACGTGAGAACTTCTTCCTGCACAAGAACATCTTGCTGCACCTTTAGGTAAAGGCATGGCCACACAGGCAATGTGTAATCACTGCTATCAAGGAGGAGCTGCTTGCAGATTCCTCTGTTGCAATGAACTAGCAGAGTTTATGCTGTGGTTAAGAGATTTGTGCATCACTATGCTGCCTGGTGGCCAATCTTTATCTGCAGCACAGCACATGCCTGGGCCTACTTAGGTTAACTGCTTCGTGGATCACTTATTTGTGGGTATACAATGGTCTCCTGGTCATGATCATCATATTCCATCCCTTGATACACATACAGTTCACCTTTGTTAAAAGTATTACATGGTACTGATAGTATTAGTTATCTACTCTGCTAATAGGAAGTTTCATGACAGATTGGGATATCTCTGTCACATAGCATCCATTAGTGTGTAGCACAGGCCAGCATGGGGCACTCCACCAGGTTCATATACCACATAGCTACTCATGCTAAGTAAAGGGTTTCTCAAGCCCTAAGAAGGATGCTCAGTAGAGGTAGACATGTCCTGTTCAGGAGGATCAAACTCCTCAAATGCAAGGACTTCTGCAAGGCTCCCAGTATAGACCATCTGGACAATTATGGAGCTGGAGAACAGAAGGTACAAGCAGAGTCTGAGAGAAGCCCATTTCTGAGTCTGAAGAAGAGATATCTTAGGGGAGAACTTATTGCTAGCTATAGCTACCTAATGGGAGTAAATAGAGAGGGTAAAACCAGACTCCTCCTCTCAAAAGTTCATGGTAATAGTACAAAAGGTAATAGCCTTAAGCTTCCATAAAGGAAATTTTGATTTGACATCTTGGATTTTTTGTTGTTGTTGTTTTTATTTTGATTTTTTGATACACTCTAACAGGTTGTCCAGAAACTCTGGGAAATCTCCATCTTTAGAAACATTCGAAGTTTAACTGAACAAATCCTTGGTAACCCAATTGAATGGAGTCTTCTCTGACCAGAAATTTTATTAAATGACCTCCAAAAGTCCAACTTTCTTTCTGGAAGCGAACATCCCCTTATTCAAGACATATTGTACCTTGGAGAGAGAGAGAGACAAAGGTTTTGTGTGAAGGTCAAGCTCAAGGTCATATTGTACCTTGGAGAAGGAGAGACAAAGGTTTTGAGTGAGGGTCAAACTCTTATTTAAAATCCTTGCACTACTGAAATCAATGGAAATCACCCAATGAATGTGCAGTGCCTAAGAACATCATCATAGCCTATAATGTTGATGCTCTGTGGCTGATCACAGCCCACTAATTTTAACTCAAAATTGTTCAGTGCTGCTCTTTCACTGGTTACATTTCTGTTACAGATTGCTGCACTGTCATTTCAGAGCATGATTAAAGTTCATTACTGTCAGAATTAACACAGAAAAAGTAAACAACAGTTTGTTAACATTGTCTGTCCTTGTTATAAATTTTATTGGAAATCTAAATCTCTGGTGTTTACTGTTGGCCTGTATGAGGAAGAAGATTATTCTTTGCCTTTGTACAACTGCTGAGGATAGCAGCATCCTCCAGCATATATCACGGTTATGATTCTGCCCTTTCTGTAAAACAGCTACAATCCAAATATTTCTTGGTGATTCCTCACTGGTTCTAAAGGAGGAAATATCCTCTTCCCTCCTCCATTTCCCTTGCTGAAGATGAGAAAGTTCATTCAGCAACAATACTAGGTGCATGAAGGAATACTATGTTGCTTTCAGAGGATGTCTTGTTTTTTGGACGCTATACTTTTACAATAAAAAGCATGCAAAGAGCTTCATTTTTTATTTTCTAATAGAGTTCAACTTCTTGTATTTACAAAAGAATAGGCACTAGTCCCACGGATTTTGCTGAATCAATGTTCATCATTGCTTATCTTTGTATCTGAGTTATAGAGAAAGGTATGAAATGGTCTAGGACTCACTGTAGGGTGGACTATTATTTCTGTAGCTAGTCTGACTGAACTCTGACATGATTCCCGCTGTGGGCTTGGGCTCCAAAATGTGCCTGCTCTTATTTCCATCTAAATACCTTCTCACTTCAGCAATTTTCTCACAGAGATCTTGAGCATGTTCAGTAGATCTTTTACATGTTTATCTCACCCTCTGAGATCTGACAGGAAGATAAGAAATGCAACTTATTAAGATGAGAGAAACTCCTTTCCCCAAACTCATCAGAGAGGAGACAGTGTTAGAAAATTAAAAACTTAAGTTAATTAACGAGTTATTGTGTGAAAGTAGGTTACAACCAAATCCTGTGAAATTTGTAGTCGAAGATTACTGTAAAAACGTACCCCAGATATATATGATTATATGTAGAAAACATCTGGTTTGTGAATCCAGCAAAGCTAGAGCAAAAAGTATTTGCAACATAATTAAACTGCTTCTAACACAGCCTTTAAGCAGGTCTGTGTTAGATGATGGCTAAATGGGAGTTAAGGAAACTTATGCTTATGTTTCAGACCCAGAAATCTGTGTTCAGATCTGTTCTCCTGAGTCCTGTAAAGACCAGGTGTTCTTCCAACAACAATTGAAAGGTACTAAGTATCTTGACAAGGCATTAATCAAGGTCATGTCCTGCTAAAGCTATTCAAGTCTGTGTTGGAGACCCAGTCTCTGATCTTTGTATAATAGCCCAAAGCTCTGACATTCAATTATCATTTTTCAGTTTCATCTATGGTTATATATAGGCTTGTACTGTGATGAAGCAGACCAATATTTCACTATGGTTAGGCTTCATTTGCCTTGAGTTGTTTTGACAAGTTAAGCAGCAATCCATAACTAACTGTTTTTTCAAGATCATAACTTACTCTAAAGTCACGATTTTGTAAAGGACACAAAAAGGGGCAAAATAAATCTCTTAATACAAGGTGGTTAACGGGTGAGAGAACATAGTGCTCGACTCCCTAGCATGCTAATGTTCCAAAACACTATTCTGTTTGGTTCTGCATTTGTACTAGATCAGCCGTAATCAAGTTATAGATTACATTATTAAAATAATAATAAACTTATTACAATATGAGAAAAAATCTAAAATTGCATTGCTGTCCTTATGAGAATTTTGTGCTCATAAAGATTAGGCATTCATGGAATGCCTAGGGATTTGTGACAGCCATTGGAAGTACCTTTTTGGTAGGAATTGGCATAGAACCATAGAAAAGTACAGGTTGGAAGCGACCTTGAAAGATCATCTGGTCCAACTTTTAAAGTTTCCTACCTGTAGCTTTTATTTATTTATTTATTTATTTTAAACTGGTACTTGCAAAAGAACAACAACAACAGCAAATGTTTCTTTGCTTGTATAAAATCATGATTTTTCACTAAATTTCTTTCCCTGTGAGAAAGTGCTAAGCTATTTTTTTTTTCATATCAATTCATCTTCCAATTTCTACCTTATTTGTATTAGAAAAGCAACTTAAATGAGGCAAGTCTAGAGAGATCAGAAAAAGGCAGTTCTGCCAAGGCCAACAGAGTTAGTTCAGCAAAGTATTTGTCAGAAATAGATAAAATAAGTGTTACCTGAAAAAGAAAAGAGACCTCTGGAAACATAAGTGCAAGTCTGGAAGGAAAGAGGAGAAACTTGGAATAGCATTGTTAGCTAGTGAATGGCTAAGATACTCCTTTCTTAGAACAAAGTAACAAAGGTTACAATATTTTGAGGCTAAATATGCAAAGACAAAGGTAAGAAATAGAAGATTATATTATAATCTGGTATAACATGGTACATTTTAAACAGTAACATATTTAATTTACTGGGCTCAGCAAATTGTTTACTCAGGCAGATGGGCTATTGTCATTCAACCTATTCTAAATGATAAGTAAAACACTAAATAAAATAAATGATAAGCAACCTTATAGTGAAATAGGAAGTATGAGATTAAATGTGGCTGTACACAAAAAAAAAGAAAAAAAATATCTTGAGGCATATATTAATGTAAAAGATATTCATTCATAATGTAAAAAATATATACTAATTATTACAATAAACAAACAAAAAACAAAACAATGATAATCAGTGGAATGAACAAATCAGAACATAGAAGACAAAGATGTACAGCAATGTAGGATAGCAAAAAAAAAAAAAAACACACCAAAAAACAAGTCAGTGACACTTATATATGACACACATATGCCATTTGATATAAAGCCATTATATCAAAAGCAGTAGTCAGTTCAAGGTTTGTTTGTTTGTTTGTTTGTTTGTTTTTTCCAAAATCTATGGTTACATTTCTTTAAGCTTTAGCCAAGCAAATTAAAGCTGCCCGTCAACATGGGGGTAAAAGTCCATTTCATTCAATCATGATGAAATCGAAGTTGTCATCTTCCTTCAGTTCAACCTGAAGTTCAGCCTTTGAAATTTTATAATTTGAAGTAACTTTAGAGACAAGCAATAAGAATGGCTAGAGAACATAATAAATTAAAGTATTTGTTAGTGTCCTACCTAATGGCAATTAAGTAACTTCACGAGAAATACTAAAGCTTTCATTTATGAAAGACCTTCCAACCTTAATGATTCTATGATTCTATACTTGCTTTTAAACATTGTGTACACAGAAAGTGTTGATATCCCAGAACACAAAGATTAAAAACACATGCAATTCTTTGCTAGGTATGTTAGGGCATATACTTAATACTATAACACTTGTCTGAGGATGATGGAAGAATATACAATGGAGCCAATGTCATTTTGGTGATATTGATATCTACAAGAGAGGAAATAGTTTAGGACAGTGTAAAGGGTCAACAGATAGTAATATTCTAAAGGAGCTTTAAAATGTGTTACATCAGGTTTTCTCTTGCATTACCTATTACTGTTATATTGGATTATCCTTCATCTTTTCTTCTTCAGTAATGACTGAGTTTTCAAGTCCATGGGTATAAAGCAATAAAAAAATATCTAAGGATGCATCTAAAATAATTGATTTTTTAATAAACTGACTAAATACAGATTTATATACATGCTAACTATCTATAAATTTTCTTGTAACAAACAAATTTAACTGGTTGTTGATCTGTTGTTGATCAACCATTCAAAGGATTTTGAGTGTTCCTTAATTTTTATTTTTAACATCAGCATTGTACAGTATTTAGAGACTACGAGAAATAAAGTGGTGTAGCGGTTTTACCTCGCGACAGGGCAGCTGACCTCCACCACAACTGCTCTCTCATTCCCCCTACTCAAAGGAAAAGGGGGAGAAAATATGATGAAAAGGGCTCAAGGGTGGACATAAGGACAGGGAGATCACTCAACAACTATTGTGATGGGCAAAACAGACTCAGCATAATGAGATTAGAGAAATTTATTGCCTATTAATAACAAGATAGAGAAGTAAGAAACGAAGGAAAGAAACCAAAAACACCTTCCCCCCATCCACCCTCTTTCATCCCCCAGGAGCAAACTGCTCCAGCACGGGTCCTCCATGGGCAGCAGCTCCCCCCAGACCCCCTGCTCCTGCGTGGGCTCCTCTCCACGGGCTGCAGCTCCGGCCCGGGGCCTGCTCCTGCGGGGGCTCTCCATGGGCCGCAGCCTCCTCCAGGCCACATCCACCTGCTCCACCGGGGGCTCCTCCACGGGCTGCAGCGTGGAGATCTGCTCCGTGTGGGACCCGTGGGCTGCAGGGGGACAGCCTGCTCCACCAGGGGCCTCTCCACAGGCCGCAGGGGAACTGCTGCTGTGCTGCTGGAGCACCTCCTGCCCTCCTGATGCACTGACCTTGGGGTCTGCAGGGCTGTTTCTCACTCCTCACTCTCCTGGCTACTGTTGCGCAGCAATTTTTTTCCCTGTCTTAAATATGCTGTCACAGAGGCGCAAACAATATCACTTAGTGGCTCAGCTCTGGTCAGCAGCGGGGCCCTTACCTTACATGGGGGAGCTTCTGGATTCTTCTCACAGAGGCCACCTCTATGGCCCCCTGCTACTAAAACCCTGCCACATAAACCCAATACAAGTGGAAAGTAAACAGCTCGCACAAAGGAACTAGGCGGTTTTCATTGATCTGTTTTACTAAACAGGATTCTTTTTTTAGGGCTGCTGAGAAAGTTCTTAGATTTTCTTTAGCAAGCATATCTGGTTAGCTGTACAAAATGAAAGGTAGAGTTTGAGCACTGGAGAGAATTCAAGGTAGGCTCGGTAGCCAAACTACGAAGAGAATTTAGGTTAAGGCTGTTTTTGGAATGACATGCTCTCTTACTGCTGTAAAGATCTTAACAAGGCTCTTGGTCAGCTCATTGCATAGGAACAGGTTTTGGCTGGATTTTTATTTTTATTTTTTTAATTATTTATTTATTTTTGATAAGGAGCATTCATATACCTTAACTTGTCAGCCAAGTTAATGGATATGCTCCTTCTAAAAAACAGGAGAATGCCTTGAATAGTATTTCCTGAAGAAAGAATTTTTAATGATTTAGAGGTTGCACTAGAGCTAAACATAGTGTTAGCTTGCCAGCTTTGCCAGATGAGTACATGGAGGAAAGGTGTTTTAAATTCTTCCTTTTCTTTTTCAGCTTTCAGAGCTTAAAAAAAATACTCTGAACAGGTAATTTTATCCACTCGGGATCTTAATCTTCTCTTCAAAGCCTTTCTTTCAAAACTTGTGGGTGGCTGGAGGGCTAAAATTGTGTCTCTGTGACTCAGACTAGTTTTATATTTTTGCTTTTTGAAAGGTTGTAAGATATGGGGTGTGTAATACTGGAATAGACCATATATCAAGAACTAAAACTCAGGACTTTCTCTGAAGCCAGGTGACAGTCCACACCTGCAAGGCTGTCATTCCATCTTTTTGGTCTCTTATTCAAATTGTTTTAAGAGGTGGAAGGAATCCCACAAAAAACTTGCAGCTACAGGAATGTCTGGGAAGTCTGGTGTATGATTCATGCCCCCAGATCACATGAAGTCCCTACAAAATGGAGTCCAGGGTCCAGCTCCTCTCTCAGATGACTGAATAATAGAAGTGCAGAACAGCACCACTTCCTTCTCTGAGCATTTTAAGAGAAAGTCGCAGCCAGCATTTTGTTGACTCTAACGATGTATTAAGTCTCTCATTCAATATACATTGAGGAACTAAAGTTTCCTGGTCCTGATGGAGTTTAGACTTAAGATCGGCCCCAAGCCAGCCAACCTAGTCAAGCTGACACACTTCTCTGGTCACGCCACAAACAGGCAGGTCTAGGTGCCAAAGAAATATTACTGTCTTGAAGGCAAAACTACGACAATATAATCCCTAATTAGAAAGTTGCATAGGCAATAAGTTTTGAAAGCTTGAACCCTTTAGGTTGCAAAAAGAGTCCTGACTTTCTGATGGTTTGAAGTGGGTAATGATCAAGACTCTTGCTGCGTGATTAAGTTGATTTGAAAGACTTTACAGCTGTTTGCTATTTAATCGTCCTGCATAATCCTGAAAGCCTGTACTTCAAATAATATGTGTTTGCAACACAAAACAAATCTTTGTCAATGGGTGGAATTGCTGGTTAGCAAAAAGCTTTCAGGTGTTGCCTGGCTTAAACTCTAGGGCATTTGTTACAGCTGGGTAGTATCTATGGCTCATGCCCATGACGTTTTCAGCCCAGTTAAAGAGAGACTAATATTAATTCATGCACTGTCAATGCTGAATGATGGATGAGATGAAATCCTTTGAAGTTCAAAGTCTTCTGAGCCTGATCCTACAGAATACATTACACACTTAGATGTAAGCCCACAGGAAGAGGCACTAACTTCAGTAGCAAGAGATACATTTTCCTAAATTAAATTCCTGCTCAAGTTATTTTCCTAAAATGCTCCTTATCCTTTGTGATCAAGGAGAAACTCCAGCATGTAGAGGATAGACTCATACCATAACTATGTACTGACTTGTTTAGACACTGAAACATAAAAACAGCAGCCCAAAGGACATGCTCTGCAGTGTTGCTTATTAATTTTGTGTGATGTCCCATAAAGACCTACTGTAGTGCAATATCCTATTATGTCCAAAGATCTCAAAGTAGTGAAGAAATACATTAATCCCCACAATATCCCACTAGACACACCTTGCAGGTAGGAAAACTGAAAAACAGAAGTTAAATAAACCATCTTACTTTACATAGCAATTTAAATGCTGATACAGAAATAATATCTTTAATTCCTATAGTTAATGCTGTTAAGACGACCTCTGCTTTTACTGTAATACTCCTGTAGACTTCAACTTTTTTTTTTTTTTATTATTCCTCATTTTCATTGTACCTGAGTATTTTAGAAATTAAATTTGATGTCAGTATCAATTTTGTAGCTGTCGAGTAGTATTATTTGGGCCAGTCAATTAATTCAGTTACGTATTTTTATTCTGAAAATTAATGGAGGACAAGTATATTTCAAAAAAAAAAGGAATAATAATAATAATAATAATAAAGCTTATTTTGCCTCTAGGCCATTTCCAAACTGGGTCATTTTAAGAATCAGCTCTGGTTCTGAGCCAGAGGAATTCCTGGGAGGAAAGAGAGGCTCTGGTACACAGTTACACCCCTTCAGTGATTAATATCTCAGGTTTATGGAAGTGTGATTTCAATTTTCCCTTTAAAATGCGGATCAAGCAATTTTGCCAACACCTATTCTTCTCTGTCAAACATTTCACTTACTCTCAGCTTTGCAGACAGCTTCTGAGCTCTTTCTATTGCCTGGGTTTCTATGGCTGTATGTGCTTTTGATCGTCAGAGTCTGGATTTTCTCCAGCACATTGCCTAGAAGCTTTACCCAATGTATAGTAATGTCTACTTCAAATATGGGGCACCAGGACCATAAGAGGCAGAATCTGACATTTTGGCTTATTCTCATCACCTGATACCAATAGCGTCTGTCCTGATATCAGAAGTGCAGCAAAACATAAAAAAGACATAAAAAATGACTAAAGACAATTAAATGAAAGTAAAAGCGTAATCAGAGTTACAAAAAGAAGAAGGTACAAAGAACTGACTATTCTCTGGAACTTTTTTTTTTTTTTTTTTTTAAAAATAAATGCTGCCAACAGTGAAAATGACCAGCCTGGCTTTCCTTTAACAAGTGAGAATTGCTTACTGTGCTAGGGAACAGAAAAGAGAGTTCAAATTGAGGTCGTTGTATTACTGACAATATTTGGAATATTACTCTGATAAGAGAAAGGGAATTTGAAGACCTTGAGAATTGGCATGGCAGGGAGAAAGACAGATAGGTAGGACAATTTGTCCTACTGACTGGCATCTGGGAAATGGCAGAAACAGAATCACAGCAGGATTTTCTTTCTCTGAAAGCAGCACAGAATAAAAGCAATTTGATCTTTGAGTGTGAATAGCTGGAAGAAGAGTATACAAAAGAACATATGCTCTTAGAAGGCACTTGACAAAATAAACATGCACTTGTCTGAAGAAATACCTGTGTAGCCAATAGACTGCAGGTAGCTTGGCGTTGGAAAGACATTGGATTTCACAGAATGACTGAGGTTGGAAGGGACCTCGAGAGGTTATCTGCTCAACACCCCCATTTAAGCAGAGAAACCGAGGGTTGGCCACCCAATGCCAGTTGCCAATTGGGAATATTCAATTAACAAAAGTAGTAAGTTAATGCACTGGACCTTGTAACCAGGGCTGTTTATTTATTTATTTATTTATTTATTTTTTAAATAGCAATTTAATGATGGACAGGCAAAGATTTTAAACAAGTGTTGCGGTTTAGCCCCACCAGGCAGCTCAGTGCCTCACAGCCGCTTGCTCACCCTCCCCGGGTGGGATAGGGGAGAGAATCAGAAAGGTAAAAGTGTGAGAACTCATGGTTTGAGACAAAGACAGTTTACTAGGTAATGCAAAAGCCGTGCACACAACCAAAGCAAATGAAGGAATTCATTCATTAATTCCCATCAACAGGCAGGTGTTCAGCTACTTCCAGGAAAGTAGGGCTCATCACGTGTAACAGTTCCTTGGGAAGACAAACACCATCACTCCAAATGCCCCATCCCCAATCTTTTATTGCTGAGCATGACACCACATGGTGTGGGACATCCCTTTGGCCAGCCTGAGCCAGCTGTCCTGACTGTGTCCCTTCCCAGCTCCTGGTGCACCCCAGCCTCCTTGCTGGCAGGGCAGAACCAGGAGCTGAAAAGTCCTTGGCTGTGTGTGAGCACTGCTCTGCAACAACTGAAACATCAGTGTGTTATCACCACTATTTTCATTCTAAATCCAAAGCAGCATCATACCACATCTTTGAAGAAAGTTAACTGTATCTCAGCCAAAAAGAGGACAACAAGAGTAATCCTACATAAATAAGCAGAATATATAGATATAGATATAGATGATATATAGATATAGATATAGATGATATAGATATAGATATATCACAGATGATTTTTCCAACTGAAGGAAATGTATTTGATTTATTTCAGGGGCAGAGCTCAGACAGCCTGAACCCCTTCATGGGTTGCCATTCACCAAACTGAGCTTTCCGTATTAAGGTGATTTCCTTCAAATCTTATTTTTCTCATGGGCTTTTGGTTCCAGTCTCAGCACCCATCAGTGATTAAGTCTTTTTCAATGTTTGTGAAGTTTATCTGTTAAGTGTGAGAGGAGTGAAGTTAAACCATTTTGGTTCTGATGGCAAACCAATAGTATCAAAGAGTGTCATCAAAATATGATTAGCCTGTTGGTTATAATTTAACTGCTTACTTTTTAGCTCTTCTTTCTTGGGAAAATACCCAAATTTAAAAATTTGCGGGTCATAACGTATGATGTAAACAGCAATGGAAAATAGTCATCAGGTTAAATCATTGCTATTGTGATCTTTTTTTCTTATTTCAGTTTTTGTTGAATACTGAAAAATAATTTAAATTTTAAAAATATATTTATTTTAAATAAATAAATACACAAATATATGTTGTTTGAGCATATTGGTTTATATCCATTTCAATCCAGGAAACTTTTTAAAATCCACTGTGGGACAACTGTTTAGATCATCATCATTTCTCTGCATAATTAAAAAAATCTTCAACAAAAACATTTTCTTCTGCTATAGAATAACAAAATAACTGCTGAGACATGCCCTAAACTTTGAGCATATAGATAGATCTTTTTAATAAGTAACCTTCGCTCGTTTGTAGGGCTGAGCTGGAAGAAAATTAAAAGGCAGAAAGCAGAATTGATTGAAAAATCATTCGTGCACACATTTAGTCGCATAGCATAAAGAACCCCTCCCCTTTTCTGATATCCTATTTTGCTAAGGCCTAGCTGCAGCTGAGATGAGCTGCAGAATAGCAATTGTTCATATCTCATTGAAGCAGTACTTCCAAGTCTTCAAGAAACTGCATGTAGCATATTTAACTTTTCTCCCTGTTGTTTCCTTCATCTGTTGATTGCTATGTCCAAGAAATGTTTGGATGAGTCCTACATTTTTAACTGTGTGCAGAACGTGAGGATGCTGACCTTAGCTTATGCTTTTAACTTTCTGGCTTTCTTGAAAGGTCACTTCAGTAACTCACACAGCTTGTTGGAACTAGGTCATCACAGGAACTTGTTAGATTTTAAATAAAAAGCATTTCCTGAGAAGTACTATGAAGTGATATGTTATGCTAGGGGGGGAAAGATAGTGCTTGAAAGAGCATTCTGATGTGACTTATAATGATATTGAAGTGCACTTGGTAGCTGTATGTGATATGTGTAAGTCAGTATCCATACAGACTTCTCGTCTTTTGCAGTACTTCAAACAAAAGGAAGTTCATATCCACTGCGCGTACTTTTACAAACACATGCTGCAGCAGTTATTTATTTATAAAAAAAAGGTTTTTAATGTCTCTATTTTGATTCGGGTGTCCTATGGTCTTTAAATTAGAGTCTGGGTTATTACACACCCCAGTATACCAGAGAATAATTTCAAATGGCTGTAACACATTTGTAAACAATCATGGTGATACCTTATCTTTGTTTCTTTATCCTACATTCAAAGTCACTGAAGTCTATGTTTACACTGCAGTCTAATTCTTTCAGGAATTTTAATATTGGAGATTATTTTCAGGGTGGATCATGACATCCCATCTAACAACAGTTGCTACAATTATATTTTTGTTTCTTTGTATAATCGCAGCGTTGCACAAATTCTCATAAACAGGAAAACAAAACAGATCTATTTTGGTACAAAGTTCTATAAAAGACTGAAAGGCAGAAAAAAACAAAAACTACTGTCCCCTGCAGTTTTATATTAGGCTGAGTTTCTCATTCAATTTAATTTGAGTAATTAACCTATTCACAAATTATTAGTCTATGAGGAAGCCCGTATTTATTTGTTTATGATAATCACTTTCCTAATTCTTTTATTTTCTTCCCTTCTCCCACTCTTCTGTGATAATTTATGAAAAAAATGTACAATATATATTAAATGCTAAAACAAAGATCTGGATTTCATTCTGAATACTCCCCAGCCATCCTAAATTTGTCAGGAAAAGGAGTTTGAAATTCCTGAGCTTTAAGTTATCTGATACCAGCCAAAGCTGAATACAGAATGCATCCATGATTGTTATGTGTAAATTTCTTGCTGAAGGAAAATCTCCTTGTTATTCTTTATGTGAATTATCTAATGGATAGTATTAATCACCAGAAAATATATTAGTTACTACTGCAAATAGGGTTGTGTATAAGTTTCTATCCTAATCCCTATTCTAGTCACATTTGTCAAACTTCTTCAGCTTTAATTTCTGCATTTGAAGAAGACTTTTAATTAACACATACATTTTAGTAATTTTTTCATTTAAGGATATTAAAATCTCTGAACCCTATTGTATGGAATGACTGGAAGGAACCTAGGCTTTCATGAATTTTTCAAATGTTGACATTTTGGTATAAAGTATTCTCTCTGCATCTATTAGAGGTGTCAATGCTATATGGTTTAACCAACTTGAAAAACCTGGTTTATTTTGTACTTGGTAAATATATATTTGAATACATTCCATTCAAGAAGCAAAGGGCACAAACTGAAGCATGGGTGGTCCTGTCTGAACAGAAGGAAACACTTTTCCACTGTGTAGGTGACTGAGCAATGTCACAGGTTGCCCAGAGAGGTTGTGGAGTCTCCCTCCTCAGAGATCCTCAAAAGCCATCCTGGGCACCGTGCTCATGGTGGCCCTGTTTTAGCAGGGGTTGGGCCAGATGCACTCCAGAGATTCTGCCAACCTCAACCATTCTGTGAATTCTGTATTCTGTATGCTGTAGTGTACGTTATTTTAGATACAGGTTATGGCTGTACTTTGTCACAAACCTGCTCTATCCAGGGACTAGCAAAACATACATGCATACACACTCTTAGGATCAGGGATCAGAACACCAGGCTGCTGCCTTGGCCCTGAATGCCTTTCTCACTGGGCAGCAAATGATTCATTTTGGCTGTTGTCCTGTGGCTCAAATCTTGGCTAGTTTAATTAGTAAGCCTCCCTCCTTCTTTCTTTGTACTCCACTAAAGGATCCAAAGTTTGGTGGTTAAAGCACTGTTACAGTATGCAAATTCTGAGATAAGAAGTTAACCCAGGTTATCCATCTAGGGGGTGATTCTCTAATCACTAAGTCATTGGGCAAAATGGTGACTTGATGTAGCTTCTAGGCTTTGAAAAGCTTCACCTCTGCTCAGCTGGAAATTATCCTTGGAGAAAGACACAGCTGCCTTTACCCAGAATGTAGGAGATGCAGCCTGACTCACAAAACGCAAACTCTCAGAAAGGTCACAACTAGGATTATCCTGTGCTTAGCAGTTTCTTCTCCCTCTGCTAGTATGGTCTCCTTCCATCATGAAGACTTTCCTGATTTCCACTCGGAAGCAACAAATTCTGTCCATAATGAGTCTTGGAATCTGAATGCAGTTTTCTGAGTAGTTGTCTGGCCTTAGTACATATGTTCCATTTATCTTCTGTCCTTTTTTGATTTACAGTATTTGAGCCACCAAGTCATGGAAAATGTCTTGTATCTTTGTATCATGTATCTTTCTGTTGTGATGGCAGTCAGACTACTTAAGAGATAGCTATTACAACATATAGGGTGGGAAACCTCTAACTGAATGTGTATTGTAAGATCAAATATATGGAAATTAATTTTGCCTATGAACCTTCTGCCTAGAAACTGGAAAGGCAAAAGTTATGTGGGTTAATAATTCTTCTTTGTGGGCCATCTATTGATCTCAAAAACTTTACAAAGGATGAGTGCTAATTCTCTTTCTTGTCTGTCTCCATTGACAAAAAATGTCTTCTGGCCTAGTCTCTTCTGTCTTCAAATCTTGCAGTGAGCAGGAAAGGTAAGTAACAAGAGACAATGATGGGGGCAGGGGTGTTGAACTGTGGCTTTCTTAATACTGCAGGACTGCATTTCTTTGACTTAAAAGTGCTAAATCGTATGTGAACTGTTTTAACTGTATAAAGAGCTCTGAGCTGATGAAGATACAGTCCACTCTCAACACACACTTGTCAAAATCACTAAGCCTGCTCTCCATAGATCTAGAAATGGATTGTATTAATGTTAATACCTGACAATTTAATATTTCTTATACTTCTTGTGCACTGGTGCTTTATATGTTGAATGAATACCCAACCCACATGAAAATTGTGGGTTTATCTGTAGTTTGCTCTCTGGAAAAGTTGTGTGCATAAAATCTGTTCACCTGCTTTTGAAACATATATACCTTAAATTTCTGAGCAATCTATTATACTAAGAGGAGAAACAAATAAATAAAATGTAAAAACAAAAAGACAACAAAAAATGTAACAAAAGCACTCTTAGAGACATTTATTAAAAAACAAATTTTAGAAGTCAAAAAAATGAAGAAACAAACAAATAAAACACTACTGCAAGTTTTTACATTTATATTTCAACAGATTTATTTACCAATTTGTTTGCTAATCCTATCAGCAAAGCAGTGTGGTCCATAAGCAAGAAACTATTGGCTTTAGAATATGATTCATTCAGCCAATACCAATGAGGACTCTTGCTATGCAGTTTTATAGGCTGTGTTCATTTACTTTTAATGCTAAAATTTGAAAGCAATCTTGTCTAATTTAGGAATAATGGGCCATGAGTTACAATAACTCAGCAAAATATGTGCCATCTGGATTCTAAGTTAGCCCAGCAAAAATATTTATTTGTATGAAACAGCATAAAAGAGGTTTATATAATCTCATAGTAAACATCAAAAACAGACAAAGAAATCTTATTTGAGTTGCTTGCCAGCTCTCACAATGCATAGTTGAGCAACCATATTTCTAAGAGTGTAAATCTGTGGTATGTGACAGTTTTGTGAAGTATAGTTAAAGAGTAAGTCCATATCTAAACAAGGAATTAAGTGAGAGCCATTGGCTGTTTTACGCTTCATTCTACTTTCAGCCAACAGCTTGGACAAATACATCAGCCAGGAAACAGAAATTCTCTTACATACAGTTACTGATGTAATCATAATAGGAATAACAATTCATTCTTAAATCATGCCTACAACTATTCAGAGAATCTATCAGATGTATTATAATATCACAGTTTTATGAAAACCAATTTTTATCATCTTCTTGACATCAAAAGCTGTGTCTGAATAAGACAGTGTTCCAATGTACATCATGCTGAAATGTGGAACCAAGAAATAGTGAAGTTCTTATATTAGCTGTAGGTAGCCATACAGACATCTAAATGTTATTAGAGCAAGGAAGAAAAATGTGGGCTTTGCGAAATGATTTTGATTTTACGGATCCATATCTCAACCTGCTGTTCTTTAAGGACAGTGATACTAGAATTTTGGATCTTCTGCTTTTGTGTGCTTTATATTATCTGCTACAGGTGAAGCTTGCAAAAGTGGTCTCTGACTTGTACTGAAACATCTTTTAACAACTATAAGAGAATGCCATAAATAGTTGCATACTTGCAACTGATTAAATGTTAAATATCTATTTCTGTTGCTGTTTCTTTCTTTGAAGGACAATGGTTGCCCCTCATTAATCTCTCATTAAAATAACGATTGTTCACAAAAAATGCAAAATCCCTTAATTTAGTTGAAGAACAATGGCTTCTGACAAGAAAGGTTTCTTACCTGATTAATCAGAATGCTCTAAATAGATACACTTCACAACTCGACTATCATGGCTTTGCTCGTTTTGTTAATTATGGCTTTTTTTAAGCAGCAGAGGAAATGAGTAGCTCTGTGAAATTAAAAAAAATTCTGACTATTTTTATGGCTGCACGGAAAAAACTTCATTAACTCTTCCACTGATAAAACCAACTCAAAATTTGCAGTCATTCACCCCTAATTATACAAAAACAACAACAAATAACCATACCACAAAACATAAAAAACTACACACCACCCAACCCTTCTTTATTTCATAAACACAGCTTTTCAAATGTATCTTTTATATTTTATATAACTTTTAGTTTTGATACATGCCTGTGAAATCAGTTCCTAAGACCGATACATCAAAACTGTAGTAAATATTGAAGGTCTCTTCTACCAAGCAACTGTGAGGTAGAAGGATGCTACAGGGCACAAATGTTCTGAATACCTCTGACCTGGTTTTCTGTGATATTTTTTCGGTTTTTCTTTTCTAGTCTTTCTGTCCTCGTTATATGAAGACTTTGCTTTTCCCTGCAACCAAAATGACTCTCTGACTCTGCAACATGCCTGGAGGTTTGTGATTGCATGTTCCTGTCTCTTTTCACTTACTCAACCCACAAGTTTCTAGCTTCTTTGATGAAGGGATGAACAGATTATTCTCTTTACATACCTCTCATAACGGCACTTTCAGATTTTCTTTCTTAGATTTCTTTCATGGAGCCCTGACGACAGAGTCCAAAAAACTTCAGTCACACATTGAAAAAAACACAGTACTAGAAGTTTTTTGGAAAAAAAAACTAAAAAGAAAAGGAAAAAGAAAAGAATTACAGAATGTCATTTTTCTTCCTTTCTGCTTGTAAGCAAACCCTTTTTACTTGTATTCTTTCATTTTTTTTTCATTGCAAGTATATGACCAGGAAGGATGTAAATCGTTCCAGTGAGACCAGAGATGAAGTGACTGCTGGTAAGTCTACTTCTGAATGTCACAGGTGGCAGTTCATCCTTAACACTTTAAAGGAAAAAAAATAAAGGCATGGAGAACTCAGTTCTCTCCATCATTCATTCCTTTTTATAAAGAGGTCATGTTAACATTCTACTTTCATCTGCATCCTGTATCTATGTGTAAATGAATGAACACTTGATGAATTAGTATATATATATTATTTAAACCACAAGTTCTGCAGCATTCAAAAGCTGTTACCATTTATTATTATTATTATTATTATTATTATTATTATTTTTATTATTATTATTTTTTTTTTTTTGTGAGACAACTCACTGTTCTTGTGTTAAATATTCACTGTTACCTCTAAATACTTTGCTGGTGCAGACAGCCAGACACTGCTGGATAAGATGATTAGGGTTCTGACTTGAATAAGTACAGCATCCAGAAATGGCCTAATTCAGTTTTTTCACTCTATGAAGTGTCAAATCTTGAAATATTAACCCATAACTCATTAATAAGGTGCCTGCCTATACATTTTTTTTTCATATTTGACAAGTCAAGAAATTCTCATTCTTATCAACTCTTGACTTTAAATCTTTTGGATGTAAATCTGTTAATTACAGAAACAACTCTGTAAACTAGATCCTTTTCTCTGAGTTGCTACCACGGATTTTTGCCTTAAAATACACCAAATGCTTACTAGCCTTGTCACTAATATATTTCTTGTGATGTAAAGAATATATATACACATATATAGAGAGAGAGAGAGAAAGAAAAGGCATGTGGTTGAGATAAAAATAGAGAAAAATAGAGCAGTAACAAGAAACCCACAAGGATTTGGGTAGGCTGTAGGCTTCATTCTGGAGCACATAATTTCAGTGTAATTATTGTCATTGGTGAGAGAGGGAAGGCTTATCACAAAAACAGTAACAGCATTGCCAGCATTGCATTACCTGAGAATTGTGGCTCACAGTAAAAAATAGGAGTATCACACCAAACATGCTGGCCTGGCAACCCCTTGACAGGTAAGATGTAGGAATATAACCAGTGTTGAAAGTACCTGCTTGCAGCTAGCAGCAAATCACCGTAACAACTATGGTATTAAGAATAAATAAATAAAATAATAATAATTTTAAAAAATCAGTAAACTGCTAGCAGTTCAAAACAACTTGGGAGGCTTTTCTTTTTCCTTTTTTTTTTTTTTTTTAATAAAAATGCATTTTATAAATATCAATTGTTTGTGAGAACAGGCAGTGGTACTTCCCAATATATATTTCCTTGTCATGGTACTTATAGAAACTGGTCACAAAGTGGGAAATGGGATGTCACAGTGCTGCTCTGTATTCCATGCATTAGACATGCACTGTGTTTGTTGACAGCAGTCTATACGTTGGTTCAGTTTGGCTCTCAGCATCAACACTTGGTGTGCTTATTACTTTTTGCTGCAATTGAATAATTCAGTTTCATTGTTTTAGCTGGAATACATGGCCTGTCATTCTTTTCTCATGGATATTCAATTTTTGGTAAATGCCAACAGGCAGAATTGAATGAAGTCATTATATGAACTTTAAGAAACTATACGATACCACAGGCATGAGAGGTATCTTTTATTTCTAATGGCTTTAAAAATTCAGAAGTGTTTTATCATTGGCATTACAACTGAGTTTTTTTCCTCGTAACAAAGGTTTCTCCAAACCCCCATTTCCTTTTTCTGAACAAATAGCTGCCCAAGGTGAATGCATTAGCAATGTGTAGCACTGAAATGAGTGATACTATTGCAGTCAGATGTCTGATTATTCAACTGAGGGAATACTCTTGGTTGAAAATGAAGTAAAGCATGTTGAACTTTGACAGCTTGTATCGTACTCAGCCAAAAGCTGCCACCAGCATGAAGAAATGGTTATGAACTTTGATATGCTGGCACACTGAAATTCTGTGTAACAGGGAGAAACCTCTTCAGGACAAGAAAGAAGATCCTTCTAAGGGCTCACCCAAGACAGTGGAATTAAAATGCTGATAATTATTAAGTAATCTTTATAGACTGTTCGGTCTTGAATATTTTCCACATATTACCTTTGTGATACAATTTATGAGTTAATGTTGCAAAGAATGTTACCACCAGATTTAATGTACTAGATCAAGAGACATGAAAATTAGCTGTTCTGGTAAAAGGTCTTTTACATTTTTCTAATATATATATATATATATATTAATGCATTCATTTGGAAATACGTATATTCTCAGTCTCCATATAGGCCATTATGTTATTTTTGTGTGTTTGACCAGACCAAAATCTGCTTTTAAATTTAGTTAAGGTGCTATCAGTGCTATCTCACAACTGTATGTTATTCATGGTTTGTAATGTTTACAACGACAACAAAAAGAAGTAAAATAAAACACAGCATATGAAAATGATGAATTTTAAGGGTGCTAAAGGTTCAAGTTAGCCTTGTATAGTTCATGTTTTCCTCATAGAAAATGTAAATTATGTTTAAGCTGTTTTTTTTTCTTTGAAATAAGACTTCTTGTTCTGTTTTAGTAAAATGCATTAAGATATCTGCTATTCTGAACAGATGAAAATGAGCTCTTTTTTGCATCAGAATCATGAATGTATTGGCATTTAAAATGCAGTGGTTACTCTAAAAAGTATGAAAGCTGGAATGGGGGCATTTTAAAAAGGCTTACAGTAATTAGAGTTCTGTTCTATAGTGAACAGTATCTGTGGAACTAAAGCAAGTACATACTTCTGGTAATTATTATTTATTGATTCAGGCAAGTTCTGCACAACTTAAAGGAAATATAAGGAAGCCAAATAATTTTAGGTTTTGGCATCTTAGCCATTTATTCCTGAAGATGAAAATCAGATTTTTAATTTTCACTGAAAGGATAGCTTTTGCCACAAATCTGACCTGTTGTCTTGCTATGTGATATTTTGATTTAAGTTTGTATTCCTTTAAGAACACTTTAAAATGCATAGTTAATTACTATGTGTTACATAGTGTTGCATTTGTCAGCTACAATTGAATTGGTATGCATGAGATAATTATATTTCTTGTCACAACAGATATTGTTCATATCCCTTAAGATTTTTAGAAAGAATCCCTTCAATTAAACCTGGCAGATTTGCAAAAGAAGTTTTCAAATGTATGTCGTTTAAAAGGCATGTGTTTCTATTCAGTCATCATTTTGATGTGGAAATGAGTACAGAATTCACAAAATGTTCTTACATAAGAAACCAAAATGAAAAAAAAAAATATATATATGTATTGTATTGAGAAGGTTCAAAGCTATTTATTTATTTATTTTTCATAGGATAGGATGCTCTAAATCCCTTCTCTCTTTTGAACTAAGAATATTAGTACAGGTAGAGAAAGGTAAGTGTACCTTGAAAGTCTTTTATCATGTTTTTTCCACTCGTTCAAAACTGTGCAAACATTTTTACTTTTCAGGCAACAAAGAACTCTGAAATTCTTGCCATCCTTCAGGCTAAATTTGTACTGAATTTTTGGATGCATTCTAGCAGTTTCCATTACTTCTGTTGACACTATGGGGCTGAAAAGCAAGCCACACTCTTCTTCTGAGACACCGTATTTTATTAAAACAACAGCGTTAAGTGATGTATGGGAAAGCCACAGCTGTCTGGGACAGCATATTGTGTTTTGGAGCTCTGCTCTTATTGAGGTAGTTAGCCTGGAAAAGAGTATGAGTATTTAGTGACAATAATGACACCGGGGCTGGTGGATGATGGTGGCACATACACTCACTTTCCATGGCTGACTGTGTCTGCATTAAATAACAGGATCATTGCTTTCACTTCAAGTGCCAAGTGAAAAATATTTTTCTAATTGGCACATAAGCACTAAACTCATGATACTCTCCTGTCAAGGAACTAGGCAAAGGAAGTGAGACTGATTTGTTTCTGCTTTTACAGAAATTATGTTGAAAGGCAAAAGCTATTCGTAGAACATTACTCATGTATTAACTATGAGAGAGTGACAAATAATGCACTGCATAAGCCATCTACACTGGGTAAGTGTGAGAGTTCTTACCTCTTTACACACCTATTTTTCAATTTTTATGTGTTAAGTTTCTAGCAGAGTTTGGGGGTCTTGTTCCTTTGACAGGGAAAAACCTTTACATCAATACTGGGCTCATCATTTCAACAGAAGTTTTGTAATAGTCTTTTCACTGCCAATCTTCTGCCAGATCTGAATTCTATATCTTCTATATTACCCCACTTTAATAATAAATAAATAAATAAACATTTATAAGCAACAAAAAGTTCAGACAAATTTGTGTTAAATGTAAAATGACCAAGTCAAACTTTTACCTGTGTTTCACACTGTATTTGTGCACCACTATGACCTAGTTGTGATAGTAATTTAGAAAAATGCTATGACAGAGCTTGCACTCAGATATGACAATGATATACATGGAATAGGTTTAAATTAAAAAAAGAAGAATTTATATTTGTCTATACATTCTAGCATTCTATCTTCTTTCTGGGTTATCTTTTGTTTCCGTATTTTCAGCAAAGCAACAAACTTAAAAAAAACAGCCTTGGGAGCAGAGACTGGAACTGGCTTCTCTGACCTCTCAGGTGACTATCCTGACTTGTAAACCAGAGAGGTGTCTTTAGGCCAATTCATCTTTGTTTCTCATAGGCAAGGTGAAATAACTTCTCCACAAGGGATTAATATTTTGCATCCTTTTTCAAACAGATGAAAAAGTGCAACAGGGCAGGATGTAAAGAAGAAAAGTTTTATTTTTAAAACACTTTTGCTAGAGAGTTGTATTATTGTTTTTGTTATTTGTAACCACTTTCAGTATTATAAAGGAATATCTTAAATCCTGTTATTGCTATTTGTAGCTTTGTGAAACTTTGGCATAAAGATTATTCAGGAAGGAGTAGAACTGTAAGGATATATACATATATTTTAATTTTATTTATGTTTGCCAGGATTGCTCACCTTAAAAAGGAGCATTCCCTTTCCTCTCTCCTATCCTGTAATTTTCACAAAGACAGGCTGCTATCCAGCTGGCTCCTCTTGATTAAAAGTCTTTTCTAACCATCTTTTTTCACTAAATGAATGACATGAAATAATAATAATTTATGGAGCGGGGAATATATAAAATCTCCAAAGGTGAAACTAGTTCTACAATATACATGGGCTCTATGTCACAGAAATGATGCATTCTGTGATTTTAATGAGGGAAAAAATGTGATTTTTTTTTTTACCCCTTTTGAACATTAAGAAGCTTTAAATTTTCCAGTGAAATTGCTTCCTGTTTAGTTCCAGAAGAAAGTCTGAGACATGTCCCATTACTTCAGGGCATAATCTGAAGTTAATAGCAGGACCGTCTCTAGGGCTTATGGTTATTATCTCTTATATTTTATGAAGGGGGCAAAGAAGAAAGTGGAGTTACTATGTTTATGTTATGAGTGGCTGAGGCATCTGGCACAATAGTCCTATCATGTTGATTTTCCTAGCCATAATGACTATAAGGAGGTGAGCTTCCAAGACTACTCGTTAATGGGGCCCTGAAAAGGGATCCAAACAAATCTACTGAAGCCAACTGGAAAGTATCCATGGGCTTTTATTCTTTGTTGCAGTTATTAACAATAAGAAAAAATCACCTGCTTTGTTAAGGTGTTTTAAAAAACAATTAAGTTATCTTTATTGCAAATATATAAATACTGATAATGTGAACTTTGATTTTTTACTTTTATTGTTACAAACTTTGACTCCATTAACATCTGCCTTCAGACTGGAGAATGCCTGAACGTGTATTTCTTAAGATATGGATGAAAAACTACTTAACATGCAAAACATTACAAAGTAGGATGGCTCAATGCAAATGCCTGAAGCAATTAAAAGGAAACGTCTGCTTTGTTCTGATCCTTTAAGCCTCTGGCACTTTCTAGCAGGTGGCAGTATAAGAATATATTTAGCAGTCCTTTTTGTTCTTGCATTAATATTGCCACTACTGCATTTTGTTCCATAATGACACTCTGGAACATTTTGCACATCAACAACAATGAAGAGAAAATGGAGTATATTATTTGGCTATTGCAATGGTAGGAATATACAGTGATCTGATAGTATTGTGCTGCAGTAGAGAATCTTAAGTGACTGGTAGAGGTGGGCAGTACCTGCCATAGACTTGTGAAGAGTGTATGCAGTGTCTCGTTCATGGAACAGAATAACTGTGAACATTAGAGTAATTGCTTCTTTGCAAATATATTAGGATAAAATTTTAGAGTTCTTGAGAATTACATATACCTGCAGCTGCATGGTAAATTGCATTCTAAAAGCCTTTAAAGTCAGAGTATGTTGGTCTTAGCACATCAAATTGATAAAAGCATAAACTTTGCCTAAGGTTAACCTAAACTTGCAAAATAATGACATACACATTCATCTCAAACTTTCTCTTGCTTTGTACACTTCCCTGGGCAAATTAGTCTAAATTAAGTACTTTGCCCTTTGTTGAGGATTTATTCTAAAGTATTTATATAAAAAATATTTACAAAAGCTTGTAGACAAATATTTTGGAAAGATCAGTATGTCTGCTACAGAATTCTAAATTGTCTTGTTAATGGCATCTTGGATATAATTTTCTGAAATCATCTTGAAAGAGATCAATAAAATTCATGGAAAATGAGTTCAGGATTCTACATACAAAAACGAACACTTAATTAAGCACCTTCATGATGGGAACCTATAGGTTCTTAAGCAGTTCTTAACAAAAAGCTGGGTTGTACACTGTCCTGCTGCAAAGTAGGCAATCCTCATCCCCATTTATGTGTAACCCATAGAATGTGTGAAGTAAATCCTTTCAATTGTTGATAAGGCCTCAGCTGTGTTGTAAATGGATGTATCTAAGTATACGAAGAATGTATCTGGGAACTTGAGATTTGACATGATTGCTTAGAAACCTGATAAATTCAGTCCAGTTTAAAATAAAACTTCACTAGAATTACATTAACAATATGCTTCCTCTAAAGTTAGTTCTTTTACATTATTGCTGCTTATTTCTAGGTAATACTTTTAGTTCTTAGCACTTGTATCCTACATTAGCTTTGAGTGGACAGCACCAGGTGCTGGTGCTGCATACTTGCCAGCGATAGCCATGGTTCTGGGTGGTTCTCAGTGTCTGAGCTTAAGGTGATCAGGCTCGAGAAACCTTTGACAAGGGATTTGGGAAGTGGAACACAGCACACTGGTCTGCAAACTTCCTCTTTCATGATAAGTACTTTAATGATGCTCACCCCACCACCAAAAAAAAAAAAAAAAAAAAAAAAAGGAGAGCATCTGCCCCCACTGCTCTTTTTCTTGTTTTTCATTTTGGCAGTCATCCAGTCATCTTTCTTGTACCTAATTCAGGGCATCCTGCCTGTTTGCAGAGCCTGGTCCTTTTCCTGTTCTTTGTTATCTTGCAAATTCATGACTTGGGTCACAGTTGATACATTTTCCAGTGCCTGCTGTGTGCAACTGCACAGACAGGTTTGATTCTTTAGCAGTCAAATTGTTCACATTCTTCAGTAAAATGCTATTGCATTTGGCTAGGCCAATACAATGTTACAAAATATTTAGAAACTGTACTGGCTTACATTATTTTAGTACACATGCATTTGAGTTGGAGGCAAGCTACTATTAACTAGCTTATGCCGGCAGGCAGCTAGGCACTACGCAAACCTTCACTCACACACATACATGTGCCTCATAGCGGGATGGGGGAGAGACCATGAAAAAAAGGGTAAAACTTTGGGGTTGAGATAAAGATGGTTTAATAGGATGGAAAAGGAAGTGAAAATGCTAATGATAATAATAATAATAAAATTAAATATTATATATAAAAATATATATAACAAGTGATGCACAGTGCAATTTCTCACCACATGCTGACCAATGCCCAACCCCTCTCTGAGCAGTGGTCCCCTCTCCAGGCAACCCTCCCAACTCTTATTGCTGAGCATGACACCACATGGTGTGGGACATCCCTTTGGTCAGCCTGGATCACCTGTCCTGACTGTGTCCCCTCCCAGCTCTTGGTGCACCCCCAAGCCTCCTTGCTGGCAGGGCATAACGAGAAGCTGAAAGGTCCTTATCTCTGTGTGAGCACTGCTCTGCAGCAATCAAAACATCAGTGTGTTATCAGCATTATTTTCATTCTAAATCCAAAACACAGCACATACCAGCCCTTATGAAGAAAATTAACTGTATACCAGCCCTAAACAGGATATAACTATATCCTAGTCAAAACACTTATAATTTATAGGTGTCACAAGCCTCTGCTTTGATGACAGCTAGAAAGCCCTGTCTGGTTCTGGGCATGACATTAAAAGACAGATGTGGGCTCGCTATGGAGAATCAAGAAGAGAGCAATGGAAATGACCTAAAGGTCTAGGAAACTTGGTTTATGATGAAAGCTTAACTGGCAGAACAGGCATTGTTTAGTCTAGGTTTTTTATCTTTTACTTCTATAGAATCTCTCAGAGTGGTATTAAGGATGGAGAGGGTACTTACCCAGGCAGGAGAGGATACTTACTACCACCACGCCAGGCACCACAGCAAATGGGAGCACAGGTACTGCTCCAGGAAGCACACCACAGTAGCAGTAGCCCTTAGAAGGGATTTCAGAGGATTTATAGCAAATATAAAGTTTATAGGCTAAACTCTATTCTTCAAACACACACAGATGTATGTGTGAAGGCTTGGCTGGAGGATGAAACAAGGGACATAGGAGAATGGTGGAAGACCCAGACATCCCAGGTGTTTTGAAATTTCCCTTGTGATTTTATTGTTGGCACTCTAATTGTGTGCTTCATCTTTCCTTTCTAGGGTGAAGTTGAACAAAATAGATTTTTTCTGAAGAAAGCTATTTTCTGTAAATGAGTTACAGAACTCATGCACTTGCATAATAGCAATTAGGGGAGTTTGCTGACTGTTCTCTTGCTTGCAGATATGGGTATGTGGTAAAGCAAGTTTAACAGAAAGAAAGGCACACAGGACATACTTCAAAGGTCTTCACAAAGAAAATCTGGAGGTGTCTTTTACATGTCACTAAATCACACAAACCTGCCCCTTTAAGTACTCTGTACTACATGAAAATACTTTGGAGTTGATAGATTATTCTCTCAGATTATAATCTCTTTGGAGTTGACGGTTTATAATATCATCTCATTATTTTTCAGGACCTTGAAACAAATAAGTGGTCTGCATAGTCTACCCTCATATAGGATAGACACATTAGATAGACAAAGAATAGAGTTTAGTTTACAACCTTTATGTCTGCTATAAACTGCTTACAGACTTTTGGTGAATTCGTATGACTGCATCATTGCCAGCAATTGTTGGACTGACCTGTACATATGCACTCTACTTCTACTAAAGCAATATGAAACATTTAGTTTAAGTTACATAAACCTTTTCAACTGCAAGGTTTGCAGTCCTGGTCTAGGTTTCTAAGGTTTTTCTCTTGGAAATCATTGCAGTAAACAGAAATACAACTGCCCCAGTAATGAAGCCTGTTTAAATAATACGTATTTTTCCTTGCTCCTTGAGAGGGGTTGTTTTTTAAAACCCTTTACAGTAGAAGGAAATCCATGTCACCTATTAGGAACAAAGCTATTTTTTCTTCCTCCTCTCTATGCTAGAAAAGCTGATTTAAAGAGGTGGAATAGTTTATATATACCTGCATTCATTTTTAATGAGAATTTTTCTGAAGACTTTTGTTCCTTTAGCCATTGCATATTTCTTTCTTTGTCAGTTATCTGCTGCTGTTTTCCCACTTTTTTCTGCAGTAGATTTCATTTCAGAAATATTACAACTCTTACAAAACTTCCTTCTCAGTTGAAAGGGAGTTTTTGTTCTGTTTTGTTTTTCCCAATCGTGGCTATCGAATATTCTGTGTTTCTTAAAAATAATTAAAGAAAAACTCATGTTTAGAAACAAAGACTAAACCAAGTGTAGTAAGTACATTTTTATATACTGCTTTATGCCCTCTCTTGGCAGTAAAAGTAAATTCTAGATTGCTTTAAGAAGAACTATAAAAATGTAAATTACTAAAATGTGATTTGGTCTTATTGCCTTAGCTGAGTTCTAACAGTTAAACCTAGAATATATAGCTGCTGAAATTTATTAATACAGGGTAATTTACGTATTCAGAAGGATCCCACTGTACTCCTTTTTTCTCAGTTAACGTAAGATGAATGAGAAAAAGCTCCAGAGGACATTTAGATAAGGTTCTCAACTTGAAATTTTTACCTTCATTTAAATTTTTAGAATTTCTTTATAATGGGATCAGTTCATGGTATCTAAGTCCTTTCCCCCCCAATTTTTTTTTCTCTTTTTTTTTTTTTTTTCAGGGGTGGGGTGGGGGGTGTTGATGCCAAGAATAAGATGTACTTTTTTTTTCATCTGGTTTGCAATTTTAGAGAAAAATCACTATATAAGAGAATATGGAGTTATTGTTATGTCTTTTGATCTTTAAAAATCTGATTAAAATATAATTTGCAAATTCTATCTCTGTAAAGTCACAAGGGAAAGGTATAAGTGTATGAAGAATAATGTTCTGTATTTTTGCTGGACTTTTGCAAAATGATTACAGCCTATGCTGTAAAAGAGAAAAGTGGAGAAAATTATCTTATTTTCTACATTAACTGTACATTATTAGATCCTGATCCAGCCAGTCATCTAAGTGTATACTCTGTCAATGTGAACACAGCAAATTCCATAGGAAATGGAATTTGCAAGTATACATCAAAGAAGATATGATTTTTATATATCTTCTATATTGTATACAGTAGCAGAAAGTATTAATAATGGTATTTTCTTCATAAATGGGTATTTTGGGGGGTATTTTCTGCATTTGGTTTAAGTGAGCTGGTTAAAGCCTATTTTTTTGTAGAAATGGCTTGTCTTGACAGTAGTCATCTGATTGATTTTAATGTGGAGAAGATCTGCAAAAAGCTAAAAATGTAAAGCAAATTTCATGGTCCGATAAACATAAATTTGACAGATGGAAATTGCTGGCATGGGATCTTTTCAATCTTATGATTTAAAATAGATCAGACATTTGTGTAGATGGTATCTTCAGACCAGCTACCTGGAATGGAATTGACAAATACAATAAAATCCCATAAACTGTTTACTGGCTGTAATATGTCAGTGATATGGTTTTGATATTCTTGGATATTTGTGGATGGTAGAGACAGAAGGCAGAATAACACGCAGTTTATCTAATTCTGCCTACATCACAGATCACATCAAATGATTCCAGCATTAAGTGCTTAGTTTTGGCAGAGCTGCTTCATATTTTTCAAATATACCATTTTTAGAGACTTTGGTGATAAAGAACCCACCAGACCTCTAGTATTCTCAAGAGCAAAGGGAATACATTGTTAGTAGATGGAAGGTTAAACCAGTGGTGATCTTTCCAGTATCTTCTTCAGATAAACTTAACTTTCACCATAATAATTATACAGTGAACTTAAAATGAAGTGAATGACTGCAGGTCTAACAAGTATGATTACAATCCAGATTCTGTGATTACTTCTGTGTGTTCATTAGAATTTTTTTGTGCAAGGAAAGGCTGTATGATTGGACTCTATCCTGATGTAGTGAGTTGCCAGTACACAAACATGGAAAACAAAACAAAACAAACAAACAAACAAAAAACAAGCTAAGCCATCTGTACTTTTTTTGTTTGTTTTAAATGAGATAGATGTGAAGTTAAATAAAGCTGTGGATGTTTAGATTTACCAAAATGTGCAATAGTACTTGCAAAACCCTGTAGAATGAGTTAGTCTGAACTTATTTACATAATTTATCATTTCTCATATTCTCTTCCAGATCATCTTTAAAACTGCACAAGCAATTCATAATTTGAAAGGAAATTATCCACCTTTAAATATTTGAAGGTATTAAATAAAATCTATATTATTTAAAGAAGGGAAATTATAATATTTAATTACTACAAAAACAACATAATATAACAAATTATTTTTCTTCTTAATTTGTGCATATGCCATTTAATCATTTTGTCATTTTTCTACAATGTCATAAAGCTAGCTGTTGGCTGTTTGGAAAATTGATTCAGTGGGAGTGAGAAAACAGTAGTGATGACATAAAGCATTTCTATTACATATTGCACCACCACTCTATGAGTAAGACATATTTCTACTGTTCCATTAGCCAATATCAGGTAACATATATTTTCAATATCAGGTAACATATATTTTAGTACTGCAAATTACACCGGGGGGTCTTTTCTAATGCCCTCATTTTTTTTGTTTGCAGAGAAGCAAAGAATCACAGACTGTCAGAATCACAAAAAAAGCTCAACACCTCACAAGCTTCTCAGAAATTTGTGTCTTACCAAGAATAAAATTGCTGCAAGTAGTTTAACTTGACCATGTTTATTCTCACAAAAAGCCAGCATCTGTTGCTCAATACAAAAAAAAAAAAAAAAAAGGGGGAGGCAAACCACTTGACACAAGAGGGTTTGGTTAGAAGAGCATTCTTTAGAACAACAGTTCATGGTATCTTGGTTATATCTCATTCTGACACTTTAATTAGAAACTTAGACTTAATGCTTTTATCTTTTCCATTCTGTGATAAATGCAAGTAGTATAGTCAAGGTTTCCAAAGGTATTTGGACTCTTCAAGATGGAGACAGTTCTCTAGTAGGATTTACAAAAGCCTATAGAAACTAATCAGGAATTTAATAGCCAGGTGCTTTTGAAAATCTCACTGGGTAGATATTTACAGTTTAACAGTTCAGCTTTCCCCACCCTACCCCCCGCCTCCCAAACCTAAGTTTTATAGATTCTTGAAGAAAAATAAGGATATTTATTTAATCTTCTCAATTCAATAACACCAAACACCCCTTGAAACTTTATTTTGTTGTTTATATCTCAGATTCAGATTGCTTTGCTGTTTATGCAGTAGTGTAGTGGGTATCTTCACATGCATTAATACAATTCAGCGCAATTTATTTTTTGTAGTAGCTTTTATATCATATACTCTGAAACCATCAATTTTCTAAATGATAGACCATATGACATTGAACAATGCATAGTAAAGAAAAAATGTTTTATTTTGGAAATAGATAATTTGCAACATTTTGGGAGGAGAAGGTAGCATACTATATTTCAAGTGTAACAGAACTGTTGTTTAATATTCCCAACACAAAGTGAAAAAGAGAAATAAAGAGATATATAATCAGATTAAAATATGAAAACTGTGTAATTTGGTTATTCAGCTGCATATTATCATTCAACAAGCATAATCAAGGGAGATTTTGTTGATAATTAAATTAAAATCTCCTTGTTTTAAAAAGGCACTTTAAAAGTAAGAACAATAAGTTCAGTGATTGGTGGAGGAAGGGTAGTTTGCATTTTTGGCGGGCAGTTAAGGGACATTTCCTGACAATATTCAGTGGAAAATTTTTCAATAAATTTACCTCAACTGAAAAATATTTTATTGAGATCAGATTATCAATGAGAAAATATTTTTTCTGTGAGGAGATTCCTATTTATCAGGCTGAACTGTTGGTGATTATTTAAGAAATAAATGCCTCAACATTTAAAATAAAGTCCTGGCAAGCAATGATGGAGTTTGAAATCCCCTAATACAGTCAGCTCAGTGTGTTCTACATTGATTATCTGATTACTGGGCTATTGTATGTTGTAGGAGGATTTTCTCTCAGTCTCTCTTCTTGACTTGTTCCATTCTACATAGGATATTCACTGTTCTTTTAGATCATATTACTATAAAAAATAGAGACTTGAAAGAATCTAGCAAAGAAAGATCTTGAACTAGAAAATATCACACCCACTGTTAGTGCTCTTAACCCTTCAGTAGTGGAAGATCCTCTTTCAGCTTTTTAGTCAGCTGGTGGTTTGTAGGTTTTTGTTTGCTTGCTTGCTTGCTTGTTTCTGTTTCTTTTGTAGTTTGATCAGAGTGGAGACAGGTTTTAATAACTCTTTATTTCAATAAAGTAGTTGTTTTCTGAAAACTCAGATCTACAGACTTTTAATTCCCAAAGAAATTTCAACTGGTTTTGAAAACAATGGCTGTAAAGAGGCCTTACATTTTTTATTAAACCTGGGTCTGTAGTCTGTGACTTTTAACATAATGTGAAATTGCACTTTTTAGGCTTCAAGAGCTAGAACATCTAGAGTCTAATGAGGAATAATTTCATTTCTCTCTGCTGCTTTGTTTCTTTCTCAGATACAGAATTTCTAACAGCCCTTTCTTCTCCTGAAATAAGAGAGAGGAAAGGAGAGAAATGGAAACATACCTCTCTTCAGACAAATGGGGAAACCTGGTGCAAGTATCCAGAAGTAAAATGTTTGCCTGATTCCACTCATTACCAGACAAAGTATGTTTAACTCCTTGGGTACTTAACAAAAAGAAAAGAATGTTATCCTTGTGGAATAATTGCCAGAGGTGAATTAGAAATTAAACGTATATTCACGTTTTAAAGAAAAGGTAACAGCATTGAAGAAGCTTCCAGGATGTATTATAGCTGCATTCCATATGAGTTTACATGCTTTCAAGATAGATCCTTGCAATGCAATATATTTAGGCTTGAAAGAATCAGGTCTGAAAAGCAAGGTGATTATTTATTTATTTTCGGAATGCAGCAATTTGCTTGCTCTGTAACACAGGGAGAAAGAGCACTTTGGGCCTGTGAGGTACCTGCTGAGTGGACTCTTTCCAACAGCAATTCATCGTAAGCAGTTTTCAGCTGAGATACCCTCAGTCTGCTCACTGAGAAGAGAGTTATTTGGAGATATTTTAATATTTTTACGATTTTATAAAAAATCTGTTTAATTCTATATTCAAAATACGTATTAATGTCAATTAGTAAAAATAGAGACATATATAGAGAGAAATTATAAGTTTTGCATTAGCACCAGGGAGATAAAAGGGCCACAAAGATGATACAGGGCCTGGAGCATCTTCCCTATGAGGAAAGGCTGAGAGACCTGGGTCTGTTCAGCCTGGAGAAAAGAAGACTGAGAGGGGATCTCATCAATGTGTATAAATACCTGAGGTGTGGGAGACAGAGGGATTTGGCCAACCTCTTTTCAGTGGTTTGTGGGGACAGGACAAGGGGTAGTGGCCACAAAATGGATCACACAAAGTTTTGCACCAACATGCGAAAGAACTTCTTCACAGTGAGGGTGACGGAGCACTGGAACAGACTGCCCAGGGAGGTTGTGGAGTCTCCTTCTCTGGAGATATTCAAGGCCCTTCTGGATGCCTACCTGGACAGCCTGCTCTAAGGAACCTGCTTTGGCAGGGGGGTTGGACCCAATGATCTTTTAAGGTCCCTTCCAACCCCTACAATTCTGTGATTCTGTGATAAGACTCTCAAGGCTGTTCAGTAAAGATCACAGTTTCGTCTCTCCATGTGTTCACTCTCAGAACTAGCAAACTGCAAGAGCAGACTATGGTGGGGACTATGTTTGACCTGATGGGCATGAAGAAAGCTACAATTAAGGAAATGCATTGTAACTCCTTTTTTAGGTCATCATATAACAGATATTGCTATACAAGGAAGATTAAAACATCATTTTTTTTGCTAATTTCTTAATTATATGGATAAAATATGACATTGTATATAACCTGTTGGATATGTATTTTCTTTGGGACTATGGACACTGAAGATATCAGATGTAGCTAGAGAGTGGATAATCAAATGCAATTTTAAAATTAATTTATCCTTTTAAATAGCTGAATGAAGGACATGAAGGATATTGCAGATAATATTGTATCCTTGAAAAGTAATAACTGTTGATTAATAATCTCTATTGCTAATATTGGGTAAATATATATATATATATATTAACCATTATCTTAGTCACAGCTTTTTATATTTAAATGTATATACTAAAAATATGTAAATGATAGATTTTTGGAAATCTTTCATAAATAAATGTAAATTTTTCTCATTTTAAATTCCCCAGTCATCTAATCTATACTGTTATTTCTGAACAATTTCTACTGGTGTACACCTTATATTTTGTTTAATACAACATCTTCTATTGGTTAACATTACATTTACATCTTTCATATTATAATACCACTCTCGGACTGGATGGATTTATTCCTCAAGGTTTAAATATATGCGTGTCTGAGCCATTCACCCTTGACTCTTATTATATCAATGGAGAGAAGTCAGCACTTTCAGGGTGCTAGCCATATTGATCTGTTTTCAGTGATTGTTTTAGTATGAGATGAATTACACTGAAAAAACAAAACAAAACAAAACAACAACAAAAAAAAAAACACTCTTTTGTCCAGTTGATATTAAGGATGCAAAAGGCAACTGGCTCAGATGTAGATGTTCTCACTGTAAATATTGAAATTTGATCAGATGTATCAAACACACACACCACTCTTCCCCCCCTCAAGGCTATGATATTAATTTCAAGTTACAAATGTTCATTTCCTTACAGTAGAAGGAGTTTAGGAATGTATAGGGCATCTATGCTCTTCAGTTTTACTTTAAATTCCAACCACAATGTCACAAATATCCTGAAAAACCCTGCCGGATACTTGACTCCAATTAATTTTTAATTCATAATTAACAAACATTTTACAAACAAAACAAAATAAAACAAAAAACCTAAAGCTTTGTATTTTTTCATTAAAAATATTAATCTCTTCATTCTTACATGAAAATATCCCATTTTATATCTGTTTCACTTTTGTGACCAAGACTAATACTTAACATGGGAAGCTTTAGTTTTAGCAACTAACAGAACATTGAAGTAAGACTCTCAAGATGTTAATTAATTTCTGCTTAAATGTCTCCATTAATATGTTCCTGGAAATCTTTCACAAAACAGCTAACACTTAAATTTAGGCGCCAAACTGAATTTGAGGAAGATGTTATAAAGATAAATGCAGTAGATCATTTTCCAAGCCTTTTATTTATTTATTTATTTTTGTTCTGTAGTGCTAGTTAGCATTTCCATTATCTAACAATTAAGAATCTTGAGGACCAGTGACCAGCATCAGAACCAACTATTAAACTTGCCAACACAGTAGGTAAATCCCCAAAACTCTCTGTCTATACAAGATCTAGGTCGGATCTGCAGCAACTATCAATCTTCTTATCTTCACTGAAAATATATTGCAAGGAGAAAGATTAATTGCACCTAACTTTATATCTGAACAGGTCACTGTAATACATAAAATAGTATGGATTTTGTTCACTTCAGTTATGTTATTAAAATATTACAAGTGGAAACCTTGTGAGTTTTATACAGGAATGGAAAACTAAAGGTCTCCAAGCACCCTAGTTCATGAAAGAAAGTTGTTTAATGTGGGAAAAAAAATCTTTCTGATAGCAAGACTGTGATCGTAGTTTGGCAGTGTAGTATTGGTAATTTTCTGGACCTGTGTAGGAAAATGCGTGGTATGAGAGATTTACATTGGATTAGTGGAGGGGATTGAATTCCAATACAAGTTAAATAATACAGCACTTTTTTTTTTTTTTTAAAAAGAAATTACAGCCCAAAAGATTACTACCCCCTGAGTGAGCAGAAACAATATATATGAGACAAGATGTAACCCAAGAGACAAAGTACATATCAGGAGCATGTTTTTCCACTGGAGAGGGGTAAAATATTAGTATAAATGTAGCTGACATTGCACTTCCTGCCATTATAGAGAAAGATTATACCTTGGGGATTTTCCAAAGACAAATATTAAGAACATGTAAATAAAATATAACTTATTCACTTTGGTATTGGGTTTACCTTGGTAGTTCCTGTCTCTCTCTTTGACAAAATGACAGGCAAAACAAATTTATATTTTTTTTTCCTGCCTTTCATTTTTTCCTTCTTTCATATCTGATATGTCACTTTAAATGGTGGAATCTTTTGTTGTTGTTGTTGTTATTATTGATCTTGGAGATTTTTTTTTTTGTAAGTAGAGATATATAACAAAAATTACTAGAGGGGCCTGTGCAGGGGTGAACTCCTCTGAGCTCTTCTCTCACTGTGGGAAGAGAGGATAGAGAGAAAATGGATACAGGCAAAATATGTTGTGAAGGCTGTAAGAAATCTGACTTCTGTGAGTTGCTTCCATCCTCGAATGCTCTCCCAAGAAGTGAGTGCCATCACCTGCTATAAAATCATTCCCTGTTCTTCCCTCTCCTGCCGGCTGCTGCCAGAGTGATGGCACAGGCTCCCTGTCAGTGCATGCTGCCTGGCGGGCAGCAGTACTTGCATGCTGCTCCCCGGCAGACTGGCTTCCCCTGCCTGCATATGCAGTGCTTAGGAACTGTATTCCTAAGAGCTCAGACAAACAACCCTCCAGCTCCAGGGCCCCACAGGCAGCATCAGCAGCAGGGGTTGGGAAATGGCCTGATACAGCTCCGTTTTAGGGCTGACCAGAGGAAATTCCTGACCCAATGAAGGAATAACAGCGTTGACTAATGCCACCAAGCAGCTGCCTGGGCTGGAGGGTTGTTTGTCTGAGCTCTTAGGAAGGCAGTTTTCTTCCCACTTAATTCACATTACAACAATTATCCTCACAACTGGAAGGGGTAAAAAGTATGTTTTGAAATGAAAGGCTGGCCTTGTCAGAGATGATGACATTTTCCAAGGGGAAGATGTCATTTTTGTTATGTGTGACTATTTTTCTAGCCCTAATTATGGTGTATTTAATATTGTCCACTGTTTGTAGGAGAAAGAGACAGGAAAGGAAAGGGAAAGCAAGTATGCTTATAAAGGTGCAAACAAATTTGAACACCAGTGCTGCACCTATAGATGGATTTAGGAATTAAAATTGGAGCGGGTCTCTGGAGTCATTAAGATAAATCCTCTCCTGTCACAGACATTTTACTTTACATGAGCACAGTATCATCTTGCTTACAAACAAGCAGTAGCGCATTCATATGAAGAAAGTCTCTGTTGATCAGAGGTGTGTATTATACATTCTTCTCATCGCACATCTATTGACTAATGAAGATGCACTGTGTTGTAGAACTTTGTTAACAGTTTATTTTTCAAATAATATTATTACTCATTGGACATCCAAATTGACGGAGAAGTATGGCGTGAATAGACATTCCTTTGAAAATACCATTCTTCAGCTGATGTAAACAGACATATGTCCAACAAAGCCAACACCATATTCACCAGTACAGATCTCAACCTCCAATTTTAATATTCCATAAATTTATTTAAACCCTAATCATTGCAATTCAGTTTTCTTTCTGCTAGCAGTCTTTATAATGATATATGATATCACCTTATACACTATGATGGTGAACAGAAACACTGTATTTAAACTGGACTCCTCACACCTGCTCTCTTACGTTCCTCTCATCCTCTCTGTTCAGACCTTCTTGGCCAGCTGCAGTAGTCCTGACTGTATCTTGGCCTCAGGTTGTGCTGCTGAGGTTCTCTGTGGCTACAATTGGTGACAGACGTTGAGGTGTTGATGCAGTTTTACAAAAGCAGCAGTGAAAATAAGAGGTATGTATCTTATAAATACACTTAGTATGAAGTACTTTGTCCCAAACAGATCCATTTTTTAAAATCTCTCAAGTGAGAAATTAATCTTCATTACTCTTTTTCATCATTACATCAGGGTACAGATAATTTTTGACCAAACAGTAGCACCACTGGTGAAAGAGAATCGTTGATATTGTTTATTTGTAGGCATGCAGCAAATAACTCTGGCAATAACTGAGCTCCACCAGCTTTCTGGAAGCATTTGCTTTAGGCTTCAGCCAAAGAGAAGGAATTCATTGCTCTGGTGTTAGATTTCCTCAGACAGCTCGACAACTGGACAGACAGCTGTGATCAGCCCATTTGATCACCAGTGCTTTCAGCACACTTCTCGTTAAAGACTGAGCTACTGGCTCATCCTTGGAACTACAACACAGTTGTTCTCCTCTTTGTTTTCTATAATCCCCAGAGGGTCATGATGAGCACCTGCTCCTGTGCTCTGATAAAGCTTGTGCAGAAACTCACAGCTTGTGTGGTTTTCTCTTGTATCCAGCATATGGTTAGCAACCATGGGAAACTGGAAAATGCTGTTGGTATGAATGCCTTTTATACAATTTCTAACTTCTATCTGGGGCAATGTCCTGACTAATTAACTTTCAGCTATTCAAAATCTCAGCCCTTATTTAACAATACTGCTAAAAGCTATAGTTTGAAGATGTTTGTCTTTGTTGACAATAAGATATTGTCAACTGCCTTAAGATATTCTCATCTGCCTTTTTAACATTTAGCAGGCTTGTCCCCATCCATCCCATCCAAATATTTTCCCTGCCCCAGCTTACAACTCAGACTCACAAATGGCTGTGTTGCTGCATCTCCAGTGGTAACACTGTGATGGAAATAAAGGATTAACAACTAGGCTAGCTTGATGCTGAATAAAGAGTATATGGAACCACAACTTAAGTTCTCCAAATAGTAAGTGAAGACAAGGAGGAAGTTCCAAATGTCTCCAGAGTGAAGGCGTCCATTTTAATTAGGAGTTAGAATATGTCATTTAGGCAAATAGGATCTTTCTCTGGGCAATTTTCATAGAATCATAGAATCATTAGGTTTGGAAAAGACCCCCATGATCATCTGGTCTAACCATAACCCTACTATCAATGTCACCCACTAAACCATGTCCCTAATCACCAAGTCCAAACTTTCCTTAAACAGCCGCACGGACAGTGACTCCACCACTTCGCTGGGCAACCCATTAAGACACTGTGTCTCATCCCTGACACTGTAAGTACCATGAAAGCTTCATTGAGCAGGACAGCTTTCCTAGGTGTTTTGGAAAAAAGATGGATCCTTCTTTTTTTTTTTTTTTCTTCTCCTTTTCTTTTTCCTGTTAATAAAGTGTTATCCTCTGGACATTCTTTCAAACTGTCTGAAAAGAATGACAACTGAATGAAGGGAGCTAATGAGTAAAGCTGGAAAGTCTGAGCCAAGCTCCCATGTGGAAGGAAGTGAAGATGCCTCTGATTACCATCCTGAATTGTGAAAGTGGTGGAAAATCTCAGATTTCTGACTTGTTCCTTTTTTTCTGCAATGTCAATGATCCATGGTGGCCACATCTCCCCAAGACTTCATACAGATGCGTCTACCACTCCTGCAGGCAAACATGTCATAGTAGGTCTTAATTTCATTATATATCATTGTAGCAGTTATTCAAACAGGGTATTTGGGGAAATGTTTGTGTTATAGCATCCATTATCTCCCCACTTGCTGTAGAAGAATATAGCAGTAGTATATACCCTACTCTTCATCTTTTTTTTCTCAAGACCTGCTTCTGGTCAGAGCAAAACACTGACACCCAAGTCCATTACCCTTGATTTCATTATTTGTTAATGTTTGTGTCTTGCCCTTTTATTCTAATTGATTAAAGTTCCTCTCTTCATATCCAGTATTTTGGTATTTGGATGCCTCTTCTTGCACAAAATTACTGATGCATTTTTATTTTTAACCTTCCTTGAAAAAATAATCCTATGAATAAAATATCTGTATGTGTTTTTCCTTAGCCTAGACAAGTTCCAGCTGGTAAAACACACACAAATATGATGAAAGTTGAAATAACATTCAAATATTAATTATTGTACTTGATACTTAGACACTCTTGTGAAAGAAAATCTATGAATATGCATACAGGGAGATAATTTACTATTTACTGTAACTTTTACAGTCACAGTCCCTTATATAGGAGCACTTTCATGCTTCTGCGTTTTGCAGTTTCTGGATGCTAATTAAACAAATGAGGTGAATAATGAAGTAAAACAAGCTGAATGTTCAAATAAGTTAAAACCCTTTTTTTTTCTCATTGAGAAATGTATTGATTTTTGTATTACTCCTAAAAATATATATATAAATCAATAAAAACTGTTACTTCAGGCATTGAAAATAGACATCCCAAAATGATGGAAAAAAACACTGTAGAAGAAAATTATCTTTCCTTTTTTGAAAGGGATGGATAAGGACTGGATAGAGTCTTTTCCTCTTCTGTGTAGTTTATTATTCACTTCCTACAGTCAGTGCGATGAAGGGAAAGTGAGTTATGTAAGGCTCCCAGTAATTAAGTTGTCTTGAACTGGTGAGCTAGTACATCAAAAGATAAAATGACCACAAACTATAATGCATTCTGCTCCAAACTACTTTCATTATATTTATAATGCAGAGCAAGAATGTTGTTAAATTAAAACAGGTTTGCTTGAATAAATTTAATCACTGTGCACACAGTATGTTATTGCTCATTTCCAGAACTTTCATGTCTAACTCTGTAGCCATTTAATTTTTGTTGTTACTTTTCTTTTTTTTTTTTCTTTCTCTTTAAATCTCTACAGTCCAAAATAATTTCCAGCTTGCAATGTTGCGTTTATGAAGAATGGCCACTAGAGTGCTGCAGGTATCCATTGAAACTGCAGTTGTGTACATTTACTATCAGTAAATAAGTTTCAGATATATTTTTAATACATATCTATATAATTCATTTTTTTTTAAAGTAGACTTCTGTGCTAACTATATACCTGAAATATTTTAAGGTGGTTGTGTGCGTAGGAAAGCTCAGACTGGAGTTTTCTGTATGTATAGAAACAAAGGGTATGACTGTTTACAGGATAGTCTAGACTTGGATAATTGCTTAGAGGATGGATAGTTACATTGTATGCCATTGCCTTTTAAAGGGCTAACAAGTAAACTGTTAAACATCCATTTTCTTGTTCATGCTGTCTAGATCATTATTGATATAACTATAATGTGTATGCTTGTATAACTAATTAGTTATCCATCAGGTTTAATGTCTGTTTCCAAAAAAATACCAACAACAGGTACAGACAAATTTTGTTTCTGAAACTTGAGCGTTAATGCAAGAATTATCATAAAGACCTTGATCAAAGTTTTTGTCAGTTCCATCAAGCAGAGCAATTCCATCAAGGAGTCACATATTTTCTGTGCCAAAAGAGATGTATGCACTCTGCCTGAGATAAGCCCTGAATCCAGTAAGAGCCACTAACCCGTGTTTTAGCACTTTACTTGTTCGTCCCTGCCAGTGATTAGTCCCCTTTACAGCAGCAGTTGTAAGAGCAGTAGCCTGACTGGCAGAGATGATACAAGACCCTCTGTTAGAGCCTATTAAGCATTGAAGAGAAGCCAAGTGCCATCTCATGTTTCTGTGTTTCCGAGGTTGACCTTGGCTCTGTCTAACCCATCAAGAACTTCTTGGTCAGGCTTCTTCATAGCCGCAAGTCCCAAGATGGGACTGTAGTTAAAAAAAAAAAAAAAAAAAAAAAGCAATTTAAGATACTCTAGTGCTGAGGTTATCTGGTTTAACTCAGGCTAAAAGAGCTATAAAAATATCACTTTAAAGCTACATGAAGACAAGGCCAAAATATGATTTGAGGGTTAAGAAAGGAAAGATTAAAGCTGGGAAGTCTTGTCAGAAAGGAACTGATACTGGGGTGAAGATGAAAACTGAGCACTCCCAGCCTGCTCTGAGGAGTCTGTCAGGACACAGTACTGGAAAGGAGGACACTGCTGTGACAAATAGATTAAGAAACACGATAACGCTTAAAAAATTGGGCAAGATGGCATAGCAAAGCACTGTTACAAGAGAAAGCTTAAAGAATTGCTTGTAAGACCCTGAAAGGTGAGGAGGACTGTGGTCACTGTAACTATGACGACCAGCAAAATGGACAGAGGAAAAGAACAGCCAAAAGAAACCAAAACCAGAATGATTTGACACACACATGCTTTTTCCAATCACTCGGGAAAAGGAGAGTGCAAAGAAAGAGAAAAAAAAAATCAGCGATAAACAGAGAAGAGCAGTGTTTCTTTTGCCTTCCTCCTTTGACTGGTATTAAATTCCATTTCCATTGTATACTCTCTGTCCTAAATTGGCAGTGTCAAACTCTGCTGTAAAGTTAATGAAGGATGTGGTTTTAAAGTGTTTGATGTTTAATATATCTTTTAAATGTCATTAGGTGCCAGGAATTTCTAATCATATTGCTAAGTCTTTTATCAACCTTATAATCTTCTTCTTCCACTTTTATGCTGATCCTCTATGGTAAACTCAAAGACTAACTATGGAAATTTCTGAAAATCCACAGATGTCAGTCTATCTCAAACACATGGATTAATAAGGATTTACCTAATCACCAGTGTGGAATTAATCCAAGGAAACATATGAGAACAGGTTGGCTCAGAAAGTATAACCAGTATGCCAAATTCTTTTTTCATTCAAGTGCATGCCAGCTTATTGACTGATGTCATTCTATTTGTTTATCATTCAAGTGACTGTGGTGAGGGAGGGGAAAGTGAAATGGAAAAAAATTATGTCCTAAGGAGGGAGGAGGGGAAATCCATGACACTAATCTTGACATAGAAATGTCCATGTGAACACCCGTGAAGTCAGACATCTTGTCTGGACATAACCGCCTTGGTGAGTGGAGTTAAAGGAAAAGAGCTCAAAAGGATGCAACACTCTGGTTGGCACACTGGCTCATGTTCTGTGCAGTGTGACACACTGAAATGTCTAGTGTCAAATGTTTATGTCTTAAATGTTCTAGGAAAACTTCTTAGCAGAAGGTACTGTCAGGCTACCACAGTAGGAAAGTACTTGACAGTTTTTAGGAAAAAAAGGTAGCCATTCAACCACAGCAGAGTTTTTAATCTCTGATGACAAAGACTCCATTTCACAAAAGTGTTCTTCTAGGAGCTGGTAAAATCTGATCCTCGGTAATTCATGACAAATGTTTTTCCATGATAAGACATGAGAAAAGCACAATATATGGCTTTACTCAGCTACAACTTTAAGTGCCAATATGATCTCCTCCAAGATGACCAGTGTTCAGATCATCATCATTTCTCATCTATCACATTTTCCCCGTATTTGTGCTAAGCTTCTGCTCAAGGTTGCTCAAGGTGGTGTGTTTACCTTACCTGTGTTGCTAGAATTGGGGTTAACTTTGATCTTTACTCTACCTTTTTTATAGCTAATGAAGTCCATAGTGTGAAGAGGTAGTGAGATGGAAAACTAGGACCGGATTTGTAGAAGACTTCACATAAGATATGCTCATTATTTAAAACTTTTTTTTTTCTAAGTTTTCAGTTTTATGACATTTTGACTTCCATGACAATGAGTGAATACCATATTTGATATTTTAAGATGTAGTTTATATGGACAAGCTCTTGTCTATATGCATTTAGGACTCCATGTATATCCATCAGAATAACATATGCACTGCATCTGTTGCACTTCACAAAATAGAAGGAATTGTTTGTTCAGATTATTTTTTTTCCCTTCTGTTCTAGAGCTAGCTGAAGGTCCAGACAACATGCAAACTCCCCCTCCTAATTTCCTAAAATGTCTCAAATTGTCTAACATTTCACACATAGCTGAATTTCACTCCAGGTGTGCTAGCAGGTGGTTGCAGAAGGAGCTCTAAGTAAACTGCATTACTGTGCCTAAGACAGTATTTTGTGGAGAGAGACAAGGAACAAGAACCAAAGATCAGGAAAAGTTTACTGAAAATTTCTTGGTCATCTTCAGCAACTAAGTGCAGATGGCCCTTTAGGATCACAGTTGTGTTTTTTAGCACTCAAATTCAGTTGGAATTTATCTGTGGATAATTCTTAAAATTGATTTTATTCCAAACATCTCACTGTATGCCAAGATTTTAATTGACATGTTTCTTCAGCAGGATATTGAGTCAGAGATGAGCATGGATGAAACACTGATTTTCCTCTTTTCTCCCTACTTTCCTCTTTTCTCCCTACTCTCCCTACTTCTTCCTACTTCTCCCTACCTCTTTTTTTTTTTTTTTTGGTTTTCTGTAGATATCCTGGGTGTGTAATGTGAGGATCATTACTAAAAGAAAAATAAAAAAATAATCTCTTTAGATTTCCCACTGTATATTATATTAAACAAATCTGAAAGGTTAGACATTAAGCAAAATCTCTAGGAAATCTCAAGTCTCTCTGATTTGCCAAAAGCCCAAGTCTTTTTCATATCGGTTTAGAACAGTAATTCAAACACTATTGTTACTCCTACTTTTAACTATATCACCTCTTACTGTGTACTGCTTCGCTCATTCTTTTTGCTTTATAATGTAAAACATAATAGGATTTTTCTTTTTCAGGTTCTTCCATGAACTCCCTTATCCCATCTATCATTTCAAATTCACCATGGAAATGTCAATCCTGTCCCTGAGTCTCTCAGCCATCTAATTTTTCAAATATTTTTTCTTCCAGAATATCTTCCTTTCTCCTCCCCCATTGTTTTAAATGAACTCCTTGACAATGTCTACAAGAAAACTTTGCTATTCTTTAAAAGTCTCTTGAGCTTCTCTTTTTTGGCATAATGTCTGCAGGATTTTCACAACTCTAGGTACCGCTACTACCATTTAAAGTTCTGAAGTTGCTTATTTTCCTGGTATTTCCATTCTTTGCCTGTTTCTGTACACTTTTTCTTATGTTCAAATTCATAATTCCTGGTCTTTTCATCAAGAATCATGTTTTTGTTTGGTGCTTGCACAGGACTCAGAAGGATGCAGTCATGGATACAAACCTGGTCTGTCACTAGTGAAAAAAAAACACCACCACCACCACCAACAACCAACCAAACACAACCACAAGCAATGTTAAAAAGAGTATCTGTGAAAAAAGTTCTGGTTCTGTTCTCTGGAAAAATAATTTTCTGAGACCACAAATGCACAATAAATTGACAAGGAAATGCAAGCTTATTTTCACCTTGGAAAATGTGTCATTATACCCCAAAATTTACGCACTTCAGCTTGTAGGAATGCACACAGCTGTTGAGAATTCATTCCAGAATGCCCAATTAAATAACTACTTCAGCAAAATAAAGCCTCCAAGAGAATTATATTTTTAAATTGTTGTATTAATAGATTTCAGAGTTGTGTGGTCTGGAAATTACACCAGAGGTCTGACAGTTCATTACTACAATAACATCAGGTTTTACTGGCAGTTTTAGAAGCTCTGAAGAAAACAAGAGCCCTATTGTGCAGTCAATTTAATCTATTTGTGATATGGATCAGAGAAGACCTGTTGGGTTTGTTGACAACTGCATAGTATGGGAAGGCTTCAGTTTTCACTGGGATTTGCTAGATCAGAACACGCTTTCTTTCCAAGAAGAAGAAATAAAATGAGGTATTGTAAGAAACAAAGCTGTGTTTTGCAGTAGAATGTATTTTTGCAGTGGAAAATTCCACTAACCTTGCATATTCAAAAGTGATTGTGCAGGCATAACCGTGGCATAACAGTGGGAAGTATATTAAGCAGACAGGGAAGGTCCTACAATCCCAAAATAAAGAGGGTAGCTAAGAAAAACAAGACAAGCTGTGCAAAATCAGTAAAAAAAAAAAACAAAAACAAACAAACAAAAACAAACAAACAAAAAAAAACGAGACCCTCTAATCACGAGAGAAGAAGGGGAAAAAAAAAAAGGAAAAGGAGAAATTAAAGGTTGGTCCAATACAATTGTATACATATGGAGTAGTAATAAGCATCGAGTAGTTTGCGAACCTGTAGTACTCAGCCAATGAGGAAACAGGGGAAGAATTAAATGTCAGGTAATAGGAAATATAAGGTTATGGTATACTTTTGCTGTGAATTCCTGCTTGCAGGATGCCTACCATTGCAATCACAAATAAAAATGCTACTTCACTGAGATCTTCACCTGAGCCTGTGTTATTGGCTACAGATTTCTTCTCACAGGTATATGTTATTTTGTTGCACAGATGTCCACATCTAGTAGGAAAGATGAGCTTTATAAGATGAAGAATAAACATAAGACAATAAGATGTCAAATCATTAATCAGGGTGTACAGAACAGGGACAGACAATAAAGAAAAGTCTAAGTGGGAAGTCATCTAGAAGAATTCAGTAACCATTGAATATTTGCAGATGTTTTTATAAGTGATGAAAAAAGGTAAGCTTTTTAAAAATATTTTGTTCAACAAGGATAAAAAAGGATTAAATTATAATTGTATCACAACTGAAAAGAGGAAAGAATCATGTTTTTATAAAAAAGTAACATTTCTGAATGTGAAAATTATTTTACAATTATTGTAAACTTCTTGAAAAAAAACCTATGAAAATTAGACATTATAGTGTTCTATATTGTGTAATATTTTAACAAGGATTCACTTTTGGTCCCATGTTATTAACACCAGAGCAATTTTTTTTAGTGAAGGGTTGTTTAATGCTGTAAACACTTTATTCATACATAAGCCCACAGAATTCCAGATAAATCTTGTGGTTCCATTTATTTTCAGGACCAGCCTAAAATACAGTTGTTTAAAACCATAGATACACATGATAAAATTTAAACCTAATTAATCTAAGCCATAAACTTTGTTTTGAGGTGATAGTAATTAACACAGAAGTACATTTGAAGCCATCTTCTTATTCTAGGCCTAATTTTAGCTACTTGTACTCTTAAAACTTCATTAAAACCCTTCCTGCTAATTCCTCATAGTATTTTAGAGTTGTATTTTCCTATGAAGCCTGGAAAAACAATGGAAAAATTAATTTCAAAGTCATAACGTCAAAATTAAATAAAAAATATTTTTGAAAACACAAATGTAACCTAGCCAATTAAATGTTTGCTCTCAATCATCAATTTCATATTTAGGATTCATGGTGATGAGACTGTATGAGAGTCTCTTGACTGAATACAACTTTGTCTTGGTCTTTCCGGAGGTCCTCTTGTCCTTCATGTGTGAAAAATTGACATGAAAAAGGAAGGACTGCAGCAGGGTACATACACAGACCTGTGCTGGCCTTAATCTAGTGATCTTGTGTACTGACAGGTTCTGGTTCTGACAGCACACAGGCAAGACCCATCAGACCTACATCTAGAGCCAGTAGTCCTACAGCCCCCCATACGCCAGATCTGAGAGACAGGTAACGTGCATTGCTCTTTTCTTCTCCAGTGTGCTTCTGGGCTTCATTTTCACAGAAACCAAATTAAAATATGTTTGGATGCAGGCTGAGCTGGCAAACAATATGGGGTTGTTCTGAGGACTGGAAAAGCACACCAACCTTTCACATGTAGCCAGATTTAATTATTCTATTATTTCATGGTATTACATCAGCATAATGGAGAAGAAAATTCAGGCTTCGAGTCACTAAATCAGAATGAAAAACTTTTATTTCAAAAATCAGTGCAATAGAGCTTGAGTATATGATATATGCATAACTATTTTCCACAATAAAGATAACAGTTATAAAAAGCTGAGGACCTGTTTAAATTTAAATCCCAGTCTGGGCAAGACTTCATGGAAAAGACAAGAGCTAAGGCCTTGTTCAGCAAAGCATTTAATCTCACATGTAACATTTAATCTTAACCTCATGCATAAATGCTTTGTGGTTCCGGGACCTCAATGGGAAAAATGAATAACAAACAAATAGCTGCAATACTTTCCTTTGCTTTGGAGGTATGTTAAGCATTCCTTTATTCTGGAGTAGAACATTTTTGATAAAGTCTGTCAAACTAAGAAAACAGAAACAAGAGGTTTCAACTACTACATGTAGAAGTGACTGCATTGCATCATTTGTTTCAAGGTAAAAACTGAGTCACCCTCACAGAGGAGCTGACTGCTCACAAAGAAATCCTCTGTCTTCTTTTTATTCTGGACATCTGAGGACTTCTCTAGTGCCACCAGACAACTCCTTTTCATCACCGCGGTGGGAGACATGACTCTCCTCCCACAAGCAGTGCTTCCAGCAGAGTCAGGAAAGCAGCCTGGTGCCACTGCTGCCAGCTCCATGGGTCTCAAGAGAGGGATGCTGTGCGAACAAAGAAGGGCAGACAGGTGCCTGAAGGAAGAGCAGCCACAGATGACAGCAAGGCATCTCAAAGCCTCTAAACCATGGTGTGGAGCATACTCCAGAGAAGATGAGAAGGAGATCTGTGTGTTGTGCCTGAGCCCACACCAGAGCAGGCATGATTACAGCTCTGTCTCATAATTTCATTGCCACACACTTCACTAATGTGCTAATGCAGCGAAGGGTGGCCAGATATGTTCAGAGACAATACCAGTGAGGAGATAAAAACAAGTCTAAATTAGCTGCCAGCCCCAGAGAAATTGTTCTCGTGTATATTATCTGGAAATTATTTAGATTCTTGAAAGGTCATTACTGGCTTGGGAATAATTAATTAAGTTAATTTCATGGTGTTGCCTTTCTGAATTTTTGTCAAAATAAATATTGATTTATAAAGTTTTAAATGCCTACAAATGCCTATTATGTTTCATATCTTAAACTTTATAGTTATCTCAGTTAAGAACTTGCCTACTACACACCTTCATCATAGACAATAACAAGATGTAAGATTTTTTTTCCTGAAATGCATGTATCTATGCCTCTTGTACCCTTACTGCAATAGTTTCCCTTCATTGTGTTACAAGAATCTGAGCCTTTAGTTGGTCACTTGAATGTACAGTAGTTCTGCTGATGTTCCTCAAATACATAAAATTAAATATTTATCCAAATCTTTCAAGGTTTATAATCCTAATACATAATAGTAATAATAATAATAAATAATAATAATAATAAATCATATAGAAGAAATAAGAAGAAATGGAGGAAAAAGAGGCTTTAGTCTAAAAATGAAGAGGGAAACTGTCATATAATTCACTATGAAACCAAGGCCTGTTTTACAGACTTATATTGACTATTTATACTGTAACACATTGCAACCTCATTCCGACAGGCAATTTTGAGAAATGCAGAAATTTACAGAATACAGAAAATTTCAAAAAAAGCAGTTCTTGTCCCTAACAGTGCAAGCAGAGGAGATAAATGAAAAGGGAAAGATTATTATCAACTTCATCTAAAAGTCAAAGGACAGAGGCACAGCCAGTACTTGTAACTTGCCTGGGAGCAGGAAGGACCTGTTTTTACAAGAACGCTGATACTGATTTCCAGTCATGACATAACTATTCACCCTTTTGGTTTGTTCCTGGTGACCTCAAATCTAGCCATATGTCCTGGCCTTTAGAACTCACTATGTGAAAGAAACAGATCACCCACAAAATGAAACCCACCTAAATATTGCGTTAGTGGTAGGTGATTGTCTGTCTGCTAGTTCTGTTGGTTACTACTTCAAATCACTGCAGTTTTTAACTGGTTATTTGCTGGAAAGAAAACACCAAGTCAAGATGGGGCTTCAGAGGTGATCTGAGTGGAAAAGGGTATTGGGGAATTGTTGGTGTGTACCACGTTTGCTCATGTGTAGGAAGACTCTTAGAAAGAATGGTATACAGTGAATCACAAGATTTTGTAGCCCTGACCAGAGTAACAGAGCATCTACCATTAGCAAAACACATTGATTTCCTCAGAAAAAGAGAGGCAGAAAACGGCAAGATTCCTTACAGATGTGTCTAACTCAAAATGTTGTCCCACTGACCTGCTGACTTTGGGCAGTCTTTTCTTTCAAGTTGTTCTAAGGGATGATGTGAGATAGCACACATTTGTTCCATTTTGCAGAACTGAACTTAAGGAAGCAGACATTGGTTTGCAACTATGTGCCACAATATTCCTGAAAGAGACCGGTTTTGCTAATAATATTTGACAGAACGTGAGGAGTTATAAATTAAGAAGGAAAGCAAAATTTTTACTTGCTGATAATTTTTAGTAGTTGTGAGTGACCTCATCATTACAGTGTGTGCAGCTCTAAAAAATATTTTAAATTACTAGGGATAAAGTTTGCATTCCAGAAGAAAATCCCCTAATTATTTGCACCACTAATTTTATTGTCTTAGATACTCAAATCTTTTTTGAAACTTTCTCAGTTATTAGAAACTAAATATTAGATCTTTTGTTCAACAGATTTACATTACTTAAGTTACTTGTTACTTTTACTCACACATATTACCTCTGGTAATAATTCTTATTAAGTATTCCCATATAAGAATATGGAGGTAACTTGCTGTCATCATGTGTCAGTTTTTTTGCCACAGTGATTTTATTTTTTTTCCTTTTAAGTTCTCAGAAGTTCCATGAGGTTTCCACTGAATTTTCTCTCTTCCTTGTGAGCACTGATGTTCTGTATAGTCTGGATTCCAAGGTTTTGAATAGTACTTTATAATCCTAGTTCCTTCAGCTAAAAGGACCATAAAATGAATCACTGAATGTTGTTCAAAGAGCTGAACCCAGAAGTCTACTGTGTTTTTCAAGAAGCATAGTGAGGTATGAAACCAATTTTTCACAAAATAAAACTGATACAAAAAAAATGAAGAAATAACACTTTCTTACAGTTTATTCCATAGTATTAGTCATGCTGCTTTGTTACAATGTTAGGACTGACCCATTGAATTCAACCCTCTTTGTGTTTCCAAGGTTTTGAATGCAAAAAAGAAACAGGGTTCTATGACAGGGCTAAAGTTAGTAAAGTTAGTAGTATTGACTGTAAAAGCTGATGTTATGTCCCCAGCGAACACTTTTCTGTAACAGTGAATTTAGTTATTGGCTTTCTGATAGCTATAACTCTGGTACCATTTTGACATGACATTGCCCCATCTTTACAATTTTAACTTTGCAATTCAGAGTTTTAAAATACTGCTCTCATAGCATCAGCTGTCAGGAAACCTGCCTCTGGAAATGTCTCTGAGAAGAGGCACGGAAACGGGGATGCTGATCATAAGCTTTGTTTGTCTGATGCCTACAGTGTGAATATAGTAGACTACAAGGATGGCTTAAGGCTATTTTAACTCCCTCATTCATTTCTGTACAAGGATGACAGATTTGAGAGGAAACCTATGTCATGGACATAGACTGTGATAATATGGGAAAATTCAAAATTGTAAGAGCTTTTCACCAGTGGTATCAAGTTTCAAGTAATGAAAGTTTCTGTAATAAGCAGCTTTGTTTTCTGAAATGCTCACTCCGCCTGTTGACTTCAGTGGTGGCTATGAGCAGCCATTGTCTTTGATGACCCCTTGTCTTGACAATTAGCTTTGACAATGTTGATTTAGATTGAATGATAGGTATAATATCTACATAAACCACCTTAACTATTCAAAAATAAGCCACCAATTTCAGGAGCTGCTATAGCCATCTTGCTGTTGTTGTAATGATAGTTTCTTTTTTGTTGTTTGTTTGTTGTTTTGTTGTTGTTTGCTTTGTTTTGTGAACCACAACATTTTGTCTTTCTATAGTACTTTCCTCAGATTTTTGTTGAAAAACTAAAGGTTTAATGAAGGTTTCTGTACCTGAAAATAGTAATAGTCTCTAGAGAATCTACAAGGCACACAGCAGGTGTTGTGGTTTAACCCAGCAGGCATCTGAGCACCACATAGCTGTTTGTTCATTCCCTCTTCCCAAGTGGGATGGGATAAAGACAGTTTAATAGAACAGAAAAGGAAGGGAAAAAAATAATAAAAGAATACACAAAGCAAGTGATGTACAACGTGATTGCTCACCACTTGCTGACTGATGCCCATCCCATCCCCAAGCAGCGACCCTCCCAGTTTATTGTTCCACATGATGCCACATGGTGTGGGACATCCCTTTGGTCAGCCTGGATCACCTGTCCTGGCTGTGTCCCCTCCCAGCCCCTGGTGCACCCCCAAGCCTCCTTATTGGCAGGGCAACACAAGAAGTTGAAAAGTCCTTGGCTCTGTGTGAGCACTGCTCAACAACTAAAACATCAATGTGTTATCAGCATTATTCCCGTCCTAAATCTAAAACAGAGCACCACACCAGCTACTAGGAAGAAAAATAACCCTATCCCAGTCAAAAACAGGATGTTGAAACCATTATTTGTTATTAAAAAAAATGTTTTCTGTAATACTGTTTTCTACAAAGGAATTTTTTTTTGCTTGGTTGGTTGGTTTTAATTCTTAATAGTAATTTTGTGTTATACAAACTGTTAAGCAAAGCTGAATCCAGTGAGATTCATGATCTGGGGTTTTCTCCTTCCCAGCCTCCTTGAGCCAGTCAGTACAAACCAAGATGCAGGGATTCCTCACATCCTAGTCTAATAGATATGGTTGCTGTGGTGCTCACAGTAGCCAGGCTCAAGGGGTATCTCCAGTGGATACAGACACATATACAACACTGACCACCAAAACAGATAGTCCAGCATGGCTTTCGAGACTGGATCCTGCACATGCATGCATGCAGACACAGAGGGGAGTACATTCACACAGGAAAATAGTTTGGAATAGAGGTTTAAAAGATAAGGCAGTAGTGATCAGGTGCAAATGGTGATTGGCCAGGCAAGCTATGAGTCCTTTTTAACCCCTCTCTTGAATTTTTTCAGGTTTGTTCCTTCCCTTTCTGCTTTGATCCCTTCCTTTCCCTGCCTTTGGCCCTTCCTTAAGCATCCCAAGATGTGTTTTGAACATCCCCATAATCCCCCCAGCCGTAAGTTCTATGCGGACCCACAACTTGAGGATACTCATGTATCTTATAAGAAACTCAATTTTTCCCATCACATGCACTGTATTGTCTCCTTTCTTGCTAGCTACAAGGCTCTGGCTGATCCCCTCTGCTCGTATGCATGACTGTTTCCTTCAATGTCCCCTGAATTAATGACCTGAGGGCTCTTAGCATTGCTACCATCTCAGTTATGTATTGCTCCTTAGGGTCTGTGTCATTCTTGTTCTGTTTACTATTTTTCCTGTGTCTTTTCCTTTTCCTTTGTCATTACAAACCAGGTATGTTTACATTCCACGTATCTTCGCCCAATAAATAAATAAATAAAAAGAGATTTCAGACCATTCAGGTTTGGTTCACAATGTTGGAAGTCTGCTTGTACTACACACTTTGTATGACTGAATTTATCAACATTTTTTTTCTTCTTTTTTTTTCCCTCATGTTGAGTTGCTAACAAACAGAAAGAATGGCTAGGGGTGACTTTTCTGAAAATATATACCTTTGTGATTTTGGTAAAAGCCCTGTAACTAGAAGTCTGGCAAAGGAGATTATTTTGTAGAAAACTTTAAAAAAGACTTTGCCATTGAAACACTGATCAGCAATGAGAAGTCGTGATGTTCTCTGTTGCCCAGTGCAAAGAAAAATAATTACAGTGTTGTAGGTTTTTGGTTTTGTTTTATGATTATTTGGCTCATTTCTATTCCATAGCTACAATGGAAGGATTGAAGGATTCCTTGAAACCACAGGAAAGTAGTAGAGTGAAGAAAAGCCTCATCGGGGGAGTAAATAGCTGTCCACTTCCTCAGGCACTTAGGGAAGACTTGTCCATTATTGTAGATACTGGAACAATTTGTCCGTAAGGTAAAGTGCAGTGTTGGAGATGCCAACAGTGATCCTGGGAACTGGGAAGAGTTGAATTCTGTTGAAATGATGCTCTAACCTAGGCTACAAAACTGTATTAAGAAAAAAGTGTATTAAATTAGGTGAAACATTTTCAACATGTGCTAACACACACCAAGTGAGAGCAGGTATCCTCACTGAACAAGAAAAAAAAAAAAAAAAAAAAGACAGGTTTCTTATGCACTGAGCTGATAGCCTAATTTCTGGACTGTACTTCATTTTCCTCACAGAGCAAGAAGTGGGGAATATGTGTAAAAGTGGAACATATCTTTTAGCACATGGCCATTTCTTGCTTTCATTTCAGTTACATCTCTTTTTGACATGCAAATTTTAAACTACAGTTCTAGAAGAAATTTCACTTACACTTCCTCATCTTACCTGGGTTACTCCATGCTAGAGTACTATCGTATCTCACCTTCCACATCATCATGACTACTGATCTACTGTTTCTTTTCAGCACATAGGAATAAAAATATGAAGTAGTCTAATAGAATAGTCTTTGAGCATACAAACTTTGCTAACCCTGAAAAATATATAAGACAAATTTTCTCTCTTTTGTACATTCAAGCTTGTATATCTTGTTTGTAATTCAAACCTCTGAATCCCTGGTGCAATACACTGAACTTGTTTACAGTACTTTCTGTATGATGTTAGCTAATTGGTATTATCAGCAGGGCATGTAAAAATTATTTATGGTTTCTGTCTGTTGACTTCAATAAAACAGAAGTTGTTCAGGCTGAGGTTTTACTGTTTGGTTGTCAAAACATAACATAACATTATTAAAAGAGTTAAGGTTAATTATGCATCCTTTTGAACCAAGCATTTACAGCAGTCAGATTTTAGCTTCCAGATACAGTCCAAGAGAGTAATATCAAACTAATAAATTTTCTTGTAAAACTCTAAAGCTCCATTAGTTTTGATTTTTAAATAAGTAGTAACAACCTAAGAAATTACTGAGACCAAAGACAGGAAAAATAAAAGAAGACTGTGGACTTCTTTTTTTTTTCCACTTTTTGAAAAGTGTTTTGAATTTTTTAGAAGAAAAAAAAATTATGGATGGATTCTCATATGAAGTATGGATTCAGAAGCCTCCCAGCCTGAAGCAGAGATGGGAACTCTTTTTGCTTTTCTGGCAAAACAATTTGGAGGACACTACAATCAGTTGTAAATATCAGTGTACCAGAAAGATGCCCACAAATTATAGAGAATTCAAATAAAAAAGAACATAAAAAAAATCTATCTTTTAATGAGACAACATTAAAAAAGAAAAAAGAAAAAAAAAAGATAAACTAAAGCAGCAGTTCTTTCTTTCCTTTCTTTTCTGGTTAATGACTGTCAAGGTCAGCAACAAAGATTCTTTTAGGAGAAAAACTAATCGGTTCTCTGCAAATTATAGGTGTAAAGTAGAATTTTGTAGGATGAATGATTAGAATATCATAGCATTTGAGAAAAATAAGGTGTTTGAAAAAAATATAAAACCGTCAGCGTAAATTTATCCACAATACAATCATTTTACTGTTTACTGTCCTAAATTTTTTAAATATTTTTCTCCCTATTCTACTGCTTTTCCTAAATAAGCCTTACACAAGTCTACTGCTTTGTTTACCAAGGGTGTTTTTTTTTGCAGATGGCTGTTCTTCAGTCACTAATGACCAAAGGAGTAAACCTCTTTAGGGCAGCAGCTGTCTTCCATGCTGACACTTTTCTGAGATTTTTATTCGTAATGCTGTACTAACACCAGTGCACAAGCAACATCCTGTGGCCTGCAAACAGTACAATTACACTGTGGTGGTTTTACTCAGCTGGGCAGCTGAGCTCTACCACAACCGCTGTCTCACAAAGGGAAAGGGGGAGAAAATATGATGCACAGGGCTCAAGAGTTAAGATAAGGTCAGGGAGATCACTCAACAATTATCGTCATGAGCAAAACGAACTCAGCATAAGGAGATTAGTAAAATTTATTACCTATTGCTAACAAGTTAGAGCAGTGAGAAACAACAAAAACAACAACAAAATAAAATAAAAACACCTTCCCCCTGTCTACCCTCTTCTGTGTCCTTCCCCAGTGCAGCACAGGGGAATGGGCAATACAGGCTGCGGTCAGTCTGTAAAGCTTCATCTCCTCAGCTCCTTCAGGGTCACTCTCTGCCCCTGCTCCACGTGGGGTCCCTCCCACGGGATGCCGTCCTTCCCGAACTGAGCCTGCGGGGGCTGCCCACAGGCAGCAGCTCTTCAAGAACTGCTCCCACATGGCTCCGTACCACGGGGTCCATCCCCCAGGAGCAAACTGCTCCAGCACGGGTCCCCCATGGGCGGCAACTCCCCCCAGACCCCCTGCTCCTGCGTGGGCTCCTCTCCACGGGCTGCAGCTCCTGCCCGGGGCCTGCTCCTGCATGGGTCGCAGCCTCCTCCAGGCCACATCCACCTGCTCCACCGGGGGCTCCTCCACGGGCTGCAGCGTGGAGATCTGCTCCGTGTGGGACCCATGGGCTGCAGGGGGACAGCCTGCTCCACCAGGGGCCTCTCCACAGGCCACAGGGGAACTTCTGCTCCGTGCCTGGATCTTCCTGCCCTCCTTCTGCACTGACCTTGGGGTCTGCAGGGCTGGTTCTCACTCCTCACTCTCCCAGCTGCTGTTGCACAGCAGCTTTTTCCCTTTCTTCAATCTGCTCTCCCAGAGGCCCAACCAACATCGCTCCCTGGCTCAGCTCTGGCCAGCAGTGGGTCCCTTTTGGATCTGGCTGGATCACACTCTTATCTGACATGGGGCAGCTGCTGGGCTCTGCTCACAGAGGCCAGCCCTGCAGCCCCCCACCCCCCCCCACCCCCCCCAGTTACCAAAACCTTTCCATGTAAACGCAATACATACACATACCGGTGTTTGTAGCTAAGGAAGACATTCTATTCACATGTTTGTTTATATTTATGGGGATTTTATCTTTTCTCCATACTGACCTCAGGTTGGCCAAGACTCCCTCTACCCTTTGTCTTTTTCTTGTAATCATGAGAAAAACTTCTATTGAACATAATATAGCCCTTGTTTTTTCCATTTGGTGCCACACCTATTTCCATGTTTGTGCAGTTTTTATCATTGACTTGTTCTAGAGAGAGAATGGCCAGTTCAGATACTGCAAATCTAGCCTGCTAGATTATTCATCACCATCAATAATTCTTTCACAATTAATCAGAGAGGTGTTGTGAAGTAACTCATCACACAAAGGAATGTTTTGAAGTTCCAGCCAGACTAGTGTGGAACATACAACTTTATGCTGAACTCTTCTTTATTTTTCTCAAATATTTAGTAGAACTGAAGAAAATGAAATTTAGAATATTAAGAAAACTGTTCTGAAATTAGGCTTCCATTTCTATGCCTTTTCCACCCTAGGTGACTGAGAGTATCCCAGACACCAAAATGTGAAAGATGAAATCCTGTCAGTGTGAGTTTTGCCACTGACTTAGTTGAAAATGTAATTTTCTTGCAGTTCCATCTCAAAATCTCAGTGTAGGAAATTAGATGGACATGCACTGTTTATCTTAGAGGGATTATAATGTCATGTCTTGCCACAGGTCCACCAAAATTATGTAGCATCCACCAAAATTATGTAGCACCACAGGTCTCTCTCCTGTATGTCAATTCACTGATGCAAAACTTCAGAAATCTTCAGAAATTATCCTATTCATTTTTCAAAAAACGGTTTTTAGTTTTGGACTTCTGTTAGTGAGTAGTAGTGTGAAAACTGAATTCAGTCTAGTCTCAGATTTATTTTTAAAGAAATCTTTGAAACTCCAAAATTCTTCATATGCATTCAGTTCAGTACTAAAAATAATATGTATTTTATTATATTTTATTATTTTATTAATAATATATTATTATTTTTATTTTTATTTATTAATAATATTTTATTATTTTATATATTAATTTTATTGTTATTTTATTATAATATGTATTTTATTATTATTATTGAGAGAATATAAACTTTCCCTTCCTTTTCTGTTTTGTTAACAACCAAAATTGAGATGTTTGTGTGATGAGGTTTCATATATTATACAAAATGCTTTGGAGAAGATGGCAAGTCTTTGATTCATATACTAATTCGGAGCAGGCAGTTCACTGTGTGAAGTTAATCTTGCAAGGAACAGATTAATCCTGATTCTGTGACCCACCTGGGAGTATAATATGACTGCTATCTATATTCCTGCTTGAATTGTAAGAGTATATTCACATTGATTTGCAACAGCCAAAACCATGGTAATATATCAATGTTCACTCTTTTGTATAAAACAATTACATATAGACATAATCTTTTGAAAAAAAAAAAAAAGTCATTCAGTGAAATGCATCAGAATGTAAAGTTCTGTAAATGTAAATTTAATACAAAATGTAAGTGACCAGTACTTAGGAGCACTGTAGATATCTTCTATATAGTAAAATTATGAAAAAGTTTCTCCATATTATGAGTTTTGCTATGGATTACAAGAAGACATCACTTGGACTTCTTAAGCATATATTAGCTCTGTTGGAAAGCATACAAATGCCAGCAAGGTGGTGTATTCAGTATAAGACTATTTACGCAGAGATGTCAAGCTCATTTGAGGGACGTAAGTAAAGCAGATGAAGTGGACTTATTTTGTGTAAAATATAACTATAAAGACAAGAAAATTGGATTTAATACAGCAAAAGCAATACAGCAAGTGAATAAACAAATTAGGAAATAAGCACTGGCCAGATAACTCTACACCCTATGGCTTTTCCACCATTCAGTGTTTTACTCTGGAGTATATTAAGAATTATTTCAGTGTCTACCATTGGTAAGTATGAAATAACACTGGCAGGTATTATAGAAAATAAAATTCATAATAGTGTATTTGATAATATAAATTGACAGTTTAATTGACAGCATAGTCAACAGGTCTCTGATTCAAATTTATTGTTCCCATCAGGAAATTCACTGAATCATTGATGTCATTCTTTCATATACAGAATAGGAAGTAAGCCTATAGAGATCTAAACACAGATGAATCCCAGACAAGAATATGGTTAATAATTATGTATTTATTTATACCTTCTATGTCTTTGGGGTGTTTAGGTTAGGTTTTGTTTTATCTTATGTAGAACCTGTCAGTCATAAAGCAGACATAAAGCTAAATCAACTTCAGGACTTAGCCACCATTTATGTGTCTGGGGTAAAATTCAAAATAATATTTAAATGTCCATAATACCTATAATTCTCATAAAGCTCCTCAAACATTTTAAACTCTTTTCTGTGTATACCATGGGTGTAAGTTTTTCTTTCAGTCTTCCTTCTAAGGCCATCTGAGAATCATAAACTCTGAACCTTGATGCCTACAAGGAATTTGGTAGACATGCTCTGAGTATAATGAGGAAGCAGTTTTGACTTTTACACACAGTACAGCTTTTTTTTTTTTTCCTGTGAAAGTGCATGTAGTGATGCCTAAAGTTTGCCATAATAAACTAGCTATTGAAACATATACTCTTACTTATAAAAGTGACTGAATTTAGTACTTGAACTGTTTAAATGTGTCTGCAATTACTGTCTTCCAGTGTCTGTCTCAATAGCCACACTATTTTTGGAATGCTAATTCTGTGAAATGCAACTTTGTCAAAACTCTATGGAGTCAGCAATGTGAACCATTGTGCTGGAAGGAGAGAAGGCAATCATAAACGTGTATTTCTTGCCTACTTTCTTAAATTCTCAGTCTGAAGATGCTCTTCTGGGGTGACAGGATAAAATTTTGAATTTAAAACTAAGTTTTGAGTAGATTTTTTTTCCAGAGAACTGCTTGATGTATTCCCCAAAAGGTGCTGTCTATTTACTCCCATTCCATGGGTAAGTGACTTCATTTCCCAGCTCAGGATTTGAATTCTGAATCTGGATGCTTGTCTGCTAAACATTATGATGTAAATAATTACACTGTCTTACTGCCTTCTTCTGTCTGTCTGATCTCCTATGTGGAATATAGTACATGGAATATGAGTGCTGGTGTCTCATGTGAAACACAGCAAAAACATTTGTTTCCAAAGAGTGTCACCCTATGAAATTTCTTCAGTGGCAACTGTGAGAACAAGAAACAAGAATACTGGTTTATAGTGTAATGAAGATTTTACCTGGGAAGTCTCTAGTCTCTTGTTTCTGTATTGCTTCTCTATTTTACTTAAAGCTTTCTTACAAAAATATGTAACTTTGTGTCGTCTCTCTCAGGAATGGACTTCTGTTAACAGATCTCAGTCATACTTCCTTTCACTTTCTCCCCTTCTCCAGTAATTCTTAAACTACTCTTGCTACACTGTAGTCAAACTTTAGTGGAAGGTATGAACAGTTTGCTTTGCAACAAAACAACTCATAGCCAAGTTTCAAGGCACATTGCTAAAAAACTGCAGAGATAAGTTGAATGCTCTCATAAGGCTGACTCTCCTTTAGATGTGTGCTAGCCATAAAATTAACATTTAAAAAAAATAGAATTTTTAATTCAGCTCAGAATCTGTTCCTGTGAATTGCGTTAAGTATTTTCTTGGAAAATATACTAAGTAGATCAGACCTGTTTTCTGAATACTAAATGGATTTAGGTGCTGAGCTATGCAGAAACAGAACTCACAGGTGTCTTTCAATTCAAATTTTACATTCAAAACCTGAGACATATGAAATGAATGCAGCAGAAATTCTGTACTTACAAAAAAAATCTTTTTAAATATCACTTAAACTCCTTTTCTTAGATTTACTTCATGAAAATTAACCTTGAGGATTATTATGTTGGACTGGGGTCTTTAAACTGTAAAGTAGTAACAGTAAGTCATATCAAGCCCATCTAAAGACCTTAAAATAAATCATGTGTTAGCAGCTATACTAAGCAGAAATTATATTTTCTTTCTACTGGTGTTTCAATTTAGAAGAAAAAAAAAGAAAAAAGAAAAAAGGATAACCAGGAAATTGATTTAATAAGAGGTACAATGAAAAAAACAGGGAATGACACCTGATGGAGAGTTCTCAAATGAACATACACATCTTCCAGTGAAAATGGCAAATTGTGGGAGCAGTAGGACTTCCACTCCAGCTGAGCTGATGTGTATCCAGCTAAGTGACTCAATGAAAGACTATCTTGGAATGTTCTTTGAGGCTTCTGTAAAGGCATCTTTATGCCTTCCGTTTGAGGATAAGGAAAAACTGAAATGCACAGATTCTCTTTGACGGTACAATTAGATCTTCTGAAGAGATAGCTAGAAGCCCCTTTTTTGCAGTTCTTGACTTATGTGCAACAGAAATCTGTTGCAAAACACTTTTCATCACTGCCTTTTAAAACATCCTACCATGGTTTTCAGTTGGGAATGGGAGATGTATATGTATGCATGACCTTCTTACGCTTTTGAAGTTAGTCTCTCAAAACATAAAATGGATGCATTTAAATATTTACAATTGTTTTAATTCTCCAAGATGTCACTGAAACTCACTCTCACACTACATAACTGAAGTAGTCATACTGGTATGTTAGGAAATACCCATGAAGTTTACAAGTACTGCTGAATTTTTATGTATAATATGTCAAACAATTTCTTTTACAAAATGACTCTTAGAGTCTAAGAAACATGTGCTTAGAGATTATGGAGAAATTTCATTTTACAGTTCCAGAGCTCTAGTAGTTTCCAGTATTTTTCCTGTGATTCCAACAAAACCTACTCGGCAAGGAAAGTGACCTTTAATAAATAGCTTCTAAACCCTTACAACTATCAAAACTGAATTTCAATATCAGGAAATCCAATTTTTTCCACATAATAAAGTTTTTGATGGCTGTTTCTGAATGCTTTGAAGCCTTTCAAGAAGTTACAAGTTGGGAGACAAAATTTCTCTTTCCTTTTAAACCATTTTCTTTCTTTGTGACTGCACTGCCTCTTCTTACAATAAATCTATTTTGTTAATGGCTAATAGTACTCCATGAATTTGTCATTAGATGTCAATTCAACAGTGACCAGTTTCTAGCTCAGCTGCTACAGGTTTGTCATAATGCTTGAACCTCTTTTAATCCTTCTCTTTCAGACACAGGAAACCCTAATTTCCAGACGTATTCACTGTTGACTTGATGTTTTCAGGTTAAATGGCATTTCAAAACAGATGTGTTAAATTTGTTGGTACAAACCTAAGAATCTGTGGGATTTTCTGTATTGGGAAAGACTAAAATGCAAATTATTTATTCCCTTGCTTAATATCACGGAGACATCTTGACCACTGAAACTAAATGGGAGGTAAATGGCAAAGCATAGCAATCTGTGTCATTTTTTCCCCCACCCCATTTGGTTCCGCTATCTCTTGCAAAATAAGATACTACATTACTATAATTCGGAATTAGAATTCTGTAAATAATAAATGAATAGAAGGCTATTACCTTCCTCTGAAATCTCGTGGGTAGAAATGTGTAACATAAAAACGCAAGCACTTAATTCTTACTTAAAAAAAAAAAAAAAAAAGATAGTGGTCATACTGACCCCTTCTGACCTTAATGTTCATTAATCAATCTTTAATTTTCAGGTGGAGTAGAGTTAGATATGCACTGTGGGTCTTGCCTTTATTGCTAAGACAATGTTGATCAGTATTTTCCTTCATAAGGAAAACCATCAGTAAATCGAGAGTAAAACATTTAAGCTAGTGCTACCATATGAGGCAACAAATTCTAATGATGCATTTTTAAAAGCAACTATGCATATTTTGGTTATGAATGCTAACCTTTGCTAAACTGTAGTGGTAATACAATAATAATTATATTCTCAGTGATAACACCTCTCATCTGCTGATAAATATGTTTTCATGTTACAGCACTCGAACTTTTATAAGAGGCCTTTAACACATATTAGAAATCAAAACATATTCATTCTGTAAGCCTGCTATTATAAACAGCTCATTATCTTTCTTTGATTAGATGATGTTATGTGGGGCCCTAAAATTTCTTTATAACAAATGGAGAAGTATGTCACAAGTAATTCATATGTCCTATTTTGTATGTCTTTCGATAACATGTTTCAGATGTTGCTAATTCAGTTATGTAGTGAACGTCCATGGTGTTACATGCAAATCCATGATTTACTAGACAAAGCACAGTTCACATTGCACAGATCATCTCCATATTCCTTGTTGAAATAGAAAGACTGTTGTGGTTAAATCCCAGTAGGGAGCTCAGCACCACACAGCCACTTTCTCACTCTCCCCAGGTGGGATGGGGGATAGAATCTGAAAGGTAAAATTGAGAAAACTCATGGGTTGAGATAAATGCAGTTTGATAGGTCAAGCAAAAGCTGCACATGCAAGCAAAGTAAAACAAGAAATTAGTTCACTGCTTCCCATCAGCAAGATGTTCAGCCATTACTAGAAAAGCAGGGCTCCATTACACGTAAAACTTTTGGGGTGAAGAGAAACATCATCTCTCCCTTCCCTTCTCTTTCTTTCCCCCCAGCTTTTATTGCTGAACACACCATAAGGTATGGAATACCTCTTTGGCTAGTTGGGGTCTGTTGTCCTGGTTCTGTCCCCTCCCAGCTTCTTGTGCACCCCCAGCCTCCTCGCTGGCAGGGCAGCACAAAAAGCAGAAAAGTCCTTGGCTCTGTGTGAGCACTGCTCTGCAACAACTAAAACATTGGTGTGTTATCACCACTATTTTCATCAAAAATCCAAAACACAACAGTAGACCAGCTACAATGAAGAAAATTAACTCTATCCCAGCTCAAATCAGTCCCTTTGCTTGGCAGAAACTTGCTAAAGCAAATTTTTTTCATTTGGCCTGGAATAGTTTCCTGGCTGATACATTGGTATCATCTGACTTTCAGAGACATGCAGGCAACAAGCTTATTCCTGCAGTTTTCTAAAAGAGCTAATGAAATCCTCCATAATTGCTGACACTTAGAAAACATCCAGTAAAAAACAGTGCTCCTTTTTCATCAGTTTTCAACCTTCAGCTTTTTCTTGGTTATGATAGAAATAGCAATGCTACATTCCAAAAAGGCACACAAGCCAATCATTGTTAGATCTACCTTAGTGTCCAGGAAGCATGCTGTTTTCATGAATACTATACCACTGATGTGGCATATCAATTTTAAATTCAGTTTTGGAAGAGGCTCTTTCCAATGGGACACTTACAGGAGATTTGTCTACTAGACACTCTCTGTACTTCTTTCTACGAAGACAGGCTGAGAGAGTTGGGGCTGTTATGCCTGGAGAAGAGAAGGCTCCAGGAAAACCTTATAGCGGCCTTCCAGTACCTAAAGGGGGCCTGCAGGAAAGCCTGGGAGGGACACTGTAAGGGTCCCTTACAGAGTCACTTACTTGTAGTGATAGGACAGGAGGTAAAGTTTTCAAACTCAAAGAGGGTAGACGTAGATTAGATATTCAGAAGAAATTCTTCACTCGGAGGGTGGTGTGGAATAGGTTGCCCAGAGAAGCTGTGGATGCCCCATGCCTAGAAGTGCTTATGGCCAGGCTGGATGGGGCTTTGAGCAACCTGGTCTAGTGGGAGGTGTCCCTGCCCATGGCAGGGGGTTTGTAATTAGATGATCTTTAAGGTCCCTTCCAACCCAAACCATTCCACTGTTCTATGAAATAACATCCCAAGCATTTCTGAAATACTTAGCTGAGTCAGCAATAACAGAAATATAATTATTCTGAAATAAAGGAGTTTTTTTACTTGTAAATGTGAGAAGTGCCTTGTATATGCCTAAAGCCTGACTATGTAGTTAGAATGAAATTATAAGAATATTTTCCTTTCAGCAACTATCTTGGAAAAGCTACTAATCTAGAAAGATTATCATTCTATTAAACTATATAAATAAATGTGAATAATTTGAGTTTAGAAAACTTATATTACTTTGCCCCCACTGATGAACAGAGCATATTCTCTATTCCAGAGGACAGAGTTCTTCTGGAATCATTCAGGTATCAAACAAACTGCAGTTACTTACATGTGAAAGAAAGTCAAGTCAAAATCTTCTGAGACCTACTTGTGTGCTCAGGTGGATTTGTTATTTTTCCTATTTAAAAAAATCGTATTGTTTTTTACATTTATTTCAAAGGACGTTACTGCATTATTTTATTTTTATTACACCTTACATCTTTTTCTGTTCAATGATGAACATGTGACAAAATAAAAAACAAAGCAGTATGCTGTAAAAAAAAAAAAAAAGTCATAAAAGGTTCTGCTTTAAGTTCCACTTGTTTTATAAAATAAAAAATAAAAAAATCCTAAAGTCCCATTCTCTAGCTAAACCATGACTGATGATTTACATCTAATTCATACAGGAGAATGTCCAGCTTTATAAATATTTAAATCAAAGTAATAATTGGAAGAAATGCAGTAGATACATTTCATCTTCTTAATGGACAATGCTTCTCTTTTATACTGGATAATAATGTCTCAATAGCCAAAAAAAAACACAGACACAATGTCTTCAGAATCTATGAAATAGAACTTCTTCTTCTATGTACTGTGCATATCAAATTTCTAATTTTGCATACTTTTAAAAATGTGATTTGCAATATTTCTGACTAGCATTGTGGAAATGGATATTTTGAATCTATCAATGTTTTGATTACAAATTATTCTGAATATATCTAAACAAAGTGAAGTCAAGTGTTATGGAAATGGACCACAGGATCTGTTCAGGGCTAGAATGAGGTCTTTGGATGTTGCCAGTCCTCTAAAGGTTAGAACTTTTCTTCTCATTTCCAGCCCAAATGTATCTATGTATCATTAATTTTTTTTTTTTGAGTTACTGTTGCCTAGTTCCTAGACTAATGTTGTATTTTAGTTTTAATGAATCATTTTTTACTTTTATGTTTAAACATGTATGTTATTTATTAGGAGTGATCAGCTTACTAAGCTCTTTCAGTTGTCATGTTAAATAGAACAAGTCAAGCTTTTTGGTAATTTTTCTTCGGGTGGTTTCACTATTCCTATCATCATTCCACTAGTCCTTCCTTTTTTGAGTTTAACTTTCTTAAACTACACAGGAAGGATAAAATTGCAGTGTAGCAGGACATTTCTTGAAACAATGTTATTTTAAGGTTTTAACATTTTTGTTTGAGTGCTCCAACCTCTTCATATTTAAACACATATGATGATGAATGCCATATAATAGTGTTTCTATATACTTCTACACTGCTCTTCAGTGTGACTGATTTGAATTTCACCTTCATTACATTTAATGGAATTGCTACTGTTTAGCTCTGCTGTCTTTTCTAAAGTGACGTATAACTCCATGCAGGAAAACATGAATGTTTTCCTTAGTGGGAAAAAAAAAAAATAAAAGAGAGAGAGAGAGAGAGAGAGAGAGAGACAGAGACAGAGACAGAGACAGAGACAGAGACAGAGAGGCAGAGACACAGAGAGAGGGAATTTCATGTATTTCTTGAGAGTTTCTTTCCTCCCAAATCACAGCAAGGCAATGGACAGAACTGTGAGATATTGTTTAGTTTGTCCTCCTATAAAACAGGAGTAACTGTACCTAAATCTTTCTGACAGATGTTTTTCTAACCTTCTTTTAAAGATCTTCAGTAAGATTGCCAAAACATCCCTGGGTGTTCTCTTTCATCGCTTTCAGTTTTCCATTAGAGAAAGTTTGCTTGTTCCTGTGGTGGGTTAGCCTTGGCTAACAGCCAAATGCCCACCAAGCTGCTCACTTACTCTCCCTCCTCAGCATGGTGGAGGGAGAAAATAAGATGAAAATAGCTTGTGGGTTGAGATTAAGATAGAGTGATGGTTTACCAATTACTGTTGGAGGAAAACTGACTTGATGAAAACTAAAATAAATTTGTGTAGTGAAAAACAAAAGGACAAATACTAAAACAATAAATTTCCTCACTCCACTCCCATGCTTAAGTTCATTCCTTCACTCCAGACTCCTATAAACTAAACAGCACAGGGTGATGTGGGCTTACGGTTGTTTATGGTACTTAATGGTTTAACTCTGCCACTTCTTCCTCCTTAAACTTTGCCCTGCCCCAGCATGGGTTCTCCACTGATGACAGACAGCTCCTTCAGGAATATCCATCTGCTGCAGTTTGGGTTATTTCCCAGAATTCAGGAAAATCTCTGCCCTGGCACCTGGCGCCTTCCCTCCTTCTTCACTGACCCTGGTGTCTGCAGGGCCATTTCCCACTCGTTTTTGCCCCTTCTTCCTTTGTCTGTCTGGTATTTTCTCCCCTTTCTTTGATACAATTCCCACAGACGCCACCATCTTGGCTTCTGGGCCCAGCCGTGCCCTGCAGTGGGGCCATTGGAGCCGGCTGGAACCAGCTGGGGCCAGCACCAGGCAGCCCCGGCCTCTCCTCACAGAGGCTGCCCTGCAGCCCTTTGCTACTAACTACTGGACACCTGCATCCCATACAGTTCCTTTTGATTTTCAGCTTCAAATTAAAATCTCTTACAATAAAATTTTGAGTCCATTATTTATGGTACTGCTCTCTGCAGACAGGGTTACCAAATTATTCCCTCCCTCTGTCTTTTGTTTCCTAGACTTAAAAAAATTCTCTCTGTTTTCCCCAGAAATCATGTTTTATAAATCACAGTGCTCTCTAGTATTCCTTCAAATAATACATGTCTTTCTCAAAGTGCAGCACACTTTGGTGTAAACTGAGCAAGAAATCTTTCACTGATGACAGCAAAGACATTTTTCACTGCCCACCCTCCTTCTTACCTCCTGTTCACCTCTTCTGGGAAAGCATGACATCAGCTTCAGCTTGGTGTGCCATATAACTCCCAAAACTGCTCTAAAGAAAGCAAAATTGTCTCCTCAGCTTTCATCTGTCCAGCTGAGTACTCCTGTATAATTAAGATGCCTGGCTGAATCTCATACTTGGTATTTCAAAAAGGGAACAAAGCACTGTGGATGATGTGTGACTATGCTCTCAAACTTCAGAATTAACTTCCATAGCTCTGGTCATTAAAAGAGACTGAATTCTCACATGATTTCATTGCAGTAATATCTCCTTTTAAAATCACAACATTTTTTGAGTATGTTTACATTTTCTGAATTTGAATAGGCGTTGTGAAATAACTCAATTTTGGTATTAATGTGAAAGTGTTTTTCTGAAGAAAAGCAGATATTTAGAAGTAAACAACTCAAGAATTTAAGTTAATAAAATAAATACGTGCAATGTTTTGAATGAAATAATGGTGATAGAAAAACTAGCAGCATGTTGAAACGGTTTGTCAAAAACATGTATAACATTACCAAATTCAATAAAGCAATCTGCTTGATTAACCCCAGAAAGGAAAACATCCTAATATGTGTACCCTTACTGACTGAGGAAAAGCTTTACATTTGTCTTGTGTTGCCTAGACAGACTGTCACCATGTTCTCATCCATCTTGGTTACTCAAAGGATACAATAGAACTATTGATTTGTATTCATTCTTATACAAATTGTGAAGAGATTTCAGCCTTGACAGACAATTCTGTTGCATTCCTTTCCATACTATGTGCTAAGAGAATTAAAATTGCTTATCAGACAACAGCAGTATATTTCATTATGTCTGTTGTTAACTATGCATTCAGATAAGAAAATATTGAGTTAAGGTATACAGGATCCTAATGTGATTAGTCCATTTCATACACATTTGTGATTAGTGTTCACCACACTTCATTTGAAAGCAACATGCATGGAGAAATTTCTGTCACTATTATATATGTCATTCCTAATTTAGCTCAACTGGTTAATTGAGATTTTTCACACTGTACCTTAAGTTAATAAAAGCAACTTAGTTATTTCTAAAGCACAGGTTTAAGCAGCTTGGAAAACAGAAGAGGCAGGCTGTGTGTATGACTACTTATTTTTACTATTAATCTTTAAAAATACCTTTTTATTAGAAAAATAGATCTGTATTTTTCCTGTGGTTTGTAGTGCAAGAGCATATTCATAACAGATTAAATGACCAATTTACAATTTCTAACATTAAGCAGCCCACAAGGTGAGCCACTATTGTCTAAACTCAAGAATTGATGACCTTGTCTGTACAGGCATATATTTTCTTGAAATAAAAACATAACTGAATCTAATTCATAGTGATTAACACTACCCTTCTTTTCTTGTCTTACAGCAAAGAAGAGGTATGTTCTTGGACACAGCTTAACAGCACTTTAACTACACTGTCGTTTCAAAGACAAAGCCTACATCTGCCTGAAGAAGACAGAGAAAGCATTAAATGCAATGCTTGAACATAACACAAATTGTTCCCTAATTTTAACTTATTTAACAATAAGAAATATGAAATGTTTGATGAGCTGTATTTCTAGGAAGGAAATAAGAGAATTTATAGGAATTTATAGGAAGGAAATATCTGAGACTGAGGGAGATTAATATGTTGCATAGCCTGTAGACCTGCTTCTCCAACAGTAAATCAAATGAGCTTAGGCCATTCTATGGTACCACGGCCAGCTGGCATCGATCAGCCTGTGCTTACACTACTGAACATTTACACTCCCACTGCTGGGCTTGTGCTAGCCAGCAGTTAGGACTTGCCTCTGACCTGTGCTGACCACTGATCCATGCCTGACTAGAAGAGGGCTTGCTGCTCTGCCCCAAACCCTTCAGACAGTCCAGCAATGCAGAAAACCACCTTGCAGTAAGGCATACACTTCCAAAATGTTTACCTTGTCATAAAATGGTTGCGACTAAAATTTTTGAACAGACTGAGAAGATATTCAGGATACGTAAGCAGTAACTCAGTACATTTATACTGATCAGAAGCAATCAGTCTCTGCCAAGTCAAAAAAATGAGAGTGCTTTCACTGCTCTTAAAGATCAATATGTATTTCATTTCTGGAAACTGTTGGCCTAAATCTCAGCAAAACTAACCTATGAGGCATGTGTAGTCCCAAACAGGAATCCATAAGAATTTTCAGGAATATATCCTGTAGCGGTGACTTGCTTCTTCTGTAGCTTCTGCTTCTTTTCTGGGGTCTCTGAGGCCACCATCAGCTTTGACTCACCCTGTCCAGTCTCTGGGGCTCCCCCCACCTGCCCCTGGCCCAGGACTCCATGTCAGCCCCAGGGCCACAGCAAGGCCACAGAAGGGTCAGTCTCCAGCTCCCCACATCCCTGCCTAGCCTTGCCCACTTGTGGGCCCATGTCCTTGCTGAGCCTCATCTTGTCCCCATTCCTGGGGTGTCCAGTGCCTGGGGTTGGGGCTGCCCTGGTGCCCCTGGCTGTCCTGCACCTGTCTGGGAAGGTAGGACTGGGACAGGCCCTGGTGTCAGGCTCTTTCCTGACAACACCAGGGAGCCCCAGCTGCTCCTGGCCTCCAGCTTGGTGAGCCAGTAGCCCCTGCTGCGCCATGACATACAATGTCTGCAACAGAAACCCACCAATCCCATCTTTTTATGGCATTTCTGACCATTCCAAAATATGAGATCCACTTCCAGAATCTGTTACCCCATCTCGAAGACACAGGATCTGAAAGTACATGAAGGGAACAGTTCATTTCACACATGCAGAAAACATTACTTATAACAACAAAGAAATAAAAACTATTCAGACATAAGATGATGAATTAGTGAAGTGGGGAAGTTTTCCTTAAACAACCTGAGCAAACAAGATGTGTGTGTGTATGACTATACATATAAATATATGTGCACACACTGTATGTATGTACTCAGTAAGCTGTTCATCTACCACAGCATAATTGTTGACTTGTAACACTGGTGGACTTTTAAAGGAAAAGTGCATTTGTTAAACAATAATTAAAACTAGTTGTAATCCAGTATATTCAATATAAACCACAGTTGTAACAAGTAAGGACAATAATATGTAAGAATATGTTTCAACTTGAGGTTTATAATAATATTTTGTAAAGAGAAAAGTAAAATATGTGTATTAAAATAGACCTATATGGTCTGTTCATCACAGACTGCAATCCTCTGAGACTTTTAGTATCCTCAGTATCATCACAGCCAGTAAGAGCTGTGTTGGTTTACTGTTTTGTGAGGGATTCTCAGCAAATTGCCTTTTAGGTGAGAGTGATTGAATTTTTTTGGCTGAGGCTTTTATCAAAATAATGACTCATCATAACACAGAATGAAAAGAAAAAGGTTCATTATTAAATGCATGGAATCAGTCATTGATGGATAACACATTGCAGTATTATTTTCATGCTTAACAATGAAAGTCAAACCAAAATACATTTTATAAATTTCTTGCAATATGTACTGTTCAGAACCATGTGATGCTTCATTAGTGTGTACATGTGTAAGTGCTGTTGCAGTTTTGAATATCGAATATACATAAACAGAGAAGACATCTTTGTATGTATTATTAATAGAATTAGAAATACGACTTTTTAAGTTCTCAGACATATATTTCCCTATTTGCCACATATGCTTTCAAAATGTTAGTGTTCTGTTAACTGAATATATACTTCTTAGTTGCAGGGTGTAATGTAGTTTAGTGATGTATTTGTCTTTCACAAGTACAGTTTTCACAGGATCAACATCACCGTATAGACTTTCTGTTTGACATCACGAGTCTTCCCAATCATATAAACAAGGTATGCCTAGCTTTCTAACAGTTGATATCGCATATTTGCCCCTTTCTTAGTAAGCACGTACTTGAGATAAGTCACTGAACTACCCCAGCTATTTACTGGGGTTCCAACATTTATATTAAAAATGATGATGTTCCCAAGAATGCACTGGATTGACTGTGACAGAGATTTGGTGTTCTTTTTATTCCAGTCTTCCTGATGCTTAGAGAGAGTTCAAACTATTTCCCCAAGAACAGTTTTAACCTGGTCATTTTCAAACACTGTTCCTCCTGTCACTCCCACAGCCTAGCCAGCTCGTTCATTCTAACAAAGCCCTATGCATTCATTTGCTTACAAATTACCCTACAATTCAAATACTTCAGAATAGGAGAGAATTAACTCATTATAAATATAGAAGGCAATTATAACACATACAGTAGGTATTCCCATCACATTTTTGGTTATCCCAATTAAAATGAAAAAAATACTCTTTTTATTTTTTATTTCTTTGTTTTCTAATTTAATCAATCAAACCACTTATTGTCAAATTTTCTTTTTAATTGATCTCTTTTTCTGAATGAGTGGATTTAGTCAAACACAGTACTGCACAGTGTGATATAATAATTTCAGTATAACCTGAGATGGAACCTATTTCTACTATGTCAAGTTTGCCCATCAGACGGTTTAAAATTAACAGCTTAAATTAGGAAGATATGTACCAACTGTTGTCCTCTATTTTTTTGCATACATAAATAAATAAATTTTATAACTCAGAGGCAAAAAGCATAATGTTGATACCAGCCCATTAATAGCAAAATAAATGTTAATTTTTCACACTATTAAAATAAGTGGTGATTTCCCTGTCATTAGATATCTTAAATCAAAACTGGCTGATTTTCTGAAATACATGATTTAGCCATCCACAGTTATTGGACTCTTTAAGTAAATAGCTGTGTAAAATTACTAAACTCTTTTTCCTTGGAAATCAAAGTATTTAATCTGATATTCAAAGCAGTATACAAAAACTGGTTTGTAAAAACTGCACATAGTACATTTACAACTTTTTTTTTTTTAATTTAAAGCAAATGGAGTTTCAGATTGCAGTGGTCATTTTATGTAGTTTCTCATTACAAAAAAAAAAAAAGAGGGAAGGTAAACAGTGGAAATAATTTAGATCTATGTAATAGATCCATTCTAAAATATAAGTCAGTGAAGTGCTACAATACCAGCTATACTAATTTGTCCCACTCTTTCACAGGTAATTTACAAAAGGTCAGGATGAAGTAAACCTATGTATCTTTCAATTAAAAATTATATGACACAAACTAAAATATAGAAATTGTTTCAGGTCCCACATATTTGGGACAGAAGTAATAAATATAAACTGTATATTTGAAAGCTCACAAACGTTGACCTCAATGGGACTAGATCAATAGAAGTCAAGGAGAGGCCACTGTTCTGTTCCCCTCTGGGCCAGATGTTTCATTTCCTGCCAAGCTTGTTACTGCTAATCACTGCTGGGTTTGGCCTTATTACAGTTAGTTCAATGAAACACTGTAGAGAGAAGCAGTGACATTACAAAAAAATGTGAGAAGCATTCGTATGTCCTTTCAATACTAAACATGTTTTACCCACACATTTCACAAACATTTGAAAGAGGAAATGAATAGGATCTTAGCAGCACATGCTGATGTAGATAAGTAAGAATTGGTAAGTATAGCATATTTTGACACGTGCAACTGTAACAACAACCCCTTTTTTGTATACATCATCAATTCAGATTTGACACTTACCACTGACCTCAATCACTACTACAGAAGATATAGGATTAGCTGTGCTAACTAGTAGGAGGAAGAGATTGGCATCTGATATAGACCAGTGACTAGAAAAGGGGTTCTGGTAAAGTAAATATCTTTGTGATAAAAGACAACACAAACAGAAACAGTATTCCTTTGAGCAATATTACAGAGTCATATATACATTTTGAATTTCATCTTGGGAAAATTCAGTGGAATATGAAATGCCTCATGAAAACCAAGTTGGGAAAAATCCATGTTCATTCATGTCAGTTGTCCAATGTATTGAGCTGTTATTCATGCTTTCCTGCATATTACATTTGTTTGTCTATATCTGAGTCATGTCCCTCCTACTCCTTGGGAGAAAAGAAGTTGCAAATAGGAGATTAAAGATATCCCTCCCAAACCTGTATAATTGCAACTGCAGCTCTTTTTCTTATGACTGAGAGGTTGTCCTAAGAAGCAGAGGGTTGAGATCTTGCTCCCAGTACTTCTGAACTGGTTTTACATAGCAAGGTTTTGGTAGCAGGGGGGCTACAGGGGTGGCCTCTGTGAGCAGAGCCCAGCAGCTGCCCCATGTCAGATCAGAGCCAGCTCCAGCCAGCTCCGAAAGGGACCCACTGCTGGCCAGAGCTGAGTCAGGGAGTGATGCTGGGTGGGCCTCTGGGAGAGCATGTTAAGAAAGGGAAAAAACTGCTGCACAACAGCAGCTGGGAGAGAGGAGTGAGAAATGAAAGAGAAACAGTCCTGCAGACCCTAAGATCAATGCAGAAGGAGGGCAGGGAGCGCTCCAGGCACCGGAGCAGAAGTTCGCCTGTGGCCCATGGGAGAGACCCTATGTGATCATGGTAAGGGAATGAGGGTGAAGGACTGACATAGTGTTAATAAGTAATAAATTACATTAATCTCCCTTATGCTGAGTCTATTTCTCCAGTGATGGTAATTGGTGAGTGATCCCCCTCTCTTTATCTCAGTTTATGGGCTCTTTTCATCATGTTTTCTCCCTGTATGCTTCTGAGGAGGGGGAGTGAGAGAGCGCTGAGTGGTGTTGAGCTGTCCATTGGTATTAAACCACCACAACTTCTCACTGCAATGCATGTTGATGTAACTGCAGGAGGATCAGGGTTCCATGCTTACATCATTTGTGGCTTTGGTATGCTGCCAGTCAAAAAGCAATATTGGAAACCCCAACAGGAAAACAGTAATTCTCTGTAGTTTATTACCCAGTCAAGTCTGAACATAATTTCCTGGCATCAGCCAATGGTATTTTCCTGGTGCCAGAACTTTTCCCCTGTCAGAGTTCCTACAAATAATGTAGGTGTATAAGCTACCCAAGAAGAAGGCCGCAATAATGTTTCATAACAGCAAGTGTTTCTCAGGTACCTAAATGTAAGAACACTATATTTATGATAAAAACAAGATCTTACTATTAGTTCTGTGCAATATATTGAGCCATCTTGGAGATGTAAGAGTAAACAATTTTGATTTCTTTCTGTTTCTTTTAGAATAGAATTATTACTCGTACAAGGAGTTTGTGCAGATATTACATCTGCAATGTACTGTACAATCATGTGAGAGCAATGAGAAATCTTTTTGTTATTTCTCCAAAAAATAAATGAAGCTAAAAATGCAGAGATACATTAACATTTTGTAAAGAATTCTTCAACATATTAACTACTACATCATGTATATTTTTGACATAGCTATAGATATTTTATTTTGTGATGGGTGAAAATAGTTTAAATTGTGAACATGACTAGGCAGCAAATAATTGGGTAATGTCTGTGTGTGCATATGTATGTGTGTGAATGTCCAGAATTTAGCTTTAAACTGTTTGAAGCCTGCAACTTGTTAACTGCAACTGGTACAAGCTGGATGTAAATTTTTGTAACACTTGGACTAGACAGAAACGGCACATCCCAAATCCTGCAATTAACAAAGATACATGACATAGAACCACCAGTTAAGGGCTGGATCACACATTGAGTTTCTGCGTGTAGACTATTTATATTGAGAAAACAGGATGCTTGGTGTTCCAGAATGAAGACCCGGTGCTGAAAATTAAGGAAACAATGTCTTTGTACTATTATAGTAAAAGGCTTAATATGGGCTTTGAGATCAATGAAGTAAAGGACACTGTCTCCTTTATTTTGCTTGGCAAAAGTCCAGGTATAAAAGACTTAAGTGGATATAAGATCAATATCACTGGAAACTCTTAAGTGATCTCTCTTAAAACTCTAAAGGAGTAGTAAAATAATACATATTTGAACTACCAGATCTGTTAGCATCACTTTTTTTTTTTTTTTTAGGTTGAAATCTCTATTTGCGGCACTTGCCCACAAAGAGAAAGGTGTGCTGAAGTTCCCAGATTAATATATACTTAGGTCAAGTATGTTTGTGAAATGGCCTTAGGCTGAATAGTCAATTGTCAACCGTGGTTCTTCCCAAAATTAACTGAATTGTAGCTTACACTGACCTAAACAGATGTTGCTGTGAATATGAATCACACATAATATGCAGGAGTTTTACTCGATTTAGACCCAGATGTTGGGATTCATCTAACTTAAGGTAGTATATGAAAATTAGTTCCTGAATCTGTTTTAATCACCTGAAGTTCACTTTGTTGTCAGTGCAGATAAATGAATATCTAAGGTAAATGAGATGTGAGAATGACCTTCTAGGTGCGCTTATTTCTCTCTGATTATAAAGGAAAGTAGCATTAACTAGCTTAAAATCAGGTATCTGGCTTTCAGACCTATAGTGTTCATTGAAATTAATCCCAGAATTTTAAATCGCAGTCTGGTTCTACAAAAGCTGTTTTCTATATTCTTTGTTGTCTAATCTGTATTTTCACAGCATAGTCTTCAGGTTTCATCAATATACCTATATTTCTTATACAAGCAATAAGTAATGGCTTCATAAGGAGGTTCAAGGAAACTGATACAATGTAGGTTATATGTTCAATCTTGTCCCCATCTCAGGTGCGCATACAGGACTGAGGTAAACAGAAATGCTTGTTCCATAAGTATTATCCTGATGCTTGGCACCTGAAAATGAACACAGAGTAGATTTTATTTATTTATTTTTAATTCAGCAACTAATACATTAAATCAATGTTCTATTTTTTATTTGAAGAATGTACATCTTGCACCTTGCACAGTTGGTAGATTGTAAACTATTGCAGACGCAGAAAAACTTTTAAAAAAATCTGTGACAGTAAAATATGTTTGGTATTCTCCTGGCCAAAGGAAAATTAGGCTCTAGTCTGGTGGTTGAGGGCATTCATATGTAAGAAGAGACCTGGGTTGCATTCCCTCTTTTGATGATTGTTTGTGTATTAGATATTAAGCATTTGCTCATGTCAGAGCTGAAATTGGATTGTCTGTTTCTCTGGAAAGTGCCCTGATCATGGTGCTACACTCACACAATAAAATACTCACATAATGAAATACTTCCTTTTTCACTGGTGAATATGTTGTTGCTCCAAACAGTGAAACAGTTTCAACAGAAGGGATTCTAAGGAAACCTTACAATGGAAAGCAATAAAAAGAGTAAGAATCTCCACAGGTGTTTAAAAAGTCTGGGCAAGTGTTTTGATTAATTTCCTAGAAAACAGTTTATAGAGAGAAGAGGAGGTAGACCTCACATTCTTTATTCTTTATCATGAGGACAGCTGTAACTAGCATGGAAGTGACCAAGCAGTGCCACCGCTACTGGCATTCCATGGGAAAGGGATGCTGCTCAAGGAAAATGCTTTTAAGACGTTGGAGAGGCTTCCCTGCAGTATGGGAACTATTTGCCAAAGATCATAAGGAGAAAAGGGATGAGGAAAAAACCTGCAGTCAACTCTCATTCAGATCACTAGTTCATGTGGACACCATTCTCAGCTGCCTTATCCTTCACATATTGCGTAGAAGGCATATATATCTCATGACTGGCTTCTGCTGCGAAGCAGCAACTGGGTTTGTTATGTTCTAGGCACTTTCCTGAAATTATGACAGTGTCAAAAAAGACACTGGAAGCCAAGGGATTACTTTCTGAAACTGCTTTGAACTGACTACTAATTAGTGTTTTGTTTGATAGCCCTTTCATAGCTGGATACAGCTGAATGAAAATAAACCACAAAGGGAGCTTATTTTTGCTTATCATTAATTTTTACTTAGTTTTATAGACACTTGTGAGATACTGCAGTAATTGTAATTTGTCACATACTGTAAATTGATTTAGTAAGTTTATTCATTTCAGTAGTCTTTTTGTTACTTCTCATAAGTCTAATCAAATGAATACATTTTGTAGTGTGTTGTATCATGTGACACTGCTAAAACTAATCTGACAAACCTGTATTTTATTACAATATTAGATATCACTAAAGTTTACAACACAGGGTGAGATAAATTTTCCAATGCCTTGAGGGTATTTTCCATGTAATAGAGAAGCAGGGCTCTGAGATGACATGTTTAGATGTTGAAAATAAAAGCCAGTGCTCCTGCAACATATAAATGAAAAATAATTACTACACTTCACAGAATAAGTGATTAGAATTCTCTCTTTTGCTTTAATATCTATATTCATAAACCATAACTAGATTATAGCATATGTGAATGCTTCTCAGTTCCTGGGTCCTGTCACCTGCCCCAGCTGCATCCCAAATCCATATCAGGTCAAAAACAAGGTATACACATACTGAAGTAGTACTGAAAACTTCTCAGTAGTACTAAAAAATGAGGTGTATGGGCCAGAAGAAAATATATGTTCAAACCATCCTGAAGGGCCAGAACCTGGGAAAGCCGCTATATTTTAGGAAGAAAGTTTTGATTGTCTTAAAGATTCATCCATTTAGCTAGCAGTAGGGGTGTTGTTTGTTTGTTTGTTTGTTTTCATGAGAAATACAGCCCAGCCTTTGCTTCTCTCCCTATGTGATTAAAACCATTTTCTTCTTAACTGATGTTCGAAGCACCTCTTTTCTCAGCAACCTAAAGAATTAATGTTTTGATGATAACCTTTGCTGACAGTTTAGCTACTGTTTTGTTTTAGATTTCAGGCACTTAAAGATGTCTCACTGTCAACAGATTATTATTTTTTTTTTAATTGCTTTTACCTATAAGCTAATCTACTTAATCATGTTTTAGTGACCTAAGTACAGTTTTCTCCTAGGCATCAGTTCACCTTCACCAATAGAAAAAGCTTGCTTTCACGTTGACTAGGATCTTAGGACATGTTAATGCTAGCTCTCTGACAGGATCTAACAATAACACTTCTGAGTGAAGCAGTTCCACTCCGCAGGGTAGGCTCTTATCATCTTGAATGTGTGATCAACCATGACTCCGGAATTTCAATGAGGAAATAGACTTTCACAGAGCTATGTGAGGGGCTAGCCCTGGCTATGCGGGATGAAAACCTTCAGTTCAAAGAACCTGTGCTTGTGCAGAAATGGGTCATTCTTCTCAACTGTACTGCAATGTTGGCAGTACAGTCAGCTGTCAAATTGCTGCGGTAGTAGGTTTGCAATGTGACTCTTTAAGTGGTTTCTGCATAGATACTGACATTATGAGCATTTGTGGAACTACAGCCTGCTTTCAGAAAATGGGGGTCTCAAACTATCAGTCACTAGTAGCACATTTGTACTTAGCTTTCCTCTGTCAAATAGATGCATGTCTGCCAAGGTATAGGGATAGATCTCACTGATACGGTAAGCCCTGGCAGATGTAAAAGTGTTACAGAACTATTTTTTTAAAAAGTGGTAAATAGCATATAAATAATTTGGGCCTGCAATGCACAATAGATAAAGAAAAATATATTAGAAGGACAGACCCAGGGCAATAGCTTTTGGTAGGCTTCAAAGCCACTGATTATCTTTATTTGTATAATATCTTTATTAACAGAATATTTTCTGTTTTTTTGGCATGGAATCCTTTTAACTATAAAGCTGTGTTCATCTGTTTTGACTCATGAGGTATCAGATTATATATATCAGATTATATATATATATATTTCTAATTGAATAGGTTTTATCTGGTAGTGCAATAAATTTTGGTGTAATTACAGTTACTCAGTTCCTCGAAGGTGGGCATCAACTACATATAGTAAGCCACTAAACAAATAATATCTGAAAATAGCACGGTCAGACCAGCTGCTTCTTAAATTAAAACATTTGCTTTTTAAGCCTAAAGAAAAGCATAGAACTGTAGGGAAAACCTATCAAGCATTCAAAGAAAGTTCCACAAAAACAGGATGACATCTATTGTTTGCTAAGCTCATGTTTATTTTCCTTTTCCCTAGTATGTATGTAGAGATTTCAGGTAGGATCCGTGTCTTACTCCCTCCACTGCTTCTTTTCAAACCCTGGAATTACCTGTCTCCCAAAGCTGAATTTCCAGTCCCTGAGCAGTCTTTAGCAAGCACAAGCACACAGTAGAACACAGGTACAAATGAAGTGTTCATATGGAGCTGCAGCAAACAGCTCATGACTGCCAGCTCTTCTCTCACGCCTCACATTATCTGGACCTCTCTAATTCTCTTCCTTCATTTACAGACAGTGATGTAGCTTTATTGAGCATATAAGTGTGGTTTTTTTTTTTCTTTCTGATTTTTATTAAATGAGTCTGACAACAGCACAAGATATGTCAAATATAAACATCTATCAAATTACTGACGTAAACAACCAGATTTGGTCCACCACTTAGTTTGATCAACCTGAAATCCTGTTATACTAAGAAGATTTCCTAGGAGTGTGGAAAAAAGCAAAAAACTTTGATGAATAAATGAAGTCAGTATTGGGTAATTGATAGTTACAATTGCTACTTATGCTATCCCTTTGTGTCAAACCAGAATAAATTTCTTGTGAAAGGTCAGAAGGCAACCAGATGAAATCAATTTACATGAACAAGGAGCCTGATAAGGTTAAGAGGACTTGCAGAAATCTGTAATTTTCCAAGAGAAAAATTTTTTTGAAATCATCTAAGAAAGATAACAACCGTTTGATGATTGTAGCAGAGAATTGTCTTTAGAGTAGGGGGGAAGTTCTACCTCTTTTTGGTTTTGTTGTAAACAAAATCACTAGAAATGTATAAAAATGTATAACTACTAAACATATTTTGTAAATCTGTAAGTTTGAATTTTCCTTGAAATGTCATAGTTTAAAATAATTTCAAAAAAAAAATTAAGATCAGAAGGCAATATTATTGTTAGTCATTACATGAAATTAGTATGATACTGACTGAATTGGGACAGCACTTAAACACGGGTAACTGTGGCATAATCTGTCCTTAAATTTCATCCCCTCAAAAAAAAAAAAAAAGTTATATATACGCATATATATGGAGTATATATAATCATGGAGTTCATAGTGCTTTGGAATGACTTATTTGGAGAATTAAATAATAGCGAGATGAGATTGTGCTTAATACTCTGTTCAGAAAAAGAATGACTCATCCATCCATTTGCTCCATGAGTGAACTGAGCTTTGCAATAGTAGGGACTAATACAGCACAGCTCCTGAAATAAAGCAAATCCATTTGCTTTGGCACAAATGGCAAATAAATTCTATCATTATGAGCAGATTTAACAACATTTTCTGAGCTTTTAACATTTTTGTTTTTATTACTTTATAACTGAAGCTGGTCAGAAACAGAAAACATTTTTTCACAAACTTGCTCAATGTTTGTCTGCTTTTTAAACTTCCTCTCCTTGAAGTTTCCTGACCTACTCTATTTATTATGCATATCTCTAAGAGACCCATTACCAGTAGTACTAAATAGTGACAACTTCTACAAAAAACCTGCTGGGAGCATTAAATGACTTTGCTAATGGAGAGAAGCAAGGAAAAGATGGGAAATTTGCTAAAAGTTTTGAAACTACGTATGACTTGAAAGTTATAAGATTTGAGTTCATATTGATTTTTCTAAGCTGTACATCTTAAGGGTGACAATGCTATTTAAAATATACTGATACACCTTGATCTTTTCCTTCTGTGTGTGGAAAAGAGGATGGCAAAAGTCTTTCATGCATGAAATTCTATGTAGTCCGTAAGAAATCCATTTCTGAAATGGACTAAAGAAAAGGGATGGGAAGAACTGGACTCGAGAACTGGAGCAGATCATGCTTAATGTGTACTAAGAATATTTTAGGACTGGAAGTGCTCCTAATTACAAAGAGAAACTAGGAATTTAAAAACATTTTTATAGAGGGCTTGCTCTCTAAGGGCAGGTGACTTAGACAGTACATTGCTTTTTATAACTCCGAACTGAAAATGTCTGTATTGACCATTACCCATTTGAAAATTGCATTCAGATATACTCAATTTTCATCAAGAAATAGTGAAATATGGTGAAACTTACAATATTTTACCATGGTTACAGTTAATAAAATGCTAATTTGATGTTTAAATAATTATCTGGCTCTTACACACCTTCTCTTGTATGTTACTACAAGCCTTAAAATCATTCAGTGAATTTTCCAGAAAATGTTTTTGCTATCATCCTATAAGATTGAAATGTGTGTGGTGTATTGATTCTATTATTTCCTTGAAAATAGATAAATCTTTACAAATAGGTTGAGTACCATTTCACAGCCATCTGCTGAACTAGAATATACATTGTTAAAAGAAAGTATTTACTGTCTAATTTGTTTGTCTATTTGTTTGACAATGGTGGTAAGACTTCCATTTAATTCTAAATTAGACGCCTAACTGGTGCCTACATTTTAGGTGTCTACTGAAATTTCTGCCTAAAAATATTTCTTTCTATAGTAAATAGAGAGATTTAGGTTCCTTTGAAGCTCCAAAGCTCCTCTCTTTCAAGGTCCTGGAGGATAGTTACTTCCAACCCCATCTTTAAAAAGTAGTACTTTTTAAAAACTCATGAGTTGCTGGTATTGAATTCTCTGCATGGATATATAATGAACAGTGACATGTTTATACTTACAAGTATGTACATTAATAAAGATGTTGTATAGTGTCAAACCCTTCCTCATGTCAGGTTTCATTTTAAACAAAATTTCTATGTTATTTGACTATTGTTAAAGAGTTAGTTGAACTCTTTATGAACTTTTAACTTTAAGAAATTTCTTGAAACTTGTTTAGTGAAGATTTTTTTTTTAATTCAGGTTAATTGATGATTTGCATGTTCTGTAGTTTTATATATTTGTTTTTAAGACTGCCAGATGGATGTCATACACAGATGATTTATCTGGGATTTTCTTTGTGCATGTCTACACTTTGGTAAGTAAGAGGCAATTGGCTAAACTCCATGGCTGTATGATGTAAATAAGCATGTGTTAAATCATATGCTGGATTTGCTCCATATCAGTTGTTGCTACACTGCAATAGACCAATGGATTAATAAAGCATAACTTTTTCTTGTTACCTGGATGCGAGCTTTAAGTACCTGATCAATCAACTGTTCGAGTTCAGGTAGGTGTGATCATTGGAGGTCACAAAGGAAACAAAATTAACAAAATCAAGCTATTAATTCATCAATTACAGATAAATATTCTCTGAAAAAAAATATTAAAGGTCCGTTCCCCGCCCGCCCCCCCAAATGGATAAAAAGCTATAAATGTATTGGGAAAAATAAAATAAAATTATATTGTATTATTAGCATTCTTCTATACATGCCTACAAGGCTCCCTTTCTTTGCTTTCTGCTTCTGATGAAATTTCACTTTCCAAATGAAATTGTAAAAGTAGCTTGTTTTATTCAGTCTACAATGTCTCATACACAATTTATTTTAATTATTTCTAGTATGTATCATTTTTATCCTCTAAACAATTCTATTCGGACTTGCGTATAATATTTTCTTGAGGTATTTGTAGATTTTCTTACATTTTAAACAAAACAGATTCCTCTTTTTTTTTTCTCAGAAAAAAAAACATAATTTTAGTTTGAATGTGGTCTGCCTTTCTACTTCTATATGCCTGACATAGAATATATTTTATGAGAATATATATTATATATAATATATATTGTATATTATATTACATCAGAAAATCACTTACATTTTTGGCAAAGATTTATTTTTTCCTTTCATCATCTGTTATAATGACAGATTCCTCTGGCCACTTTGTTGTCATATACTACTGAAATCAGCTGGAATTCATTTGCACTAATGTTACGTACAAGCTAGATGTTTAGGTTTAATCTAGTTACTGACTTGGTATCCAGTGGAGAGAAATCAGTCTTTGCAAAGGATGACTCATCTCATCCAAAGATAGGTACCTGCAAGTCAGATTAATAAACTACTGGAAGAAACTATTTCATTCCACTGACTCTAAAGGGTGTTTATAGTGACTGCAGGGGACTTAAATGTCTGAATTTTACAGGTTTTTCTAATCAGCTTCTTTTTACCTCAGTTTCTACATCTGTTGTTGTTTTTATTGTTGTTATTATTTGTTTAAGAATAATACTTACATACAAATAAGCCTATGATAGCCTTTGTTTTTTTACAGGTAAAATGAGTTTGTTTTCCAAAAGTCTTGTTTAATGGAATAACGGTATCCTGCCATTATTTTGTGCATTAACAAAAAGTTTCCTAGCCGTCATTTTAAGTTCTTCTGGAATTCCTTGGCATTCTTTGAACACACAGAAGGAATTAGACTTGTACAAAGAAACATTTTTTTCTAACTGCACTGCCATCTTGAAACAAGTAAGAAATAGTTGAGATTTAGGTGTCAAAACAGTAAGATGAAAAATTCATCATATGACAATATAGATTTACATGTGCGAGTCACTGTTTTTCCATAATAAGCCCTCAGTAGGTATTGCATTGGTATAGTTATCCTTCAAAAGAGAAATTTGTATTGAAGGGGGATTTACATACCAGGAAAGGATGTCACAAACAATAAACAGTAAGGGAGAAAGTAAAAGAAATATACAAAAAGAACCATTTTGCATCATGTGAAAAGGAAAATTAAAAAGAAATGTAATCAGAGGTTTTATATGAAAAGTGACTTCTAAATCTTGGAGGGAAGGGTGAAAGTGGAATTCAAACATCTATTACTTATTTATTGTAGTAAGATTAAAGGAAACTGATGGAGACTGTGCTGTGATCATGGAAAAGATTTTCATGAAAGTCCTTGAGCTACCTGCAATGGATAAGCTGTAATGTAAAGGTTAGAAGGAACAGCAGAGATAAAACTTCAAATATGAGCAAGCAAAATATAAGATGTAGTGATTATCTACATGTGGGAAGGAGAAATTGGTAGTTATGTCACAGATCCACAACTTCTCTGCAAGTTTTGGTAGCATCACAAAGACGAAAAAAGAGAGCATTCTAGACTGCATTTTTTTTTTCCAGTCCTTTTCTGTTTAAGCATTTTCTTCTGTCTTCATCTGCTATTTTATGAATGGAGATATCCCAACTCTGGTGAAATTATGATCATTCTTCCGAATTCAATCAACTGTGTGTTGGACCGTCAACCTGAGCCTTTTGTTGCACACAGTGCTAGTCTGAAGGAGATCTACAGTGAACTTGTTAATGCATGTTTCCTTTTAGAAGTACAACATGTGAACCTGTTGTCAGCAGGAGCTACAAGGTTGATCTCTGTGGGAAGAGGCTGGGGCTGCCCTGTGGTGGGCACAGCTGTTTCCAGATGGACCTACCACTGGACAAAGCCCAGTGCACCATCCCAGTGTTCTTACATGGAAATCAGCTTTGCATTAACAGCCTATGTGTCAATGTGCCCCATAACAAACCAGTGATGCTACATCGTCCCAAGATTAGTATCCACAGGCCACGGTGCAGAGATCAGACGGAGCCTGGATATAGAATTTTATCCTAAGAAGGAGTTAAAGTCAAGAGACATTCCCTCCATCTTGTATATGTATTGTTGCTTCTTTGTTCCTTATATCATCAATTACAATTCCACTTTAAGAAAAGGATGTGGTTAGATGACAGGATGAAACAGCTGACAGGAAAAATTTCCTAGGTTTTTAAACCTGATCTAGAGTCAGTTCAGGAACAAGATAACCTTTAATCTTACCTAAAACAGGTGAAACAGAGAAGAAATTTGAAAACAAATGGAATATCTGAAATGGAAAATTCTTGACAAATTTGATCTTTGGTGCATAAGGTCCTATGTGTACTCACATGCCATAAACAAATGTGTTCATCTAAATTAATATAGTGGCTTAAATGTGGTGTGTTAAAAGGGTAAGTCATTGTCACTGTGTTCATGCTGGCTCTCCTTTCTACTGTATATTCTCAACAGTCTTCATATTTTTTAAAATAAACCTTTGGAAAGTTTGGAGATCTTCCCCCAGTTGTTTGCTTCCACTGCCTTTTGACTTCAGTGCTACATGATAATACCCAGCAGGTATATTTAGTTGTCATTGACAAAAATCCCTAGTGACATATTTAGTATATATAGTTGGCACTGGTAAAAATACACAGTGATTTACCTAGTCAGTTACTTGTTCTATTTTCAAATAATTTATAATCTGGTACGCTCTGATCCACTTAATTATCAGACTTAGTAATAAAATACATTACAGATAAACTTTAATTCGGCTTGACACTTCAAATGAAAAAGTTGTAAAATGTGTCTTTGGTTTTTAGTAGCTATGAAAAAAATTGATCTCCAACTAGCAGTATAGTCATGCTTGAGGTCTATATTTCCTGACTGACAGATTTTATTTTATTTTATTTTATTTTTTAATGAGGTCTAAAGTAAAATTCAGAAAAGCATCTCAACGGTTTTGCAGCCTAAGTGTCGCTGAAAGTCAGTTTATACCTTTTGAAAACTGAACTTAGACAAAACTTGTCTCTGTACTTGGCTCTAAAAAGATCTGCATGCAAACCTGCTCTCTACTTGTTTGACCTGAAAAAAATAAATAAATAAATAAATAAATAAATAAATAGTTTGATGAATGTAGCACTTCCCACTGCTTAATAAACTTCAAGGTGTTTAAATCAAAGCTTCCAGTAATGGAAGGAAGTTAAGTACAATTAAGCAGAATAAAGCAACACTATTCTCCTAATACTCCAGATGGAAAGCCCTCAAGCTTTTTTTCTGTATACATGACCATATGGTAAGTTTTGAAGGCTAGCAGACCAGGATGGCTTCTGAATCAGGATGGTTTAAAGTAGTCTCGAAGATACTTTTAGAGAATACACCTATCACCAGTCTTCTGTCTTTTTGAACAGAAGGGCACCAGCCTGAATTATTCTGATGGAAAGAACTGCATAAGTATTCTTTGAAGACATAAGTGATCTCTCAAGTAAGATAGTTCAGAACTGCATTTCTTGCTCAACTGTTAACCAGGAAAGAAGAACTATTCATGCAGTAAATTGGATTAGGGTAAATTATTAACAAAATATCTTAGCTTGTCTTTATTTTATATGTTTAATTTTTTTTAAAGGATGACTTATGCCTTCCCTTTATGCCCACACCCAATTTGTAGAAAACCTGTCTGCCAATTAAATCATTGAGTTCTGTTATCAGTCTTCCTTGCTTCTGAAGTGTTTGACAAGTTTCCTGAAATCAAAATTTTCCTTCTCTTTCTTGGCAGGGCATTTAGTTCTAAGGCATTTATTTATTTATTTATTTTTCTGACATGAAAATATGATAGCATAGTAGCACTTCAGTTGCTGACATTCTCCATACATTCTTGAAAAGATGTATAGTCAATCAACTGTACTGCACATGGAGTAGAAATTGTGTGAAGATTGCCTACAGTTACACTGGATTTTGAAAATTTTACAGACCAAATTTCTTTACAATTGTTGTACAATGTCTTCAAAACCTTGTGGATAAATTTATAGACTCTTTTTTCATCGGGAAAAAATAAAATTAACTGAAAAAGAAAATTCAAAGCAGCATAACAAAAAATATCTTGAGACAAAGAGCAGTGGGTAATACAAGAAGTCTGAGCATATTATTGTAGCAGCTATTAATTTATTTTGAATAAATGGTAGTTTAGTAGCCTTAGTCTAAGAAAGAATTTTACATGGTCATTGAACATAGTGCAACACGTTGTGGCAATAGACTTTGTTCTTGAGGTTCTTGAAGTTTTAACAGTTTAAGATCAGTTAAGCATCTTTTGTTTTCTCTCAAAATCATGATACTAAATTTTCTGTTGGGGGAAAATCTTGAACAAATATAACCAATAGTAAATGTATACTTAAAGCTAATTAAAAATAATTAAATTGTCTAAGTAAAAACAATTTTATTTACTCCAACTGTAGACGTTTTAGTTGCACAATAGCTTTAATTCTGCGTCGCTGTGGGAGGTGCAGAGAGCTACTCCTGGAGGTGCAGGATGGCATTCGCTGGCAGAGATAGTCCCTTCCCCTCAGGACCGCCGGTGTCCTGCGCTGTCTCCAGCTGTGCACAGCAGCCGCGGGCAGACATTTCCAGTGCGCTGCTTAAGCAGCCGTGCCTGCTTGCTGATGCTCTGATCACATCCTCAGGGGAGATGCTGTCTCGCAGCTCCAGCACAGGCATGCTGCCGAGGCCGCACCCCATTAGCAGGGCACCTCCCCGGTCCCCGCAGAGTGGCGGGGTGCCGGGGAACACGGGGAGAGAGACAGAGATCGGTGAAGCCGCTCCGTGCCCGGCGGGGCGGGAGGCCAGGGGGCAGCGCCGGCGCCTTGGGCCGGCCGCGATTTCGGCACCACAGACAGCGTCGGACGCGGCTTCAACACCACGGACAGCGCCCGTCCGGGTGTTTCAGCACCACGGACAACGCACGGGTTCAGCACCGCGAAGAGTACCGGGGGATCAGCACCGCGGACAGCGCCCGCCCGGTTGGGTATGGGCGCCGCGTTCCGTCGAGACATGCGGACACGGGCAGATGGACAGCCACAGCCACGCAGACACACGCTCATAACGCGCACGCATAGGCACAGCCACGCACGGCCACCCACACGGCCGACACACGGCCACAGCCGCCGGCACCCGCTGGCACGCCGGCGGAGACACGGGGACACGACCCACGCGGGCGTGCAAAGCCCCAGAGCCCCCCACGCAGCCGCAGGTGTGCCCACGCCGTGACACAGGGGCGCACGGCTGTCTCTCCCGCACAGACACAACATCCTCGCGCACGCACTCGCACCTCCACCGCAGTACACGTGCTCGTGCTCCCGCGGGCACCCCCGGGAAGCAGGGCCACAGACACAGCGGCGCGGCCAAGACACGCGCACACGCAGTGGCACACGCACGCACGCACACATACCCCACATGCTCCCGCAGGCTCCCACGGCCACGCACGACCACTCGACCACACGCACACACACGCACACACACACACGCACACACACACCCATACGCACACACATACACACACGGCCGCACACCCAGCCCCGCGCCCTCCTCCCCGGCGCCCCTCCCACCCCGGGCGCCAGCCAATAGCGGCGCCGATCTGCCCCGCGGGGCCCCGCCCCCCCGAGGGGTCCCCCACCAATAGCAGCGCCGCGGGGCGGGGAGCCCGCCTCGCCCCGCCTCCCTAGTTAAGGCGGCCGGGGGGAGCGGGTCGCTCACTGGCGGGCGGGGAGGAGGAGGAGGAGGAGGACGAAGAAGGTGGGGGGGGAACGAGCAGTGCGAGGCGCACGGAGCCCGGCACCCGTACGGCCCCCGCCCCCCGCGCAGCGAAGGGGGGAGGCGGCGCCGGGGGGGCCGAGGGCAGCGCCCCGCCGCGGGAGGGGGCGGCCGGGGCTGCGCTGCGCTGCGCACCTGCGGGGCGCCGAGCGGGGCGGGCGAGGAGGAGGAAGAGGAGGAGGAGGCGGCGGTGGCCGGAGGCGCGGAGCCAGCCGGCGGCCGCGCAGCCCGCCCCCGGCTTGGCCAGCCGGCGCGGCCCCGAGGAGATGGAGCAGGAGAAGTACCTGCCCGAGCTGATGGCAGAGAAGGACAGCCTGGATCCCTCCTTTGTTCACGCCATGCGCCTGCTGGCCGACGGTAAGGCTCCGCTGCCGCCCGACGCGGCCCAACGCCCCCTATCCCATCCCATCCCCTCCCAATCCCATCCCATCCCCGGGGGGTTCCCGCGGAGCCTCCCCGCTGGGAGCAGCGACCTGCGGTTCCCCTGGTGGGGCTGGGCAGGCAGGGCTTGGGGGGCTCCGGTTGCGTTTTGGGGCTCCTCTTTCTCGGAGAGCTCGTCGCGGCTCGTTCCCCGGGCTCAAGGAACGAGGCTGTGGTGTTGCTGGCGCTGTTGAGCCCCTAACAGGGCGCTGTGATGGGCGCTGGTGACATGTGGCTCATCAGTTTCGCAGCACGGTTTTGCCCAGGACGTGATGATCTTGGTTTGGATTCGTGTTGTGATCCGGGATATGCCGCTTGTAGCGTTTGGCTCTGCACTCTAGTTAATTCTGTTCACCTCACTTTGGTCGAACTGGTTCAGGGAATCTTCAGAAAGTTTGCAGTTTCGTGGGTTTTTAGACAACTGCTCAGTGTAGTTATTGAATGTAGGCCTCGTAGTACAGTGCCTCAACTTCCACAGAAGTGTAACCCGGTGGGTTCCCCTTGCACTTCTCTGTTTCTTCTGAGGCCCCCAGTATTCATTTAAAAAATCCCTGTTAAATCTGGAAAAGAAGTGACAAAGGATGATGCATAAAGCAAGACAAGCTGTTGAGCCCTTAGATGAGATCAAGGCAAGAAACCTATGGGTAGGCCCTTGAGGGAGTCACAAATTCAAATCACCTCACAGTCAGGGGAAGTGAATGACTTCCAAAGTTCTGTTACATTTTAGGGACAATCAAACTGTTTAAAACTTATTATGCTGGCAGTAAATGTCCTTCCCTGTGTCAGCAGTCTGTGAATTGTCTTCCTTAAATACCTGTTTTATTGATTGTGAATGAATGTACTGAGCCCAGGTTTTATTGGAGTGCCCCTGTTTGATAGCTCAGAAATTCAGGGTGAACAAATACACGTTCTGTGCACCTTTTTAATAACTATCTTGCTGCTGAAGTGACAGATGTATTATTTTTTATGGTTGTTTTTCTAATAAAACTACAAGAAACATAAAAGTCTATTTCCTATAGGGGTGTAGTTTTTGCACCTTGCAGTTTAGTCTTTTCCCAGAGGGGGGAGGTATCTGCTGAGTGTATGCATGCGAAAGATAGAAAATGCATGAAGGACATCATTGAAAGTGTGCAAAGTAAAGTTTTTAAAATAAACATGATCAAAATGGGTATTTCTAGGAGTCAAACCCATGCAGAAAATGTATTTTGGGCAAATGTGAGTTTGAATAAAAGATTAATCTTCTCTTTTCCTCTTAAAATAACGAGGACTAGGTATATGTGGATTTTCAAAAGATGAAGGTGAGCTGTCTGTGGAAGCTGTAGGGAATGCTAATGTGAAATTCACACCAGATACCTGGCATTATCCTTCAAAACACCATCTGTCAAGCTTTCTAGAGATTCATTTTAGAGTCTAACGTATGATAGCTATTGAAACAGTTTCACTAAAGTAAGAGTATAACTAGTTAAGGAAACAAGAGTGAATGCACTAGATGCTGCTGGGTATAAATAGAAAATGCATGGAACCAGCAGATTTTTTTTGGTGCCAGAAAATGAGTGCAAGGATCTCTGTAATACTGTATTTCTAGGATGTCTTAGCAATGAAGTGATGCTTCCGGGCTCTGGGCTTCTATTCTTTAAAAAATAATATGTGAGCAGTTACATCACAATTGCAACCAGGTGTTGCTTTTGTGGCATACTAAGCTGTCATGATTGCCAATAGATTTTGTATAAAATGTGTAAGTGTAGCTTTGAAGGTTTTGGCTTCAGAGCTGAGAGCCTCAAGCTTTCACTCTGGCTTGAAGTGCTGTGATTTTTCATGTCAGCAGCTAGAACCTGGAGTTGAGAGGATTCATGCTGCTATGTGAAAACACAGAAGGGCAAGCAGACATTACAAAAACATGGCTTCAATTATGACACTAGATTTACTTGTAAAGATAAAACCTCACTTTTCTCCCCATTAATTCTTTGCTTCATTATGCTTATTTTTAAAACAACAAATTTCTTACGGTTTTTGATATCTAGATCTGTGTGTCTGTGTTCTGCAGGTTGACCAGTGTCAGGTGCCTACTTGAATCAGTAGATATTTACCCCTCACCACTGAAAGATGATGTGTAGAAGTAATTTACGTTAGTCCTTATCTAGGCTAGAGCCTCCCTTTTGCAATGTACGGTGAAACCCACAGAAAAGGGATGCTTCTCGAGGCAGAGAATGCACATACTTATCAGACAACACAAACAAAGGTGAGAAAAGAGGTATTAGTGCTACTTATGTATAAAGTGTGAATCATAAAACACAACTTCTCTAAAAATCACAGGTGAATTCTGAAAATGAACCCAGCCTCTTAATGACTAAATGAATACCTGAGTCGGAAGACGTTATCCCTCACTGCGCTCCCCCGCCCATTCCCCCTGAGGTCATTACCTGTTTTGTGTAGGAATAGCTCCTAGTATAGTATGATTATTTTATCATTAGAAATGGAAAAGCCATTTAGGTCTTCTATTAGAAGGACGTGTGAATTGTGGATGGACGATGATCGTTTGCCTCTGTGTGCATTAGTTTAAAAAAAACCTTTTGCAAAATGCATTGAGCATTTATATTTATGCTATGATCCAGTCAGCAATAAAACCAAAAGACCTCTTTTAATTGTAACTGGTTGTCAAAACCTAAAGGATAGGCAAATCTTTGCTCTTTGGAAAGGATTTTTCTCTTTTAGTTGTGCTATTCTGTGTACCAGATTGTTTCATGTTTGTGCCTGGAAGAGACAGATGGAAGAATCACACTGTTTTGTGGATAGTTTTAAACAATTTTATTGTAAACTGCTTTTTTTTTTTTAAGGTAAGATCATACTGCTTCTAGTGATGGGATCTGTCCTCACATGCTGGATCAGGATAACTACTTGGTCAGATGAAAAATGTCAAAGTGAGGAGAGCATCTTTGAGCAGTACCTCTTGTGCATGAGTTGTGTTTGTCACAGCACAAACTCGAGATCCAGCCAGATCTCAGAGCTGTTCTAGTGCTACATCCCATTACAGTCCCTAACGAGTGACTGACATACACTGTTTTTGCATATATGTAAATTATTTTAAATAAAAAGTGTCAGTTAATTGTTTATATATTGCTTGGGACAAGCCAACTTTATATTTGTAAATGTGGCTTTGGAAATCTTGTACCGTATATTATTAAAGCCATATCTTTGTTTTCTTATACAAACACATAGGAGAAAGACCTATTGGAAAGAGCTAGCCAAAGAAAGATCATCTCTCCCCATGGAAATATCAGCATTACTTGGGTAATGAGGTAGCTAATTTCTCTCTATATAATGACAGTACAATTGACCTCAAATTGTCAGTTGGCATTCTGAAGGCAATGAGAGCCAGGCCTTTAACTCTAAACTTGAGTTAAGTCCCTACATTATTCCATGTGGCATAGCATGAGTTTGTCAAACCTCCAGTCACGTCAGTTAGATTCATATAGCTCAGCTTCATAAAGCTCCCTGTAGGACAGGGCATGATTATTCAAAAGATGTATAATTACTTAACATTTACACCCAGTGAGCATTAGTAATGCCTTTCATACAACAAGGCTGCAACAATTGTTCTAGGTAGCCTGAAAACTGCTGATGTAATGCAAATTCCTTTTTTCTTATGATCAGGATTTCAACTGATATTTTTGCATATGTTGAACTTTTTTTTTTTTGGACTTTTGGAGATTAATTTGCTTTTCATATGGGAATGCAGATTTCGTTCACAACCGTGTGTTCCTATTAAAAACCTTGGGAAAATAATAAGGTCACTACATGAGAGCTATTTGTCTCAGTGATGTAGAAAAATAAGATTGTATCCTTAGCCTAAGATGTGAAAGGCTCTTGGTCAAACCTGTGACCTGCTGAAGTCAGGCCTCTGATACTTTTTAGTTTTCTGTAACAAACTACTTGTGAAAAGATATTTACAAATTTTATTACCTTACTGTCTATTAAAGTCTTTGAATTCAAATAAGATAAATATAAAATGTTAATGTAAACACATAGATTAATATTAATCTGTAAGCAGTCAGTTTTCTGCTTGTTGTGTTTATTTTTTTCCTGATATTTATATCCGGTGAGAAGAAATCTGTGTTCATAGAATAGTTTGTATTAATCATTGTTTACTTTGCTGTCCCACAAAATGCAATGTGAACGACTGGAAGGTTGACTCAGGGAAACGTGCTGATGTTTAGAGCATGTATTTTAGAAATCAGTTTCATTAAAAACTAGATTTCCAGAGCTATTATTTGGATCTTATTCAGTAAAAGGGGATAGCAGGGCAAACTCTAGATGAATACAAGGTACTTATTATTTTGGTAAAGCAGCTGTGTGCTAGGTATCAGAGACTCAATTCAAAACTTACTGAAGTTAATGGGAATCTTTCTGTTGCCATTTATGGGCTAGCTGGCAGTCCTTACACAAATCTGATGTATTGATTGATGCAGCTAATATATATGGAATAATGAAAAAGGATATTCTATCACTACTGCTGACTTTTGAAATGAATGTATGTTTCAGTCTTTAAATGTTTTTTTAAAAGGTAAATTGTTGTTTTACTGTAGTATGACAGCATGGTGTGCGTTCATAATCTTAAGGAAATGGTCTGGGCTTTCAGAATGCAATGTAGATAAGTCCCAGGGGATAACTGGTTTTAGCAAAAACAAAATAGTATAAAATATTAGACTGAGTAAATTATCCTTGCAGAGATCTGAAGCAGTTTAGGACCATTTGATCTGTGATCTTAGAAAGCACATCCTTTGAAACACAGTAAATTTCTTTACAAAGAAGGAACTATATAAATGCAATAACTGAAGGCTAGATTCTGATACCCTTATGAGAGAAGTAGTGCTTCACTCTTTAAATGGTGCTATTTGAATCAGTGGAGCCGCTTAAGGTGTGATTCAGTGTGGGAAGCAGAATTTAGTACCAACTGTTTAAGAGAAGGTCAAAGGCATTTTCTGAGACTGAGGCTTATCTGGATAGCCATAGCCTCAGCAACATTCCAGAATGCACTGTTTTTTGGCAGCATGAATGTTTTACTCAGAAGGAGAAGAGAGATTTTATTTGTTATGGGAATTCCTTTAGTATATTTATTTCATTCTCTAGCTCTCCTTGGTGTATTAATTTGGGGAACACTTACCACAATTGTCCATTTCTCTTCCTTTGTGCATCAAAATAGATATTTTTAAGCTGAAGAAACTCAGAAATTGATATAAACAGCTGGTACCAAGAGAAGGAGGAATAGCTAATTATATAGCTGAATAGAAAATGAACTGTTAACTTCCTAAGCATTTAATACCTGCATAATATGTGGAATAGTGGCCATCTGTAACCAGGAGGTGGCATGGTTGGGCTCCACATACCAAAATAGAGCTTCATGTCCCAGCACCTCCTGGGAAAGGGCCAGTCTGGCCCATCAGGTACATCCTGTTCTTGTGCACTGGATGTGTGCTTCTCTTGTTTCAGCGATATGCAGACAACATATACTGATGACCAGATTTGCTATAACAGGCTAGTTGCCTACAGAATCTGATAGGTTCAATAGTGACCAGTGCATAAGACTCCTGAGAAAGGCTAAAACATGTACATAAAAATAATATGTCTACCTAGCCCACTAAGCGATGCAGGAAGAGTAAAAGAGCTCTTTCACGATATCTGCTGAGAGACAAGTTTCAGGCTCAATATGTTGGGTCTTATTTCAGAATGCATAAATATTGCTGTTGCTGGGTAGTTCCTGTACAATGCTTGGTAAAGTAGGAGCGCATCATGCTTTCCTGTGCCTGGCAGCTGTACCTTAGGCTGAAGGCACTGCCCTGATGAAGCAATGTTTCCTTGACCTGCAGGGTCACTGCAGTAATCCTGCATTTCAGTACAGGGTGAGTGTGCATTTTTTTTTAAAAGGCAATTTTTAACTGTTTCAGTTCAAATCTCTTTTCAACAAGCTACTGAATTTGAAGAAAAAGTCAATGTCCTCACAGCTGACCTTAGTATATATATTTCTCTTACTTACTCTTGATAAAAAGTAAGTAATTAAAAATGTTTTTCTTGGGGATTAATAAAGTATGTGTAATAGAAGTTGTTTTGTGGACTGATCCTGCCAAAGCGGTATGAAGGTATGTGCTCATCTTTTGTTCACATGACATTTTTCAGCCCTTGGATGGGTGTTGTGGCTTAGAGCTCCATAACAGAATAGGTGAGGATGTGGACAGTTTATAAAATGGAATAAACTTTAATGGTGCTTTAATGGAGCTACAGTACAGTCTTTGGCATATAATCAAATAAGAACTGTGGAGGACCAGGCAACTAAAGAACCTTGACACAGGGGTAGAAGTCTGAGGTGCATAGTAGATGGAGATTTGATGTTTTTTCCTCGTACTATGTACCTCCAATGAATACCCTTTAAAACTTTCACCTGGAAGCTGAAAACTAATACTGAGAGATCTTTGAGGTCTCTGAATGAAAGTAACTGCATAAGAAATGTGTATTCTTATTACTTATGAAATTATTCTTTTTAAATCATCAGAAAAAAATAATCCTGGTTATTACAGTCTTCCATAAATTCTGTCATATTTTAATTAGAATCCTGCTGGAACTGAGTACAGCTGCTTCCTTATCCTAGAAAGGTGTCCATAGTGGAACTAATAAAAGCCATGAGGATAAATTATCTAAGCCTTCCGGTAAATTAAGCCAAAAAAAATCTCCTAGAATAATATGTCTGTTCTTGATTTCCAAGTTTTGCTGTTAAAATTATGTTTTTCAGTTTGAGTACTGAAAAAATATCAAGAAAAACTCATAGCAATGCTATTCTAGTAATACTGAAGGTAGATCATCTGCATTTAAGTAAGATGATAAAAAGTTTTGAGGGTCATATGTGGATCAGCATGATACAACAAAAGCTGCCATAAAAAAAACTCAAGTGCTCTGCTTGTAGTGGGCCTTTCAGTTTGTTTTTTCTTGCGTTAACATGATCCAAAACCTAAAAGACAGAGTGCAGGTCACTGCTGCCTTTGAATTTCTATGCACCTGCTGAAGTGTGCATCAATAGAACAAGAAACTGAGGCTAGAATAAAGGTTACACCTAGAGATGTAAAGCTCAAGAGCTTTTGATTTATCCAATAATTTGAATTCTGGAGATTGATGTGGCTATTGGAGAAAATAATACTTTATGCTAGCCTGCAAAAGATTGATTTATAATCTACATTCCTTCTTTTATCTCTGCTTTGAATCAGTAAGGAGAAGAATTCTGCTAGTTCTATTGCAGAAACAGTTTGGATTTGCTAGCTGGTGAAGGCAGCAATGTTATCAGCAAAAAAACCAACAACAATGTAGGGGTCAGAGCTGCTGGTTCATAACTGGTCAACTTCCAAAGAGCAGCACTGGGAATGAGAAGAAAAAATGGCTCCCCTAGGAAATTTGAACACTGGAGAAAGAAAACCAAATCCCACTTTGACAATAACTCCTAGTTTAATGCTTTCAGGATTTCAAATACACACTTTCCAAAGCTTTTTCAAGTGCTTGAAGTTAAAGAACTTGCTATGAAATCAGGGACCCTGTGTATGTTTCAGAAATGGCTTTTTGATGTTGAAGAACTTACTTTCCTTCTTACTTCTTAAAGTGAAGATTTTTACGCTCCATATTTCTGAATATCAGAATGCTTATTTTTCTGATATTTCTGATTGTTTCTGAGCAAATTAATTTCTGGCATTTTCTCTTTAGGATTACAGTAAGTACTTGATGCTGTCTGGGCATTGTGCCACGTATTCTCAGTGGTCAGGGAGTGAACTCTGTAGCTGAGAAAGAGTCAGACTTCATTTTTCTGAAATACACAGGACTGTGCTAATTTGCTGCAGCTAGGAAGTTGCCATCCCTAACTTACCAATTTGCAGTTAAAACTGATTTTTTTTGCTATCTCTACCAAAATAAGCAGCACCAAACCCTTAAGTGACTTACTGAATTACTTAAATGACTTTATTGGCTCTCAGAGGCTAAATTTAGGACTGATAACATGAAGGAGAATTGCAAGGGCCTTTTCTCCAATGTCTTCAGATAGCTGTTCATCAGAAAAATAGTTAATTTTGGATAAATAATGCTTATTATCCTGGTGTATGCATGGGACTGAAGAACTGTCAATACATTTGCAATTATTTCACTAATATTTGTGTGTAAGCTTCATACTTCAGGCTTTATACTTCAGCTTCATAAGCTTCAGCCTTATTTGAAAGAACTTCCTACTCATACATGCAGATCAGGATAAATATATGAATTGTATATCCATATTACATATTTGTTTTTATGCTCAAAACCACCATTGTAAGGTTGCTGTGCTCAGTTCTGGTATTGCTCGGTCTCTTCTCTGATCCTTCACGCTCATGTTTAACAAGATTGTCCTGTCTCTGTAAATACACTATTTTGGAGTGTCCTGTAATTCACTCTATTTTGTTTGTCGGGGTCCTCCAAATGCTGTATTGCTGCTGTTACTGGGGTGGCTTTGTTTGCTGCAAATGGTATAGGCACAAACAGATCAGGTTGCAAAATGCTCTAAGAAACTTTTAGTGATTAGTGGAAAAAGAAAGGGATCCCTAAGTAAGCAGGGAATGTCACAAAACAGGTTACATTTTTGTTACCTTTCTTTTTCCAGAAGAACTAAACTTTGAGGTTACCAGGTTATGCAATAGTTTGTATGCACAAACCATCAGTTCCAGTGTTAAAATACCCTTGCTGCCCCAAAGTCTACGAATAATCTGAAATATGTCAGGTACACGGGAATTATGAGTCTAAGCTTTTCCATTGCTGCAAAGATTTTGATGTAATGCTTTTATAATGAGGAACCATTCGTACTGTCAGCTGTCTGAGTGCTTCTTGTGGTGGGGGTGGAAGGAGATATCACATTAGAAAGTGGAAATGGACCAACTTGATTTAAACGTGAAGCATGAGCTTGATTTGATTCTGCAACTGTATAAACACTAAGAAGTCCTGAGCTGGAAATTAAGTAGAGACTAATACCAATTTTTGGCTGCAGCTTTCTGCTTCTTGACAATTTGTCTCTGTCCCTTCTCGTGGCCTTTAAGGGTTTATGAATAATTAAAAAGAGGGAGGAACTGAGAAGAAAGGAACAGAAAATAAAGGAATGGTGGAAAAATGAGAGAAAAACAATGGCAAATTGTTACAGTAATAGAGGAGAGTAGCAATACAGAAAAAGAAAAATGAAAAAATCTCATTTAATAGGTATAAAATGTTTAGCTACTTTAGCTTTAAGAAACTTGTGACAGCTAGAAATCTCCAACCTTTGAACTTCAGTGAGGACTTCTGGAAGCTTTCAGTTAAGTTTTATTCATCTAAAATGGATATATCAAAGCTGCTGATAAGCATTTGAAAAACACTTATCCATTTATTTAAGAAATTAAGATGAGGTTCAAGTCTTTCTGAAAAGCTTCTGTGAATAATTATCATTTCAATACTGTTGTATTTCATGTGTTTAGGGATGCTATATGTGTCTGTGCCATATATATAACTACATTATGCAGGGATTAAACACAATATTTTGCAGAGGTGCTCCCAATTTTATATTAAACAGCAACTGAGATTTTTCCTTTTAACCTTTAGACTTCTCTTGAAATATTATCAGTTAGTGGTTAATCTGTTTACATTTTCTATTTTAAAGAGTAATACTGTTACATTGAACACCTTACACTTCTACTTATAAAGCTTGTCTGCTTCTTTCATAAGGTAATAACCATTCAAACATTGCATTAGATTTTTCATCAGTGTTATGAGCTGCAAGCTTGTAAGCCCTTTTATTTGCTTATCTCAGTAGCCTCATTACAGCTGAGAAGAATTGTCCAGATTCTGTTATTTCAGTACAACTCCTCCAGCTTTTTCATTTGCATTGCCTTCCCCTGGCAGCTGACATCTCCCCCAACTGTGCTCCAAGCAGTTAATATAATTAGAGAACTTTCCACTCCTCAACCACTTTGATTCTATTTTATACTCTTCTACTATCCCCACAACCTCAGTCAAGTTTTTTAATTTTAATTTTTCCCATGGAGACTTGAGTTGGAAGTAAAGCTGGTAGCTTTACTGGAGAAGGATGTCAGAAACAGAAGGAATTATGGTGAGAAGAAAGGCAGGTGAGTGGATAATGTATCTGTAGTAGAGAGGAGGATCAGTAGGTAGGGAGAAACTTGGAAAGACAGAGCAGGGCACATCAAAGAGGTGAGAATGAAAATTAAATTGGGAACTCTTTTCCCCTTAAAAGGCCATAGTGCTTATATAGGTGATATACTTCACTTACTATGCACTCATCTATACACTCATCCATACATGTAGATAAATAGTTCCTGTGTGTATATACTTTCCTACAAAAAAAAAAATATAAAAAATAGCGGTACGGTAATGCATTATCTTAGAGAAAAATCTTTACTTCTATGATTTAATTATTCATGTCTGTAGGCCATACCCCTTTGTGCATGCCCCAGTATGGAGCGGATAATTCAGTGTAACAGTGCTAATGGTGCTTTGATAACATTATGTTAATCTCATAGGGATATGCACTTCAAGGCTTACTATTAAAGACGTAGTGACTCCTGCATATCGTATATCAATTGAGATAAACTTACACCGGTGTTTGAATTTCTAAACCTTCTTAAGTGTCCCCCAAGTTAAATGTAACTCATCTTCTGACAGAAATGTGGTTCAAAGTACACAAACTGCAATTATGAAATAACTTCTTAGCTAAGGATGAGATGATAGTTAGCATTTTATCCAGCCATATGGGACTTCAGAGAAGAAAGAAGAGGTATGCTGAGATTATACTGGAAACAGTTTCTATTGTAGTCTCTACCTGAGTAGAGAGCAGCAACCTTCACAGTGATGTAAGCAGCAAGTTTTCCTGTGTCTTTAAAAGTAACTTGTTATCAGTAAACTGAAACAAACAAACAAAGAGATGGTAAAAACTTCAAACTGCAAATAGTATAAAGATTATATAAAGCAGTAGGTTAAAGAAAAAAGGACTTGATTGGCACTTCTGAGATTAGATTGTTTTAAGGTAATATCAATTTTTGCATTTTACTGATATTACTGATTTTACTGCATTTTACTGGTAAAAGAAAACAGTTGCAATGACCCTAATTGGGTCATTTAAGTTTCAATAAACGCTAATTTTCCTATCTTAATAAATATGAATGCTTAAAAGGTACTTTGGGTATGGCGTTTCCTATTTGCTACTCAATTGAAAGTGACAGGCTTTCTTCAGTGGTCTCCAAAAATACATTCTTGACTCCTGATTGTACTCACAGAAGGTTTCTGGGGTCTCTGCCAACAGGTGGAGAGACAGAGGACAACAATACTTTAACTCTATTAATATAATAAAGCCTTACTCCAAACCTAACAAAATAATATTAAATGAGATCATTTCCCTAAGCGGAAAAACTATGTACATGCTAAATAACGATACATTGCTAAATAACACTACTTGGTAAAAAGCAAGCTTGATTAACTCTGAAACTGCTGACACCTGTGTTATATTGCCTCTACTTACAACTACAGCTTATGCAGCATGCTACCACTGATACCAAAATGATTTTAGAATCTGAAAGACTATAATGAAAGTATCTTTGAGCTGATCACTTGCCAAGAGGTGAAGTTTTGATATTTCTTCCAACATTGCCCAACACTCAATCAATGAACAAAGACAACAGAACTTCAGTCATGGTCTGCAGTAAAAATTTCAGTGTTATCGCATTTGTCCTAAAAGCTTTGTATCTGGGTAGCAGCTGACTATCAATTTCTCTTCTTGGAAAAAGTAAATGAGTAAGGTAAAACAGTCTCAACCTGTGAGACATCTCTGTGGCTTGTGGTGTTCCACGGGGTACTCTTTGATCTGGCTGACAAATGGCCCTCTGGAATTTAGTCCTTCATTTGAATGCAGAGTAGTGCAAATGTCATTACAAACCCATGACCTCTGAATTCTAAAACTTCCCCCATCTCATGATTTAAAATTACGTAGCCTGAGGTGCATGGACTAGGAAAAGATGTTTGGTCCAGAGGCATGTCACAGCACAGCCAAGATGATGATCAAACCCTGAGTAAGAGTTATTCTCAAAGAAAACCAGTACCATTTTACAGTTACAATTTACTGGAGACCTTTAAAAATAATTATTTGGTGTTTGCAAATATCTGTTCAATGATGTTAGATGCCTAGAATTAAGAATCTTGTATGTGTGTGTCATAGGTTTATTTTTGGCTGCCTTAATGCTGTCATAACAATATTGTTTTTTCCTTAAAGAAAAAGGACAACTGCAGGGGAAAAAAGTGGAGCCTTTAATATCTATTTGGGTTGACAAAGGGATATCTTTCAGCTGTTTTGGACAACTGCACAAGCAAACCAATAATTAGAAAAGATTTACTGATAATTCAGCACTTGAGTTCAGTTAATTTTTAAGATTTTTCTTGTGCCTGAACACAAGTTGTAACTCCTGTTCAAGTTGATTATTTTTAGCTCTGTGAAAGTACAGAATTAACCTTATAGATACTGTATTGTATAAACAGACTGAGAGATGATGCAGCACATACCTTCTTGAGAAAAAATTGGAAGATGTATTTAAGGAACGTAATTACTGCTAATGAATGAAAGAAGTATTCTTCAGATGTTGAAATACATAATCTGATTGATGGTACTGCTTCATTTGAAATGGTTGAATATGCCATCCACACTACTAATATTTTCTGCATGCCATCTTGCTAATATGAGTCATGCCTGAAGATATGTTTAGCAAAATATGATGAAAAACTCTCCTATAGTAGTGGACATGCTTGAGTCTCATAGCTCTTGAAAGCTGGTTTGCCAATACAGTAGATTGTCCGATGGTTCCTTCCTACTTTTAGATACAGGCTTGTTATTGATTTTTTTTAAAGTATTTTAAGTTTTCTTTAGAGCTCTGTGTAGTTCTTTCCCCATATATTTCCTTGTTGCAATATCCCTTTAGTTTGTATCCCTCCATCCCTTTTGTTGCAACATGTCATAAGGCCCTTCCTTTTTTTTTAGTTTTAATTTTTCTTAACTAATTCTTCTGCCTTCGTTTTACAAGTGATCTTCTTGTTATGTATCTATCTGAACATACTGTGTCTATATAATTTCTTTTCTTTATTCTTTCATAATCTTTGCACTTTCACTTTCCTGAAATGTTGTCCTGTGTCATGTAATGTCCTTGTTTAATTTACAAATTTAGTTTAGTAGTTTTTTATCACTCCCTGTTTGTCAGGGAACTGACCACTGAAAGACAGAAGTAAATGGTCTGTAAGTGCTATCAGGAGGGTTTGGAATCTCTTTTGGAGATGCCTCCCAAAGTGTCCCTCTGTTCATACTGTGTTCTTGTTGCCTGCTCATTCACAGTTTCAGCTTGGTGCTGTAACCTTTTCCTTCAACATGCCCATAAAGACACTTTCTGTTGTTGTCACTACTGTTTTGGTGACCTCTGGCCTTTTTTAGTTAAGTATCAAACCCATCATCTCTCTGACCATTCTCTCCATTAATTTCAGAAGTTTGTGATTATCTCTGCAAGAATACCAATCAAGCACTGTTCTTTCTCTTGTAAGAATGACTGTCTTTTACTGTATCTCTTGCAACACACTCATGTTCTAGGCATGTCATTGGTTCTTAAATAGCAAGCTGTTTCAGCCCACTTTCTGATTTTATTCTACCTTTTATTCACCCACACATTGTATTTTAACTTCAACAACTGTCAAACACATTGTTGTACAACATGTATCTTAATCACTCTTCTGTCAGTTGTCTTGCTTGTATTTTTGGCTATGATGTACTGAATTCGCAACTTCAGAAAACTAAGCAGAGAGACAATAACAGCCTGCACACTTATCATAGAACCACAGAATGACTTGGTTTGGAAGGGACCTTAAAGATGACCTAGTTCCAACTAGGTGATCTTTAGGCCATTGGCAGGGATGCCACCCACTAGATCAGATTGCCCAGGGCCCCATTCAACCTCACCTTAAACAATTCCAGGGATGGCGCATCCACAGCTTCTCAATACCAACATATCCTGTTTTTCCAAGTTAAAAAGAAGACTGGTATATTCAAGTTACGAAATTATAGGGCTGCAGCAAAGAAGACTGTTAATGGATAGGAAGGACAGTGAAAGGGGAGGGAAAAAAAAAAAAGAACACTGGGCTGGATAATACCAATTTTGCTTTGAGGAAAAAATAAGATTTTGAGCTGGAAACAAAAGTATACACATAAGACACCAGTGCCTTTCACCTTTGTGGGTGAAAGTTAAGGAACACACCAATAAGGGACAACATGTGGTTGGGGTCTACTGCAGGCCACCCGATCAAGGGGAGCCTGTGGATGAGGCATTCTTGCTTCAGTTACAAGTGTCATGGTCGCACACTCTCATCCTGATGATTGACTTCAACCATCTGGATGTCTGTTGGGGAAACTACACAGCAGGCTGTAAGTGATACAGGAGATTCCTGGAGTATGTTGAGGATAACTTTTTGGTCCAGGTATTAGGCAAACTAACCAGGAGGATTTCTGAAAATTCATCTTAGTGTGCTGAGAAAATGGTGACGGTGGTATGCAGGAATATGCCACATAAATGTACACCTGACTTGTCTTTTTGGTGCTTGACAAAAGCTAAAAATATACTTTTATTGAAAAATGTTACTTTGCTGCCATTAAATACTCTCGGTGATAAGTGAAATAATATAGCTACAGCTGTTGTCATGTTACTATATGTTACCTTACTGGCTGTTAATCACACCTTAATATTTTAGCTTTCTCCATAATGGATTTTTTTTTTATTAACTGTGGTTTGTCAGGTACTTGTTTTATAACACCTATTCCCAATGCTCTTATCTTGCTACTGCTACTTGTCCTTTCAGTGGGAAAGGGCATTTCAGGGAAGATTTACTGAGGACACAGATGGGAATCTTAGTCATCCAGTTACCATGTGCATTCTTTGTCATTGGCATGGTCCTATTGTTGTGCAGCACCATTTGAAGAAAGGTTTTGCTTCTGCAGAATTTTTGCTCTGATGATATCTAATGCATTTTTTTTTTTTGGAGTCTGAAATTGTGACCTTCTCTAAGAGTTTTGTGTAGTTATATTAGAAAACTTGCTGCTGGTGTTCAAGCTAGGAGTGAGATCATGACAAACATTCTAACTTTAAACATATGATGCAGAGTGTGTATAGAAAAGTGGAAAATGTGTATGCATTGTCAAAGCCACTTTTCAGTCTTGGGATCCTCCCTGTCCATTGTTTGACATCAGTTTTCTTCTAGAGCTCTACAAAATTTGAGATATAACGGTAATGGTAAAATGATGCTATTAAAGTAAATGGAGTTAACTCTGCAGAGCTGGTTGGTTTCGGGTGGTCTTTGCATGGTTTGGAGGTAGTGGAGAGGAGAGCAAATCATCATCTTTAATGTCCCATGAAGAAGAATTTTCTTTTCCTGTGAATTCACTCACATTGCCTTCAAAGTACAAATTCTTCTTCCCTTTGTAAAGACTTCTTAGACTTTTGCCTGGCGTGACAAAACGTACGTAAACCAAAAAGCAGTGCCATTTAAAAATCTGCTGATTCAAAAGAATAAAAGCAAAAAAAGGTTTAATGGTTTATAAGAAAGTTCAGGTAGAAAAAAACAATTAGTTGTCTCGTGTTTAAACGGAATTTCCTGTATTTGGATTTGTGCCTATTGCCTCTTGTCCTGTCTGTCTCTGGATACCACTGAGAAGAGCATTGGTCCAACTTGTTTGTACCTTTCCTTCAGTTATTTATAGACGACGCTAAGATCCCCCCTGAGCCTTATCTTTGTAGGTTGAACAGTCCCAGCTCTCTCAGCATGTCCTCATGAGATACTCCAGTCCCTTCATCACCCTTGTGACCTCTCCAGTAGCTCCATACCTTTCTTGTACTGGGGAGCCCAGAACTGAACATAGGACTCCAGGTGAGGCCTCACCAGGTCTAAGTAAGATCACCTCCCTTGACCTGCTAGCCACACTTTTAATGCAGGCCAGGAAGCTGTTGGCCTTCTTTGTGAGAGGGAAACATTGCTGGCTCATGGTCAGCTTGGCAACTGCTGGAACTGGCAAGTTTTGTTATGCAAAACTGCTTTCCAACTGTTTGGCATTCAGCTTGTACCAGTGCATGGCGTTATACCAGGTGTGGGACCTAGCATTTCCATTTGAACTGTTCAAATAGAGTAATTCATTTGGAAGCGACCTTCAGCCCTTTACAACCGCATGTATCACTACAGGTTGGGGGATGACCTGCTGGAGAGGAACTCTGAGGAGAAGACCTGGGGGTCCTTCTGGACAACAGGTTGGCCATGAGCCAGCAGTGTGCTCTCATGGCCAAGACGGCCGATGGGATCATGGCATGCATTAAAAGGAGCGTGGCCAGCAGGTCAAGGGAGGTGATCTTCTCCCTCTACTCTGCCCTGTTCAGGCCTCACCTGGAGTACTGTGTCCAGCTCTGGGCTCCCCAGTACAAAAAAAGACAGGGATCTCCTGGAAAGAGTCCAGCGGAGGGCCACAAAGATGGTACGGGGCCTGGAGCATCTTCCCTATGAGGAAAGGCTGAGAGACCTGGGTCTGTTCAGCCTGGAGAAAAGACTGAGAGGGGATCTTTTCAATGTGTATACCTGAAGTGTGGAAGACAAAGGGGTATGGCCAACCTCTTTTCAGGGGTTTGTGGGGATAGGACAAGGGGTAATGGCCACAAGTTGAAGCACAGGAAGTTCTGCACCAACATGAGAAAGAACTTCTTCACAGTGAGGGTGACGGAGCACTGGAACAGGCTGCCCAGGGAGGTTGTGGAGTCTCCTTCTCTGGACATATTCAAGGCCAGTCTGGATGCCTACCTGGGCAACCTGCTCTAGAGAACTTGCTTTGGCAGGGGGGTTGGACCCGATGATCTTTTAAGGTCCCTTCCAACCCCTACAATTCTGAGATTCAAAGATCATCTATTCCAACTGCTTGACCTCTTCAGGGCTAACCAAAAGTTAAAGCACATGAAGGTACTGTCCAAATGATACTTGAGTACTGACAAACATGGGGCATCAGCCACCTCTCTGGGAAGCCTGTTCCAGTGTTTGACCACCCTCACAGTAAAGACATTTTTCCTAATGCACAGTTTGAACCTCCCCTGGTGCAGCTTTGTGCTGTTCCCATGTGTCCTGTCATTACTTACCAGGGAGAAAACACCAGCACCTCCCTCTCTACTACTTCTGCTCAGCAGGTTGCAGAGAGCAATGAAGCCGCCTCTCAGCCTCCTTTTCTCCAGACTACACAACCCAAGTTTTCTCAGCCTCTGTTCATAAGACATACCTTCCCACCCTTTTACCAGCTTTGTTGTCCTCCTCTGGATGGTTTCAATGACCTTAACATCCTTTTTATACTATGGAACCCTGAATTGCACACAATATTTAAGGGGAGGCCTCACCAATGCTAAATATAGCAGGAGAATCACTTCTTTTGATGGGCTGGCTATGTTGCATTTAATGCATCCCAAAATGTCATTTGCCCTCTTGGCTGTCAGGGCATACTGCAGGTTCATGCTGAGCCTGCTGTCAACTGACAACCCCAGATCCCTTTCTTCTGAGCTGCTCTCCAGCCACTTGTCTCCCAATCTGTGCTTGTGTCCAGTGTTACTCTGTTCCAGGTACAGCACCCAGTATTTACCCTTGTTGAACTTCATGTTGTTGCTGATCGCCCACTGCTCCAATGTATCTAGATCCCTCTGCAAAGCTTCTCATCACTCCTAGGAGTCAACAGCACCTGCCTGTTTAGTATTATTGGCAAACTTGAGGTTCCTGTGAATGTCAATAAAACCCTGTTTTATCAGTCACTACTACCAGTGTTGTCATCTGCAAACTTGCTGGGGTAGTCTGTCCCATCTTCCAGGTGAAGAATGTTAAATGGTATTGGATCCGATATGTGCGTTGTAAGGGCTTTAATCTTTAATTGAATGCTACCCTTACCTGGATTCCAAATTTATTAATTATGAAGAACGTAGAGAAAACATGCAAATATTGACAAGATAAGTGAATAGACTGATTTTTCCCTGGTTTATGATCTTCCCTATGCACTTAATGGAGTTAGGAAGATTAGTATGACAAGTAGAACAGTAGGAGTCTGCACATATTTAATTTGATGCAACCTGTTCCTCGTGAATTGCTCAGAATACATATTTGTCTAACAGTTACAGGGCTACTTCCAAGATAAGTATTTAACTTCCTGAAGATTTTTTTTGTATTTTCTCCTTTTGTTATGATGTTTCTTTTGATTTTTACTGTGTATTTTTTAATACTAGTCTGTTTCAGTCTGCTAATCTAGATTCAGTTAACAGCCTCTTCTGGTATGTTTTAGTTTGTCAATGATTGACTTCCTGTATCTTTCTTCATAGTTTTGTCAGTGGCATCACCAGTGTTTTATGCTGGACTCTGCTATGTTGACAGGCTTTAATTAATGTTGCCTTCATCTGAGACTTCAATTATCAAATTAAGATAAATTTTAGTTATTTTCATTGTCTTAGCATAATTATGGCTTAAAAGAAAACTGATAAATTCATTTTTATATGTAGTTTATCTAGTCTTACTTTGAAATATATTGTAAGCACCATAAAGAGGGTGTTCATTACAAGTGGGATGACAGAGGACTACTGCAAGTCTGCAGACCAAATAAAGTATTACTGTCTTCAACCGTAAGTTTAAGACTCTCATACTAATATATATGGGTGGATGTTGAAAGGGAATAGTATAAGTTTTACCTAGAATCATAACACCGAGTGACTGCAGCTGTTTTTCTAGCTCACATAATGAATGTACAAGTGAGGAGTACCCCTAGTTTGCTGACTCCACATTGTGGATGCCTCCTCTGTGGGCTTTCTGCTCTCTTCCAGCATATATATTTATATTTGCTTACAGTGAGATCAATGTTGTTTAATTCTATTCATTTGATGCTGGAACTTTTTCTCCAGATTCAACAAGGCTAAATTGCTAACCTACTGCAAAGGTTTGAAAAATAGTTTCACAAAACTAAAGCAGCTTACTAACATTAATCTCTAGTGATGATCATATTTGCAAGCTGAGTGCCTGTTCCTGGTTCCTGTTTGCTGTAAGAACCTTCATGTTCAGTATGTTGTTTTTGTTCCCACCCCGCCCCCCCCCCCCCCCCCCCCCCCCCCCCCGATGTCCTAACTTCTTTTTGCTGGAGTTGTTGCCTGCAGTAAAGAGTTTTATTTAAAAAATGTGATATGTCTTTTAGGGCATGATGGGCTGCAGGTAGTATTTAAACTGCCACTTGCCAAATCACGTTTTGCTAATCATTTCTGCATTTAGGTCAGATCATAAAATTGCTACTGGAAGTTCTTGCAGCCAGCAAAGAAAATGAAATGCAATTATCTCAATGACACCAATAAATATGAGCTCTTTAACCTGAGCTTTTAAAGGATACTGCTATAAGCCCATACCCATAGCAGTCAAAGAGATAATTACATTTTGAGTAAGTCAAACATCTGTTTTATGTTTTATAAACTGTAGTAGTAAAGCTTTGTTTGATCTTCAGCCTGAAGTGTCCCCAGCAGATCACCTCAAAGTCCACCAGGGAGTGGAAAATTACAATTTAGACATCAAACTGTAGGGGACAAAGGGGAAAAATGATGAAACTTAAATTTTTTTATGCTATACACTTTCAAATTTAAGTACAATATTGAAAGTTTGATAGGGTACCCAAAAGTTGTGAGTAGCAAATATCTTGTGTGCATGTAATTTCAGCATAAATCTGTGTATGTAGCTGACAGAATTTGAGTAAAACCAAACAAATTCCTATCTTGTTATACATTTTCTCTCACTATCTTAGTGCATTGTTTTAAATTCAGTTTTGTTAAATTGTTCTTTCAATTTTACCAGTTGAAAAAATTAGAGGGGACATGTTTTGGCAACATCTTTCCAGATTTGGAAAATTGGAAAATTATTGGAAAATTGGAAATTTTTCCAGTGCTACCAGCTACCATAAGGCAATTTCTTTTGCTCCACTTGCACTACTGATAGCTGAGGATGTGATGGGAAGATGTTCAGCCTAGTTAGAAAGACTTGATGTCACTGATGCATGGTTCGTGGACCATGGTACGGAAAGATAACGGCCTTATGTGGAGCAGATACAACTTCAGTCAGGATTGTTTGAGCATTGTGCCATGTCTTACCTAGTTTAATATAAATTTCATGAGTTTCAACTAATTTGCAAACACCTCATTCATCAAGGTGTCTTTAACCTGCTTTTTCCCAAATCTGATCCTAGATTTTTCTCTTTTGATGGTAGTCTTACCATGTTAATCATCTTATTATAGCAACCTTATTATTTATTTATTTATTTATTTTATTTACAGAGGCTGAAATAAAAAGAACTAATTAGCTCTGGGTGTCTTAATATCATTTGTTACTAGCTTTAACTTGCCTCTTGCTAGTCGGAAATAGGGTTAGTAGGGTTTGTGTACACTTCAGTTTATTCTAAAAGCATGACTTGGTTTATGTTCTTGACAAGAATTAAAAAAAAATGAACAGCACCATTCCTAAAACACAGTGCTAGTAAATCTAGATATCTTCTCTATGGATGAACTTCTGAATTTTTGAAGTACAGATTTTCAGTTATATGAAACACCAAATTACAGCATGAAACAGCTGAATAAGAAAATTATAATATTGAACTAACATAGATAAAGATGGGTGCTATAAATGAATCATTTTAAGTAGTTTTTCTACCCAAATACAGCTGTTTTCCTCTAAAACCACCTTTTCTTATGGATTTAATTCTCACAAAATTACGATGGTTATTTACATTCTGAATTGAAATGGAAACAATCATTTACAATTTTCAGGGATTGAGAAACCGAAAGTTGTTTAAGTCAGCAAATGAGAATGCCAACTGGGAGTCCAGATTTGACAAGAGCTGCAAAGACATGTGAAGGAATTCAGACAGTCAAAAAGCTTGAGGGCAGTCGTTACTTAGCAAATACGTATCTGTGTAGCTCTGAGACCAGAGTTTACATAGAAATAGGCTTATAAATGCAAACAGTATTTGGTGGTATTTGACAAGTGTTTTTGTTTATGACCTACAAAAAATTCACAGGATTACTGACTACAGTTAGCTGCAGTAATAGTGATGAGCCATAAAAATGAATACAATAAAATGAACCCAATTAGATAAAACAGATACTTTCATCCCGTTTGCCTGTTCCATACCCTCAAGGTTTCCTTCCTATTTCCAACTCCTATTACTAGAGCTTTACAGAAATACAGTTTTAAGGTGTTTTGAACACAGGAGGAGGCTGTTGGTGTGCACTCACCACATGGTCAGCTATTGCTGTTTTTCATGTGCTTAATGGTTTCATCTACAACAAGCTAATTGTTTCATTTTCACTTACGTTTTCCCCCATTGGTTCTGGAAATAATGGGGGAATAATAAAATATGTGTACACACACAGATATATTTTTGTGTGTGTGGAAAAAAGACAACAGGCAAACAGTAGTTAGCCAAAAAACTCTTAAAAAAAAAAAACTACAACAACAAAAAAACAAACAAAACCGCTCATCTCTGTCTGAAGACAGTATGACATGTTATAGACTGGTGTACTATAATTCAGCATAAAGTCACCAGCAAAAATTATTGAAACAGATTCAAGTGATCAGTAACATTGATTATTGGGATAACCATGCCCATAATGTAGCTTTTTGTTCCTAAACAATTCCTCCCCAGGAGTCTCACGTATATTTAGTTTGCTTGGAGGTGAAACTCTCAGCTGATTATTTCTCTCCTGTGCTGCTTCAGCTCATTTCCCCCTAGCTGCCAGAGAAGGCCACTATTCCCTAAGCTGTTAGGATCTTCAGAGGCATTTTGCCTCTGTTCCAAGCCCCTTTCTCTCAAGTCAAGAGGGTGGAGAGATGCCAGTAAGGAGATGCTGGGGAGGGGAGGTTGGGGAGCTGGATTTTCCATTTGAAGTGTAGCATGTACCTCAGTCCATCAAGTATTTAGAGAAAATAAGGTTTGATTGTGAGCTTCATGTTTTCTAACAAGGAATCAATCGTGTTTTCAAACCTGATATTTGAATTATACCATTGAAAACTGCCATGAAGTTGTGGTGAACAAGTGGATTTGAGCGTATATTTTGTTGATGGGGATAGTTTCATCTGCAACACAACAGTTTAAGATCAGTTATTGGTATATACTTTTTTAGCTTGTTTTAAATAATTATCTAGTCTTTTATAAAGTAGTCGTCAGTCTTTTACATTAAGGGAGATTATATTGGTCGAATAACTATACATAGAATATAGCTTTCTAATATAGTAATATACTTTATTTTACTTTCACTTTCTTTAATGCACTAAAATGAGAACTAGAATAATTTCATAAAACATCTGATTGGATTGAAATAACATTATTCATAGAAACAGCCATATGAAATTATCTAGGTTCAATTCACTTCTGTTTCATTGTCCTCTAATTTCATTTATGAACTAGATTATAAATTTCATAGGGTGGGGACTTTGCCTGTTTGGTATCAGTGAAACATCATATATGCTTTTAGAGCATTATGCAAATTTTAAATACCCTGAACAAAACAATTTATGAAAGTGGAGAATTGGTGTGGCATGCTGTATTTCTTAACCAATACTTGTACTGTTGATGGCAGCATCACTGATTCTTAGGAAATGATACTGTTGTTAGGAAAGGAGACTCTCCGAATGACAGAGCAGGATGTTTCATGAGAATTTCAGGTAAACTGAAGACTAATTAAAGACAGAATAATACATTTGTGTAATGTGATAAGGTGAAAGTATCAGAGTTTCTCTTAAGGAAAATTGTGCTTTTTCTGCCTGACAGAGTTCATAAATAAATAAATAAATAAAACACAGGTAAAGTACATTAAGGTTACCTGTCAGGCAAAATGTTCTAGTATTTTCACAAAGCCTTTAGGGTTCTTTGTAGCAGGCTTCAAAGAAAATGAATAGTGACAGAGTAAGGAACATAACTTAGGTGTGGTTTAAAACCTGATTATGCTTTAAACAGTCACAGGGGTCTGTGTCTGATAAAGCAATAGGAGTGGAGTTAATAAACGCTGCTGATTCTGAGGAAGTGGGCTGCACGCTGGCAAAACTTCCTTATGTTTGACTTGTGATTAGGAACAGCTGTTCAGAACTATGAAATTTCAGATTATAAATGCATTCTGAGAAACCATGTGACACAGTCAGATGCACCTGCATTTGAGTAACTAGCTTAATGGGTAAGACTTTCAGGACATTGAGGCTATCATTTGATGCGGATACTTACTACAGGATGAAGTAGAAAGGGACCAACTGTGTTTATGAAACTCAGTACTAACAGAACATAATTATAACATTGTTTTAGTGAACACTTTACTTGGTAAGGATGAGATATGAAATTACATTAATTTTACTAGAAGCAATAGGTGTATTTAGTGATTTTATTTTAAAGAACTAGTGAAGTACAAAGTACCCTTTACAATGACATGACTGACTTGCAATGAATTATGCAAAAACAACTTTAATTTATTTTGCAGGAAGGTTAAAGACGTGTTTTAGCCAGGTATTAAGGAAAATTAATTCTCTTATTTCATTTTCAAACAACAACAACAAAACACCAAAAAACAGGTAGACAGTTGTAAAATTAAGAAGTGAATTAAAAACCTGTATACCTATAAAATGAAATAATTATGCACTATAGTCATCACATGAAAATAATTAACTCCACAGGGCCTTTAATCAAAAGCTGAGGATTGACTTTCATTTTCTGTTAAGTACTGCATACCTAGAAACAAATAAGTAAAGTTGACTCTCCACTGCACTATGCTCTATATATTCTTTTAAATGTGTGTAAGATTGTTGAAAATGCTCTCAGTTTGGAAGAAGAGTATTTTCCTTTTTCTTTTCTCAGGTGGAAATGATTAAGTAAGTTCAAAATCAGTAGAAGTTCAGACTGCATCCATTTGCAAGTTTGACTAGGGACTTGTGTGCTGGTGTTCTTTCTATGTATCTTAACTTTTGAGAAGTGTTGGGTTCAGTTAGTCTGGGTATAGTTCAGTAGATCGGGAATAGTCTCATGCCAGAATGCTCCTAATAGGCAACTCTATGTTCGTGTTTGCCATGAGCTTTTTAGGTCATGAAATAATCCTGGTTATTTTGTTCTCCGGAAGTCTTGCATTGCTATTGCAAAGAAACATAGATGGTTATTTCCATGTACCCATACATTTATATACGTGTTAACAAAGTCTTATGTGTAACTGAATTCACACGTGTTGAGTGCATTGTTGTGAATTTTGTGGAATTAATGTTGACGATCTTCCACTGGATCATGTTTGCCTGATGTGCTGGCACAGAAATGAGATGAAATACTTGGAAACAAGAATCTGAAAACTCTTCACTTTAGGTAAATTGGAATGCATCTCTGCTATGGAGCCTACGTATGGTGTGGAAAAGTGGTGAAAGAACCTACGTTCATGCTCCTCTCCTTTAATCCCCTGTCTGTTCTTTCCACCATACATCATGGCCGTATCTACAGTAGCAAATGAAACAGGCACAAGGAACAGGGGCTTTTGTCCATTCTGTGAAATTTTAGGAAGTTTCCTGATATGGTTTTGGAGCAATCCAACTGGAATTCTTCCTAACAAGTCCTGGGCGTGGTTCAGAGTCTAGCACAAGCTAGGAGCTGCTCAGTATAAGTAGTTGCCTTGGTTGGAAGTGTTCAGATGAACAGATGTGAGTTGCATGACAGCTGATCTCAGGGATGGAGAATGCTTGTTGGCCCTTTTGTATGCCACTAGCATAGTTGTAAAGTAAGATGTTGATAATGCCAAGTCCCTTTCATCTGTCTTTTGTCCTGCTTTCAGGCTTGTACGGCTCCAAATTATGAGACTACACCCCTCATCATATGCTTTCCCTCTCCGTTCTCCACAAAATTGCTTCCATGCTACACTTGACTTTCGTTATCCCTACTCTTGCTCTTGAGTATATCTTTTCATTCCACCCTGTTTCCTTAAGCTGCCATGCCTGGTGCTCCCTCCTTAAAAATTCTACGTTATTTAATACATGATTCAGAACTTCTACAATTTGGATGAGGGCTTTAAAAAGCAGAGCACATAGTATCTCATTCTAGTTGCACAGCTTTCTCCTCTTCTTTCCTCTTGCCCTCTCACCTTTTCTTCAACAAGGTTTTACTTTTGTTAGATTTTAGGCTGTAATTTCCTTAGGCAGAAAATATCTGTACCTTGTTCTGCTTGTTTTACAAGAATAATTGGAAAAAGTGATAGGAACATCATGCTTTTCACAAACCTCTGTTAATCTTCCTAAAGAAATAATTCTATTGATGGCCTCAGAGTTTTCCATACATATTATTTATAACTAAGTGTGAGCTATAGGAGTAGATAACAGAGAAACTGGACATTAGAGAAGAATTTTGAAAATACTACATGCAAAAAAAAAGTCTTACTGCTTCTAATTTACTCATCTTCCAAAAATATTGAAATATTCCTTATTGCAGAAAATTAAAATAAAGGTTCAAAACATTGGACAAGAGAATAGCTTAAAGGTAATTTAGATTTAAATTACATCAGTAAATCAGATTAGGATGTTTGTAACAGTATCTTTGTTTCCAATGACTGTTGCCCACAGACTATTAATGCAAATTAAAAGTCCCTCTCAAGCTTCCATGCAGACAGTGGCTAAAGAGATGGTCTGCTTTGCTGGGTGTTATTACTGCAGCTGGAGAATAAACAAACAAACAAAAAAAGTGAAGGAGTGTCACGCTTTTATTTGGGTTTTCTAGCTAGTGAACACATTACAGTGTTTGGACATCAAAGGACTGGTCCAGAAGTTATGGAGTTTACATTTGCTTTAAGCTGTTGATGTTGCATATCTACAATTTCAAACGGTACAGTTTGGCAATATGCTGTGTACAGCATTGTATCTTTCACATACTTTTGGGGCAGTTTTTCTGCCAGAAAGGTTAGGATGTCTGGATTTGAAGGAGTTAAGGCCTCAAATATAAACAACCCAGGAGAATGTGCATGGTAGCACAAGGGAACAGAAAATCCAGTAAATTTAACTATTGGAATAGATGCTTTTTCTTTAATCTTTTTAGGCTTGTTGAAATGTGAAGGCATAACATATGTGAGTCAGTTTTGAAAGAGCATCTGTCCATGTTAAGAGAGTCCTAAAAATTATTCTTTTTCAAGTCAGCTCAGGGCTAAGCACCAGGAATCATTCATTTCTGAGTCTAGTTTCTATCTGTTTTTGTTTGGTCAAATTATTCCACTTGACTCCAGCATTAGGTATCTTGCCCAGCACTAGGTATCTTTTACCATTTTAAGAAGTTATCCCAATTGCACAGATTTCTGAAAATATAACTCCATTTTTGTCTGATAAAGTTTGCTAAATATGGATTTAAATTTTGGAAAAATACAACCTAACTTTCCATGGTTGTGTTTCCACAGATACAACTGTATTATACTGTACACTGTCTGCTACCTGGTAGTATTATTTATGCCAAGATTTGTATAACATCTGGAAGACTAAGCGTGGAATGAGTATTTCATTTATAACTGTCTGAATGGAGTAGAATACTGACAACTCTGTATCGGAACAACTCCCGGGATGTTTAGGGAGAGGTGGTGTCTGCGGTGTATGTGGTAGTGGATCCAGAAAAGTTCTGGGAATAGATTTTTCTAAGGACCTGTAATTCTCTAGCTAACAAATATATTTTCTTTTTAATCTTTTCTGTTGTTAAAATATTTCTGAACTATAAATGTGTATCTGATTTTGCTTTCTGTAGTCACTGAGTTATTTTGTGGAGTAGTGATGGGAAGAAATACTTACTTTACTTTCAACATGTTGCTAAAATTAAGAACAAACATGTTTTATAAGTGTTGCACAGATTGACCAATCTGTCTATTAGAATGTTAGACAGATTGGTGCTGCTAAGTTCAGTTAAAGTCAAGATATTGGACTAGAAAATAAATATGGCATATTACATCAAGACTGAAAAATATGTGATGAGGTATTTCTTACCTGTCATAATGTCCATCTGAAAGTTGGCTGGCTTGGATATTTCCCAGCCTGCTTGAAGCCTGTATTCGCTGTTTGTAGCGGGAGTGGTTGGCTTCTCTTTTTCATGGACAGTAAGAATGGTGAAAACTGTTAACTCATGTTTTGTGCTAATTCAGCTCTATTAAACTTTCATGAATCCTAGTTATCTAGGAGACCAAGGAGTGACAAAACAGGTATTCTGTGGCATTAAGCTAGTCTGAAGAACACGCTGCTGCTAGAAATGTTCTTATTTTTTTATTTATTTTTTCACAAGGAAAATGATGTTATGTTTTCCTGTAGTCCAAAGGTAAAGTAAGGTTGTTTTCTCCATGAGCCGAGGCAAAAAAAAGTTCATTTTCCTATTCTTCTATTACAAAAACTTTGAAGTCTGTATTAAAACTGCTTTCTCTTAGCTTAAGAAACAATTCAAAGCACTGAAAGGAAATAGACATAGCTGGGGAGAGTCCATCTTATGTTCAGTTTGTCTTCAGTTTCTAGCCCCAGAAAGAAAGAGATTAAATTGCTGAATCCAGTGGTTCCGATCTAAGTATGGGAGCTGAAGTGCTGTTTAAAGTTATCATCATATATACAAAGTGAATATGGCTTTCTAATTTAATTCAGGAATGACAAATGTCCCTGAAAGCATGATTATTTCAGCTCATACTGTTGTACAGAAGAATGCTTAGAAGGACAGCCCTGCAATATATCTTAAGATTATTTGAAATATTAGGAAACTGAGTTGGAATTTGAGTACTAATATCCCAAAGTAAATGTTACTGATCAAAAGCTTCAGCTTGATTATGTGGACTTTGTAGAGGAGATAATTTTGAAACCCTGAACAGAAAGCAGACAAATAGTAATGTTTGAAAGACATCTTCCTTCTGAAATAGATTTTATATCACAAAGAAACGTGACTTTTAAATCAGTAAAGCATATATATTAGGGAAAAAGAGAAACACTTGTTAAAACTTTGTTAATAACTGACAACTCACAGGTAACTAATAGACCATTGTTTTCATCATACTCTGAACCATAATGTTGGGACCATGTGCCATAAAACCTTCAGTTACAATACGTTTAAAATGGCATCTTCCTACTGAATTAGGTGGCAGGTATTATCTGTGAATAGAGCGTGATGTGTCTAGACTCTGCCTGTCTCTAGATGGGGTAAGTGTTCTCCTCTGTCACTGTTCTGTCACGTGCACGGCAAGCTTTGTGAACATGTTTCGGTCAATGCAAATGTAGTTAATACAGTCCATAAAACATGGAGAGATCCAGCTGAATGCCTTCTTTAGTAGGCTGAGCCACTTAACTTTGCTTCAATTATCTCTGATAAGATACCTCATGTGGCATTGACTTGTTTATCTGAACATGGTCCAGAGCCGTTTTAGATGTCGTGTGGTATTGGAGACATCCACAGAGCTGACAGGTATTACAGGGCCTACCAGGAGACCTTTGCCTTCTGGCATTGAGCTGAAGGCTAGACAGGGTATTTGACATCTCAGGTGGTAGTAAATTGCTATATTTATGCAACTAAATTAAATCCTTACATTTTTCAATAGACATCTAAATTGAGGTATCTTAATTTGAAGCTGAATTCCACACAGATCTGAGACATCCATCGAAGACTTGCAAGACATGAAGTCCTATAGCAGATCTGCATTCTGCTTCCCTTTCAGTTTCAGGACAGGTGAGATGTCCTTGCGTATCCCAAACTGCACAACATGCTTCTGTTTAAGTAGCTGAAGGAAGGCCAGAGTATGTACTATCGTGTAAGTTTCTCAGATGTGATAAAAATAAAAAATCATGGAAATGTGGAGAGAATCAATGAAGTCAGTTAAATACTATGAGGTTGTTCCAGTTCGGCTAAATCTTTGTGACCAAATGGTCTGAACAAGAATGGAGTGTTGATGCTATTGTGTGTTCCAGAATTAAATCAGTCTGCCCACAACTAAAATGTTTATAAAGTGCAATTTAATTTTAAATTTTATCTTGCATTTAAGACTGAATTCATAATTACAGTTACCAGGATTTTTAAACCTTATTTTATTTAAAATTTACTTTTAAGCATGTATTGTAAAGTTTATATTAAAATTTTTGAAAATAATGTATCATTTGCTTACCAAATACCTTATGAAACATTATTTTACCAAAAATTATCCTGCATACTAGCTAACAATATATGTCAATATAAGGAAGTGGGTTTTTTTGTCATTTTTTTTGAGAAAATGATATGCAACTTGAATTCCTGTGTGATATGGACATATCTGATAACCAGTAGGTATTAAAGAAGAAAGTAGCAGGAAAGGAAACAGCAGAAAAGAGAAAATTCCCAGGATAAACACATTCAAATAAGATAGCAGTGACTGCTGTATCATTTGGGAAGTAATTACTTAGTTGGCTGTATCCTGCCTGGTGTGTTTTATTATCCCCAGTGCTGGCAGCCTAGGAACTAAGGTGGTCCTAAAACTGAAAATTATGTCTTAAGTAAACAGAAGAATTGGTGTATTATAAGATTATAAATAACTGGCTTGTACAAACAGAGTGAGTTAGTAGGATAAGGTGGCTGTCCTTATGGCAATACACTCGATTGCCATAGACTGTATATTAAAAGTTTAAGAATTGGAGAGAAATCATGCATTGAATTGTTTCATTGCCTTTTTTTTCAGCCTTTGCTACCTGAATATTCATTCTTTTACTTTTTTTCTTTTTCTTTTGGTTGAAGAAGCAATAGGTAGGATCATAGAACCATAGAGTGGTTTGAGTTGGAAGGGACCTTAAAGATCATTTAATTCCAATTCCCCTGTCATGGGCAGGGACACCTTTCACTAGACCAGGTTGCTCAAAACTGTACCCAACCTAGCCTTGAACACTTCCAGGGATGGGGCATCCACAGATTCTCTAGGCAACAACTTCTCTGGGCAAGATCTAATCAAAGGTATATTTGGGTCACGGGTAAAATTCTTAGCTAGTAATTTTATTAATATATCAAATTATTTATTCAAATTATTATTAGTATTTTTTACAGCAAAATGAATGACACTGAAGTAATTAAATTCAGGGAAAAAAATCTTGTCATAAACACAATGGCTCTCAGGCTCTCATACAAGAGGAAAACAAAAAGCAGCACTGTGCCCATTAGGTCACCTGAAATTGATCATAAAGAATAACATGACATAACATGTCTAGTTTAACTCTTGAACTTTTGGTTTAATCTTTCATATTGAACTGTCTGGGTAAAATGGCAACTTCATTTAATACTAAGTTTGAGGGAAGCATCATTGTTATTTGAGAAATATTGGGAAGTGCTTATTGGAGACTAAGTAGGGAAGACTTGTGGCAGGAAATTTTGACAGCAAAATTGGAAGGATGGAAGATGTAAAAGAGGAGTTTTTAGTCACATGAATTTCAGAGAGGAGGCTGGAAGGAAATGGTATGCAGAACATTGAGTACCGAGAAAGTCTCTGCCTGAGAACTTCTGAAACTGCCAGTCTTGCATGTGATGTTTATCATCAGCTTTCTCAAGTGGGACCTCCTTTCTGTCCTTACTCAAGGCTGACTCAAATGTTCTGATATCCAAACGCATGAGCAGTGATTGCTGTAGTGTTGTCATTTTTTTTCATTATGCTCGGCGTGTTACCATTAAAATTTGGAAAGCAGCTTTCTTAAGTTAATGTATATAAAGAGAAACACAAAACAAAACACCAACTCTTTATTTATAAAGCAGTCCAAGTCTTAAATAGCCATCCAAATTAATAGGAACAAAAAGGGGACAGAGAAAGTTGAAGATACCTGTTTATAGCATTTATGAGGTTAGTAAAGGGTGAAACAAAAAGTAAAAAATCACAGAATCACAGACTGGTTGAGATTGGAAGAGACCTCTGAAGATCATCTAGTCCAACCCCCCCCTCCCAAGCAGGATCACCTAGAGCACATTGCACAGGATGGCATCCGGGTGGGTTTTGGATATCTCCAGAGAAGGAGACTCCACAACCTCTCTGGGCAACCTGTTCCAGTGCTCTGTCACTCTTAAAGTAAAGTGCCCCCTCATATTGAACTGGAACTTACTGTGCTTCAGTTTGTGCCTGTTGCCTCTCATCCTGTCACTGGGCATAAGTGAAAAGAGTCTAGTTGCATCCTCTTTAAATCCTCCGTTCAGAAATTTATATGTGTTGATGAGATCTCCCCTCAGTCTTCTCTTTTCCCAGCTCTCTCAGCCTGTCATGGTATGACATGCTCCAGTCCCCTAATCATCTTTGTAGCCCTCCTCTGGACTTGCTCCAGTAGTTCTATGTCCCTCCTGTACTGGGGAGCCCGGAACTGGACACAATACTACAGGTTTGGCCTCATCAGGGCTGAGCAGATGGGGAGGATCACCTCCCTTGACCACCAGGGAGGTTGGTCAGCCAAAAATGGTTGTGAAGAAGCAACAGAATGATTACAGTGAATTTGGTAATCTGATACTGTGTACAGGTATTTATTTTGTCAGTGATTTTAATACATTAATTGGCATTTCACAGCTATGCAAATCAAGATAGATCTCAGACCACATTTATTCTGTGGATGTTTGTAGGTGATGTCTCCCTTGGAGATTTCAAGGCCAGGTTGGCTGGGAGCAAATCTGTTCTAGTGGAAAGTTTCCTTTGCTGAGGCAGGAGGTTTTGAACTAGATGATCTTCAGAGGTCTCTTCTAACCTTAACCAATCTATGTCACTAATTTATTAACTTACAGGCACTGAAAGTCCCTGGTTTTAACGGTCTATTTACAATTTCTTAAAACCTTTCTTCCCCTAGCAGAACTTTACCACACAGGCCTACTGATTTTTTTCTTCTTCTTTTAAAAGCTTAATAAGAAAGCTGATAGACCAGTATTAAGCTTTTTCGTAAACAAAAAGTAGCTATGGGTGAGCCTTATTGAAATTCATAGCTTGATCCAATTATTTTTATAATTAAAAATGAGAATGGAGATTAAATTCAGATTTTTAATTCTGCAGGCAAAACAGTTATGGAGTCTAAATTAGGTTTCATTGCTATTTGGATGACAAAGAGGCCTATTCTGTTCATTAGATTGTGCTTATATTCTGATCATTTTTGACCCTCACTTTCACATACTCTGAAATCCTCAGAAATACTGAGAGAGATGTGAAAAATAGTCATATTTCCCTACCATTCTGTTATTACAGGGCTAAGAGTTAACAGAGTTGCAAAACTAATATTTTAATTTAGATCACATTATGGAACTCTCATGTCAAAAATAGACCAGAACATTTTAAAGCAGGCTTTTATCTCAAAATGCAGGGGATTCTCCTCAACCTTTGATTTCATTGCTGTTGTTCTGGTGAATTTTCCCAATGACATCAAAAGGCCATAGTAATGAACACAAGACACTCTCTACAGGTGCATATGTCATTAAAATTTGTTAGCATGAAAGACAATACAAATGGAATATATATTTTTTATAAATAATGTAATTGTAATGGGTGAATGTTAAACAGTGGTCACGATAAAAGTAAAAATTGCCATATGATCATATTAACTTAGTATTTGTGGATGAAGAAATTTGTTCATATCTAATTCATAAGAGAAAACTGTGTATTGTGTTTACATGGCAAGGGTTTGGTAGAAGGGGAATTGCAAGAGTGACCAATGCAAATAGTAATGATTTTTTTTCTAAAATATGTAACCACTCACTTCAGGTAAAAGTTCTCAGCATCTGCTTTTGTTTTATAAAAGGTAGATTATACATGGTGCTGAGACCTATTGCTTGGTGTCAGTGTATTTAACCAGAGTTCTGTGCGTGTAATTCAGTGTTTCCAAATACCCCTAAATATGCCATATTTTTTCTTCAGACTTCAGTACCACTGGTAGGCTGAAGAAGTGCTCAGATTTAACTTCAATATGTTGCTCAAGAGTGCTTTATATTATTTAGTTCTCTTAAAACCTATTAGTGCCAAGAAGAAATGCTTCAGAGCTAATTTGGTTTTCAGTGCAAACAAATTGCAGGCATCCTACTCCAGGACAAATTACCCTGAGCATGCTTATCATTGTAAAGATCGATCACTACAAAGATGTAATCTTTCTGAGTTTTATGGGAAAGAATGGGAAAGAACTGTGCTAACCATCAGATGAGAGCAATTGCATGTCTGTCTTCAACTTTATAAGCACTACTGCTTTGGGAGAAATATTACTGGCTTAGTCACAGGCCCTTAAGAATTAATAGTTCAGTTAAAGAAATTAGACTAATCATTGTAGGTTTACATGGAACAAAAAATTGCTCCTTAAATAATAAACTGGAAACATCTTGATGCGATTCATTTTACTGATCTCTTGTGACTTGCATAGAGAAACAGTAGTGTTATTACTAATACATTTAATATCCTAACAACACCAAATCTTAAATCATTTACCAAATCTAGAAATAGTGTAAGATGAGCAGAATCATGTAGCATACACAAACATTCTTTTTTGTCCCTCTATCCTATTCTCTTCCCAATTCATTTGAACTCACACGTTGAAAGTTGCATTCTAGGACCAATAGTGCTGCTAAGACGTTGTGAGGCTCTAATATTTCTGTAGGACTGTGGCTTCTAAACATAGGATAACACAGTCTTGATATCTTAAACAAGAAGGGGAACCAAAGTGTCATGTCTTTTTTTTTTCCATTTCAAATAGGAAAGAAGACACATGAAAGTACAGTAGAACAACTTGCTTTCTTTTCATATGTCCTTAATCACAGATACCTTTCTCCTTTGGACTTTATTGGCATATATATCTTTTAAAACAGTTCTTAACTATCAGTCACCATCATCTACCCATCTGCCTTTTGCATCTCATTAAACATATATATATATATATATATATATATATCAACTACCATTCATTCAGAAGGCCTTCATTGTTCCGTGCATTTAACCTCTAAGCCACAGTGATTCTGTTAGCTTTCAGAATTTCTAAATACCTCTGGTGGTAGTGTTGAAAAGGTAATTCTTCATTGTGGAATGCAATTTGATATTTGAATTTGCTTTAAAAAAGATATGTACTCTGATTCACTGAACAGACATGTAGGCCTCCATCTGTTGAAGCTGTTTACATGATTAAGTTCATGAATTAGAACAGTGAGTCTGTTATGGAAATTAATCTATCAGGAGCTAGTTTTTCTCGAGGAAAGTTGTGGCAACTCTGTTATAAAATTTACTCTAGTAACAGAAAGATACTTGACAGGTCAAAGGTGTTCTGTGAATACAAGGAATCACTGACAATTAGTCCTTCCTATGATAGAAGAATATCAAAAGCGCTGTTTAGACTGGACAATCCATTTAGTTCCTTTCTCTTAGGTCCTGATTACCCAATGGGGAGGCTTGTTGGCCCTCTCCATCAGTTTGAAGAGATGAGCTCTCCATTTTTTCTTACCCCCAAAATTTAATTTTTTTTAACACAGAAAACTGATTTTGTCAATGTATCAGTCTTGTTTCTTTCAATCAACCTTTTGTTCAGCCAGCTGTAATTCTGAGGAATTACAGTGCTGAAAAAGCCACAAATATTTGCACTCCTTCTGGCTAAGAGGATATGAATCTGTACTGGAGGGATTTCATATGAAGTTTTTTTTTGACTTTCAATAAAACTGATCTATACAGAGCAATCTAGTTGTAACATATTTTAGGTAATTAGTAGAGATACCGGTTAGTGACAGGTATCAGTCTTTTGATAGTCATTTAAGGTTGGAGACTGAGAAATCAGCTTCTGTTAAAACTACAATATTTTTATTTTTTTTTAACTGGGAATTTATTCTATTTTCTATTTTTTCTAAATGTCAGTGCCAATGCTTAGTGCGGAGAGGAATTGTAAACTGTCACACTCCATAAAGATAAAATATATTCTATGTTAAACTTTGTCATTGGTTTGGAGTAGTGTTCCTCCTGACCTTATTTCAGTTGTGCTAAGGAATCCATCATTAAGCCCTGTTTATACCATACAGAACATGGTATATTACAAAAGTTCATGCATGCAGTGGTTACTGTAGCTTGGATTTTGACTGTTACTCCTATAGATTTGGGGCAAGTCGTATGGCCTTTACTGCTTTGTTTATTGTAACACTGCCCAGTTGTGCCAGAGGCTTTCCGTGTCAACAGAATCACAAGGAAATCCTTTTTTAATGAGAAACCAGGATGTTTTATATGTGAATTACACATGGATAATACATGACTGAAGTGCCATTTTACATTCCTTGCAAACTTAAAGTAAACCAGACATATAGAAAAAAAAAAGAGATTTTGGAGTTGTGACACTTTTTGTGGTAAACTGAGTCAGAACACTTTTGAAAGAAAATGATTTTCACTGTACTGAATATGTTGTATTTTTATAGAAATTGCTTCCTGTGCCCTAGCAGTAGTGGACTTGCACATTCTCAGTTAGAGGTGTAAAGTCAAAACAAAGTGCCTAGTAGGTTTATGTTATTTTTTGGGTTTTTCAGATTGCTTATTGCCAAAAGATATGTAGAAATACAGAGCTACACTTATTAAAACTTCAAAATTACCCATACTGTATGTAGTTATAGGAAGACAATAGCTCTCCTTGTTACAAGAAAATATGCAAGGTAGTTTTTTATTTACATGTTCAATTGAAAAATGTATTTTATGACAAAATGTAAATGGAATCTGATTGAATAATTTTTAATATAGGGAGGATAGCACTTTCTCTGTGACAGCATGACCATGGAGTTCTATCCATGAAAGCCCTCTAGTACTTATTCTCTTCACTGATTTCTTTGCTATTCCTTATGCACTCCCTGTTTTGTAAAGCTTGTTTTCAATATTAAAAATAATAATAATAATTGGAGGAAAAAAAGTGCAATTTTCAGGAAGGAAAGGATTAGAAAGGATTCACCATTTTTTCCCTTTCGCTGAAAGGCATTTCATACCATACTCTCTGTATAGTCACCATAAGCAATCCCTGTGCTATTTGCTGTACTATAAAGGATAGTGCTCTCTTCATTTAGTGTGAAATTATGAAATATGATGCAGTGACTTCAACAGAAGACATTTTCCAAAATAGTCTGGTGATAAGAGCACTCTTCTCAGAATTAGTAGATGTATATTTATATCCCTTCAGAAAAAAAAGGAAGTTAATCTATGAATGAGGCTGTCTGCCTTAAACCCTCCCAAGTCCCAAATGGCAATTTTGTTCACCTCCTTTCTTCGCTCTGCCTGGCTGTAGCACAGGGCACTTCCCTTCTAAGTTGCAAGGCTTTTTGCCAATATTACTGGAGTCATCCATAAATTCTCAGAACAGCCTGCCTGAGGGAAATCACTGGCTGTGTCCTGAGTGCAGCACAGTACAGCCCAGCATTATATGGACAACCACTGCACACTAAGTGCAAGGATTTGATCTCATCAGGTTTATAGCTATCACTAGCCATCAGTTATGGGGGAGGTGAAGGTGCCTTCTTTTTACACAATAGCCTAGCAGCTGTAGCAGACTGGATTCATCAGTCTCAGAGTATCCAACACCACCTTGAGATATAGGCCCTTCTCTGCAGAGTTGACTTTAAGCTCTACCAATAATTGACTATTCTATATTAAATAAAACAAAAAAGGAAAAAAATGATTACCATTGCTATCTTCATACCCCAGAATTATATCCTGTGGTGTTCCATGTAGTTAGCGGTAGTTCCCCGGATGCTCAATAGAGCAGGCACCGAAATTCAGTGGATCGGATATCTTTTGGTCTAGTCAGCATGTGAGCAGAAAATAAGGATTGTCACAGAATATCCCAAGTTGGAAGGGACCCATAAGAATCATCGAGTCCAGCTCCTGTCTCCTCACAGGACCACCCAAAAATCAGACAGTATGTCAGAGGGTTTTATCCAAATGCTTCTTGAACTCTGGCAGGCTCGGTGCTATGACCACATCCCCAGGGAGCCTGTTCCAGTGCCTGACACCCTCTTGGTGAAGAACTTTTTCCTAACATCCAGACTGAATCTCCCGTGTCACAGTTTCATGCCTGACTGGTCCTAGTCAGGTCTCACTTGTGTGGAGTACCCATCTTTGGAGGTTTTCCATCCCACCTGCTTCTGTCCACTGACTAGACAGGAAAAAGATTCCTATTCTAAGACATTCACTGCCAGGACTGCTTACCCCAAATCTAAACAAAGCAAGGCAGCTGAAATTTAAAGAAGTGAATCCTTTTCCATGATTTCCATGATTCCATAAGACTTGCATCTTATGTGAGTGCTATAATGATTGAGCTGTTGAAATAGAAAGGTAATTGCTTTTACTGCATTAATTTCTTTTGCCTGTCAAGCCCTCAGCAGAGTTAATCCATGCCCATATGTCAGTCTCAGTTTTGAAATGTAGAGATCTTTGACTCTTACTCAGAAATTAGTTAATGAGTGCCTTACTGTCTTCAGAGTGTAAAGGCTATTACTTTCTATAGGGTGGGTAGCCTGAGAAATGTTGACTTCTAGGCACCGCTTTGTGTTAGTTTTGTAATCATAATAGTGCAACAATCAGTAAAGCTGCTAATGCCTGCAGAGCCAAGGGCAGAATGCTGATCTAGCTTTGGTAATAGCATTATCAGAGCCTGTGACACTTAACCAAGTTACTCCACAATTTTATTTAACACAGAGTGATGCATAATTATTGCTACACTTCATCTATCAAGTACAAAATCATAAAACGAAATATAGAAAAAATACTACTTCAGGATTTTTAAAAGAAAAATTAACTTCTAAACCTTCCATAACTGTATTGCTATTACTCATTCATGTTTATATCCATTTGCTTTTCTTCAATTTCCATGACCACTTTTAATTATATTTTCATTGTGTATGAGAAATGCTTGTATTTCTTTCCCTATATTTCTCTGTTACTTTCTCTGTCTCTCAGAAAGGTATAGTACTAAATTCACTATTTTAATCATTTTTCTTTGGAAATATTTTATTTTCTAACTGATTGGGATTTTGAAGAAATGTTAAGAAGCTTCCAGGATATTTACATAGCTACAAGGTAAGCACTGGAAATAAATCAATTTGCATTTATGCATGCAGAGCTCCTGGAAATCAAATTTTAACTGTTGGCGAAACCAAAGTTTAACTGTTACTATAACACTCCTTTGTCCAGACTGATCTTCAAAATGCCAGCTGATGAAGATTGCACAGCCTGTTGTCCTAGATACTTTTTTTTTCTGAGAAATATTTATTCTTCCATGGTAGCCTTTTGCAAATACATTCTGTGTAGTTTGAAATACTGTCACTTCTTCACACAGTTATTCCTTCTCAGCTGTGCATCTTTGATTCCTTTCACTCAACCCCTCAGTGAAGCTTGGAAAGCAGTCTAGTAAATTTACTCTGCAAACCCTGGGTATGTACCAGTCAGCTTAGTAGTCAATTTTTCCACCTTTGATGGGATAATGGGTATGCATCATATTCTCAGATTGTGAACTCATTAAAAGGATAGTCAGGCATTTGAATATGTGCTGATGAAAATGTCCGATTGCAGCTATCAGTCAAAAATTATGTGAATTAGGGACACTCTTGGGAGGATTTTACATCCATAAAATAAATTGGTACTTTATAATATATACAACCATTCTCCCATAAGCTTTATGTAATTTTGGATGAGTTTCCAATTAATTGCAACACGATGAAATTCTAGTGTGTTGTATATGAAAATGAACTTGACAGCATCCATGAAAATTTAGGCTTCTCAACTAAAGAAGTCAATCCAATGCTTTTTCATCAGTGAAGCTGGAATGATCTTTGGCTGCTGAGAATCTCAACAGGAAGCTGTGTAGTAGAGATGTGGGTGTGCATGAGCATGAATATAACACAACAAGAAGATAAAAAAGTATGCAAAACAAGAACAGTATGGGTTGCTCATCCAGATGATCACAAAAAAAAAAAAAAGAGAATGTTTAGTTGTTACAAACTGGAAAACAGCAAATGGCCCTTTCCTTGTAAATGACTTACTACCTATCTCCCAGATGGCCCTTTTCATGCTTCCCTTTGGAGCTGCAGCATGCATATTGCTGTGTTGGTGGGGCTAGCCAGGGGAGGAGCAGAAAGCTACTGCGCAGGCATTGGCTGCAGTAGGTACTCTGTGGTGCGTTGTGGTGCCAGCCTCAGTGCTCCTGTATGCACACTGTGCCCCGTGAGAGAGGAAGATAACACTTGAAAGGTTTTTATTGATGGTTATGGAATTGTAGAGATGGACTGTACCCGTAGTAAGAGCTGGCCCTGCTTCTTATGTCACTTAGCAAACTATGTGCATAGCTTAAATGTGTTTAATTTGTCTCTAACCTTAACCTTTGCCAAGTTGTTCCACTGGTGTAAGAGTACCATGCTTTTTCAAACATCTAAAAAGCAGCTAATTAGAATTTCTTTTTATTTCTTCCATGCTGTGTTCCATCATACATTTCAACACTTGTCATTTTGTTCTCAGTCTCCAGGAGGAAATGCAGAGATCCTCTCATTTGCATAATTTCATATGGGTAATCAAAGAACATGCCATGGAGGAGGATTCAAGAATTAGAATTTATTGTTGGTTTAATTAATGCTTTAACGATCTAATCAAAATATAATAACTACTGATTTTTACTCCAGTTATAACAGTGCTAATAATACAGTTTGTGTTAATGCTCATTAGTAATACAATGAAATCAGTAGCTGCAAGTCTTCTGATTTTAATTCCTCACCTCTCCAGTCACCCATAATCCTGGGTCAAGGGCCTCTGATCATCAAACAGGATGATCTAGTAAGTTTTCAGCATCCTAGTTCTTCACAAGGAATACAGCATCAGTGGTGAGGTAGGGTTTCTTCCCTGCTACTGAGTTCGCTCAGAGTTATTTTTTTAAATCTATTTCAACCTCACTTTTGGTAATGGATTACACTTTTTGCTTCCTTGTTGATCCATAGGCTGTTAGATTGCTTAGTTTTTTTTTTTTTTCCCTGTATGGTATTATTTATTTTGGGGAAGACGAACTACACAAGTGAAAATCTAAGGAGAAGTTAAGCTTAAAAAATAATAATTAAAAAAAGTCAATAACCTAAGTAAACAGAAAAATCTAATCAGAAATTTACTGTTGGAATGGATAGTTTATTCCTCTGATTACCTTAAAAGTAGTATTTCAGAGACACTTTGATCTTTCTCTATAGCTAAAAGTAATAGAACAACCTGTAAAACAGGTACTAATTTTATAGATCTATATTTGTACAATTTATCTATTATAACTTAAAAATTAAATATTTTTTCAGAAATTATTATCAACTAATATATTGTTACGTGCCGTTGCTATGATTACACAGAGGTTAAATCGGTCTGGGGAAGAAAATCAACTTCACTAGAACCAACAAAATACCAGTTAAGTCTTCCATTATACCTGTATGTGCTAGTGATTTTTCACATGCCAACACTTCACTTTGCTCCCATGTGTTTTTTCAGTGACAAGAAAGCTGAAGAGTGAAAAATGGGAGGGATGTGTGTATGAGTTAGAGAAGAGCAGACGGAGAATTCAAGTAGGAATGTGAAATAAGCCCAAAAGAAAGTACTCACTGCTGCTGGAAGAGGAGAGCTGGATAGAAGTGGCTCCTGTGGTCAGGAGACCTTTTCAGGGTGTTGAGCCTTTGGCTGTATTTCAATCTGAGGGCTCTCTTCTCCAGTCTCTCCAGTCAGCTCCCTGTTTGTACCATTAGATCGCTTTCTTGCTGTCCTCCTCTTCGTGTGCTTCTGCTGCCTTGTCTACCTCCTGGCTTCTAACTGTGCCCAGTGGGATCACAACATACATAACGACAAGTGATATGAAAACAGAAATGTCATTAAAAACACATTCCACTTGAGATGACAGATGCTTTATTTGTTAAGTGTATCAACATTTCATGATGCCATTAAAAGATGGAGAACCTTACTGGTGGATTTCCACAACTTGAACTGAAGGGATTACATCTAACATTGGCTGTAGAAGTGTTTGCTAATAATGATCACAGTCCTGTCATTTTCATTATCCTTAGGGTACAGAAAAGTTCTAGGGTTTTCCTAACTGCTGTCGTTGTGTTTTGACATCTTTTTATCTTCCTTGTGGCACGCACGTATCTGTGTTTAATTCACTTTTTTCTTCAAATAATTTTTCTTTCTTTATAAATATGTCACTAGTTATTCTGCTCATTTTACTTTAATATTTATGTTAAGGTCCTGTGTTTTTTCACTTGAGTGTTTTATCAGAACTCTTGATGTCAGTGAAAGATATGCTCAAATTAACGCAATTTGGGCCATATATTTAAGGAGTATGTGTACAGATTTGCTTATAAACTCTGAAGAAAAGATTTGGAGTAAGGTGATGTTTCTGTATTTATCAGTGATTTATATAATGATGTAGATGAGATGATCAGATTCATAATTTTCCAAGGAATTATGAACACATTCAAGTTTTAGTACCTTAACACTGTGCTTTAGCATTGGGTCACATTGGAGAGCCAAAAAGTTTCAGAACATATTAATGTATTCCAGCATGCCTATATTGATTATGAAAAATAGCATTTTAATGTTTGTAAGAAATATTTATAACATCACACTGTAAAGAATTCATCAGAAGGCAATCAAGACAGATTAGTGGTTGAGGAGTACATAAAAATAGAAATGCAATTTATTTTAACCTTATCATAATAAACATAAGTAAATACATTTTTAATAAAGGATAGACCTGCTGTCATTGGAAAAGAGGAAAAAATACAATATCTAAATTATGTTCATTGAACTTGCTGTGTCTCATCCTGAGAACTGAATAGAAATTTAAATGATCAATTGTGTAGATTGCAGGCACAGTTACTTTATTAATGTCTGTTATTATGCATACATATATACATCTATATATGCATACACAGATGTAGTGCGCTTTAACCTACTGGATCAACACTTTTTGCTTAAACTTTGATAGTACTTTAACATTCTTTTTGTTTGAAGGATCATATGGATTTTATTAAATAGAAAGTATACTAAAACACAGCTTTTCTTCCACAGTAAAATTTAGATTTTTAAGAAGACAAAGGATAAGGTAACATGGTACTGTTTGTACACACCCTCTCTTGGAATAAACTTATTTACACCCATATATTAGTTGAGATCTTAGACACTGTGAGAAACCAGCTTCTAGGGCTTGTTCTAAGTCACGTCTCTGACAGATACTGCTGCTAAAATTCACTCTTATCTTCCAGTTCACTGTTCCCCTTGTGTTGGTGTACAAAGGATGAGGTGCTGCAATCTTCATTCATTTGACTCTTTGATGATTGGGCTATTCTGGCATTATTTATTATTATATTATTTTTATATTTTATAAATATATATTTATATTTTTATATTTTTATATTTATATATAATATATAATATAAATTTATATTTTATAATTTTATATTTATATTTTTATATTTATATTATTATTTATTATTATTATTCTGGCATTATCTTATGATGTGGGCTGTAAATTGCTGTGGTACCACTAAAAGTGCAGTAATTCTACCTTTTTGAACATAGTTTCTAAGATCTATTAAATGGGCTGCAATTCTGTGTAGTTATACTGATATTTGAAAATCTAGATATTTTTGTTGTTGAAATCTCTATCAACTTTTTTGTGAAGTCAAATTATAAGTAACATGAGTAATGAACACCTCCAACAAATACATTTTTAAATACTGTATTTTTTAATTAAGTCTATAAATTAAAATGCTGTAGTTTATAGCGGAAGGCTACAATAGTAGTGATCACATCATAATTTTTTTGTTCGAAGTCTCATATGAAGGAACGAATCTTGTCTTCTTTACTCTGTGTAGCACATCTTTGCACTTTGTATTGGCCTGTGATCCAGACCTCTGTGCTATCTTCAGTGGCATTGACCTTAAGATTATTGTTATTTATCTGTACAATATCAATGTAATTTGAATGCTGTAGAGAAAGCACACAGCACATGGAAAACCTTGGAAAAATTCTGATTTTCCTTATGAGCTCTTGGAGGTGTACATTACAGTACACAGATGGCTGCAGAATATCAGCCTTTATCAGGTACATCATAGTTTTCACTGAAAACCAGGGAGCACAGAGTGCAAATACGTCATATCTTTCTAGTGTTCGGTGGAGCAGAAAATCAGATATCATCTCTGTCATGATTTAAGTGATTTACGTGGAGCCATTCATATGAAATGAGTATGTTTTGAGTGTGGTGACAGTGTGCAACCAGGGTCTAATGTATGTGAACTATTCTGATGATGAGACTTGAGACCTGTTGTGGTAGTTTTACTCAGGTGGGCAGCTGAGCTCCACCACAGCCTCTCTCTCACTGTCCCTCCTGAAAGGGAAAGGGGAGAAAATACAATGAAAACGGTTCAAGGAGTGATATAAGGACAGGGAGTTCACTCAACAATTATAGTTACTGCCAAAACAGACTCAGCACAGGGAGATTAATAAAATTTATTGCCTATTACTAACAAGCTAGAGAAGTGAGAAACAAAGAAACCCAAAACACCTTCCCCCCAACTACCCTCTTCCACCTCCTCCCCCCAAGCAGCACAGGGGAATGGGGAAATGGGGGTTGGTCAGTCTATAGCACTTCATCTCTGCTGCTCCTTCACTCCCTGCCCCTGCTCCCCGTGAGGTCCCTCCCACGGGATGCTGTCTTTCCTGAACTGACCCTGTGTGGGTTTTCCACAGGCAGCAGCACATCAAGAACTGCTACCATATGGCTCTGTACCACAGGGTCCATCCCTCAGGAGCAAACTGCTCCAACCTGGGTCCCCCACGGGCAGCAGCTCCTGCCAGGTCACCTGCTCCTGTGTGGGCTCCTCTCTGTGGGCTACAGCTCCAGCCCAGAATCTGCTCCAGCAGGGGTTCTCTACAGGCTCCAGCCTCCTTCAGGGCAGATCCACCTGCTCCACCGTGGTCTCCTCCATGGGCTGCAGCATGCAAACCTGCTCCACCATGGACACCATGGGCTGCAGGGGGAAGACCTGTTCCACCATGTGGGCCTCTCCAGAGGTTGCAGGGGTTCATCAGCTCCAGCACCTGGGGCACCTCCTCCCACTCTTTCTTCACTGACCCAGGGGTCTGCAGGGCTGTTTCTCACTCCTTGCTCTCCTAGCTGTTGTAACCCAGCAGTTTTTTCCCCCCCTTTCTTAAATCTGCTCTCACAGAGACACAAGCAACATCATGTATTGGCTTGGCTCTGAGCAGTGGTGGGTCCCTTTGGAGCCATCTGAAACTGTCCCCTTCTAACATGGGTCAGCTTCTTGATTCTTTTCACAGAGGCTACCCCTGCATTCCCCCACTACCAAAACCTTGCCATGTAAACCCACTACGCATGTGGACAGCGAGGTGAGTGCTTGGCAAAAGGGAAAATCGAGCACATGGCTTGGTAGCTCTGCTGTTAGGGAAGGAGTGAAGCAAGGTTAATTCTGTAAGATCTAGGATGATATTTTAAAGATTCGGAAGAAGCATTGTGTTCAAGACCACTTTTAAGGCAACCTCAGATCTTTGGGTTTTTATCATCTGCCATATATTCAGTGCAGTGAATGAAAATGTTTTAAAAGCATATTTAAATCAAAAAGAAAAATCACCGGCATACAGAAGATACTTCTGTGTTACTGGACCAGTTTTTGCCATGGTCATTTTGACTTCATTGTGACATGACTACCATTATGCTGTGCTGAGGTTATTTTGTGCCTCCTGTCATTACAGTATCTTCCATCACTCTGTTTAATTAAGGGACTAACATCTGCTGTGAGGTCATTTTCTTCTTTCTGCATTACCCATGACTTAATCAGTTTTGTAGTATGACAAACATAACACAGTGCAGAATAATTCATAGCATTGGCTATAAATTTGATAGCAATAATGTTTACATTGTTTTTGTAATTTATTTATACATTTTTCCTAGTTAATAGCCAGATTGGACTATTAGAATGTTTGTTTATGCTTCCTTCAACTTGCTTCTTTACAATTATGATCCTAACACCAATTACTATAAATAATTATCTTTCTTTAAACCAAAAAAAAAAAGTGATCATTACTCTACTAGTTTATTTTCCAGCTGAATCATGAATTCAAAATTAATGTAATGTGAACACACAGTACTCATCTTTCCTGCCTCAGTTCAGTATGAATTCATACACAAGGAGCAGCTGAATTTATTTACATTGCAGAGCAATCATTTTTGCAAATTACAGGTTTTATTTAAGGTAACACTATGACAATGATTTGATATCCTAATAAAAGTATTTCAGAACATTGTGTGGTTTATTGAAGAATACTTATGGTTATTTACGAAACCAAACTTCCATTGTGTCTGATGACCACCTTTTGCCTTAAAAAAAACAATTTTAAACAGTCACAGTGGAAAGCATGTCCCAGTAGCACAAGGCATGAGGATGTAATTCACTGTGGAATTTCACTGCTGCTGTACTCACAATACCTAATATCTATAAAGCAGTTTGAGGACTGTAATAATTATCACTAAGGATTTAGAGTTTTACTTATGTTATCAGTTTTTCACACAGAACAAGGGAGATGTGTTAAAAAAAAAAAAAACAAAAACAAAAAACCAACCAACCAAACAACAACAACATAAAAGGCCAAAAAAATCTTAAGAGTATTTGCTCATATTTCCTCATCTTTCCTGCCTGCATTTATTAGGAATATGAAAAACATTCATCTGCTAGCAGGAAAGAAGGAGTAAAACATGATAAAATGTGCCTGAACCATAAATAAAACTAGTGACTTTATTTAATAGAACATGGTTATTAACGTTATGTTATGAAAAAGCTTGATTTTTAACCATCTGTTTTTATGATTTAATTCATATATGGGAGAAACTTTCTAAAAATTAAGAAACAGGTTTTCTGACATTGCGTAATTTTGTGATAGATTAATATTTATCAGTTGCTAAGGATGAGAGTTTGATCTCGGGTTCTGACTAGAGAATATCACATTGCCTTGACTGCCAAAATAGGTGCAATACCATTTAGGACACTACCCAAGCCCAGGAGAGAATGCTGGTTCACTTCTCTCTTTCTTGCCATAAGCAGGAAAGCAGGTGAGCAGTGTGTAGGATCAGTCTTTCTAAACTGAAAATCCATTCAGCTGGTTTTCTTCTGTAGATTGTTTTCTCCTCTTGTTGCTTCAACATCCTTCTCTCTGGATGACAGTTTAAATCTGCCTTCTTTGTATCCCTTCAAAAAGCTCCTGAAATAACCTTTTTAGTAGCTATTGTTCTTCCTATAAGTTTCATCAGTGATTTTCTCTCTTCTTTTTGCACCAAACAGGATATATGTTTCTGCCTTCAGATCTCTTCGCAGCCTATTCTCTGATCTGCCATTCCACTCAGCCATTCATCATTCATTACTGAGATGCCATATCCCAGCTAAGATCTGCCTGCCAAGCTAGCCTTTATCACCCTTGTCACAGATTCTCAAGGAAATGTTTTCATGCTCTTTCATTGTTAATGCCATGTTAATACCTGTAAAGTACATCTCAATCCCCACACCTTTAATCATTGCAGAAAGTTCTCCTCAATAGTGACAGCAACAAAATACTAAGCAGCAACAGATGAATTATTATATTATATATTTCTGTGGTGATATATGCCATTCCATTGTTCAAAACAGGGGCTTCCTGCTTACCTTTTTACCTAGTTTCATGTTATGAGTAATATTTCAAAAAGATAAGTCTCTGTTGGTAGTGACTGTATCCATTCTACTATTCATGTTTCGTATTGGAAAGTAGTTCTTAAACTTTAAATAAACATTTCCATTTGTATCTCTTTCCTAATTTTTCCTATAATGCTACTTAATTATGTATGTAGCAATAGCTGTATTATGTATATTTAGTATTTAAGTACTAAGAACACAGCATAATGGGCCGTTTTTTAAAGCATGTGCCCTGCGGTGTAGTTTTTAGTCCTTAATCCTTATATTTGAATAGGGCCCAGGCTCATTTAAATGGCTAAGAGAAAAGAGGAAGACATGCCTAAGAAGACATTTCTTAGTCAGACTTCTTATCTTCATGTTGCTAATGACCTTTCTGTTTGTATAATATTTGCATTTTTCATGTAGCCATTTAAAAGTCATAATGCCGTTACCTCATCCTTCTGCAGATACCTTCTGAAGTGTCATCTCCACTTTAGTGCCACCAAACACTGTGGCATGACAGTCTGCAGGTAGGTGGCAAGCTGAGATTTCTCCCAGTACATAAAATACGTTGTTTTGATGTAACTGCAAATTCCCATTCCCTCACTAGCATCTTGGTTTCTGTTCTCCTAATGTGTCTCATTTCATAAATTGATGGGAAACTATCAGGAACAGGTTCTGTATGCTTTTTTTGTTTTGACTTGTTTTGTTTTGACATATAGTGCTTAAAGTAATGTAGAGCAGATTTGTTTCTGGAACCAGACTCATAGTCTTTACAATATTATTGAACAGCTTTGCTTTAAAGATTTACAGTCTCCAGAATAGTTAAACCTTTTCAGAATGTTATTCTACTTTTATTTTTAATATAATTTTATTATGCTTTGTACTATTCTGTACCTGGTATAATACATTCTATGCCCAGAATTCATATAACTGAATTGGTTGCTTGCCTGATTAGATACTTACACTCCCTCAGAAATCTTGTTCTAAGAAGAAAATGCCCAGTCAGTTGAGCTTAGGTTTAAGTTTAGAATAAGGTGCCTTTTCAAGCTTTAAGAGTAGGAACTAGGCTCCTAAATAACACCATGGTTTTGAAAGTATCACCCTTCTTGTTTAGTGCCAACATTAAAAATAAATAAATAAATAAAAGTACTAATCAGTGAAACATTTTATGTTTTACCAAGTGAAGGAGAAAATATGATGTGATTCTGCGATTCTGACCATTGCAGAGAGAGATTCGGTTCTAACACAACAACTAGGTTTATTTGGGATCCAGATGTGCATTTATCCATTTGTTGAACTCTGTGTTTAGGAAATAAGCAGACTTCAACAAAGGTTTCCTTCTCCCTTATGAGAACTAAGTGTACATGATAAAAAAAAAAAGAAGAAAAAAAAAGAAAAAAGAAAAAAAGAGTTAAGTATGTGATTAATTGTTGTTTGTGTACAAAGATCAACAATAGAAGAAAGAAATATTGTTGCTATGTGTGGAAGATTTGTTGCCTCAAGTTCTTACTGTGATACCAGTGTAAAGAAGATGAAGTATATGAAGAATAGTCCTTTTTCTTTAAACAGTGGTATTGAAGAATGTAGTAGGTGTTCATTGCTCAGATACCACTGGTTGGGATTTTGCATAACAAGAAAAATGGAGGGGCAAAAGCAGGGAAAGAAGTCAATTACTTCACTTTCACTGAAAGCAAGTCTTGCGTTCTCCTTGGCTTTTTCTGGCTGTTTTCCTAATGGTACTAAAGAAAAGGTGTTTCTTGATCTGTGTGTATTTGGTGAAATCTCATCTCCAAAGAACACTTTTATTCTACAAATGAAACTATGTTGGTGCAATGATGGGAATCATACAAGTTGTATACAGTTGGATCTACTACTAGAAGTTTATGATCCAGCCTTGGCCTTATACATAAACATTAAGGGCTAGGCTTCAGAAGATATTCAGTCATCTGACTCATTAATTTCAGTTAGAATTAAGCACTTAAATACCTTTAAAATCCAGGGCTAAATTCGTTTTTCCTTCAACATGGCAGTTTTAGAATGTATCTGTTAACACTAATTTGTTTTTATATTTCTATTTAACTTAGGGCTTTCACAGTAGGTTTTAATGTTTATCCCCATGGCATACAGTTGTTAGAGCTGCTATCACACAAGTAAAAGACTGCTACACTTCCATGATGTCTTTTGTTTACTTCATTCTGCACTGCTTATGATTTGGTTTTGTCAGTTAAGTGTTTCTACTGACTCTTACACGTGACTTTCTCAGACACTTCTCCTTTAATAAAAACAGCGTAGTTTCTTCTGAAACATTTATTTTCAAATCCTTAGAATTTTTCGTCATTAAATATTTTCTGTATGGTATAAGGAAGAGAACATTAAAAGAGGACAATAGACAATACCCAAAATACAGTATACATCACAAAAGTAAATCTGCTTATTTTATATTTCCTCTTGGCAGATAGCCAGACAGCCACTTACTTATGACAACTTATATTATTCCAGGGATTTCAGTTAACTACATGAATGATTATACCATTTTTTGCTTGTATATATGAGTCTGTCTTCATATTATAACAGTAGCGTAGCCTATAATTTGTGTACTGCAGTGTTAATTGGTAAAGATGTAGACTGTAGCATTTTTTGAAATATGTGGATTAATGCAGCCTAAGTCACTGGAGTGTTCATGGTAGCAGTATCAACTTCTAGACAGAAAAGCTAGAAAACAATAGCTAGAAGGAATAGCGTATTATTTATAAGATGATGTTTGAAAATCTGATTTTTATTTTTTATTTTTGCCTGCTAATGTTTAATCCAAACAACATTTTCTATTAGCTAATTGATAACTTTTTTATTTTGATTACAGAGTGATATGTTTTTCTTGCACTGTTCTGAACTACTGATAGATGGACACATGAACTAAAATGTAACTAACCTTTTTTTCAAAAGCTGAAATAATTCTATGGGAAATTCTTTTAATGTCTGTTTGTATAATTTCAGTTGTACTAGTGTTTTTGAAGTAGGATATTGCTATTATCTGAATTACTGAGCCAGCCTCATTTGTTTTCTTGACCTTGCTTGACTATGATGCGTTGGATTTTCAAAGATGCTGTAGCACCACAGTGGTATTTAACATGTAGCCTGTTCTTAAATTCCATTTATATGAAGGATGTTATCTGATATACTGGATTGTCTCTGTTTAGTTTTACCTTTGGCAGGTTCCTTGTAGGACCTGATCTTGATATCTTCAGTTCTTTGGTTTGCTACAGCTTCCTTTATCAGGTGTTGCTTCTTTGCAGTAACACTAACCAGTTTGTGTCCTTCACGGTTTCCTCTGCCATATTTGAGATATTAGGGTCGGTTTTGATAGTATGTTTAGCCTTTGCAGACTTATCTCTCAGGTTTTACTGTTTGTTTTCGAATCTTCATATATAAATCCCCTTTCTCAGAAGAAGCTGTTAAGGAAATGACATGGCCACGAGAGAAAGGCAGAAATGACCTAACCTCAGAGTGAACCCCACCCAATATATTTAATCATAAAAGAAATTAAATGAAATTCAGAATGACTAAACTGTAATTCTTATTGTACATGGTTCTGATCCATGCAGAATAAAACTGTCTAAGTATATTAAATATACCTGGGAACATTCATTGGTACCGCAACTAACTGCCATGAAAATTGCTGGATCCATGCTATTAATTTCTTTTGCTGTCCAAAATAGAGAGTGCATACAGACATTTTATTGCAGATGGCCCCTGACTTTTGATAGTGTTCTCCTCAGCCATACCCCAAAATTGTCTGGGAGAATGCTAGTGAGTCTAAGTCCTGCCAGTTCTCTTCTGACAATTCAGTGATATAGTTGGTCAGGTTCCAGTTCACACTGACACTGCCTGATGCTCAGGGATTTTGTAATTTGAAGAAACCACTGGTTAACTTGTAATGTGAAAATATCATCCACTCTTCTGTCTTTTGCAGTAGCTTGGTCACAAACAGTGAGAGAAGATAGATGGTCTCTCCAGTGCTCCTGAGTGTCCCCTGCACTCTTATACACATTAATTTGTTAACCTGAATATATACTCCCAATCAGGATAGTGCTACGTGTCCTCACCCTTCCAGGAGGAATTGTCAGGCTTCTGACTGTCTTGGCGTAATTTCAATTTTCCTGTCTGAGAATTGCCAGACTCAGCTTTTTCTCTGTACTGGCATGTTTAAATAGAAAGACATCATATAAACCTAAGGATATTGAGAGAGGAACCAGGTTTATGAGCAGGTTAAATTTAGTTCAAGGAGACACAAATCAATGTATATTTTAGTGTTTATGTATGTATGTGTGTATGTATGTATATTATAAACCTATATATGTAAAAATAAATTAACTTTTAACACTGAGTTCAAAGTATGCTTAATCGATGAAAGGGTCTGCTTTTACACATTTCTTTTTCAGCTCTCCTTCAGAAACAATTCTGTTTCTCCTCTCTATTTGATATTTGGGCTTGCTCTCCACCTCAGGCACAGTCTTCAGATTTGTTCCCTTGATTTCTCACGTCCTGCCCAATAACCTGCTGTCTTCTTCAAACAGAAGATTGACAAAGTATGACATGAACTTTTGCCTTTCCTTTCTCTTCCTTTTTATTTTTTTAAAACTTGATTGATCCTGCCATCTCTTTTCCTGCTTATCTGCTTCTTATTTCCTTGAATGTCACTTGACCATCTTTTGACATCTCTCTCTCCAAATTCCCGTATTATTTGCCCCTACCTTCCAGCTTCATCCTGGATTCCTGTTTTTCCAGAAGCTTACTATAATGGAAAACAAGGTGTATCTACAGAGTGTCTAATATCTCTTTTATTTGCAAGCTGTCAGAGTGCTTCATTTTACTTTCTAGAACTGATGTGAAAGAAAGTCTTTTCAGCCAAGAAAGAATTTTAAACCATTGGAGGATTCTGAGAAACCAGGAGAAAATCAAAACGCAAATATTTCTTTGTGTCTTGTCTATCCTATCAGCCTTTTTTTTTATTTTCTTTTTTTTCTTTTAAAATTGTTCACACTTTCCATTGTCATTGAGGCATTAAAAGATCCATATTTTTTCCTTGCAAAATCCTTCTAAATAAGCACTTCTAAAATGGACATCAGTGTTCTCAGCACCCAACTGGGCAACCATGAAGCTGTGTCTGCAAGAACACACATGGTCCTTGTGATTATCAATAATTCTATCTCTTGGACAGATGTTTTCTGACTGAAACAAAATCTGTCATCTTTTTCCATTTCTCCATAAAATTGAAATGATGAATCTGTGAGAGCTGCCAGCTGTTGCTTGTTGCAGCATCCATCCTTAACAACAGGAAGGCTATATGATTTTTATCAGCATTAAAAAACAAACAAACAAAAAACACTGTACTTAGCCCTGCTGGTGTATTTTTGTATAAAATGGTTACAATTTATTGAGAAAAGGAACACTTGTACAAAAATCCTGAATTCCTCATTGGGTTGCAGTTCTTGTGTTGAACTGAGCCAGAGCAGAACTGTTTTGCAGTGGAACAGATTGTCTTGCAACACAGTGTTCCCCTGGACATTTTCTTCTTTAAGAATGAGCCCTTGGCATTTTGTGAACTCAAGAGGCTCTTTCCTGTGCTAATCAAGGCAGCTGACAAACTCTTCATCATGCTTGAATCAATACGGGTTAGCCCAATTTCTTTCTGTGCCATGTGCATTCTTAGAAGCAGCAACAGATTGACAGATGTTTCTTTTTATCAGGTGCTGGGATCGTCAGTGACAGAAACATAACCAGACGAAAGGTTTGTTAGTTTGAGACATAAAATGCAGGCAAAATGAGCAATTTCTTTCAACATTTTCTTTGTGAATTGTATTTTTCCCTGTTTATTAAATATTTCATGATGTGTAAACCATAGTAGTATAAGCCATTTCATCTGAACGTGGTTAATTAGGATGTTTATTATGAAGCAGGACAGTTCTCAAATCTGGCCAGCCTTAGAGAGTTTATAGTTGTTTAACTAGCGTGCTAGGGGAAAAAAAAAAAAAAAAGAGAGAGAGAGATATCTCAGCAGAAGAACTTATTTATGTGCCTGGTAATGAGCAGTAATAGTGAGTTAATTCACAAAGATGACTTATAAAGTGGAAGAGACAGGAAGGAAGAAAAGATGTTAACAGACACACAGAAGTATAACAAGCATTTTCATTAGCTTGACAAGTCTAAGCATGGCAGTTTTCCTTTTCACATTTACAATTAAAGGCTTACCTGCCAGATACTTTTACTGGAGGAAAGAATTGCTTCTAAAGAAAAGCAGGGCATATGACTGTAGATAGATTTGTATGGCTAACTTCTAGATGGCAAATAAAATTGCATTAAATTGGTGGGAAAAAAAAAAAAGCTGAAAAGTTCTGCTTTTTAGATTAAATTTAACGTTTTGATTCAAGTACTTTTTAAAATTTCCATTTTAGTTCTTCTATTTTACTTCTTTATCTTGTTCTACACAACTATTATTAGGTTCGTTTTACGTTACCTGGTTGCTTTACATTATTCACTAAGCAGTTTAGTTATATATATGCTAGTAAAGAGGAAGGCAATTAAGAGCCTGTATAGTTCTAGTAGCAGCCTATGGGCTCCTACATCAAATAACATTTCATTACATCTCTTCTCATTCATGTAACCTGTGCCTCTGTATTTTTCATGTATTTAGTATTTTCACGTTCTGGGGAAAAAGAAGAGAAATGGCATGTCTTTTATAGGAATTCTAAGGAAAGATTTCCAATGAAATACAGTTATTTTGTACAAATCAGTGGTCAATTTCATAGAAAGGCTTGGTTGGCAAGGGACCTTAAAGATCACCTACTTCAAACCAGCCTGCTGTGGGCAGGGATGCCACCCACTAGTTTAGGTTGCCCATGGCCTTGTCCAACCCTATCTTGAACACCTCCAGGGATGAGGAATCCATGACCTCTTTGGACAACCTGTTCCAGTGCCTCACCACCATTTGACTAAAGAATTTCCTCCTGACATCTAACCTACATCTCCCCTCTTTTAGTTTCAAACCACTCCCCCTTATCCTATCATTGAACACCTGTGTTAAAAGTTGCTCTCCATCTTTTATATAAGCCCCTTTTAAGTATTGAAAATCTGCAATGAAGTCACCCTGGAGCCTTCTCTTCTCCAGGCTGAACATGCCCAGCTCTCTCAGCTGTTCTTCATAGGAGAGGTGCTTCAGCCCTCTGACCAACCTCATGGCCCACCTCTAGATCTGCTCTAACGGGTCCACATCCTTCTTGTGTTGGGAGCCCCAGACCAGGACTCAGCACTCCAGGTAGGGCCTCATGAGGGCAGAGCAGAGGGGCAAAATCACCTCCCTCCACCTGCTGGCCTTCTGGGCTGCGAGCACACACTGCTGGCTCCTGTCGAGCTTTTCGTCCACCAGAACCCCCAAGTCCTTCTCTGCAGAGCTGCTCTCAATGAGTTCTTCTCCCAGTCTGTCCTCATGTCTGGGATTGCCCTGACCCAGGTGCAGCACCTTGCACTTGAAATTGTTGAATCCCAGGTGGTTCATGTAGGCCCACTTCTCAAGCTTGTCCAGGCCCCGTTATATGGCATCCCTTCCTTCTTTTGTACCAGCTGCACCACTCATCTTGGTGTCACCTGAAAACTTACTGAGGATGCACTTGATCACACTGTCTATGTCATTGGTTGAGATATTAAACAAGACAGACCCCTGAGGGACACCGCTTGTCACTGACCTCCACCTGGACGTAGAGCCATTGACCACCACTGTCTGGGTGCGACCTTCATGCCAACTCCTTTTCCACTAAATGGTCCACCCTTCAAATCAATATCTCTCCCATTTGGAGACCACAATGTCTTGTGGAACCATGTCAAAGGCCTTTCAGAAGTCCAGGTAGATGACATCGACTGGTCTTCCGTTGTCAACTGATGTAGTTACTCCATCATTGAAGGCCATCAGATTGGTCAGGCACAATTAGCCCTTGATGAAGCCATGCTGGCTGTCTCCAATCTCCTCCTTGTCTTGCATGTGCCTTGACACTGCTTCCAGGAAGACCTGCTCCATGATCTTCCTAGGCATAGAGGTGAGACTCATTGGTCTGTAGTTCCACGGGTCCTCATTCTGACCCTTTTAAAAATGGGAGTATTTGTCTGCCAGTCTCCTTTTCCAAAATAATATTTTAACATGTTGTCTAATTTCAGCCATGTATGATATACAGATAAAAATCCATGCATTTGAATTTCCTACATGTTGTTAAGAAGGAAGACTGGTCTTTGTGGCCAGGGGAGATATTCCAAAGTGGCCTTATTGAGGGAAAACACAGTGGCTCAGCACTCTTTCAGTTCTGAAAGGTAGAAAAATGCTTAAAGTAGCTTCTACATCAACCAAAATATCTGCTGCCTCCTTTTCTACCTAAGCAGACGAGAGATGTGGGAGGAAGCTGAGACGAAAAGGATACATAGATAAGAATATTATATAGGGAGACATAGTGAAAAATACTGGTCAGAAATCTATAGGAAATAGAAATTAAATAGTTCTCTCTGTCTGACACATATTTGTGGTAGTGGTAAGGTAAAAGCAATGCATGAGGTCATATATTTGGGAAAGAGTCATAACAGACTCTGGGAAATCTATCTCCCACAGAGCTGAAGCCTATCTTTTCCACACTGATACTACAATGAATCATAGAATCATAGAATCATTAAGGTTGGAAAAGACTTCCAAGATCATCTGGTCCAACCATCCCCCTACCACCAATGTCACCCACTAAACCATGTCCCTAAGCGCCACATCCAACATTTCCTTGAACACCCCTAGGGATGCCGACCCCACCAGTTACGTGGGCAACCCGTTCCAAGGCCTGACTACTCTTTCTGAGAAGAAATGTCTCCTAATTTCCAACCTAAACCTCCCCTGGCGCAACTTGAGGCCATTCCCTCTAGTCCTATCACTGATTATCTGTGAGAAGAGGCCGACCCCCAGCTCCCCACACCTTCCTTTCAGGTAGTTGTAGAGAGCAATAAGGTCTCCCCTGAGCCACCTCTTCTCCAGACTAAACAACCCCAGTTCCCTCAGTCGCTCCTCATAAGACTTGAGTTCGAGGTCCTACACCAGCTTTGTAGCCCTTCTCTGGGGATGTTTCAGGGCCTCAATGTCTTTCTTGTACTGAGGGGCCCAAGAGTGAACACAGTACTCAAGGTGTGGCCTCACCAGAGCTGAGTACAGGGGGACCATCACCTCCCTGGTCCTGCTGGTTACAACATTCCTGATACAAGCCAGGATGCCATTGGCCTTCTTGGCCACCTGAGCACACTGCCGGCTCATGTTCAGGCGAGCATCGATTAGCAGCCCCAGATCCTTTTCCTCTGCACATCTTTTAAGCCACTTTCCCCCAAGCCTATAGCATTGCATGGGGTTGTTTTGACCAAAGTGCAGGACCCAGCATTTAGCCATGTTGAACCAAACTGAGTTACACAGTACTTGAGGAGTGAACTCAATTCTCATGAGGCCTGTCATGGATTTTTATTCCATTTTTTAGATGTCCTGGGCCATGGTTTATGATATGCCTTGAAAATAATTGGCCTTGGAGTTGACTTGAAAATTTGCAAATTCGAATTGGGAGCTGAGAATTTATTTAGTCTTATAATAAGTTGCTGATGCATGTGCAGCATTTCAAAGCAGAGAAGAAATGCATCTATGAATTTTTGACAGTGTGAAAAATGATCACCAGCTACTGTGCCAATGTAGGCTCTTCCAGCCAGCTAGAGTTAGAAGTACAACTCCTAGGTCTGGGTGATACACTTCTGTAAGATCTCAATGTCAGCAAAGATTCAAAAATATGCAACAAATTAAACAGTTGTGTACGTTCCTCAGAAGCAGTTTTCACTGCCATTGTGAGCTTCTCAGGTTGCTTACCGAGTTTCCTAATTGTCAGCTCTCCTGCTTCCTCTGGACTCAGTTTCTAACTGCTCTGTGTCAGTGAGCTTGTCTGTGAGAATTGTATTCTTGGCATTTGAATCTATACTGTCTGATTAGTATGGCTGTTGACATGGATCTCAACATTCAGACTATTTTTTATTGAATAAGAAGCAGAGGATCTAGTGTGGAAAAAAAAAACAACAACAAACAACAACAACAAACAGAAGAAGTTTCCCATCACTGATTTTTGAATATGTGCCTGGAGCACACATATGCATATTATTTGAAAACATTGTCCTGCCCCTTTCTTTCCCTATGGCAAGATAAACAGCCTTTTATGTTTAGCAGTGATGAAGTGGGTGGCAGACAGGTTCAAATAGGCGTTCTTCACCTTTTAGAATTGATTCCTAGAAATGTACTTAGAGGAATTGAAGGATATTTGCAGGAAATGAAAGAAAGATCCTTGACATCTGTACATTCTCATTTATTGCTTTGGCCTCTGCAGTGAAAAGAAGTACTCTTAAGGCAAGGTGACAAGCCTATGAAAAAACATGCATCCTGTTTACTGCCATATGAGGTTGTAATACCACTCTAGGATGAGTTTTAATTTCCCATGTCAAATAGTCTGGTGTAATGAAATCACATTACCTGGTGATAACGTGTTTTCTTTCCTATGAAAACAAGTTCTCTTGCTTGAAATTTTGCTTTCTACGGTTGCCATAGAGAATCCTATTTCCAGGCAAGACCCAGGTTTCCTTGTTTTTGTTGAATGGTTTTGTATTGAATCAGAAGACTGTCTCTTATCTTGCCTCAGTTCCAAATGCTCTTTACCTTGTAGACATGGTAGCTGAGAACACTCGTTGTCACTTAAACTAAGGTTTAGCAGCTACACATATCTGCTATAAATAGCACTTGTTCCCTTTCTGGGGTGATAACTGGACTAGCTTCTGTATCCTTACATTATGGGCATTTCATTAAACTGAACAGGGACAATACACTGGCCAAATTGTTGTCACCTTGTTAACATGCCCCCTGTCATGTCTGCAAGTCAATGTTTTACCAGTTAATGCTAAGAAATGGCCTGAAGAGTAGTATGGGTGAGGAAAACCTAACTAGCCTGGTATTGGTATGAGTGTGTTCTGTCAAATTTAGTGAAATTCTACAGAAAAACACGAGAGACTTTATACAATAAAATCTATATAGATTTTAAAAATAATCTTAAATTGTATTCCTTTTTTCTACTTCCTCAATTTTAATTGCATAATAATAAGTATATGAGTTTATGTAGCTGAATAAGCCATGTATTTTTAGCTTTCACTGACAGTTTCTCCTGAAGAGGCAGTACTGGAAGTTAGATGATCTTTAAGTGTACATTACTGATACCCTGGAGCAAGGATCTATTTGTACAGACTTCAGAGTGGAGGCTCAGAGCAGATATGATCTCCAGTGTTTTTTTTGTTTTTTTAATATAAAAGGTGTTATTTGTAATTGTTGCTTCCACTCTGAAAAAAGGTAAATTAAAATGTACAGCAAGAGAAATCAAATATCAATTATGATGCGTTTGTAATAAGAAACAATGAGATCTTTTGGATGAATTATGAATTCCTGGAAACATCTAGTGAACCTCTGAATATCATTAAAATTGACCTTTGCCACAAAAAAATCTGGAATGTGTCTGTTGCCTGTGTAGTACTAATGAGTACCTGGGTGCAGCTTCTGTACAAATGTAACTCTTGCTTGTGATAAAATCAATGAATGTTTAAGAGAGAACATCACTCTAGATAGATATTGTGTATATGGTTATATATACCAGTACCAAATATTCAGTTTCTCTCTTTCATGATTTTTAATAGTTAAGAATAATAAATATATTTAATATATAATTGTTTGTTTTATACTGTATAGTAGCCAGAGCCAATCTTTTCTATTTGCTGACAGAAGCATGTTAGGAACCTAAGGTCTTATTTTGAGACACTGAAAATAATTTCCACCTCTCAGAAATTCCTCACAGTTACTTGGGGTTTCATTATCTCTTCCTTGGTGAAGAGTGACAGTTTTCCTGTCACTATTTCAGATACAGTCAACTTTCCAAGCTCAAGATCTGAGATCACATCCTAAATGGAAACTGCTGTTTCAAAGGTTTGTGAAGGCTCCTTTCGTATACTTTGATAACTGTGTGAGCTGAGGTTATTAGCTGATTAGTTGCATTGCTAATTGAAAAACAAAAGAGGTCAGTGAGAAGCCTGAGCTCCAAGCAAAATTTTATACCTGGTCTTTACTTCAGTAAGTTGTATTTATTCATAATTTTCAATTCTGTGTACTTTCAGATGTCAGTCTTATTCTGTAGCTATTCTGCCTCAGTACAGAAAAACCCTAAAGCATCTAAGTTAGAGCATGGAAAAAAAAAAAAAAAAGCCTACTGTTCAACTCACTCTCTTGCTCTGAGGACAGAATAGCAGACATTTTTATCACTAATAAGCTCTAGGACTGAGGAAGAAAGAGAAGGGCTTTTCTCCTTTATGGAAACTGTGAAGAGACAGAAAAGCTTCCTTTTTTGCTAGTTGCACCAGCTGTGGGTAGAGCGCCTTCTCAAGAATACCATCAGCTTTCATATAGGAAAGGATAGATAATGAATATCTCACTGAGGAACTTACTGGTGACTTCACCGATTGATTCATCTTTCACCCCTACTTATCTGTTCCACACCATACAATATGTAACACGGCATCGATGTTTTCTCTTCAGATTAATCCAAGAGAACACTTCAGCATGTCTTAAAATGCCTTGTTGAGTGGGCTTTATTGTACTAGAAGCTACAAAAATCTTTGTTGACAAAGAAATGCTTTCTTTTTCTTAAGCATCATAGAAATCCAGTTTTGTAGGATGTTAAATTCAAGGACACCTACAGATACTTTCAGAAATAAATACTCTTGATATTTTTTGGTGTTTTTTGCTTTGTGAGTAAATATTTGCACTCTGTACTTTCTCCTTTTATGAGTAGTCTCATTCCCAGATGAAAGAAAAACATAATTAAATAAAAAATACCTTGTCTACTTTCAAGCTGGTCTTTCATCTAACTGGTAGCATATTCGTAATACTATCAGGGACAACTATATTGAGTTCAGTAACCTAGTGAACGGTACACTGTACTGTTCTAGCAATACAACAGCTGCCAACATCAAACCTTCATCACAGCCTGTGCAGGCTAACTCCCCAGAGAAAGACACATTTGACTTCAAAGACACATTTGAAAGAACCTTAGTCTTAAAAATTTCACCTAGTGGCTTGCTTTCTTTTTAAGTCTGGTAAAAAAAAATAAAAAAATAATAATAAAAAATTTAATCAGTGTTGTAATTTCTCAGTACTTTTAATGTAGAAACGTACAAAACAATATTCTCCCCAAAACAATGAAGAAATTCATGTCTTGTAACTAATGTTTCTATGACTCTCTAATTTCATCAACAACTATATTTCAGTATGTTATTGCACTCAACATTCATCCTTGATCTTTTCTTCGTAGTGTACACACTAATGATGACCTTGAATGATTGTTACCATTTTTACTGAGGAGAAAAAGATTCTACCGATTTGTTTTCATGTGCTACAGTAAATTTCATCATAAAAGCTACTTTTTTGTGAGATATACATATATCTAGAATTACATGGAATAGTGTATTGAGGAATTACCTGGCAATTAAACTAGAATTACTTGGTATAGTGCATGAAAGAATTATTTGGCAATCATACTCAAAATTCTCCCTAGAAAGCTATATGTCTGAGCAGATGATGTTCAGAAATTTAGCAAGATGTGATATTTCTACATGAAAAATCTTTTTAGTTATTTAACACTATTAATATTCTCCTTATAGCTTTTCTGATCTATACTGATCTAGCCATAGGTCAATAGATAGATACACTAGATAATTGTATTTCTACTGTATTTCTATAATTTGTATTTCTACAGTATTTCTATAATTTGGAGACCACTTTGGCTTACCCATGCAAATTGCTGAGAGCTCTATTAGCTCTGTTTTGAAAGATTTCAAAATATTAAACTGAGCAGTAAAAATCAATTGTCTATATAAAGAGGAAGATAGGAAATTTAAGTTGTTTCACTCATTCCTTTCTCACTTCAATTTTGTCCTCCTTTATTTTCTTGTTGTTTTTTTTTAACCAGTTAAAAATATGAATGCCTTTAGATCTTTAACCTCTTCTCTGTCTATATTATTACATTTTGTTAGGAGGTTTCCTAAGGGTACAGGATTTATTCAATCATGTTATTTCTGTGTCCTTGTCTTAACTTTGTCTGTGATAGCATTTAAATTTTTGGGGCAAGTTCAAGCAAATTTGACAGACAAGTATCTGAATGGTATTACATTCATAGGATCATAGGATAGTTCAGGTGTTCTCCTGCTTAAAGCAGGGCCAGCTGTGGAGCCAGACCAGATCATTCAGGGCCTTACTCTAGTGAGGTCTGGAAAACCTCCAAAGGCAGAGATGGCGTAACATCTTGGGGCAGTCTGCTCCACTTCTGGGCTGTCCTCGTGGTGAGAAAGCTTTTCCTTATATCGAGTCCAAATCTCTCGTTTCACTTTTTCTCACCTTTTCCCTGTTGGGTCTCATCCTGTGAAGAACCTGACATCTTATAACTGGGGGGAGGGGGCCTGCTGTTAGGTCCCCTAAAGCTGTCTCTTACCCACAAAAACAGGGCTAGTCCCCCTAGCCTCTTCTTACTTGGCAAGTGCTCCAGCCCCTTATCATCTCAGTGGCCTCTCCTGGACTCATCTCAATTTTCAGTGTCTTTCCTGTTCTGCGGGAAAGGGGACAAATCTGGAAATAGCATTCTAGATATGGTCCAATGAGTGCTGATTAAAGGGAGTAGTCGCTTCCTATGTTTCCTCTATGTTTTGTAAAATATCAACTTGATAGAGAATAATGACCATTAGGACCAGCAGTGAAAAAGGGCTGTAGTATATATTGAACTTTTAAAAGACGCTACATTTTCACCTGTGTCTAACTTGAAAGGACCTTCAGTAGAACATTATGCCTTATGGGACATCATGGAATCTAATCCTAAATCATAATGTGGATGCTTTCAGTAGTTCAACAACATAATTGCATGTTGTATGTAAAATTAATTTTTTTGTTTGTTTTCAGTCTGTAGCATGGCAAGTTGATGCTTTCAGCTTCTGAGAAACTGTAAACAGCCACTTCTCTTGTTCCTTCTTCTGCTATTTGTGATTTTACAGATCTCTGTCATTCCTTTTTGACTTGTCTTTTAAAATTCTTTCCCAACATTTATTTTAACAGCCACTTTTCTTGCCTGAGAGCCAAGGTAGTTCAGCTTGAGTTAATACAGTCACAAAGCTTCTGGTGATTCCGAGCGTAGACAAATCAAGTCCATATCTGCCTACAATTGCTCACATAGACATATAGATTTGACCCATGGTTTTCTAACAGGTATTGTATTAATCACTGGCGGAAATATTGCCTTACGTGTGTCTGTTGTAATAGGTATTACTTCTTTATTCTCCCTGAGTTATCCTTACTAGCTGTGTCAGTGAATGAATCCATGTACATACAGTGGAGGAATGTTTCTAACAGATACGTGCAGTTCTGGGTGAATGGAGTGAGCTATGAGGTAATTTTTCAGAGCCGGTGGCTGACCGTGCTGTCTTGATAACCCTTCCCAATTCCTTTTAGATACTAAGTGTTTTTACTTTTAAATAACCTATCCTTTGGGGTGTGGATTTCCTCTTCATGACAGGAAACCTCTTAGGATGTTCTCTTCTCACAGATCAACTTCACTGTAATTGGTCCAATTGTTTTTATTGAGCCATCTGTTGTGTTCTTTTTTCCCCCTGAAAATCCCATAGCTCTGCTTTCAATTACAACTGAAATATGAGCCTGTGTGTATATTTTTAGTATTTACTGGTTTTAAAAATACTCTGGGGGGTTGTATCATTTTAAAAACATTGTAGTCATGCAAGGTTCCAACTGTGTAATTTTAATTTTTTTTTAATAATAAGACCTCTTATTAAGATAGAGATGTCAATGATTTAGGACTTGTTTTTTACTGGCATTGGCTTACTCTTTCTCTTACAGTTCAAATGTTCTTCCTTTCACCACACTAGAAGCACATGAAGAAAATATGTGCTTCTCAGAGTAGTAGATAACCTTTCTAAATGTAATACAGCACACTGGCAAGAGGTTGGTGAAATTCCCATTCTGGAAATCACTCCCATCAATGGAAACAGATTGTTCTTTAAAAAGGACATTGTAACAGCAGGTCATGCTTCTTTACTGAAACAATACCGGTGCTGCAAACACAGTAACCCACAAAGCCTGATAGGAAAGGTGCAAGGTAGGCTTGTAGAATTCCTTTCAGTGGGAGGCAAATGTTGACAGCAGAAAAAGGGATGTGTAGATTTCATTTTTTGGTAGGTTGGACAGGCTGACAAGAAGTACATTATTTTTTGATGAGTTTTGACATGATTCTAAGTGTAGAAAAAGGATGTTTTTACTGTGGGATGCCTAATTTTAATGGGAAAACTATATTCATGACAAAAGTTTTGTAATAGGTGTCAAGTGTGTTGAAGTGAACTATAATTAACATCGTTTTATTGGCACTGTAAGAGTAAAGCAGATAGTTTTGAAAAAGTAAGAGTTGCTCATGCAGCTATTCTATTTTATGCTAAATCACTGAGGTAAAGGAAAAAGAAGCTATTTCCCTTAAAAATTCTGAACAGGCTGACACTACTTCCAGAATTTTGCAGCTCCAAGTCTGGACAGAGCTGAAGATCAATTTTTATGGGGGGAAAAAAAATCTAAAAGATGTTAGAAATGCCTTTAGTCTCTGACACTTCTCTAGTTGTGACCTCTTTTGCATGACTGTGATATGCATGTTCTCTTCCAATTAAGAGGGGTAAGATACATGTGTATTATACAAAAGGAAGTGTGAGAGTACTGTTACAGATGAAAGGCGAGAATGAAGTGTGCTTGGGGATTGACAGGTACTGTAGGAGGTAAATGAAGAACTATCTGTCTCCTTGCTTAATTCAGTTAGCTCAGAGCAAAAGTGGGTGGAAAATGTGTGAAGTTTCTTCTCAAGGAATGCTGTCTTTTTTCTTCTTTCCTAAGATCAGTGTTGGGGAAAATGTTCTGTTGGGTTCCTTGTTTTTATTCTTGCTGGAAGAATGCTGGTCCTTATGGACCTTCATTTGTCATTGTTCTCAAAATCCTGTACTAACCATGCTTTTTGGTAAACACAAAATGTATAATGGTTGCATTCATAAAAATAAACATGAAGTTCTTGGATCTAAAGACCTGTTATCTTTTCCTTGTGTGTGTTACATGTGGTTATAGGTTTCACAGCTGGCTGGCAGGTCAGTTGAAACTTGCTGCATGTCAGGGCCACGAGCCAGCACACTGGCAGTTTGATCCTTGTCCTCATTTTTTCCTGATAGTGTTCTGCTCCATCTGTGATGATCTAGTCACAGAATGACACAAGGCGTATACAGAACAGAGAACAACTTTAGTTAAATACAAAAATTCAATACATTTTGTCTTGGTCCAGTAATTAATTTATTGTATCACCTCTGTCTTCTGAGAAAGCTCCTCTTCCAAACAGTCTTACTTGGAAGCCATGAGGTTCTTTGTAAACCACTGGTTTTTATTGACTTTAGTCATTGACCAGTCTTTGGACATGTTCTGGATAATCTATGGCACATACTCCCACTAAGGACATTAAACGTGAGGCTCTATACAGAACATACCCCAGGGACAAATTTCACTTTGAGAGTTAGTTTAAAAGTTTCTAAGAAGAAAGGAGAAGAAAGGAAACTGTTCAAATGCTTGCTACCAGCATGCTACCACCATTACGTTTGAAATGGCTATCCTTATGTGATAGAGCAGAGTAGAAGTAAATCAACTCCGTGTATCACTGGCACCTTGTAAAAAGAGTGGAAAGTAACAGAAAAAGTTATCTGGGGGGATCTGGGGGATATACTGTGAGAGAAAAAAAAAAAAAAAGAATGTGGACCAAACCAAATTTTTTTATAATAATGCATTTATGTCATTGGTACTAGGGCAGAAAGAAAAAAAAAAGAAAGGTCATAAAATCTTCAGTATTTCATATCGCTGAAATACAACGTATGGGGAAAAGACATGTCCATTTAAAGTGTTCGGTACAACATTTAGAGACAAGTGCAAGGTAGAACTGTATGAAAAAAACAGCATCCAAGCTCCTATTACTTATTTTGTCATAAACCTAAAATGCCTTGCAAAAGTCCCTTTAAGAGTTGTTCACTAATGCAGACTTTAAATAAATTATTTGATCTAGAATAGGCAACATTAGCATTTATTTAAAAATTCTGACATGGACTGTTGTTTTACATACCTTTTTTCCTGGTGCTTGTTGTAAATCAAATAGGCTTGTATTTGTGTCACACATGGTTGTCAGTGTGTTTCTCTTTCCTGTGGCTGCTTTTTTGGCCTTAAAAATGCATGCTTTTCAGACCCCCAACTGTCCCTTTTAAGCCATTTAATTAACTCATTATGAGCATTGCCATTACCTTCCTGCACACTGGTGCAAATGTGACTTTTAAATAGTACCTGTACTGTTAGGAAACTCAAGTACCATAACAGATATTCTTTGCAGAGTAGTGAATTTAATTGTTGGTGTTATCCTTTTCTTATAGAGCTTTAGGGATTAAAGAATTTGTGTGAAAGCACTCAAAACTATTCTACCTGAATATATTTTAGAGTTCTTTTTGTAAATTCCACTAAAATGTTCTACATCCCATCATTATTATCTATTATTATTATTACTTATTGCATTCCCTTAATGAAAAATTGTTTTGTGCAAGAGTTATTTTTATTTCTTAATGTATTTTGTACAGCCTCTAAATAATTCCTTAGTGTTTTACTACTCTTACTGACTTTTAGCCCTTTCAGTTGGAATCTAACTAACTCTGGCAGGACACATTTACAAAATAACATCAAGCTGTGATGATGTGATCCTCTCTAAAAGAGTGACTGCCTGAATCATAAGCCTCATCTGTTCCTGTTCCCACTGTGACCATTTGGAATCAATTTCATCTGGGAAAGAATTAGTCAAGCAGTGCGAACTGTGAACTGTCACCTCTGCCTCACAACACTGGTGACGGTTCAGTTTTTTCAAAGTTAACTGTACATGTCATGTGAGTGCAAACAGTTCAGTGCAAAATCTATATTACAATGTAGAAGTTTAAACTTTCTGAGGATGAAAAATGTCATGCAACTGATTGCTCTCTTTTTTATTATTTTCAGAAATTGAAAAATTTCAGGGTTCTGAAGGCAAGAAGGAAGATGAAGAAAAGAAATATCTTGATGTTATCAGCAACAAAAACATAAAGCTGTCAGAAAGAGTTCTGATACCTGTCAAACAATATCCAAAGGTACTGTAAATATAGTCTAACGCTTTTAAAATCTTTCTTAAAAGAATGGTGGAAAAGCTATACACTTAACAATTTTTTCATTGGCTCTCAGTATGCAGGCGTCAAGATATTTAAAAAACTAGAAATACAGCTTCTGTCTGTATTTACCTGTATATTATTAGATATTATATGGTCTAACTTCTGTTTCAGGGCCTTTCAGAGAAGCTATTAAAGTGCATTTGAATATTTTCTCTGCCTTCAAGTGTTTTTTTTGTTTGTTTGTTTTGTTTTGTTTTGTTTTTTGAGCTGGTCCATAGGAAAACTGCTGAGGTTTTCTCACAGTAGCTCTTTTAAAGAAAATGGCAAGATACCGTATTTTTAAAAAATAAAGGACCAGTTTAGGAAAAAAACATTTTGACAAAGTAAAGAAAAAAAAACACCCCAGTAAATCTCAACAGTGAGTTGAGGTGTGCTGCAGTTTCTTCTTGTAAGAATTATGGGATATTCTCTGCTGTAAGAAGTCATAAAAGATAAAGTTAACAGGATTACTGTAAACTATGAGTTTAACAAAGTATGTTCCTATTAATAAAATTCAAATATTTTTCTGCCATACATTTCCTTCATATGATAATTATGTTCTCCTCACTGTTACATACTGTGATTAAAAAAAAAAAATGAAAGAAAGTTTTCCTCATAAAAAGAACTGCAAATTGAGCTCTTTCTCTGAAGCTTTAGTTTTTAATTTCACAAACCTTTGGTTATATTTTACATGAAAGAAGAGAATATAGTTTTATTTGTACAGCCTTGTATTTTACATAAACAGTTTTAATAGTATTCAAACTGAAATGGTAAACATCTCCATTTATCTCTAGAGTATTTTTTCTTGCTGATTTATTATCACATGGTATTTGGTTCACCATTAGCCTTGATTACACTCTCATCTTTTTGCTTTATACTTTCATCAGTAATAGCAATAAATTACTATGGATAAAAAGCCTATCAAACAAAATGAAAGGTGTAAAAAATTGAGATTCAATGATTCCAGCTGACATTTACCTCCTGACTAGTGAATATAAAACTGAGATAATGTAATCATCCAAATGGTGAAGACTGTAGAAATGCAGGCAGTGCTATAAGGAATTACTTTAATGCTTCATAGCCTGAGGTACTTTGTCTAGATTTCTGGTATTTTGTATAAATGCTATAGGTGACCTGAAATTCTTAATAAGAATGTAATAGTGCTGTAACATTTTTAATGGCAATGTGATAATTATTCAGAACACTATTTGATGAAGATAGAATGAAAGACAAACTATTTAAAAGACAAATACAATGATCTGTCCAATGTATTACTTGAATATGATTAAATTAACCTTCATTTACTTTAATGAGCTTGTTATATTAATAGGTAGTGTAAGATAGGAAGTATTTGTACAGATTTTGAGCAGTGAACCTAAAAAAAACAGTGCAGTGAAAATGAAATACTTTCAGCAATGCAAAACACGCTCTCAGAAAGTTTCTGTAGTTGATTGCCTAAGAACATTCCATGTTCAGAATGGAAGAATTCTCAGAACTGCAGGTTTCCTGCCATCCTTCAAGGGTTAGATCTGCTGTTTGTATCAAACTGCTGATTGCTGTGGTCCACAATCTTATCTTTTCCTGATGAGTTGTAGGCATAAGGATGGCCAAAATCAGTACACAGTGGTTGCTGGAGATTGCTTTATAAATATCCAGAAAGAGTAGAAAGTGGAAAAAAATATGTATTTAGCAGAATATGATAATAAGAGCAGTTGATCAGATCTTTGCTTTGTAAACAGTTCAGTCTGAGCTGTATTTATATTTGAAAGAACATTATTTTAAATTATTCATTCATTCTTTGCTGATGAGCTTTTCAGGATAGTGCTGGGTGAGCAGGGAGATCCCTGAAAATCTGAAAGAATTGGCCAAGAGAGTAAAGATTTTGGGAAAAAAAAAATCTGACCAGTTCAAAAAAGACTTTGTTTCACATGGTTCACAGCCTCTCTAATGAGCAAGGTCATTCCTTTGAAGACATTTGCTTTTACTGTAGCTACATATAGCAATATAAATTCCTCCAAGGGAATTCTTGGCTTGAAGGTTTAGTGTGCTCTGTGGGTTAAGCTGCAGTGAGGGTAGATCCCTTCAGTGACAGCTTTAGAAGCAGAAGCAGCATTTTAAGTTTTGAGTGAGAATTAACTTGAACACAGAAGGCTTCAATTGGCTAAGCAGCTCTTGTAGTTGTAGTATAGGTATTACAAAATTGCCTCAAGTGTCTACAGCTTGATTTGTGAAAATGCTGATGCAGACGACAGAAAAATAAAATCAAAGCCTGTAATTAGCAACAGCTGCCTTACATTACCGTTAAAGATACGTGCCTTTCTCCTTTTCTGGAAAACAGATAAAAAATAAAGAGGAAAAAAAAAAGTGTAACCTGGTAGTTCAGCGATGATCTTTTCTGAGATGAATTACTTTAAATCTCAGTAACCCAAGTAAAAACAGTGCCTCATTTAACACACTCCTCTAGCAACAGATATTTCTAATGCCCTCAAAATTCCTTCTGAAACAGTAGTGCAGTATTTTCTTTTTGTTGATCCTTTTTGTCCTGTCTCATAATGACATTTTTTATTTCATACGAGCATTCCAGCTAAGGCAGACCAACAAAAATGCTCAGAAGAATATTTATTACTGACTTTTCCATTTTTCAACTTTTTTTAGCTGTTCAATTTAAAGCTTGCACAAAAATACCCAAGGGTTGTTCATAAAGATTTCACCATTAATCAGTTACATGTCATATTTCAAATAAATCAAATGTGGAAAAAGAGTGAGTTATTTCTAAAACAGAAAGAAAGAAAAATCTGAAATGATCTTGTTGCTGAAAAATAGAACTCACAATTTTGAAGCTTGATGTGCAACTTGTCATCTGCAAACCAACACGTAGGGATTACAGAGCCTTAATTTACTATAAAGGCTCAGGGTCACAACACCCATACAGGTATAATTTATATCTCCAGTTATTGTCATGAAAGTCTCTGTTTAAAACCTATGATTATCAGTAAGCAATTTTTCTTCACACAAATTACAACAAAGAGTTACTTTGTTTCAAGTTACTACCTTATCAGCTTAAAAAAACATTGTGGTGTATATATTCGATATGACGGAGCCTAAGCCAATTCAACGTTGATTTAATGATGTTTCTTTTCAGTTGTTTTCTAGTGATATGATTATTGAATAAATAAATATTTGTCTATAAATAAAATCATACAGTATATTATATAAATATATAAATACAATATTAAATGAAATTACTAATTTTCTGTGATGCTAGAATGAGTTACAAAAACGAGGATGTTCTAAAATGAAATCTCATCTTAAGTACAGAATTGTATTTTAATTTTCCCTCTTCTGGTTTGTTGGATAATGAAAACTATCAAAATATAAGATAGAAGCATGTCCTGCTACCAGTATCTGAAGACACTACCACTACCTTGTTTGATAACCAGGGTTGACGAAAGAAAGAAATGGTTGGTTCTTCTATCTGACTTCCTTGATTTAGTGTTGCCAGAGCCTCTTAGAGGAAGCAATGTAATGAAGCCTCTTCCCTGTACAAAGGCAGCATCCCAGCTCAGCTTCTTGGTAATAATGGTCTTTCTGAGAAACTGGATAGCTTCAGCTGAGCTTTCTCCTGGAAGCTTAACTACCATTTTGGGAAAAATATAATATAATCCAGCCCCCAACTTCTTGAAAGGCTGCTAACACCCTGCTTTATATTGTATAGGCTTGGGGAAGAAACATAAACTAACCTTGATAAATGCTGTAAATTAAGTTAAATTCCAGTTTCCTGATATTCTTTGTTTTGGCTGTGTCACGACAGTTCCTCCAATTACTCGACTGAAGTCACCTTTCTTCTCATTCTTTGTGATTTTGTGAATTGGTTATGTTGTGAATAACATGTCAAGCTAGTGACACTGCTCCTGAAATGAAATTTATTTGTTCAGCTGAAATCTTGTGCTGTATTTTGATCTCTGTAACATATGAAAAAAAGATTCACAGTTGATTTGCACAGCAAAGTACTGTATCTCATATACACTACACCTCAGAGTGGATCTCTCCACCAAAAACTTTTTTATAAGGTATTCAGAACAGCTTTTGGATGAAATAAACATTTTCAGGAGAAAAAAAAAAGGTTTTGTACTTTTTCTAATAAATTTAGCAGAAGTTAATGGGATTATTTTGTTTGTTTTAAATGGTCTCTAAGGGATCACAAATAATTCCAGTGAGTTTGAACGTAGAGAGTGTATTGATGCAAGTCATCTCCATGTACCAGCAGTGTCAGCTACCAGCATTTGATCAGTCATTTCTCAGTTCTAGCAAGTATGTAATTAATTAAAGAGATAAAGTTAAATGATACTCAGTAACTGAAGCACTGGTCTTTCATGCGTATATTAAATATATCCTTCCCTTATATATGTTGTTGTGTAGATCAGATTAGAAATATATGTAAGAGACTGTCTAAATTAGTATAGCAGAAATTTCTCAGGACACTAAGATATATCTCAACTGAACTGAGATTTGTTTCTGAATTTTCACATGTATTAATAATTAAACATTATTCTAGTTAACTGACAACTATATTTTTGTGTGCGTGTGTACGTCAATTCCACATTAAAAATATACAACAATAAAAAACTCTGGATTAATTCAGAAGACTTCTGTGCAGTGGCAGATCCATGAATATTCCTCTCCCCCAAAATGAAAAGAACTTACTTTCTTGCTATCCTTTTCTTGCTGTTATTTCATATAGGGAAACAAAGCCTCTGATGTTTCCGTTCAGTGCATTTGGAATTTTAATTAGAGGGATGGACACAAAAAAATACAATTGATAATAAGAGGAAGATGTCACATACTGGTGATGAACTGGTAAGAGCTCTTACTTGTAAAGCAGAGCAAAATTTATGAATAGAAATGAGTAAAGAGGAACTCTGATCATGGTATCAGTAGAAAAGTGATAAAAAGAAAAAGTCTCCCTCATTAATGAGGAGAGAGTGGAAAAGGGTAGTTATGCCTGAGACATAGGGAAGAGCAAATAGTCTGGAAAATGGGACAGAAGGTTCAATTCACAAAAAGAAATACTATATGTGCAGTGATGTTTTCTTACATGGGAAAGTAATTAGGAAAATGGTTATATAAGAGATAAGAAACAGGAAAGAGTAAGAGGTAAAACAACTGAACTTAAAGACAAACAAAACAAAAACAAACAAACAACAACAAAACACAATTCATTACTGCATTAAAAGAATAGTCAGGATTGAACGGGGGGGGGGGGGGGGCAGTCTGAACTGGAATATATGCTCATTCTCTGGCCAGCAATGACAAACGCTGCTGAACACATTGTCATTTTCCAACAAATTGGCCCTCATTTGTTTTATTTTGGTTTCTTCTACAAAGGCTTTTGAGAAATGTAGGTGTATTACATTTCTCTTGACATTAATTAGTGAATTATTTTTTAAGTATGAAACAAACTTTACTCTAGATGTGTTTCCTGATAAAAGTGTGTGAGCAAAGAGAAAAAAGATCTCAAGTGGAGACAATTCGGTTGTCCTTTATTATTTTCAAATGGGTATGTTTCTTTGTGTATGTTCATAATCTATTTGGTCTGATCATTTATTGTTCTCATATAAGATAGATTCCAAGTGTGTGTTTAAAATTGGTATGTGACTGGAGCAGCTTTGTACACCTAAATGTGACCAGACTCGTGAGTTAGTTCTTTGACACAGATTTTTGTTATTTAGTAACAAGTTGTTTGATTTTCATTCTTTTGTGTGGTAATCCCCATGCTTTGTGATAAAATGCTTAAGGAGCTTGTAAATATTATTTTGCAAATTTGATTCTTTGTACAGTTTAAGAATTTGAGACCTTTTTGAACCTTAGTTTTATGCGGCACCTCATATAGAAAAAAATTTTTTTGCAAACTTGTCCAGTGCAAGTTAAGTTAAAGTGGTGTTGATTTTGATGAAATTATGACCTTTTTGTACTTGGCTCAGCTGGATTTCAGGCTTTAAGATACGGCTCACTTTGTTCATTAACTTTGCTTTCTTTAAGTTTAGACACAAAGTGTATGATGACTCAAAAAATAAACAGTAAGCACTTTTTTTTTAATATTGCAATGAATCTTTTACTATTTTAGAGATTCAAATAAAACTTAAAAGATTGTCACAGTGATGAATAACACCTGTTTTTATCCTTTTATATTTCTTAAACCCATGACTTCACACAAATAACTCATACAAACTCACCAGCAGTACAGAATCCATTGTGAAGGGTGAGCTTTTCTGTGCTTTTTTTTGTCTTGAAAGTATAGCTCAGGCAGTGAATATGGTGATCCTTTTTTAAAAATAAATAAATAAATAAATTCCTTTTATATTTTGATTGCCTCAAACATGACAGTTGCCCATCCTGTCTTCAAAGCAACTGTTGTCATATTAATAATTTCCAGGTGATTATATGTTTAGCTCCCTGTTCAGTGAGGCAGGAAGAAAAGGAAATGATACAACCATTAGATGGTTTGATAAGAAAAATACAAAAATCCTAAGGAAAATGGGACCTGGGCCATCAGTTCCACGGGTAGCCAGGACTTCAGACTGATTTTTATTGCTATAATGAAATAAGGGCCTTGTTCTGTAAGACAAAAGGATTATTGTTTATATGTTTATATGAGGATATAAATGAGACATACTTAGCACCTATAGAGGATACATTAAAATAAATATTTGCTTATATACAAACATTGAAAGAGGATTTAATATTTAAAGGAAAAAAAATCACAATAGATACTTTAGAATTACTGAAACAGGTAATTGATGGTCATTTCTTCATATGTCTCTGCTGTTCTAGTCTAAAGGGATCAAACTGTAAGTGCAGAATCTTCATGAACTAATCAGTTCTTGAAATCAAATGTACTATTTCATCTTACACATATACCCCTGAGGAATGTTGTTCCCTCTGATAGCTGGAAATGAAAACAGTTTTGTGTCACTTCAGATTTTTTTCTTCTGTTCAAGTGGGTTACGAGGTCACTTCAAAGTAGTCAATAATGTAATTCATAATAACCCTTAGGATAGCTAAAATTTTTGAAAATTGCTTATGAAATAAAATATTAAAAGCTAATGGTCTGCATTCATCTCATTGTGATAGACTCCTATTAGGAAGGAAGTAACAGAGCTCATCATGGAATGATTCAGGTTTTATCAGTACTTAAATACAATGGCACTAATGAGGCTGTTTCTATAAATCTGTGTATTGTGGTTAACTGTGGGCTTTGATTTGAGTTTTGTCTCATGGTGTTATGGTGTGATAAAAGCTGTCTCTTCTATGTCTCTTCCTCTTAAGATGTGAGCTTATGCCTCAGCCTTCCTGCAGTTTGGACATGTCCTCCTGTCTAGCTCCATAATCTCCCCAAACCTCAAAGAGCTTACTTATGTCTGAAGTAGCCAACTCTGTCAAACTGAGTTTGACAAGCTATGAGTTTCCTCTGAAAAGTCTCAGAAAGGACATACCCACAGATCATTCGTTTCATCACAGAGGAAACCTAGCCCAAATACAGCCACATGCGCATACAAGCAGCCTTCTCCAGAGCAGGCGAGCCATGAGCAGTGTGAATCTGAGCTTGCTTTTACTAGTTGGTTTAGTGACTCCCCCTTCAAACAGTCACTTCAGTGCTTTTGTGACTCCTTTGCAACTTGCCCCAGATTTTAGTGGCTTCATCCCTGTTTCTTAAATTTGTATGTTCCCACATATCATCAGAGATATTTAAGGCATAATTATATGTTACTATGTAGAGAGCTACAGTAATGAAAGAAATTTAGTCTCAAATGTGCCATTCTGTGCTTCCTGAATAAAATTCAAGGTTTTTCAGGGATTATGGGGAGTATAAATTCCACAATCTGTACTTTTCCTAGTGCCTTTAAATAACAGTGTTGGGGATAATCTTTATTTCCATTTTGTATAGGCCAAAACCTACTTTTCCTTTTAATTTGATGGGGTCATCATTCTTTGCTACACTGAACTAAGTTAGCTTTGAATTTTATTATATCTCGTAGAGTGAGATAGTTTATGATATCTCATAAAGTGAGATGAGAGTCTATTTATGAGTACACAAATTGAATTGAATTTATAAATTAGAAATAACAGGTGCTTTCTTCTGTATAGGTCAGAATTATTCCTGTCTTTAAGGCTGATATTTGAATTCAGTTTTAAGCCATGTAAAACTGTAAATGTGTTTTCTAATATTCAGAAGAAAAAGTCATGCATTCTGTTTAGTGTAACAAAGTCATCATCATGTTATTGTATTCCATTACTATCAACTGTTAAATACATCAGGAAGTATTAAAAGATTTGGAACTACTGATGTCACAAAATTACAGCATGGTGGGAAGGGACCTCTGGAGGGCATCTGGTCCAGCTCCTTGCTCAAGCAGGGCCACCCAGAACAGGTTGCCCAGGCCCAAGTCCAGGCAGCTTTTAAAGACATCTGTGGGCAACCTGTACCAGTGCACGGTCACCCACACAGTATATAAAAAAAAAAAAAAAAAAGAAAGAAAAAAAAAGTGTCTGATGTGTAATTTTGATAAGATAGGAGATAGAATAAAATTTAAGATGAGATCACTTACAAAATAGAAAGAGTAAAACTACTAAAAATAAAATTCAGAAACTGTTGTGTTTCTGTGGTTTGGGATTGGCAGTCAGAGGGAAAATACTACAAACTAGAAACAAATCATGCCTTATCTCCTTGATTTCAATAATTCACAGAATCATTCAGGTTGGAAAAGACCTCTAAGATATCTAGTCCAACCTTTAAGCTAGTACTGACAAGTCCACCACTAAACCATGCTACTAGGTTCTACATCTACACATTTCTTGAAGACATCCAGGAACGGTGACTCAACCAGTTCCCTGGGCAGACTATTCATGTGCTGCACAATCCTTTCAGTGAAGAAATTTTTACTAATATCCAACCTAAACCTCTCCTGGTGCAACTTGAGGCCATTTCCCCTCATCACATGGTGCTTGAGAGAAGAGCCCAATCCCCACCTCACTACAGCCTCCTTTAAGATAATTGTAAAGTACAATAAGGTCTCCCCTGAGCCTTCTTTTCTCCAAACTAAACAACCCCAGCTTCCTCAGCCACTCCTCAAAAGATGTGTTCTCTAGACCCTTCACCAGCTTCATTGCCCTTCTTTGGACACGCTCCAGCACCTCAATGTCCTTCTTGTAGAGAGGGGCCTCAGGCTGAACACCGTAGTTGAGGTGCAGCCTCATCAGAACTGAGTACAGAGGGACAATCACTTTCCTAGTCCTACTGACCAATCTATTTCTGATACAAGCCAGGATGCTGTAGGCCTTCTTGGCCACCTGAGCACACTGCTGGCTCACATTGAGCCAACTATCAACCAGTACTCCCAGGTCACTCTCTGCTGGGCAGCTTTCCAGCCACTCTTACCCCATCCTGTAGCACTGCATTGCATGGGGTTGTGCCCCAAGTGCAGGACATGGCACTTAGCCTTTTTGAACTTCATACACTTTATTTTTTTTATTATTGTTTTTAAATAAGGGGTACAGAAGGTTTTTCTGCACTCTGTTTTCCTAGGTATGAAATCATAGTTATTTTCCAACAACTTAGATTTAGAATGGGTGAGAAATATAACAACTATATGTTTTGAGTTTATAACCTTGTTATCTAAGTAAAGAATAGGAAATCCTAAGGTAACTGCTATCATGTGAATAATTCTACTACAAGACATAGTATGTGCAACACAACATACATAGCATGATTACACACCATTTGCTCACTAATCACCGGTTTCCAAATTCATAGACCATCTAGCATCTGATGAGATAAAATGTGTATTGTTTATGTCAACTCAGCAATAGAGAAATTAGTCTTCTTCAGCCACTTCATAGAATCATAGAATCATAGAATATCCTGAGTTGGAAGGGACCCTTAAGGATCATCAAGTCCAACTCTTGATACCGCACAGGTCTACCCAAAAGTTCAGACCATGTGACTAAGTGCACAGTCCAATCTCTTCTTAAATTCAGACAGGCTCGGTGCAGTGACCACTTCCCTGGGGAGCCTGTTCCAATGTGCAACCACCCTCTCTGTGAAGAACCCCCTCCTGATGTCAAGCCTAAATTTCCCCTGCATCAGCTTAACCCCGTTCCCACGGGTCCTGTCACTGGTGTTAATGGAGAAAAGGTCTCCTGCCTCTCGACACCCCCTTACGAGGAAGTTGTAGACTGTGATGAGGTCTCCCCTCAGCCTCCTCTTCTCCAGGCTGAACAGGCCCAGTGACCTCAGCCGTTCCTCGTACGTCTTCCCCTCCAGGTCTTTCACCATCTTTGTAGCCCTCCTCTGTACACTCTCCAACAGTTTCATGTCCTTTTTATACTGTGGTGCCCAGAACTGCACACAGTACTCGAGGTGAGGCCGCACCAGCGCAGAGTAGAGCGGGACAATCACCTCCCTTGACCTACTAGCGATGCCGTGCTTGATGCACCCCAGGACACGGTTGGCCCTCCTGGCCGCCAGGGCACACTGCTGGCTCATATTCAACTTGCTGTCTACCACGACCCCCAGATCCCTCTCTTCTAGGCTGCTCTCTAGCGTCTCATCGCCCAGTCTGTACGTGCAGCCAGGGTTTCCCCGTCCCAGGTGCAGGACCCGGCACTTGCTCTTATTGAGCTTCATGCGGTTGGTGATCGCCCAGCTCTCTAACCTATCCAGATCCCTCTGCAAGGCCTTTCCACCCACTTATTTTTAATCAGGGAAAATTATTAGACTGGAACAATGCCTAATGAAATATTAAAAGAGAAACAAGGTATAGAGAGTCATTCAATAATAATAATGAGCCTGTTTCTTAGAATTTACCAAAATTTAGTTTTAGTTTTGAATGAGCTATTCCTCCCTTTTTTATTGAGAAACAAGCTGCTGGGCACCAGAGAGACAGAAACCACTTCTTTCTGAAAGAGCATTATCTCTTACTGCTTTTACTGGCAAGCTACCTTTTCCATTGTTTTTATTTATTTATTTTTTATTTTTTTGAAATATTGGCTATCTTGTTTCAGTTTGGGTAAAAGAAAAGAACCCTGATTTAAACTGCTCCTTATCACCTTTCTTTAAATACTGTTTTTCTGATGAGGTGAGAATCTATTTTGGAAGAAATAAAAATATTTTTTCTACAAGCTGTTAAACTTTAGCTCGATTAACTACTTATGTACTAGATAATCCTAGATTTCTAGCTTTATTGCAGTGCATAAGCCACATTTTATATCACATCCCAGAATGATGCAAGGCACTTCTTTTTGCTTTGCTAGTTTTCAGACCTGAGAGTCTGCATTCTCAAATATCTTCCATGAATTTGTCATGTTGTTTAAAATAATTGGCACACTTTGGTAGATGGATTGTCTGCAGATTTCCATCAGAACGCATACCAGATTTTGGCTACATGAATATGTTCACATATGAAACTGATATATAAAGAATATATGCCTAAACTTCACTCCACATCCAGTGTTTATAAAAGTCTTTTATTAACCATGTTTGTGTTATTTATTTATTTATTTTTCATAGAAGCCTCACTTCTTTTATGGAAATGCCTAATTTCATGTCTGGGTGTGAAGATACTGAAGATGATTAGTATGTATTTGCAACACTTGTCTCCAAAGTTCACAAAATTTTTAAATTCAAGTATATAAATCACATTCTGGCTTAGCTTTGTTTCTGTATCACAGACCCTAACAATGTCAAATTTTTACTGGCATCACAAGTTGCTAGTAGCTTACACTGTGTAATACACAAGTGATTTATAAAATTTCAACCTAAAAGTTAAGCCATTTTTAAGAAAATGTCACTAATGAAGCTATTGACTACTGTGTTGTGCATTCTCATTAAAGTAGCTAAATTATGTAGAGCGTAGCTATCAATCCCTGAAATTAGGGGGTTCATAATGTAAGTGCTGACACTAACAGAATTCTAGAGGCATGAGTAGTGTCACTATAATTAGCTTAGAGCTGGTACAGATCACGTTTTAGTATTCTTTCAACTCTGCAAGGAGAGGTGGTATATTTCTTTCAGGCATAATTACATTTGTCACATTTTTGAGATTGCAAAAATCATACTAGCATAAAAAGGCAAGATGACTTTCAGAGCACTTAACATCATGTTGTTTGTAATATCATTAGCAGGAAGAGATGATGGGGAAAAAAAAAGGAAAACAGAGCTTTCTACTTTTCATATATTTTTTCTGCCTTTTTGAATTTTTTTTAAAGAGTCTATAGGCAAATGGGAGCAGAAAATATGTTCTCCCATATGTGAAATATAGGATGTAGGAAAGAGAAAATCTCTACAAATCCTCTCATGATTTCATGATTCTCTTTTCTCAATGGAAAGGGAAAATTCTATGGTGTTTCTTTTTTCTTTTTTTTTCCTTTTTTTTTTTTCATTTGTGTAGGAGTTGGTTACTATAGCATACCATGTTTTGCAGCAAGGATGTGTTTTGGTAGTTGTGCTTAGTCTTAGGCTCAAGTTCACGGACCAAGTTCATTGAATCAGTTGTATCTGTTTTGCCTGTGGGACAGAGATAGGTGTGCATCAGTGGTTCACAATGCTGAATTCATCTACTTAATATGCAAGTTGACATCAGTCTACCCTACAGTGAAAGTGACAAGATTCTTTTTGTGGTCAAGGTAAGTAATACGTAGGTTGAAAAAGGAATGTTGATGGAGCAGTCAACTTGTCCATCTGCTACCAACACAAAATGATTGCCTACCTGCCTGTGTCTGGTTTTGGTTTCTCAATTACCAGAAGGCATAGATAAACTGGAGCGAGTTCAGTGGAGGTCCACTGAGATCATTAGGGGTTGGAGCACTTGCCGTGTGTAGAGAGGCAGAGGGAGGTGGGCTGAACAAGTCTGGAGAAGACTCTCTGTAGAGATAGCCTCAGGGAATGTAAGAGCAGCCCCCCCAGTGTCTACAGACAGGGTGGTGAGGAAACTCTTCTTAATGTGGGAAGGAAATCTTCTCATGAAAGGGAAGATGAGAGTCAGTAGGCATAACTGGAAAAAAAAGAAATGTTCATATTGGATAAAAGAAGGAACTTAGTCACCATGAGGACAGCCAAGCAGTGAAGCAGCTTGCCCAGAGAAGTTGTACAGATAGAAGGCATTCAAGTGGTCTTTAACTGCAGCCCATTAAAATGTAGCCAATATCTTTGATTTAGCTTCTTGGTTTGTGTTTTTTGTATGCTTGGTTAGTTTTATTTATTTATTTATTTATTTTATTTTATTTTTTTCCCAAATAATCTAGCTGCAATTGCTCAGAGTTCAGTAAGGGCCAATTAATTAACCAATGACAAATTGAGTAGGTAGAGTAGCTCAGGTCAGCTTCAGTGCTTTGATAACTTCATAGTTAGCAGTAAATAGTTAGTGAAGTTAGAGGTAGTTTAGTTATGGACGAAAGTGCCACAGTTGTTGCATTCTTAGAAATACTCTTTATTCTGTCCAGGAAAATGTTAGTAGTTTTTTAGTTTATATACAGAGGCCCAGCATATGGACCAAAGAAATCAAGAAAAAAAATTGTTTTGTTTTGTTTTGCCTTTTTTTTCCTCCCACTATCAAAAAGTAACATTCAAAATAGGGAGAGGAACTAATGAAAGGATTTTCAGTATAACAAGAGCCTAATCATTTGAGCAGTTGCAGAAATTTGGTTACTATCCTATAACAGCTGGCAAGCAAAAACTGCAAAACAAATCACTTTTCGTAGCACATAGTCAGTGCAGCAAAGTAACAAGACCATATTTAAATAATATATGACTTTTTTATTTGTATTTCTGGTGTATTAGGAGTACTGAAATCTCAAAATACCTATTTAGTCAGAAAAGAAAATGAATGCTAATAACATGAGGCATATATGAATGTGAGTTTTCTATTGCAAATGGGATCATAAGGGATGAATTTGCCGGTACCACAGAGAAAGATAGTTATGTTCCAGGGAAGGAGATTCAGAAGTCATTTCTGTGATAACAGTTTGACTTTGAATTTATCAGTGAATAAAGTGATCAATCATTAAAGCACTTTGGAAGCTATAAAAGATTCTGCAAATGCATTGCCCTTTCATGCTTGTCAAGTTTGTCTAAGGGTAATGCTGGAACAACAGATTTCCACAGGGACAAGTTTCTGTACACCAGTCAGAGAAGGAAGGAAATAGAGAGAAGGGAAGATGGACAGGAGGAGCTTAATATATGGATGGTGGTTCTAAAATCATGTAGTATTTATTGCATAGAACCAATGCAATTGTAAATAATCTACTATCAACATTTGAATAAATGAAAGGCAAAAGGTACAGAGAATGTAGATCATAGATTTAATGTCATTCCTGACCACAGCTGTTGATCCTGTCAGATGCTTAAAGGCTTATTTATGCCAAGAAGACAAAAACTCTCTTCAAGGGGTGAAGTGTTATAAAGGACTGTGTCTTAAATGAAGGATCTCACTAGGAAGCTTTCTGACTTGCAGGAACGCCATACATGTTCCTTATGTTCCTGTGTAAAATATTCCATTCTGTAATTGGAGAAGTAAGATATCCCCTGACTGCTGCAGAGAGTGCATTCAATACAAAGATTTTTCTCTGTGATCTGAAAGATGCATAGATTTACATTTAAAATAGAGAGGGCTGACCCCTGTTGGAATCCACAGATCTTACTAAAATGCTTAATATTCATCATATGGAAAATACATTCCTTATTTTCTAGGAATGATACCAATGCAATGTATTACTGTGGGTGATGAGGTCCTTTGGAAATACTTATGAGATGGGTAGGGCTTTAGTTTTACTCCCAGAAGTGATTCCATCTCAACTATGTCCAGTGCATTCTATGCGGTCATTCTATGATGCTATAATTCTGTGATCTTTTACTCATTAAATCCAGAGCACATATATTTGTTGTAGATGAACAGGGTTAAAATGCTACCTCATCCTTGTAAGGCTGGAAGCCTAGCTAATGAAGAAAGACTAAAATAGGCAGAGTGATTCATTTCATCCTAAATGTTCATGTGTAAAAATGTTTCCTAAAAGCACTGGTTTGTCTCCTTTGCTAGAAAGCACAGAGTTTCACACACTAAGGGTAGGTGAAATGGAACTGCCTAAACAAATGTAGTTGTTGTACTCTTGAAAGTACAGGCCAAATATAGAACTTGATCAAAAGCATTGAATGCCGTTGGAAAATAATTTCTAAATGAGTTGTTTCTCAAAAGATACTTTTTGAAGGTGCTAGATCTGTTCACCTTTCCTCTCTTACATTTTGGGAGCAGAGGTTTTATTCCCTGGTGTTTGCACATCTTAAGGCAACACTTCATAGGCCCACTTTTCTTTCCGTATTTTATACTACTTAAAAAAAGAAAGGCTGTAAAATAATATTCTTCATATTTGTAATTTGGACACAGGTGCAGAACAAATTATGCAAGTATTCTAAGAAGGATCAGAAGCTTATATTCAGTCTCAGAGGTACTGATTAGCTATTATTACTCATATGTTTTCATACCCTTTTGCCTCACAGGACAGCCACCAAAATGGATCCTATGTCTCAGGCTGTTGGATGGTGTCCTCAGCTGCAATTATAAACATCTTATGCTTTTCTGTAAATCAGCTAAGCAATCTATCTTGAAGCAATATTTTTTTCAGTTATAGACTATACATAGTCTTAATCAAAATGTAATTGAAGTAATTGATTTACCTTCTTTGGAAGAGTGGTTGTTCTTACAGTCTGCCATCCGCGCTGAAGAGATAAAATGACCACATGATTTAGAATATTCTCCACATCTCTTCATAATTAGTATAGGGCATACTCAGGGACTACTGCATATTTCAGGGAAGCTATATTTATCACAGGCAAATGACTGACTATACGTAGAACACCACGGAACATAAAGGATGCTAAAATATTAACAGATTTTTATTGAAAAAAAACAACACTTTTATCAATAGGAAAACGCTTCAGCAAATGAAATGTTGGCTGTATGTTTCACTGTAAAACAGAAACAGATTCCAGTAATTTTAAACCAAATCATGCACAGATATATTTACAGCAAGCATTCTCAAAAAATTACAATACTCTTGTAACATGCTCTTTCCTTTCTTTTTCCCAAACAATGTACTGTCCTCTAGTCTCTTTCTTCTTTTGATAAATGCAAACTACTGATAATTACACATATTAAAGATAATACTTATATTTTATACATCTACTAAGAATATCATACTATTGCCTTTAATTAAATTGCCATTAAGTTATAATGTGATAAAAGATACTGAAAACCAAATATTTGTTACATAAAGCAGGCACATGTTCACACACACACACAATAGCCTTCTAAGATCAACAATTCACATAACATGTCAACTGACAAAATAAGGCTAATTTTACCACCGTCTGCCTGAGAATGATTTGCAGAATGCGTTGCGTAGAGACAGAATGCAAACGCTGCACAAATTACACAAACAGATCATGATGAGAAAACTAGTTTAGTTTAGTGCTGTCCTTTATCAAAAACAAAAATTACACTGGTCTATATGCAGCATTATGCTCTTACAAGATAGATTATTTTTTCTAAAGGAAACATGCTCTCAAGCTTTTATTGTAAAATGAAATGTTGTTATACCTGGAAAGTTGGATTGCCGTCAGCTCCCTGTCTTACTTCAAAAAAAGGCCTATGTATGGCTTCTTCTTTTTTTTTTTTTTTTTTTGTGACAGGGAGAAAAAGCAAAAAAAAACACACAACACCTCAGTTTTGCTTACAGAGGCTAATTTCGTGATGTAGGATGACATGGATACACTGATGGGGTGTAGAACAAGCTCATTCAAGCGTTTAACAAAGGTGTGTAAGCCATATTACATCTGCTACAGCTGCTTGGAATAGACTAAGAGGGTTGTAGAGATCTCTTATTCAAGTTACTGGGTTATGGTACCAACAGCAATCATACTTGTGCTCAGTCTCTTCTTATAGTCACTGTTAACTTCAGTTTGGTGGAATATTCTTTATTCCTCTGGCAGTAGTGACTTAGGTGCTGCTAAGGTCAAGCTGCAGTTTCATGTGTTTTTTCTTAATATGCTAGTTTAACTGCTATCAGTGTAATGCTGCTGTAAAGGTGTTGTACAAACAGATGCATAAACAGTATACACTTGGCAGCTCTGAAGTACTCTGAGCAACAGTAGGAAGTTTTTCTCTCTAAATCAGAAATTCTTTTGCCAGCTGACCATAATCAGATGCACTACATGCATCACTGTCCTCCTGTTTTTACAGGGAGTGATTGCATCTGGAACTATTTGTATTTTTACTGATATTTGGAGAATTAGCATACAAAAACTTTCTTTCATTTATCATGTCACAGTTAAAATATATGATGCTTAGGAAAAGAAATACTACCACTGTAGGCATCTATTTGTAAATAAAGACTGCATTTATGTCACACAATAAAGAAGCAAGTCAATGAGATGTTAATTATAGCTTAATGTTTATTTTGACAAAATCAGATCTCTCTGGAAACAGATAAAAGTCTGGAGTTACATTAAAATAACTATTTTTTATGTATTGGTATAACAGCTTGAGATTAAGAGCATAAAACCATTATTAGGACTTTAGATGGTGGCATTGAAAAGACTTGCATATATTTTAGAATTTTACATGCTGTGGTTAGTTTTACTGAAGATGTTGGGGTTACTCAGAGTATAAATAAATACAGGATATTTTCTTTTCCAGAATGAGGCCTTCACTTACAGCAAGAAAGAAAGAAAAACAAAACAAAACAAAACAAAACAAAACAAAAAACACCTAACATTGTAGAGTCTGCTCTGCTTGAAAAATATCTGCACAAACAATTTTCCTAAAGTCATAAATGTTAAGTTACTGTTCAAGCTTATCATGAGCATATTCTCTTCAACAGTTAATTTCAGCCTGGAAAAACTGTAGCAGCAAGACCTTTATTCTTGTACCTTGAATAACTTGGAATTTGTTGAAAAATATAGTCTCTATCATGAATAAGTAAATTAAAAATACATTTTTTTCTTATGTTAGTATGCTTTTTCTCATTTTCTGAACAATTGCTTCCCTCATACTTTTAAAACTAGGGAAATTAAACGTAAACTCAGGCCATTTCAGCCTAGTACTCTAGTTGTATTTTACAGATATGTCAGAAATATCAAATATTCCTTTCAGGGCATTAATGGTGAAAACATACAGGATTTGATTCACTAATGTACAACTTTACTTTTCTTCACTTTAACATTAGTTGTTTTTTGGGGCTCTGGAGTCCTTATTCAAGAAATGAGCTAAGATAAATTTTGAGGTTTATCAGCCAGCACAATGGCTTACAATGAAAAACATCAAGTATAGGACTCAGGACATGTTATAATATAATTATTAACTGTCTCTTTTGGTCTTTAGGCAATTTTCAATTAAACTTTTTCTATAATGACCATTATTACTCTGTCATATAGCTTCTAGGGAGAATAAAATACTTTGTTTTGGTGGGGTGTTAAACACTGACACTTCCTAAATCTTTTTTTCACTGTGAAAAGAGGAACATTCTCTGAAACTTCCTGAAAAATAGCAGTAATAGTACTGCCAACAAGTACTATCAATTAGCTTTGCAGTATGTCGTAGTAGAAAGTACTGGTGTTAAATGAAAAGTAAGTTCCTCAGTCTAGTGAGAGAAAGACTGAAAAGATGATTAAGAAACAAAAAAGGTATTGCACATTTTTTCTTTCCAGAATACCAATAGCCAATAGATATTTTGAAGCTTCAAGGATTTTATTAATTTTTTTTTTTAGAGTGTGATTAGAAGATGTAGTAGATTCCACGTGAATTGTTATTACTGTTTATTCTGACATCCAGTATATTTGTCAAGTTTTAAATGAAATTTCCAGCACAGGAAGTTTAAGGTCATCATTTGACATACATCTTGTGTTAATTCAGAAAACAGTGAAAAGTAGTTGTTTTTGTATCCATCTGTAGCAGTGTAAGGCAATTTTACTAGGCTTTGGAATAAATACATATAAGATGATACACATTTTTCAGCTGAATCTGACATCTAACTTCATGAATAAAAAAGACCCTATTAATCATGGGGTGATAGAGTCACATACATTGTATTTATCATTCTTGTAACAGTGAGTTGTCTCTTGTTAATATTTTGAGGAAATGCTAGTAATTATACAGAACAAATAAGCCAAGAAACTAAAAAAAGCAGTTAACTTCTACAGAAGCTTAAATGCTTGTCCCTAACTTTATATTAACACTTTGCAAATAATAGTGTGTGCAAGAAGAAAAGGTTATTCCTTAAAGCGTATGTGAATAATAGGTAATTCTTTCGCCTGGAAACAATTTTAGGTTACTATGTATTAATATGAAACATCACACATACTCATGCAATCTACAGAACAAAAAGGATATAAACACTCTGCAGCAAGGAAGCAGAAGTAGGGTTTTCAACTAATCATTATCAGTATAAATTAACCAGTGCTCATTATCACAGTATTTATTCCCTGGAATCAACTCAAATATAGCCAGAGTACAGGAGAGAGCACAAGTCTAAGGGTATTTATTGAAATACTCATTTTTGGTCCACACCTGATGATTCTGTGGGGAATGCAGAATCTTCACTTCTGGGTCAGACTTTCAAATATGAGCTTACTTGTATGCCTCTTGAAGCAACTAGAAGTCATTGCTACCAGACTACCATTCTGACAGGCTAATGAAATAATTTTATAATTTCAGTTGATTTATAATAATCTTAGTGCCTTTTAACCAAAAGCAATGGATCAGAAACCCTAGTTTGTGCACTCCATCCAACCTTATTTTGTACAAATGTATGCACAACTATGGGGGATTCCTGAACATTTCACCTATGTGTTTAGATCTTGCTTGCCGTTCTTCAAATAAAGGAAGAAACATTTGAATCCTTACTCTTAATGATCCGTTGACTGCATAAATTAATTTCTAGTGTAAGATGATTTCTGTTCTCCTATTCTTTGCACCTTTGCTTCCATTGTTGTCCTTTGAAATTTCATTCAACACATTTTACTTACGGGTAATGCTTTTCTGTAAGTATTGGAAACAATCTTAAAACAAATATGGAAATTCTGGAACCTTATCTTCCTAAGCTGACTATTCACAGGCTGGACTCTTGACTAAGTTTGAAAGAACAAAGAACATTCAAACTGATAGCTATGTGTTGAAGAAATCAGTGAAACATATCCTGAAGTCTTACAGAGCTTGGAGATAGTCTCATTTTTAAAGCTTCCATCTCTTTTGAAGGTGTCCTCTCTAAAGCTACTGTTCATGCTTTTGCATCTTACAAATAGAAGAACAATAGTACTTTAATTCTACTCCATATTCCTTTTCTAAGTTCTTAAAAGCATTGAAGCATGTCAGTGTCTCTTTCTTTCTTAGATGTGTAACAGGATATTCTGTAAAGCTGTATTCCATAAAAATGGACAATATTTAAAATTTATGGATGATAAGGTATGTAAGTAATCAGAAGTATTTGCTATTTTCCCTTTTAATTATTTTAAGCTAACTGTAAGCAAACCTCATACATTATAGAGGTAGTCTTCCTAACCCCAGTATAATCACTGAGTCATCAATATGCATGACAGGGTGGCAGACTTCAGCCTGTAGAGCTGAAAACCGAGTTAGTACAAAATGGAAAACTAAAATGAGATCCAGCAGTGCTTGCAGCACCATTTTCATGTACCTTTTAAATCTATTTTAAGTCTTTATAAAGGTTATATTTTTCTGAGCCCTTTCGTTTTCTTCTGCTTCTTGTGTATACTGTGGCTTCTTGGTCATTTCTGTTAGGATTTAGGTATATCATGGGATGCTGGGAGCTATTTTGTATCTTTTTTGTGTGGGAGAAATTGAAATTTTGTGGGTTGCTCTATAGTATGTCTGCAGTCAGACTCAATGATCCCTATGGTCCTTCTCAATTCTGTATGACTATGAAAGCTCCACCCATATTTTCATCTCATTTGCAAGGGAAATACAGAACTGGAAACTGAAAATCACCATTCTTCCCCCTCAAGCCCATCATTGCCTTTGTGTGAAGCCAGATGTAAGCATCAGACGCACAAATTTTCAAACAAAGAGGAAGCAGCAATAACTTAGCACACATCAGGCAGTCACACCTCTGCATCCCTGTGGGAACAGCAGTACATCTTCACCTGCCATTGTCCACTGCTCATGCCATTTCTTTGTCTAGTAAGAAATTAATTATGAGAGCAATTTTTGAGACCATAAACTAGAATTCAGCTGGAGCTAAAATTATAAATTATATATGATGAGAAATACATAATGAATTACTTTTTATCAGCTTTCCTGAGTTACAGGACATAGAAAACCAAAGAAGCAATCATTCTCTCTGTGACAGAGTAGCTGACAGTTAATCACTGTAAGTCTCTCTCTCACAATGCAGATATTTCTGTACTCTTTCTTAGCAGGCCTTTGTGCACTCAGCCTGATAGCTATTTGCTGATGATTTTGTTGGAAAGTAGATGCCATAAGTATGACTTCTTTTCTGAGCTATTAGTTGGCTATAGGTAGGTGTCTGCTGGGTTTCCAGGTGTCTAAAGTGATCAATATGTAACTTGCTATTGATTTAAAAGGAGTTAATTCCCTGTTTCCTCAAATACATTTGCAAATCTACAAGATGCCTGCCTATATCTGTGTCAAGCAAGTTGCATGTCCAAAGCACACCGTATTAAAGCCGTGCCTTGTATGTCCATCAGCAGATGCAGCCCCAATGATAGCAAGGATGCTGTTTTCCCCTTGGCTTCTTGCTGGCAGTAAAGCTCTATAGAAACCAGACTGTGTATCAGACATTTTCTTTATACTTTATGTATTCATTATAGAGCTGGCACTGATTATGTATTTGTTTTGTCCATCTTTTTGTTTGTTGCCTGCCACACACTTTCTCATCCATTTCAGACAGACCAGTTTATCTCTGTATAACACCAAACTATTATTTAATGTATTTTCTTAACAGCAGATGGTATGAATTCTTGTCTGCATGTATTGTTCAAGTCTGTGTCTTGGTTATGTATGTAGCATTTCTATGTACGATCCAAGTGTGGACACCTTTGTTCTTTTCAGGTGCACTTTTCCTTTCAGTGGAAATTAATTATAATAATATCATCTTTTAACAGTAAATGGGTATTTTGGATATCCTTATCAATAGAAGCTAATACTGCAGGTTCTGCAGGTAGGTTCTTGTATGTAGTAGCAACACATAGTAAATTACAGAGTAAAGAATTTCTTTAACCATAGATATAGGTGTGCTTGTGTGCATATGTAGACATACTACATAAATCTTTTCTCCTGAGTCTGCTCCCCTGTTGCATCACTATAGTATCTTATGCATCCTCTGTTAGGGAACTGTATTTCTCATTTTCAGGAACATTGTCTATGCAACTCTTTAGTGGCCTCTTATAGTGCATCACTGAGTTTGCCCTTCTCAAACTCTTGAGAGATGCCTGTGTTCTTTTCTTCTTGCTAATTCCTCACATCCCTCATCCGTTTCTTCACATAGAGGTTTGTCACCACTGAATTATTCAAGTCTGCCTCCCACTCATATACAAAGTAAACTGAATAAATTAGAAAGTTAAGTATTCACTGTCAGCTTGTCATTTTGTTTGAAATAATTTTCTTCGAAATTTAACTTTTTAAACAGTTTTAAAAAGATACCTGAATTATTTGGTAAGCATAACAATTGCAAAGTTTTCATTTCTGCAGACAGAATCCATAGTCACCATTAGGTTTGTATCACGTTCTTGGGGATGAAATCCTACATGCTCAGAAACTGCTCTTTTCTTCCCCTCAAATCCTACTTTCTTCTTGGCCTATTCCGGTTGTGCCACAGTAACACACTAAGACTTGTTTCATCCAAGCACGTGGCAAGTCATGGGGATAACTTCCAAGCATTGGTGTGTTGCTTACAGACAGTAAACATGTATCTCTACTACATATGTCAGTGCTAACAGCCTGCTTAAAACAACACTAACTTTGTAAATTCCTTAGAGGGGGTATCAGTACATTCTAAACTGACATTTATTCACTTAAAGCATGGAAAATTAAATAAATGTATTTGGAAAAAAAAAAAAAAAAGGCTTACATACACCTAGCCATGAGAATAGTTAATGTAATTAAATATATTTAAATATATCTTTTCAGGTTTGTTAGTAGAAAATTGTTGCAGAAATAAAGAAAGAAAAGTATTTTAAAATGCAAGCAGCATAGATTTATATAAAAATACAATTGTTATATTCACTTTAAAAATATTCAAGAAGATATTAACTTGCTTAATTTTGTGTATTAGTTGTTCTCTTTTTACTCATATGACATGGCTGCTGCTTTAATGTTTAAAGTACATCAGATTGAAAGAATCAAAAAAACCACAAAGTTTATATTACACAGGTGAGATAGTTACTGCAATAGCAGGTATTTTATATATTTTATTTTATTTATTTATTTTTTGTTTTGTTTTGTATCTTTAATATTTATGTAGATAGCACAGTACATGCATTGAGTCTGTATTTGTGTACCAGTCTAATGGACTTCTGGTATTAAATTTTTACAAAAGTGCTTTTATATTGCAAAATTATATACTATTACTGCATCTTTTAATGTGTAGTATAGAGTTGTTGGGTTTTTTTTTCCTGGTTTCTGTACACTTACTGTCCAAGTGAGTGAGTTATACACACAGAGGAAGAAAGCATCAAACTTCTGTGTTGCCACTGCATTATACCCCTAATAGTCTAGCAGATGATTTAAGAGCTGTTTTTCTGCAGCCTGACTAGACCAGTTTGCTTAGAGAAATGTGAATAAAAAGTGGATCTATTAAGTATTGCCAAAAAGACATTTTTAAAAGGAAAGGACAGAAGAAAGTTACAACCAAAGTACGTGGCAGTGGTCAGGGTAGTGGGAAGGTGACGTGGAGCTGCCTACTCTAGCTAGTTTTCCATTGTTTACTCATTCTGGATTTTTTCTTTTTTCTCTTGTTATTTTTTTCCCTTTTAACTCCATAATGATTAAACAAGTGTTCTTGGGCAGATAAACTACTCTCGCCCAGGGGAAAAAAATATTGATACTGTTTCTTTTTACATTATTGAGAAGGGGGAAAAGAAAAAAAAAAAGCAAAGAAAAGAAAAGAAAAAAAAAAAGCCTTTACGTTTGTGCATAAGATTTTGGTATGATTTATTGCTCATAAGTTTGTTACAGTTCTGGGAAAAGAAATCATTGTATTGCTTCAATAGGAAGTAATTTGCGGGTTGGAGATTAGAATAGTAGCATATTTCATTCAATCAAACCTTATGGATTTATAAGCAACCAATCCATCCAAGATCTCAAACAGAATTAGCAATGTATTTTAAAGATTTATTGTTGTAGTAACAGCATATTTGTGGAGATAATAAGGGGCCATATGCCACTTCTGAACTGCACCTGCAGTTTGCATTGTTGTATGCTCGTATGCTCAGGATGCACCTGGATGTATGTAACCTATGTGCCCTCTGAAACTGAGGTCAGCCAAAATTATGAGTCCAGTGCTCCACAAAGATCTTGTGACTTAAAAGGTTCCTGCCTTTCCTAGCAGAGAAGATCAAACAGAAAATGACTATAGTGGATATTATACTTGGTAGAGAGAAGCCATTACCATGAATTCCCTATCCTGCTGTTTCATGACTCTTGGTCACACAGCTTGTGATTCCTGCTAAAATAACTCATTTTTTCCCAAGCAGACTAATCCACAGAACAGTTACTAACCTTGCAAGTCATATCTTTTTTTTTGTTGGTTTTTTTTTTGCATATTTTCAGGAACCTCTTCTAGGTTGACTTCTTATTCCCTTCCTGGTTATATCAAATACATTATATTTTCATTTTTAAGAAATGAAGATGTGATTTTCAGCACTTGATATGCTCAACACATAAAATATGAATAAGCTATCTTCATTTAAATTTGGACCTAGAAAGATTTGTTGACAAGTAGTCTCTCACATTCTGTCGTTTTGTAGAAATTGTCATCCTGTATAATCACTCATTAATACAGGAGGATGAATATAGAAGCAGGTCATGTCTTCATAATATTTAGTCCATCTGTATAAACTTCAGGTGTCCTTTCCACTGAGATTATTCTTATGTTGTTCCATTTGAATTTCTCATGCCTTCATCGTCTTTCTAACAGGTTTTTCTGTTTCAGTGGATATTGTAATTGAGAGAAACTAAATGAACCCGCACTATCCCTATTTGTCTTTTAGGCAAGATAACCACTCACACAACTTTCTGTCCAATTTTGGTTACTGAAGCATTTTACTGGTTCTGATTAGTCCCACAGAGTGGGAGCATCCTCATCTTGTCAGTTCAGAAGAGTCATTAAAACCTGTGTAAGCTGTGCTGATGCATGAGCTAGGGGTATGTAAATTCCCTGTTAGTGAATGCATTCTTCATCCTGTCAATTTTTTGCTACCTGCTGTTAACTCTGTAGGTAACCGAGTGCAGCTGATAGAGGAAAAAATATTGAAAGCAGATTGGTTGTAAAGAAGTAGCAGAGGTGATCCTTACATGTTCATAATTAGGTTTGTTTGGAAGACATTGTATTAAAAATGTTTTTTGCATCACTTGGATAAAGTAACAGAGGAATTAGCATAGCAATTAAGTCACGCTACTTACTTAATAAGATATTTTAAAATAGGAAGGGTTCATATGAGATATTTCTTTTGAGCCATTCTCATTTGTGCTGCTGGCACTCAGCACATGAGGTTGTTCATCTGAGATGACACTAGCCAGTGCAGTTACAAGTGTGATCCTCATGTGCATTTGAGCTGACCTTGAAGAATATCTCCATTGCAGTTGAATCAAAAGAATTACGTACGGTGGTTTTTTCAATTGTTTTTAAACTTGCAGTGATTTCAAACAGATTTTTTCCCCTACTAAATGCAAATAAAAGTGTAAATCTTCATGCATATTTCTGTTCTCAGGAGATGACCCATCAACTTGGCAGGAGGGTGATACTATATAATAGAATTCAGTACAGAATCTCACCAGAGTTTGATTTAATATAAAAATATTTGACAGCATTTAAACTTGAATCTTGATACAATCCACATTGTAAGAAGGAAAAATTATATTAAACTGATTAATATTACCAATGTGCAAAAATTAACTGTGATTTTTTTTCTCAGTATAAATCATTTTCCAGAAGCAAGCCCATTTTGCAAGCACTTGCCAATTTTCATGTAAATTTGTTCATTGCTCTTGTAATGCACGTACCAGATGCATTGTAATGTCCTCTCAATAATATGTCAGTAGATAAATATATTAAAAATAGATGTTTAATTCTGTTTCAAGAAAGTAAAGGCAAGCTCTTTTTCAGTTATTAAAATCAGAAATTGTGGGAGCTTGGGACTGAAACGCCATTAACAACATGGTCAGGAAAACCTAGCATTATTAATCTTTTCATCAGTGTGTAGAACAGTGGTTTTATTCTGAATTAGGTTTCTTGTATTGAAAGCTAAATTTTCAATTTGGTACTGTAGGAAAACAAAGGGTATTATGCCCATGCCATATCATGTTCCAATATTTTTCTTTGCAGTTGTACATGTCTAAGAAGAACGAAATGGACTATTTAGGTTATTTGATTAATTTCTACCCCAAATCCTGAAGACAGTATGGTTTTTTAGGATTGTTGCTGTCTAAAATATTTCTCACTTTGTTTTTGTGCGTCAGCTCAGACAACAGGGATAATCTGTCTCTGTTGGCAGTATGAAATAGCACTGGCATTCCTTCCGTGTCACCAGTTATTTCTAAGAGTAAAGACCTGAATGGAATTGGTTTGCCTTGCCATAGGCATTTGATATAATAGCAGTTACTCCAGGCATTTTTACAGATCAGGTGGATCTGAATCTACATGTAGATCTCTGCCTTTCTAAAGAGACAGGCCAGTATGGTTGCTCAGTTTTAAGTGTCTGTAGATACTTGTACTCAAGCAAGTCAGTCCTATCTCCCCACCAATTCCCACAGTCAAGGCACCTAAGTCATACCTATTCATTAGCTAATAACTGATAATTATTTTTGAATGATAGCTTTTTTGTGTGTGGCAAAACTTGGCGTTGGTATGCAAGACCACTTTTGGTTGCTTTAGAAAATGTTATTCAGTGTAACCAAGGTAGAATAAGACTCTTATATTTAAGTCTCTGCATAGGACTATACTTTTCTGTATTAGGTACACCAGAAAGCACTGCTGGGGCAGACATAAAATCCAACTAGTTAAGGTTAGGTAGTACCTCAAAGACTGGGAATGGCCACATTTGTCTCTTCAAATCTTGCTTTGTTATATTACTTGAAGCAGTGGAGATCCTAGTACCCTGCTGTGCTTTCCAAGGTATGTATGCATTTAGAGATTTGTGATGTTGGAAACCTTAAACAAAATAAATCCTGAAATTTGTTGATCTACTAGAACACTGATGGGTATGTAGAAGACGTTAAAGTCTCAACAGCTCCCAGATGCTTCACTTTTATTAATAAGATAGACTCTTACCTAACCGACATTTTAACTATATTTAATCATTTGCATGTCAAAACGTCAAAATGAGGGCTAATAATCTGTTCAGAAATATCATGTCATTTTTAATATACACCTTTATTTAAAGGCTGTCAACAGTAGGGTTTTCTCAACACATTCAGTCCAATTTGTATCTGCACATTTCATTAACAGTGAGGCAGAAAAGTACTCCGTCTTTGAGGTGGATTCTCTTTTACCAACTCTTCGATTGTGTGGAAAAAAAGTAGAATTTACAGCAAGAATAGTATCTGAAATAGCAAAGCAAAACAAACAAACAAGGAATCTTTACCATAAAGAGGACATAATGCTTTCTTTTGATTTTCTCAACAGCCTTTACTTGCATTATAATCTCTCATTTAGAGCGAAAGTTAGATTTTCCTTTGTGGGTCAATATACTGAGAATGAGATATTTGCCTATTGCAGCTTGAACACAAGAATGAGAAAAATGTATGCTTTGCTTATTGATTTTCACCTGTTCAAGTGGTTTCTCTTTCTCTTACTTTTTAGTGTCTAGCAAAGAGCTCAGTTATTATGTAGTGCTTTAATGAAGTCTATAGGCAGCTTGTTTGTAGAGACATCATACTTTAAGCCCATATCAACTTTCTATCTACCTTACCACAAAGAATTTATGACACTATTTAGTGGGCTGTTTCAGAATAGAAATAAATAGTATAGAACTGCCAAGCTTTATATTTTACACAGATTGCACATTATATATTGTCGTATTGTTGTGTGTTTAGACACATACAATTTTCAGAGCAATACAATGTATTCATATATTGTAAAGTATTTATTGTAGTTTCTTGTGTGTCATTAGGTTATTAATTCACTGTAAGGCAAAGACTTTCTAAGTAGAATTGTGCTAGCTTCTCTTTAGAAGTTCCAGCAGCATAAAACTCCTGCTACTGTAGCTTGTAGTGACCTGCCTTATCAGTAATTTGTTTTCTAGAAGATGAAAATTAGTTTTCCTCTTATCTGTAATGATCCTCATACACACCATGAGTGTACAATGATACTACTAGTGCAGAACTATGCAATTGACACTTTTTTGGGCATCACACTAATAACAGTGCAGTGAAGGGTTTTGCCTGTCATAATTATATCTTTTATATTTAATACAATAGGCTGATTGAGGGTGGATTTGTTTTTTCTCTTTACTAAAGATTTGTTTTCTTCTTACTTGTTTCAGATTCCTAGTATCATTAAAACATAATGAGCATTTTTTAAACTTTTTTTGTGTTCAGAAAAAATGCAGTACGTAGTTCTGCTGATTTGATTCTGATTCACCTGCTTGTTAACCTGTAAGGTTGTTTCATGTAAGGATAACATCCATGAAAGTCATAAAGATTAGCATATGAAAGTAAAGAAGGGACAATATAAATCTCAAAAAGCATGCCTTGCAGTGTTCTACCCCTGCTTAAAAATATTTTTATTAATACTCAATGTTTTATCTCCTTTTTTTGTCTTAAAATAATAATAGTATTCTGTGATTTTCAGTTTTAAATAATTATCGAGTTGTATCTCCAAATCACTCTGTATTTCACATACTTCCTTTTCTAAAATATTTACATTATATGGATGTGACCCTTCAGTTGTAATCAACTGGACTATAAATGAACCCATGAAATGCCTCATCCACTTCACTCTCAGTTCACACTGGATGCGTATTACATTCTAGTATTAAATTTGAATCAGAAAGAAGTATAATTCAGAATTCAGAAACAGAACACATTATTCCAGTATTTTCTGAAATGGAAATATAACAAATACCCAAATTTATAAAGAAAAAAAAAAAAAAGAATATTCAAAAATCAGTCTTTGTATATGCTGCCAGCTGTCTTCCCACACAGAAAGGAGGGAAAGAAAAGAGGTGTTTGGAAAACATGAATTAGAAAATGATTTAGGTAGACCATGTATATACTTTTAACGTCAGTAGACACTTCCCAGTAAATGACCTGTTTCCTATTTCGTAGAAAGAAGATTTAAAAAAAAAAAAAAAAAGTTGTGTTGAATAAAAAAGAGTCAGAGCACAGCTGGGAGAGAAAGGGTCCTGGAGTGAGGCTGCAGAGGACCTAGTGTGAGTCAGTGGAAAGATAGGAGGGCATTAAGAGAAGGAACGGGAGCTGAGCTGTGGTTCGGTAGGCCTTGTGGGAGAAAGTGAATATCCAAATGGATATGGTACATTGGGATGTGAGCTTCTGGAGAATACAAATGGATTTTTTTTTTATTTTTATTTTTTCTGGAGATCAGTCTCATCCTCTTATTCCAAGACAGTGTCGGCTGTATACTAACTAGTACTTACTAATGGTTGCCAATTGTAGTTTTAAACACAATTTTGTTTTACTATGTCCTGCCTTCTTCAGTCCACAGGATGTCATGTGCATTGTCATAGGGTGCCAATCTCTTCTCTCTGGCAACAGCGATAGGAACAGGGGGAACAGCATGAATCATGAATCTGCATCAGGGGTGGTTCATGCTGAGTATTAGGAAAAGATTCTTCAGTGAGAGGGTGGTCAGGCACTGAGACAGGCTCCCAGGGGCGGTGGTCATGGCACTGAGCCTGCTGGAGTTCAAGAAGCATTTGGACAACACTCTTGGAAATATAGATAGATATTCAAATCAACTAGCACTTTCCCAAGAACACATAAATCTCCGACCCTGCTCTGCCTAACTTGTTTCTAGGCAAACCTACCCTTTGGGAGTCTCTGAAGTTATTTTAAGTCAATGATTAAGCCATAATCATTGAAATGCTACCTTTTTCTATCAAGTAGACAATACAGAATTAAAGAAAGTTGCTTTATTTTTAGGTTTGTTATGATTCTTGATACAGACACTAGTAAAGAAGTTCTTATGAAAGTAAGAGATATAAGGTACCCATATAAAATAATTCTTTATTTGAAAGGGGAAAATTAGTCCTCCATTCCAATTATTCTCTATATTTCTTGATAAAATTCCAATTTTATTTTGAAATTTCTTCAAACTGAGATATCTAGGTAGTCTCAATTTAAGACAGAAAGAAACCACAGCTAATATATTAAGATAAATTAACAGGAAAATATAGTCTAGCAACTGAGTACCAATCAATTTTTTGAAAAAGTATTCTGTGTGTGGAGTCATTAGTTCCCTGTTTTCTTGTCTACGTTTTTTGGAAGAAGTGTCTTATTTTTGAACCAAGATTTGTCTCATACGAACATAAGATCAATTAGCCACATACTCAGATCAGTACATAGGGCTTTCAGAAAAGAGAATGATGAGATATTTTTAGATGTTAAAAAAAAAAGAAAAGCTAAACTGAACAATTTAGGAAAATCATAAACTAGCTTTTATTTTGTTGAGGATTAAATATGCTGTGAGCTATGTATGAGCCCCTTTGGCTCAAAGATGTCCTTACTTCAGCTCTGATTACAAAGTTTACAAATAAAATCAAACACTATTTCTACATGTTCTGTCTCATATTGTGTTAGCTTGTCCTCAGGCATGATAATAGAGAGTCACTAACAAAAAGCATAAAGTCAGCAAAAAGTGGTTTTAATACGTATTCTGCCACATGTTATTACAAGCTGACATTAACAAACTTCATTTGTGCAGAGCTCCAGACCTTGTATTACCTCTTTGTGACCATGTAAAACATAATATGCCATAGAGATATTAAGTTTGCATGGATGCTTCTTGATGAAATAGGCTCACCTGGAAACAAGAGCTATTGAACCCATATTAAAGAAAGCTCGAGAGTTTGTTTGTTTTTTTTTTTTTAAATGCTTTCTCTCAGTTTTTAGTAATATCTGTTCAGTTCTTTTCAAATTGAAGATGTTGGGATATGTGCGTGTTTGAGTGCTAGAAGATTTTACTGAACTTCTTAGTTATCATGTGCAGAGTCTGACATTAAAATTACCTGATATCTCTTCCATTTTGAAGCATATTTATACATCAGTGTCTTTTCTGAAGGTGATGCCTTTTAGATATGAGGAGACAATTATTGTTATGGTAAAGAAAGAAGTTTAGTAAGTTTATTGAAAAGGAGTCTAATGTCTTCTCTGAACACTTCCTCCTGAGGTTGTGTTATAAATTTTACATATTATTGTTGCTGGAGAAGAATTTTGAATTACCTAAGTTAGGAATGACGGAATTTCTTAGAGGAAGGGTATTACCAAAGCTCTCAGTGTTATGTGTCTGTATGTTTATATAATAAACTTTTTCTATAATTAAAATCTCTCCTAAAAACAAACAAACAAACAAATAAATAAATAAAATAAAATAAATTAGCGAAGATCTAGATTCTTAGCTTTGCTTTTTTTTTTTTTTTTTAATTTCAGCAAAGGTTAAACAGGAAATTTTCCAAGCGTTGAGCTTCAGCTTCATCATCCTCAATATGCTCCATCATCTCTAGCCAGTGGACAATGGAATAACTTCCAGTTATAACTGTGGCATAAGCCACAACAGCAAGTAGCATCCCATAGGTCAGAACTAATCTGTTAAATGAATAAGTGGTAGAGAAAAGTCCAAGGCTCTTGAGCTGAATTGGCCATACTTCCATACTTCTATATTGTCAAAAGTTCCCTGACCTGTTTTTTGGCCTGGCCAACTTTCACTCTCAAAGATTTCCCACGCTGTCTTTCCCAAGATTTAATGTGGGTCATGTACAATTAGAAACTGACAGTTTGCATGTTGTTTCTCAGATTAAGAGATTTTAAGAACAGGGATCTGGACGTACTATGTCACTTGACCACAGTCACAACAAATGATTCTCAGTACGTTTAATTTACTAGTAAAAATGTAGCTAGAGACAACTGAGAGATAAGGTTTGATAAATTTTCCTTTCCTCCGGATACTCACAGTTCTTCCTTATGCTCATTCAGTATTTTTAAGTGCTTTCCATGTGGGACATCTCTCAGGTGACGGGGTCACGTATTAGACTTCCTCTTTGTCATAGCTGAACAGTGCAGACTTCCACAGTTCCTCTTTGTCATATATGAACAGCGTAGAAGAGTCCGTTATTTTAATAGGATCTACCGCACCCTTTACTTTAAATAAAGATATATTTTTACTCTGAAAATGTTCATAGTTAATACAGCACAATCTAGTTTTTTACATGAAAACTAGTTTTCTACTAAAAAAACTAGTTTTTTACTCTAGTTTTTTAACTGAAGTTGAGTAACTTCAGTGAGAAAAATGTAGTATTAAAACAAGGGAAAAGCTAGTTTTCACAGTAGAAAACTGATATCTTTAAGCATAAGGAGCCATTTTGTGTGTGTTTCTTAACATCTGAGGAACAGATGATACATTTTTATGAACACTTAAAACTTCTGTGACCTGCATATTCTCCTCACTTTACATAAGGTGTGAAGTGTTCCACTTGAGGTTACAATGGGAATGGAATTCAATACTGTATAGGTCACATATTTTAATAGTAGTATTATTGGAAGTAGTGATAGTAATAAGACTTGTGGTACTTACCAACTACCTGCCCTTTTTTTCAGTTCAAAGTATTCCAGAGAGCCCTTGGAACATTGGTTTTAGTTGCTGGTCATTGACTACTCACTGACTACTCACTGACTACTGACTACTATGTTTATGAGTATGAGCAACAGCACAGGTCATATGTGCATTGAAATCCAATCATATACCACTAAAACACTTGATTAAAATGATGAAGGAACAACAAATCAGTAGGGTTACTGCTGTAAAATCCTTTTCACTTCATAAGTTAAATAAGTGTTGGCATTACATTGTGCATATTAATTCCTTTTAGCTGTGGATGATCATCATAAAAATTTTCTGTAGATGCCCATGTAATACAACTAACAGTCAAGGAGTTAGTTAACATAAAGGGCAGAACACTGGAAGCAGGCTGTAATAGAACTATTATGTACATTATGTATTAAAAATAATGTTACATATGCTGTATATATCATTATATATACATACTGATGTACATTTTGTATACGGTAATGCATTATATATAATATATTATAAAATGTATATATTCTAATGTTATAATTTCAAGGATTTTATAAATTCTACATGTCAGGGTGAGGTCCTCTTTAGAGACATGGAAGCCTGCAGATGGGTTTGTAGCATGTCATTTTAGAGTAGTAAACAAGATTTTGTCTTAATGATGATGTTCTAAAAGCTTTTATTAAGGAAGGGATCAAACGAAAGGGATTATACAACAGTGAACCATGTGGTTTAGGCATGTTACATCGCTCTCAGAGTAAGGACATAATTTTTCCTAGTTGACAGACAATTCAATTATACTTCTCTTCCAACTATTCAGAAATCTGAAAACTCTTACTAATTCAGACAGCATTTGTTCAGTTATTGAACTTTAGTTATCTAGTCAGAGGAGAAGGTGCTGAACTCACCATAAGGAATAACACAATGTAGACATCAAAAAGTCACACCAGCCATATCTTGATTCAACAGCATCCCTATGATATCAGTATTGGTGAGTATTTAGTTAGGAAAGAAATTGTCAACCTAGTAATATTCCTGTAGTAAAGGTTTTAGTTCCTTGGGATTTCTAGGATTATTTTTTCAGTTCTTCTGCAGAAGGACTCCAAATACTCCACAGTACCTCCAGATTCTCCTTCTGCCAGGCCTTGCTGGAGAGTAAGTTTCTGCTCAGTGCTTTCCTACCCTCCCAGGTACTTTCTAATGTACAATGGATATCTCAAGCAACAATTCTCCAGAGGTCATGGAGGCAGTGGAATGCAGGTGCAGAATGAACCAGGTTGTGCTGCGTAAATCTGCAACACCATTTAACATGATCACCTCAGGTCTGAATAGGAGCAACCAGCTGGCATTCAGAGATTGCACAGGTTTAAGTGTGGCACTGGGCTGAACAAGAAGGTGAAACATTGACAAGAAGAATGCATAAACAGTGACAGTTCTTTTAAAAAGGGTCTTAGTGTATTACTACAGAAGTCCTCTTGTTTTCAGGATCTCCCGTGAAAGATCTTTGTTTAACATCAATTCATTTTAATGGCCATGAATAGCTAAATGTCTGTTTTATGTGCATTTACAGGCTGGAACTTTAGCTTGTAATGCTGTATTAACATAATCATTGACATTACAGGGAAGGAATTCCTGCACGAATTATTTGCCTTTATATTGTCTGCTTTCTGCATAACACTCTTTTCAAGAATATTCAGAAAGCTATTGAAGAAATTCCTTCAGACAAAGAAGAAAAGGTTTAATGAAACAGCATTACTGAATGGCAAGACTAGCATTTCTGGACAGCTTTCAAAGGAAGGATCTGGTGTTTGGTTTCTGTAGCACCTTTCTGCAGCACCTCTTGACTGTGTTTGAGGGTGTTAAACATTGCTGGAAGAGAGAGAATTTTGTTTCGATATATATATGTATTTTTAATCATAAAAGTATGTGGTTAGCCTAAGTTATGATGTTAGTTGTCTTCTGGCATTTGACCAGTTGAATTACTCCAGATATTAGTGACCCTTTCTCTGCCCTGTATTTTAATCTTCTTTTCACCCTCCAATCTATTTGAAGCAGTGATCTTAAAGAAACGGTGTAGTACTTCTCTTGTTTAATCCTCTGAAATTTCTCTGAACAAACATGGCTAAAACTGGTTGCCACCGTTCTCTCAGACAATATTTTTTTCATAAAAATGATTTTCTTCTAAAAAAATACCTTTTTCAATAAAGATATTTTTTCATATTTTCCCCTGAAAGTTGTGTCAATATTGTTCCAGGTTGCCTGGAATTTTTCAGTGATGGGCAGAGACGTGGACCTGCAAAGACTCCTAAGTCAAAGAACGGTAAAAGGTGAAGAAATGTCAACATGGGAAATTTTCTCTTTAAGCTGTCCTTGATTTAGTTTCCTTGGGTTCCTGCTTCTTTTGCCATCCTCTGAATAAAGCCAAGTCAGAAATATTCAAGAATTTGTTAAAGACTAGAGATTAGTGCAGATTGTTCTGAACATGGAAAAGAAAGCCAAATATTATTCTCACAGAACCTTCCTAAATTAGAAGCTATTGAAGTGAAAGAAAAAACAGTCAAACAAACAAACAAACAAAAGCTCTCATTTTGTAATAACAACAAAACCATGAGTGCAAAGAGTAGAGAGTAGGGTTGGGAACTTTTCCTTTTCTTTTTCTCTCAGACATGTTTTTAAGGGGAAAGAAAAAAAAATCATCTTTCTGCTTCTACTCCACTTGATTGATTTTTAAATGCATTTTTTATAATTTTAGCTGAATCCAACAACTAAATTATTGCAAGTTCTGTGAAAGCTGGAGGTATGATTGAGATCCCATTCAGATAACATAGGCAAGTTCTTCCTCTAAAAATTTTTAAGACCACCTGAGGAAACTGAACATACATGGGACCTGATGAGATGCATCCCAGGCTGATGTAGCTGATGTAGCTGCCAAGCCACTCTCTATCATATACGAAAAGTCCTGACAGTCAGAAGAAGTCTCAAATGACTAGAAAAAGAGAAACATCACTGTCATTTAAAAAAAAAAAAAAAAAAAAAAGGCATTTAAAAAAGATGACCCAGAGAACTACAAGACCAGCCAGCCTTACCACCGTGCCAGAAAGATCCTCCTGGAAGCTATTTTAAGGCATATTGAAGACAACAAGGTGATTTGACACAGCCAGCACAGTTTCACCAAGGGTGCTGTCCAATGTCATGTCTGACCAATCTGGTGGCCTTCTGTGATGGAGTGACTACATCAGTAGACAAGGGAAGAGCAACTGTTGTTGTCTACTTCTGTAAGGCCTTTGATATGGTCCCACAAAACTTCCTTGTCTCTAAATTGGAGAGAAATGGATTTGATGGGTGGACCCTGATGGATAAGGATTTAGCTAGATGGCTGCTTACAGATAGTTGCAGTTGATCTCTCAATGTCCAGATGGAGGTCAGTGATGAGTGGTATCCCTCAGGGCTCCATGCTGGAACCAGTACTGTTTAATATCTTTATTAATAAGTTAGACAGTGGGATTGAGTGTACCCTCAGCAAGTTTGCAGATGACACCAAGCTAAGTAGTGCAACAGAAGATACAGTAGATACAACAGAAGGAAGGGATGCCATCCAAAGGGACCTTGGCAAGCTTGAGAAGTGGGCTCACATGAAACCCCATGATGTTCAACAAGTCCAAATGCAAGGTGCTGCACTTGGGTTGTTGGGAGAATCCCTACTTTCAGTGAGGGTTGAACGGAGGGAGAGCAGCAACACAGAGAAGGACTGAGGATGTTAGTAGATGAAAAATTGAACATGAGCTAGCAATGTGTGCTTGCAGGCCCGAAAACAAATCATGTCCTGGAATGCATGTCCTATCAAAAGAAGGTTGAGGGTGATGAATCTTCCCGTCATCTCAGCTCTTATGAGACCCTACCTGGAGTACTGTGTTCAGTTCTGGAGCAACCAGCACAAGGACATAGACCTGTTAGAGCTGGTCAAGAGGGGGGCCAGATCAGAGGGCTGGAGCACTTCTCTTATGAAGACACGCTGAGAGTCAGGCTTGTTTAGTCTGGAGAAGAGAAGGCTGAAGGGAGACCTTATTGCATCCTTTCAGTACTGAAAGGGGGTTTAAAAGAGACACATGGAGAAACTTTTTACAAGGGCCTGTAGTGATAGGACAAGGGATAATGGTTTTAAACTAGAAAAGTGTATAGACTTAAATTAGAATTAAGAAATTCATTACTGTGAGTGTGGTAATACACTGGAACAGGTTGCCCAAAGAAGTTGTGGGTGTCCCATCCCTGAAAGTGTTCAAGGCCAGGCTGGATGAGGCTTTGATCAGCCTGGTCTAGTGGAAGGTGTCCCTGCCCAGGGGAGAGGTGTTGGAACTAGGTGATCTTCAAGGTCCCTTCCAACCCAAACTATTCTTTGATTCTAAGAAACAGCCTTTGTTTTAAAGCGTTTTATGTTATGCCTTCTAAACAGCTTATTGATAAGTATTGCTTCCTACTTCCATGCAGGGAGATCACTTTCTATTTCCAGTTTATCTTTTTTTTTTTTTAATCCAAACATCATGCGAACCATGTCAGGAAAGATTTATAGCAATCTGCTAAGTAATAAAAATCATTCTTTTTAAGGAGTTCAGTAGATGTAACCCAGTTCTTAGTACTGTATACACTTTTTGGTATGCATATGGCATAGTTTTTAGGCTTAACATACCATAGCTTTGAATCTCTATGCTTCCTCATTAAGATTGTTTACTGAAAATAAATTATTCTTTTTAAAAATTGCATTAACATTGTTTGATATCCTCACAGTGTGTTTGCCTTATGTTGAAATGTCTTCAACTCAGTAATTATGTTGTTTCACTGAAGTCAGAAGTATTTGTTATTTAAACACAATATTTGATGCATCAGAACTGAGGAGAGGTTAATACAGGGAAGATAAACTATATGTTAAAGTATCTGACTAACACAACAGTTGATGCAGCAGTGATTGTTATAATTAATTTTTCCAAATATTTTCAGTTACAGAGCATAACTTTCAAAAATCTATACCATCTGGCTGAAAAAAAATCCTCATTTAGCTACAGTAGAAAGGTGGTATTTTGTCTTCAAAACAGCCCTGTTAATTTTTCACTCAGTGTCGCAGAATAACCAGCTCTTCTAAAGAGGGATAAGACAGTTTTAATTTTAGTGTCAGAAAGGTTTGATAAGGTGTTCAGTGTCCTGTATGTAAAAAATAAAAACCAACCAAACAAATGAAAACCCAGAAGATTTACTCTTTCTGGCATCAAAGGGGCATGTCTTCCCTGGGACTCTTACGAAACTTAAGTGCAATGAATTTTATTGTCTTAATTAGTTCAATGTTTATTTGGTTGAATTCAAATTAAGAATGTTAATTTTGAGTAAATGTGTCCAAACAAGAGCTAAACACAATTTAATTATTCCACTTCATAATTTGTTTTAAATATATATATATTTAATACCACTATGGAAACAAAGCCTCAGTCATTCAAATAGTTCCTTCTTCTACAGTGTATCCTATGGTTGTTCACTGCTGGATTTTTCTCTGTCATTTTAAATTTGTAGAAGATGTGATTGCAACATATGATACTTACTTGTGAGATATCCCCAAACTGGCTAGCTCAGGTGTATAGCTTGAGTAGCACAATCTGTAGTTAAGGCTATTATAATCTCCATAGCTGTGGCACTCCCCATAGGTATTCTGACTCTGCCAAAACTTTTCTACGTTTCCTTGGAAATTCATACCAAAGTAAAGCTATGTTCCCTCTGAACTGAATATTTACGCTCTACCTGTCTCTTTCCTTTATCACAAGAATGTGAGAACCTTATTTATAAGAATAGAAAAGACTGCAGAAGGCACTATCCCTTGCCTAAGTAATTAATACAAACACAAAACAGCAAAAAAAAAAAAAAAAAAAGACATGGAATAGTCCATTTCTTCCTGTTAATTTCTTCCTTGATCTTGATCTGGGGTAGTCAAGGACAGGAAACTTCATCTCCCCCTGCATTTTCTAAACTTCTCTCTTGGCCCTTTGAGAGTGCCCATGCCAAGCATGGTCAGAAAGACAAATTATACTCATCCACAGTTTCACAGTTTTCCTGACTCATTCAAATATTTCTAATAGATTAAATATATGTTTCTATCATGCATCATTCAGATACTGAAATATTATTTCACATTTTTCACAAAATGCATGAATTAACATGCATACAGTTCTTGGTCTTTCTCTCTCCCCCCCCCCTTTTTTTTTTCTGAATTGCATGTTTTTTATTTTACGTAATACCTGTTTTTAATGTGATAGTGTACTTTTTTAGCAAGGTATGGAAGAATGTAGTCAGACAAAACTTCTTAGGTTTGGTGATGTGTTCCAATTTGGTTTGGTTACTACAGCTCAAAGCAATGTGGTGTTTGAATTAGCTGGGTAGAAAGGGTGAAGTCTTCCTTTGTTTCTCTTTATTCAAAACACTAATTACGTTTATTTGAAATGTTGTGCTTCCTCTCTTACAGTTTTTAAAAAGTGCTTTAGGATAAGGAGTGAATTCATGCCATCTCTCTTGTATGGATATAGTAGTAATCGATAACCATGTCTCAGTCCTACAGGGAGAGATTTAAATGATTAATATTTCTGTGCAATACTTCAAACACTGAATTGTTTTGTATATAGCTAATTCTGTTTTAATGCAAACATTGCACGGGGTTTAAAGAGTCTTAAAACTTTAATCTAATCAAGATGAAGCTTTAGTACAGTAGAGACAATAAATACGTTTCGGTTTTGGATTTAGACTGTAACCCAAGTACGTATGGCTACATCTACACTAGCAACTAAAGCAGTACCAATGCCTGTTAGGCTCTGCAGCCAGCTGTTATGGCCTAGCCACCTCCATAGCATTAAATCTCATATCCTCTTTAACAAGATAACTTCATAAAAAAATGAATCTAGGAAGTAATCCCTGGACGAAGTGAATTCCCAAGGGCTGCTTGGTGATGGAGTGTGTGAGTGCTCGTGGACTGGTCCAAAGCCTCACCTGGGCAGGTGTAACAGTGTAAACAGTGCAGATTCCTAAGTACTCTGCTGAGTTTGTCTCCTGTCACTCTTTACTTGCATGTGTGTAGTCTGTGCATCCCTGTCTGCTCAGTGGTTTATGAAGACAAATCTGAACTTAAGCCAAGGCAGAACCAAGAGCTTGCTAGATTGTGAAACTGCCGATGGTGCTATGCCCGCTTGCTCCAGTGCAGAGAAATGTAAACATGGCTTTTGCAAATCTCTGCAGACACATAATCCAAATCACAATATGGTCATTACATTGCAATTATTTTGAATCAAATGAGCCAGAACTCATCAACACAGATCTTTGAAACACAGGAAACAGTCCTGTATTGCATATGATATATTCTACAATTTAAATTTTATCTAGTTTAATGTTGAAATTGTCCACTTTATTTTTTTTATTATTATTATTTTTTAATTTTATTTTTTTACAATTTCCTTTGGGTCACTGCTCCCTAGTATAATGTAACTCAGTACCTTTTGTCAGTTCTTAGCTTCCTTGTATCCATCTATATCCACTAATTTTGTTGTGTAAAAATGGAATTAAGGAAATAAAACAGAAATTGATTATTTGGCAAGGGTAGAAGAGAGACATTATTCCAGCAGTTTGTCCTAAATGCAGTGTTCTATTTTAATAATTTTAATATTTAGTGGGTTTTATTTTTAATGGGATAATGGGATTGAAATTGTAGTTGGAACTAAAAGGAGATGATTTGATTAGCTGTGTATAGTCACTGTAACCAAGTAAGAATTCATACTAATTAGCTGAACGTGTTAAGAATTGCTAAATGATACAGCCTAAGACAAAGAGCTAAGAGCTAAGAAAGAAACTGTTTAAAAAGGGGAACATATACAATGTGTTCTTAATTCATTTTTTTTTCTTTTTTTTTTCTGTCTTGTATTTTCCAGAAGTACAGAGAAATGTCAGTTATAAGAAACCATTTTGTATAAAATGGAAAGATATTTATAGCTCTTCATAAATTACTCTTTCTGCTCAGTGCTTGATTTGCAGTATTTGTTTTCAGATACGCTGTACTAAATTTTGCTGAGACACTGGTACATTGATTACCTTCACTTTTCAGGTCAATGGGAATGGTGCTCTGCTTACAAAGAAACGAGAGCTTACAGTAAAAGATTTTTGATGGAGTTCATTTAAGATGCACACACTGATTTGTATACATATGAGTTTACTGCCAATGACATTAAAAAAAAATCGTTTTAGTATAAAACAATGAATAATGATTGGCTCTGAAAGCTGTCATTTAGCAGTTTACATCAGAGCACTTTAAAACTATTTACATAAAAATAAAAAGAAACTGAGTACATTAAATGTTTCATTAATTTTCTTTAATGACATATTTTTCTCCGAAGTATACAGTAGATGCAGATGATGCAAATTAAGAGTAATTATGTTATTGAAAGGATATTTTTGTCGTAATTCCTTAAGACTTGTCATAAATACCATGCTGTAAACATCACTGAATCAATTGCTTTTTTGCTTCCTTGCTTATCTTCTCCATATCCTGTAATTTTATATTAAATAATTTGAGTGCTTTTATATTAATAATAACCAGTTCTTCATCACATTGTAACTACCTTTCAAAAATAGTTATTAAGGAGGTTGTTAGCCACCTCAGGCCTACAGCTTATAATTGCCTCAAAAGCTTGTAAAATAAAATAAATACAAAAATATCTGGTTTACAGATAAATCTTAATGTGTATATTAAGACACATTTTCACTTCTTCAGTTTGTCGTGGTGAATTCTGTAGTGTCATGAATAAATTTGATGCTTCTCAAAGACAAAGTAATAATAAGAAATGTTAATTAACATTACTGTTAGGAAAGGCTATACATCAGAAATGCATTTCAATTTAACTCAATTATTTGTCTACATGGCAAGATTATAAACTGTCATCTTTGAAAATATTTAGATGTGCAGTCACTTTTTTTTAAGCTTAATTCTAATAAGGTATACGTCAGACCAATAAATCATTGTATTATTTTAAATTAATAAATAAGAAAGAAATAGGAAGAATCCCATTCTACACTCTCCTTTTTCCACCAGACTTAGACCAATATGAGTGTGAAAGCTATTTAAGAATCCAAGTGCTAAGAAATAATTCTATGGCAGAGTGACATCCATATTAGTTACATTATATCTATATAGTATTCATTAAAATATTGTCATTCATGAAAAAATAAGTAGGATTAGGGCTTCAGCCTAATTATTTATGCTGTTTGAAGAACTGTAAGGAATTCACTTATTTATCATATTCTATCTGCATGAAATAATAAATATCCATTGACAACTTCCAGTGAATAGCGGATGGAAATGTGCATCTGTAGATAGATGTAATCAATTTTTCAGGGATGATAATTTATTTAAAAGAAGAATATGATCTAATTTCCATCACTGCTGTAAAGTGTTGCATTTGAGTCTGGAAAAAATCATGTACATATAACTATAGTGGACTGTCAAAAATCGTATCTTCAGAGATTAATATTTTGATCAAAGCATACTCCAAATATCTATTTTTTACCATGTCAGTTTAAGACAAATATTTTTGGAATAAAATGTAAGAATTCAGGAAATTAATTACTTTTGTAATACAATGCAGTATCAAGAAAATTTTGTTGTTGTTGTTTGTTTGTTTCTAATGACTTTTGTACATGCCAGCACCTAATAAAAATAGAATGTGACTTAAGTGAAAGGGGGGCAATATTTGCTAAAATAAGACATGCTTAAGTAAGACATATTACATTATCTCAAATTATTGCAACATATTTCAAATCACATTATAATCCAGTTGCTGCATACTGTGACTTCAGTGCCCCACAACAAGACCATTACACTGGTGTGGGTTAGCTCTTGATTCCTATGCAGTCAGGTATCCAGTTTTCCAGCTGTGACCAAAACTGGCCACCTAAAAAGGAATATGAGTACAGTCAAATGGTGCAGAGAGATGTCTCCAGAGTATTATCCCAACCTCCAACAAGAATGCCCTGAGGTCAAAATATTTTCTCCTGATGAATCTGTCAATCACTTTCTAAACTCTTATTTGGAGGAGCCATACATAAAACAGCTTTCTTTTGTTGGTTTTGATACTGTCACTTGCTAGGATCTTTTGATGCGCCTCTCCCCCCCCCCCAGCCCCCCAGCCCCCTTTTCTTTTTTTGTGTTGTGGAAGAAGCTCTAGAGATCAAGTCCGATTGAGTTCATTCATGCTCCTTATGGTTTTAGGGATCTGTCGTAGTTCTCAGTTGTGTTTTTCAAAATGAATTCTCCTTGCTTAGGACTCTAGGTGACTCCTATTTTGTCAGTCTCTGTACAGAAACATCATTTCTTTGCCCAACTTGCCCAGCTGTACTCTGGCTTATCTGAAATGGGGATGCCATAACTGTGCATAGTCCTCAAGATGATGCGGTATTACAGATTTATAAAGTAGCATAATGATATTCTTTGGTCTTTCCTTTACTCCTTCCCTAATAATTTGTAACATAGTACTTACAGTTCATTTTTTTACTGATGCTGAGCATTAGCTATCTGTTATTCTTCTTGATATCATTTCTGAGGAATTAGCACACCGTATTATTTATAAAGGTGAGATTTCTTTCCATGTATTTTACATTTATTTACATTGAATTTTATCTGTCATTTTATCACCAAAGGTCACAATACATAGGTCTTTACTGCCCCTCTTGCTTTTAGTCTTTCTTTATCATCACTGAAAAAGGTTTCACTGTTCACTGCATTTTCCAGCTTGGGCCTCCCCCTGGATCCCTGCAGGACTCAACTAATGACTTCCTCCCAGTGTGAATACTCACCATTTACTCCAAATTTCCAAATCCAAATAGGTTAACCAATATTTTATCCTTTAGAGGGCCTTCCTACTAATCCCATGTCAGGCTGGTTTCTTCAAGAGCCTTTGATAAAGAAACTTGTGAAATATCTTTTAGTAATCAAGTATAAGGTGTCAGCTTACTTTCCTTTCCATGCTTGTTTGTTCTTTAGAGAACAGCAATAGGTTGGTGAGGCATGATTTCCCTTTAAAATAGCCATCATAGCTCTTCATCTCTTTGATGTTTTTATTTTCCCATGTACTATTATTATCGTTTATTCTGGTTTTCAGTAATTTAATTGGAAATTCTTAGGAAATTTTTGTTGCATTACCTTCTTCCCAAGACACCTGTCAAAATTTCCTCCATTATGAACCCAGATGGAGAGAAAAATGTATTTTATTTTTGAGCTCTGACCTCATCTTTCTTAAATACTCCTTTTATAGCCTGAACAGCTGTTAGCCCTACAAGCTTTCTTTCTGGTTTCTAAGTCTTTGAGAAATATTTTATTATCATTTTTTATGCCTTCTCCAAGTTGTTCCTCAGATTATTTATCTTACCCGATTTCTGTGGATTTTTTTAGGCTGATAGGGTTTATGGTCATTTCATTTTTCCTTATTTAGATACAACTTAAGATTTTTAAGGGATACTCTTCTTGATTTTAATAATATTCCTGTCCTGATATTTAAATGTCTTATTTGTTGATTAGTTGCATTTTCTCTTTTTTTTTTTTTTTTGGGGGGGGGGGGTTGGATAGGGAGTATGGATTTTTTTTTTTAATATGAAATCTATAATGCTTTTCATATCGTATGCTTTATATCATATGCTGCTTCCCATAGCATCTCTTTATTATTCTCATTTTTGTGAGGGCCTTTATTAAAGAAAAATTATGTACAATAGTATCATGTTTTGTTCTTGTAGAACTAATTCATTATGACCACTCTTGCAGGATGGCTCCTTAAATGTTATATTCAAAAAGAATATGTCAAGACCAGATGCTTCGTGGTTGTGGATTCCAGTTATAGTTCCATGAGGGAGTCAGTGGCTGTGTTACAGTCTGAGGCAGGCTGTTCCATGAGAATAATTGAATTATTCCATGCCCTGCACATGTAACCTTTTTGATTTTTAGGCTCATTGCAGCATTTCACAATACTGGTCAGGTGGTTCCTAAAACAGATTTAATATGTATATATATATATATTTAATGTAGTCTCAGACTCTCAGTCTGTCTGTTTGGACTTTTCCCTGTTGATTAAGTTAGATTGTTAATCAGATTTTATTTCCTTTAACATCCCATACCATTCCTCCTTAAGCAATGATAGCAGCCAGGTATCTTATTGTTCTGTTATCTGCCTACCTTCAACTATGTTTCCAGCATCCTTTTTAACTACAGATGCCAGTCTTCATCCTGTTTATTAAATCCCTGTTGTTTGTGTAACATGCATATGTAGCAGTTTTTTGATTTTCTACTTTGAGTGTTATTTAAATGGCACTTGTAAAGCAGCTTGTTCTGGCTGCTTTCCTGGTTTTTCTTTCATTTTCAGTCTTCTGTTTTATGCAGTATTTGAGAATTTAGAGTTCCTGCAGCTTTCTCCCTAGTGGATATATAATTGAAAACAATCTGCTCTTCCATGCCACTGACATTCTTCCACTTTTCAGATTAAAAGCTTTTAAATGTTATTCTTGATTTTAAAAGCCAACAACTGGATCCTTCATACTTCAAATGAGGTCTCTTCCTTTTGTATAGACTCTCCCTATCCTAGAGGTGTCCTTGGTTTCAGATGAATCATAATTCTTCCTCCTAACAACATTATTTCAGCCTATCATTGAAGCTTTGGTTCTGTTGTAACAAGACTATTGCATAGAATACTACTGTGAAGGTCTTGAGCATGTGCAAAGAAGAGCAATCAAGCTGGTGAAGAGATTAGACAACAAGAGTTATGGGAAGAGGCTGAGGAAATCAGGGTTGTTTAGTCTAGAGAAGAGAGTGCTGAGGGGAGACCTCATCACTCTATTCAACTACCTGAAAGGAGATTCCAGTAAGGAGGATGTCAGTCTGTTTTCTCAGGTGAAAACTGATAGGATGTGAAAAACATGCCAGAGAAGTTTAGATTGGATATTAGAAATAATTTTTTCATGGAGAGGATGGTCAAAGATTTGAATGGGCTGCCCAGGGAAGTGGTGGTGTCGGCATCTCTGAATAAATTTAAGAGATGTGTGAACATGGCACTAAGGGACATGTTTCAATGATGTGACTCAGTAGGTCAAGTTGATGGTTGAACTTGGTGATTTTGAAGGTCATTTTCAACATAGATGATGCTATGATTCTGTGACAGAAGAGTTGTGTAAGCCATAGACTCCCAAGGGACTAGAAGTTGCCCTTCTGTCCCTTGCATGATCTAGGTAGTGAACACCTAGCTCTCCAGAATTTATGAATTTCAGAAATCTGTGTGTAATACCAAAATTCATGTAGTTAATGAAATGAATGAGGCATCTAAGCTGGAGATATACAGCAGCCCACACTGAGCGTCTGAGGCTGGAGGCAGACAATAGAAAGTGTTAAAACAGACTGATGCGTTTAAAACTCTTACAGAGACACCAGCAAGACAACTGTGTCAGTTGTGACATGAAAGTGAGTTTCAGACTGATCCCTCTTCCTACATACCAAATTAATTACTTTGGTATGGATAACTGTGTCACTTTCACCCTTCCAGGAGAACATACCTGTCTTCCTTGAACAGCTGGAGCCTGCGACATGCTGTCTTGGCAATGTAAATGAAAGATATTCATGGCCATTTTTTCTTTTTCTGATATCTTTTATACATATTTTGCAAACACATTCACCCTTCCTGAACTTTGTAGATGTGTAGAAGAAGGGTAATTACAGTGGAATAAATGCTTAAAAGTTAAAACTAAATAGTTTTTATATATACCTGAAGCGTTTCTTAATCAAATTTGATATTACTTCTATAAAGAGGGAATTTGATATTACTTCTATAAAGAGGGAATCAGATCTTAGACTGGCATGCAGGGAGAAGAAAAAATGCCACCAGTTAAAAAATTAGCAGATCATTTAATGTTTTATTAGGTAGGAGCATCCCAGCCACAGTTTTGTTCACTGTGGATATGCTGTATCACAATTGTAAAACTTCCTTCCTGGATACTCTTTAGTTATTACAGACACTCAGGCCCTCCAGCTTACTCCTGCCAGCTTGTTTTTCACATACAACGTCTTGTTCTTCTTTCAAGGTGTTGCCCTGAAAATATTTTTTTCTGTCTTACCTTAACTAAGTCTAAAGGACAGAAATGTCACTCACGAAGGCATGCCATCAGCAAAGTATGACATTCTCAGTGCTTTAGATGTTTTTGACACTAAAATGTCCTAAAACTTAGCAACGTCTAGTTTTGTAATGAGACTGAGTAGGTGTTCCAAATAGGAATTAGTGAGTAATAAGTGCTATCGATTTGGAAAAATTACAAACATCGACAAATACTGATAATGAAAAAGTCACATTCTTTGTATACATATTTAACACAATGATGGATTCTTCATAGTTAGAAAATCAGGTACATCTATATCAAATTACAGGGTGTTAACTTACATATATATATGTTAAGTTTGCTTTTACATTCAGCAGTGTTAAATGAATTAGAAATTAAGGGACCAGTTGCACTGGTTACTGCTACTAATATCTGTACTAATGCTGTACTGCTACTAATATCTGTAGGGAGAAGCTCTGCAGACCCTCTGTTTGGCATGCTAGAGAACAGAACAGCCAGAACCATTTCAATTTAGAGAAGGGAGTGGATCTTTCCACGCTCAATATGGTGGTTGTGTAAACCAATGGAAAGCCATCCATGCAAAATGATGAGTAAACACAGCCTTTTCTCCTTCTTTAAGCTCATCATAGCAAGCAAAAAATTAAGTACCAGTTCAGGTCTTTGAGCTAACACAGTATTACTTGAGTGTTTTCACCTTGTAAATATATTTTTTAAATGTGTCCTCCTCTTAAAATATTTTTAAAATATGTTTTAAAAAATGTTTTAAAACAACAAACAACAATATAGAAAATGTAGAGAGGGAAAAAAATGAACCAGAATTTTGTAAAATGTTTTTGAGTGCTTTTCCAGACTGGTTTAATTTCTGTAGAGTGATGTGAGATGTCAATCAATTTGAAGTTATGCTTTGCTTTGATTATAAACATGACTTGAGAATAAAATGAATATTTGCATAGTGCTTAGTATATGTAAATTGATACACAAATGCTGCTGTAAGTATAATTACTTCAATAACAAAAGGCAAAATCCAGTTGACTAACACAGTTTTTAATTAGATTAACATAAACCATTTGTGATTTGATACAATGCTTTCTGCAAAATTAAATACTACATGCATGTATGCTAAATCGGTTCACTAACATTTGGGTCGAAATTAAGTGTCATTATATTTTCATTGACTAAAAAGAAAATTGAGTTTTATGTCACATTTTTACTAGTCCAATATCAGTAGCATATATTTGAAAGATACATTAGTTTTATGGTTGAGTATTCAACCCTAAGACATCCTGGTTCTTGTTGACTTAGAATTTAAATTTGCAAATATAGCATCTGGCAAAGAGAAATCTTTCACCTAATATGAAATCATATCCAGCTCAGTTAGACTAAGATGATGCACTTGAAAATCCCACTGCATTACAGCTCCTTTAGATCTTCCTTTTAAGTTCCAAATTCTGTAAGTTAGAAAAAAGTTGGTAGGTTGCTGCCAGTTAGCAAAGAGCAGATGGTGTTTATTACTGTGACCAGTAAATTGTGTATCTGTGGGAGTAATAAGCCCAATTAGCCAAATGTTGATTATGGTTTTAAGTGTTGTAGTCTAAGTACCTCTTTTCATACCTGTGCATATGCTGAATATAAACTTATTTGTGCACTTTTGAAAAAGCTTGGTGGTGCACTTCTTCAGTCTGAATTGTTAGCCTTCGTAGAAATATCATTTTATACAACATCTTTCAAGTGAGTCAGTGTTACCTTGTATTTTACTTATTTTTAAATATTAAAAGTTTACTGTCTCAGGCTTGGCTAAGATGAATGTGAAGAGATTTTTTTTTTGTATTTTTTTATTTTATTTTTTATCCTACAGAGGCCCCTTGCCCTTGATTTAATAGAATATGGCTGTTGCATAGTCTGATTTTGCTTTGAAGAGATGGATATTTTTAGCCTAGCCTACTCTGCCATTTTTAAAAATACTGCTCTATTTGAACAGTTGTTCACTAAAAAGCAGTCTTCGTAGACATGTGTCCATAAGAGCCATCCCTGCTTACCATCAGCCTTGCACAGTGCTTTGACTAAGCTGGCGAAATAGAGGTAAGCTTAGAGAAAATCAGCATCTGGAAATGTGTGTAGTGTATTCCATTCTTGAAATGCAGACAAACAGGGCCAAAAGGCAAAACGCAAAGATAAAATGTGACATAAAGATTCTCTTTCCCATTTCTGAGGTGAAACAGCAGGCTACTGTGTATTCCTCTTGTCAGTGGAACCTGATCTTACTGCACTTACCTTGAATAAGTCCACTTTCATAAGCAAACCAGTGATTTTAATTGCAGTAATTTCTTCAATCACACACGAACCATTCAAATAAGCAATAGTAGCTACATATATGTAACAAGGTCTATTTTTTATTTTATTTATTTATTTTTTTAGCATACTTGACAGCTTAGGGTAAATATCATGTCTTTTTGTGTCTGTACAGTGCTTGGTACGTTGATTCTATCTATCTCCGCAATTAAAATAATAATTAAAAAAATGGCTGCAGTGAGTCATAAACCCCTTAAACTTGTTAATTGCAGATTTAATATAGATCCGGAAGTCTAATTGGTTTCTTGGATTCTTCTCAATTACCTCATGTCAAAGTTAAAAACAGAATTACACAAAATGAAATGTTTGGGTGTGTGACAGATTAGTGGATTATAATAAATCATACTGCTAACGCATGTATTAGAGAAATATTTATTCAAATTTTCCTCAGTTAAGTCATTACATTTAACTGAATAAAGACACATCAGACACCAAACAATTACTTTTTAAAAACAGATAAAAGATTTTAATTCTAAGGTCCATTTAAATTCCTCTATTTAAATGCCACAACTTGTTACCAAATTCTGACAGAAAATTGCTTAAAATGAAAATGAGGGAATATTTTTGTTATCTCAGTATGGACTTGTATCTGGAGGATGTTTGTCTAGAGTCACTGACCATCTGTTTCATGGAGTTATGCCAAAAATACATTTTCACTGTAGATTTAGATGCTTGCTATGAGCTAGGAAATAACCAGACAAATGCTGCACCATCTTCTTCAAGCACACCATAAATATGTGCTCCCAGCACTTTTTAAGATAAAAAATGTGTAATAAAAATGTTTATTTCTTAGGTAAATCTTTCAAACGTGGTAGTTTTAATGATTCTAACTTTGTTACTCAAATTTAATTTATTCTTGAGGTAATTCTGTTGATTTAAACCAGAAATGAATTTGCCCTTTTTTTTCAAGAAGCTGTATTTTTCCTTTGAGCATTTCATTTTGAGCCCATCTTTCTCCCCATGAGCTAGTATCAGGTTTCTTCTCCAATCATATATGAACAGATCAGATACAGAGTGCTCTGGAGGATAGGGCAGCCTTATCTTTTGGTTCTGGGACCTCTGTAGTGAAGTCTCAGCAGTGCAGTAGTCTTAGAAAGCATTAGAACATCTCCTTTGGCGTAGGTCTCCAGAGCCCATCTAAAGAAATATGTTCATTTTCTTCTTCTCCTGCTGTCTCCTAACATGCCCGGCTAAAGTAGAGTCCTGCAAAATTTGACCCTTCCAAACTTGTAAGCTCTTCTCGAGAGGCAGCAAACACTACAGTGCCAGAATTAAAAATAATATTGCATTCCTATCTGGAGCAGTAAATGCATTTTGGAAAAGCTGAAAAATACTAGATTTTGAAGAGGCATTGGGATAAGCAACTATATGCAGAGGGAGAAAAACTTGTCCATTGAAGGATTTGCTAAGCTTAATGTGCCTATAAAGTAATGAGGGAAATAAAATTTTCCTTCCTAATCTTCCAGTGCTACCTTTACACAAAGGGAAGTCCCCTATGCATATCAAAAGGTGACAGTCTTTAACAAATGCTATTCTAAAATGATTGAAATATCAGAAGTCTAAGAACAGGGTGAGAATAAACAGGTCTCAGTCAGTAAGGTTTTATTCAGGAGTGGAAAATGCCTTTGTCTCCTCTCCTTTTTCTTTAGCACAGGACTGAATTTAGATAGGAAAAAGATCTTTTATTATTATTATTATTATTATTATTATTATTATTATTATTATTATGGTGGTGGTAGTGTTTTTTTATTTTTATTTTATTTTATTTTATTTTATTTTATTTTATTTTATTTTATTTTATTATTTTATTTTATTTTATTTTATTTTTTCTTGAATAGAGAAAGATTTTTGTGAGAATAAATATCTCCGAATATGGAAAGACACTTTGTCCCCCCACAAAGGAGCTGATAGCAAATGGTGAATAGAGCATACTAAAAAATAACAAACCTGCTTTGTGTTGCCCATGCCATTGCTATTTCTATTTTGCTGTTTCTAGGATTAGAAGAAATGAATTTAGTCTCCTAGTTCAGGTCTTTGTGTTGTTTATCTTACAGCTGGAAACACTTGTCTGTCTCATTCCGTATTTATATAAGTTTTGTTGCTTTTCTGAATATTTATCTGTGTATAGACCAGAAATAGTCAGTGACACATACGCTTTTTCTGAATGACAAACATATTCCTTGCTTTGCTTGTAAAACCCGATTTAAATAGTATTTGTAAAATATGAAGTGTTACAGTTACATCAGGGAAGTATTTGGGCTACATCAAACATGGAAACAATTATTCTTCTAAACATAAAAGTTTACTTTCTATCAATCATTGTATTAAGTTTGAGGCTTGAATGTTAATGCTGTAAATATAATGCTAGATTTGTTATAGCTATAACTGTGGTGTCCTGAGATGCTCAAAATCTTTACTAAAACTTAATGGAGATTTTTAATTTTGAAAGCACTGTGGGTTAGAGCTTTATGTTGCAACATAGGATAATAAAATATGATTACTTGCTGTTTGATTGTCAGCATTTTTGCCCCCATGTGCAGAAGGGAGGTGGAGAGGAAGATAGGTATGGTTTTAGATAGGATAGGACTTACGGGGAGCACTTTAATTCATAGTTCTTCTGTGTTATGGAGTAATTTTCTGTGTACTTCTGACAGTGCCACATGACTCAACAGGCCAAGTGGTGTCCCCAGCAAGGGTGACATTCCTCAGCCCAAGGTGCCTCATGCTGCTGGCTTTGGGGAGACCCCACCTGACCTCACAGCCTGTGGGAAGGTCACAATATTCCTTTGCACTTAAAAGCAGAGCAGCAATGGCAGCCCACCTGGTTGTTACAAGAGAACTGAGCATTAGGTGGTTAGGTTATTCAAAAACAAGCTTATTACATTTGGAGAGAGTCCTGTGTATACAACCAAAGTGAAGATTCAATGTTTGACTACTATTTTGAGCATTAAAAAATGAGGTAGCAATGAAAGTCACAACTGCTATCTGCCTAGCTTCTTTAGCTCCATTTGTAGCTGTCAGGTCATTGAGACTGCTCCAGTGCAAGGAGCCACAGACAGGTCCTGGACAGCTGACTTGGGATACTTTACAGTGTGCCAGCTAGCCTCCTAGGATTAAAAACAAAAACAGGATTAAAAACAAAAACAAAAACAAAATTTGGTCATAATCCTCTACTTGTACAGAAGAAAACAAACAAACAAAAACAGAGTGTGGCTGAATCTCTGTCATAAAATTGGGGCTTCGCAACTTTTTTTTGTTGTTGCTTAATTTTAACAAAACTTTCATTTCGTAGTTTGTTGTATGAGGCATTGATTGGTCCCTTGTCATTAGAAGCTTACTGTATTAGTATATGTATGCAGTCCGTACACAGTTCAATAGGATAGAGTATAAAAGTATGGTGGTGTCAGCTACAGCCTCTCCACAGTACAAATTCACTTTCTTTTCCCCATCTTATATACAGCAAAAATACAGTAATGGAGCTGTGTCCATTTACCTTGGATGCCTTCTTTAAAGTTCAAACTCCCACCTGTGTTCATTTCCAGGAAAATTTGCTTTAATATGCTGTATACTGAAAAAACTTCCTCTTCAGTTCACCACACCATATAAACCAGATATTATGTAAATATAAACTTACAAATATTTGTTTGTGTGTTTATTTACAATTCCATAATAATTCTGCTGATATTAGGACTTTAAAAAACAATACACAACATCAAGTTTGAAGAAGGTAAGTTCAACCATGGGAGTGAGAATACGTGTGATGATCTTGGTGTGTTATAGTACACTTGAGTCTGTCATAACAATGTATGTTAGCTATGGGATATATTTTAAGAACTAATTATTGTACATGTTTTTAACAGCACAGGTTATAGTTAATCTCTGGCATTCCACAGATGCCATGCAAAACAAACATATCAGCATAATAAATACTGACACTGGGAGACGGACTGCATATGCTGTGCTCCAGCTTGACAACACCTTGTTAGTTTTAGGGATTGTCTTCTCAGTGGCTTAAGCTGAAGCAAGTGAGGTGTGTTGATGTGCAGCATGGGAGGGATTTTCAGACTTCAAAGAGTTTTATGATTATAGACTAGTGCTAAAGATGGTTGGCAGCCCTAGAACTTTCAGATGCTGGCAAGACTGAGGACAGTGGTAGAATTTCTGATATTGTGCACTGGCTTTTCTTCAACTTCAAACAAAACAAAAATAAGAGCAATTCAGTTTTTCACTTGTAACTGCTTGCTTCCTGATCTATGTTTTCAGAGAATATCTAGAAGGTGGATGAAGTGTAAATGCTTGTCTGATACATAATCAATAGAATTAAAATCCCTCGCCACTTATTTCCTCTGAAGTGATTAAAATCCACTTTGCACATGGTTTATGTTGGCCATACTGCTCCTTTGCAGCAATATTTCAAGGTAATTATTAGACAGTTTATGACGTGCTTAAGTATAAATGTTCAGCATAAATCTTCATAGACTGTAGTTTAATAGTTTTGCTCCATTCAGAGAGCTAACACTGTCGAGCTTTGGCTGGTCTTCTTGTAGGCTTTTCCAAGCTTACGTAGCTGTATAGCTCTTTCAGCTTTTGAAAGGCATCTATTCCTAATATTTAGAGACACTGAAAGCATAATTTCCGTCTGGTTCTACTCTGATTGGTGAAGTGTAAGTTGTACAAAATAATTCATCCTGTAACAACCGTTCTGCACGTAAGCGTGTTCCCTGTAGAGATGAGACAGTTCTGCTGTTTGCTCGACCTTCTCTAATGAGCCTTCACATGCATGAGATTTCATTTTTGAAATCTTACTTCTATCAATAGATTAAGTCCTAGGGCTAATATATAGTTTCAAATTAAAGATGCAATTCAGTCCTTGCTGTTTCTTCCTCATCCTTAGGCTTATTTCCATATGAAATTTAATAATCCATCTGAAGCCAGAAACTTCTTCCAAGTAAAGTTGGACAATGGAAGATGCATAGCTAGTTCGAGTACAGACTTACTATTGTTTATATCATGATGATTTAAAAGGGTAAGATTTATTGGAAAAGTTGTTAACTTTTATTAAATCAACACATAGAGTTGGAACAAATTGCAAGCACACATGCCTGAAAAATGTTTTTTTGAGCTTCAAAGCTCTGTTTTTCTGCAGCTGTACTACTTCCTACTTCCCCCTAGACATTTCATCTTGCTGAAATCAGTTATGTTAATTTAGGTGGAAGTAGATTTTGCTTTACATGTTTATTTTTCCTCTGATTACATATTATTTTCTTTGATGATATAACCAATATTTGAAGGAAGTTGCAAGTAATTTGTAATTAAGAAACTGGAACAAAAGTTAGCTTGAGTTCCAGGGTATCTGGCCTGATTTTGTGTTTGGCTGGTATATATGCATGTTAGGTTCTTGCTGGCTAAAATGGAAACAACATTCCCCCAGATCTCCTTTTTAAGATTAAATTTAAAATAGCAGGTAGTGCAAAACAGGGTATGTTACAACATCTCTTCTCTCACCATCTCCCACAGTATTCTCCTGAAGAAGCTTGCTGCTGATGGCTTGGACAGTTCAGTGGGGGAAGAACAGGCTGAATGGCCGGGCTCAAGGAGTCACAGTGAATGGAGTTCAGTCCTGCTGGCAGCTGGTCACCAGTGGTGTTCCCCAGGGCTTGGTACTGGGGCCACTTTTGTTTAACATTTTTGTCAGTGATCAGGATAAGGGGATCGAGCACACCCTCAGTAAGTTTGCAGATGATACCAAGTTAGGCAGGGCTCTTGATCTGCTTGAGTGTAGAAAGGCTTTGTAGAGGGATCTGCACTGATAGGCTGAGTCCAATCACAGGACACTCTAGGAGGCTAAGTGCCAGGTCCTGCACTTGGGTTGTAACAATCCCATGCAACAGTATTGTCAAGGATTAGAACAGTTTGCCTAGGGAAGCGGTGGAGTCCCCATACTTGGATATACTTAAGAGATGTATGGACATGGCACTAAGGGATGTGTTTTAGTGATGAGACTCAGTAGGTCAAGTTGATGGTTAGACATGGTGATCTCAAAGGTCTTTTCCAACCTAGATGGTTCTCTGATTCTCTGATTTGATTCTGTGTTCTTTCTAGAGGTTCATGTGTAGTTTTGACACCAGTATGTCCTGGATTGCTATTCTTATTGTCATGTTCTTCATCCGATTTTTCTCCTAGTTCTGCTCTAAAATAAAAACAAGGAAGTACATATATAAATGCACACCTTTATCCTCAGCTGAGCTTACTTTTTGTTGAAAGACAAGCCAGAGTACTGTCTGTTCAAACTTGATCATAGTTTAGAAACATCCTAAGCTAATACTGATGGTTCTCAGTCAAATTCCAAAGACAGCATGCCATAGAGTTTGTAAAAGATTTTGGAAAGCATAAAACATACTAAATTGAAGAAACTATTGACTTCAGAATAAACAAATCACTGTTACTTTATAACTCCTCCCCTTTTGTTATTTTTGTCAACATTACATTAGCACCCCATTTATTTACTGTTCTGCCACTAAATTTTTCATATAGATATCTCTCCTCCCCATACATATAAAACACTGTTGTATGTGTCACAGTACCTGTGCAGTGTTTAAGAGTATTAGCAGCATGCCAGGCAAATCACAGTGCTCCTCAAAATCTTCTCAGAAAACAGCCTGAATATCTACAGTGGTCTATTATTTGTATGATTAATTCAGTTGCTGGCAAAACAGACGTTTGAAGCTGATACACACAACAGCACTTATTTTAAAATCAATATGTAAAACATCAATTCTTAAAAATCCATTGAAAGATCTAACTTTGCAGAATATATTACTTTGCCAATAAAGCTGGCTAAGTCAGGAAAGAACATATTCATTCTCTCAGTTTCACCTGTCATCTAGTAAGAAAAGTTCTTGTTTAAGTTAGTTAACCTAAGCAGCCACTGATTATTTCTCTCCTAAAGATGAACCTCCTAGGTTCCAAATAAACCACGAATGTTTTTAGTGATAAAAAAATACCTCCATTCTCCACACTTCTATGTATTAGGCCTAGAAAGAAAATTAAACTTTTCCCTTTAACCAACTCCTTTATAAAGGATTATTAACTTTTCAAAAAGGTGCTCCTTGGTTTAAAATAGTTCTCTTTCTTACTTTCTAGTTCAATTTTGTTGGGAAATTGCTTGGACCAAGAGGAAACTCCTTGAAGCGGTTACAAGAAGAAACAGGTGCAAAAATGTCTATCTTGGGGAAAGGCTCCATGAGGGATAAAGCCAAGGTACTGTGTCTGGATTCTGACTGCAATTAGTGTTGATACATTTGCTCTTAGCTGTTACACTTAGATTGCCTGTCTACTTATTAATGGCTCAGTTAACAGACTTAAGCTAAACTTTGACTCCAAAGGCTCATTTGTTTTTTTCAAGTTACACCAGTTGTTTAAATATAGTTTTTCTCTTGCTACGCAAACCTTCCCGTATAATTGTGGACCACCACAGTTACTATAGTACCACTGTTGTTTAAATAATTAACACAAAAGAGAAACCATCTTCTTTTTTTCTGAGTGAAGCTTGTTTCTCCTGAGAAAGTTTTTTTTAAGATTACTGCTGTAATGCTGATGTACGTTAATAGTTTTTCTCTCTTTTGTTTCTTTAGGTTTGCTCTTATTGTTTATTTAGAGAGGTAACATTTTAAAAAAGCTTGAAGTTTTATTCAGGGAATAGTTTTAATAAAGACAACAAAGTGTAAATTTTATTTAAATGTGCTTAGAAATGCACAATAGATAAAGAATCTGTATTTGGAATCACGTCTATTGCACCTTCAGTATTTATTCATAAAGTCAAGTCATATGTATGCAAGCCAAAGAGCAAGTAAGTATACATTGCATTGTGGCACCTTACTTTACAGGCTGTGGAACAGCAGTATTATGGTCAACACAGAAATAATGACTACTAATTTCACTGCACTGTATATTGCCTTTAGTAATGCTGTGCATTATTCAGCTTTCCTTTCTGTCACCTCTATCATTCATCTCAGTAGCTAAAATAATGAAAGAAATAACATGCCAGAATAAAGGAAAGGCTAATCAGGATTTTACCATTTTTATGGCTGGTGTTATTTGGTCTTGGTAATGCGTATCAGCAGTCACACTTGCATTATGAGATCTCCAATGGCAATATTAAAAATAAAACACAAAAAGACAAATTAGGCACACAGAGCATATTTCATTTTTTCAGTGCTTTCTTTATGACATTGGGCATACTCACACTTCAATTATCTATTTAACATTATATTTTATGATAATAAATGTTGATTACACTACAGATTGTATTTTTAGTTATTGACAAGTAAAATATTTTATGACTTCTGGCTTACTTCTGGAATTATAAAAAATGACTGCCTGGATGAATGAATGTGAGTGCTGCTTAGTAGCAGTAATTTGCATCTGTACTACGTCTGCCAGCTCCATTCTCAGCCACCCACTCAGATTATTATTGCCAAGAGAGGCAATTGCCCAGACAGGGAAGTGTGAAGAGCTTGTTACCAGATAAAGGGGTTTAAGCACATAAATAGACAGACAAAGTCCTCTGATTTTGAGATTGGTGACTCTTCTTATCATACCATTTGAATTTCATATGATCATAACAAACAGTGCCAGCATGCCAGTTATTACATTCACTCATAAGTATGTCAGTAGAACAAGATTCAATTTTTATTTTTTTTCTCTTTGTAGAATATTTATGCCTAAAGTTCAATATGAAGTTTACTGTGAACTTCATGGAAAGTCACTCATATAAGAAAGGTGTAAAAAAATGAAGTTCGAGATATAGCAGATATGAAGTTCGATAATAGCATTAAATATGGCAGTGACAAAAGCAACTTCTGTAAAGAAAGCCTCACAAGCAATTTACTTATCTTAATCCAATTTGGACATCACTGACTCAAAAGAAAATGAAATGCCTATGCTCTTACAGTGAGAAAGGAATTGTCTGATCTCTGTACATCACTGTTAGCAGTTCCAAGCAAAAGACACTGAGAATGGCCATGAGATGGATAATAGTTGCAATTCAGAGGAGATTTTCTAGGTTGAGATTCTGGTAAAACTAAAGAAAATAACTGTGAGCAAAAATAATAACCTAGACTGCCACGGCACTAAGGAAAATGCAACTTGCTCTGGCCAAAACAGCTTTCTTGCTTTAAAACAAGCTCACTAGCCTCTTTTATGTAGCACTTTTTATGGAATTAAATACAAATTACCAGAGACTGGAGGCTTGCTGTGGTTATTTCATACCATACTAGAAATCAGTTTATGTATATGGGCTGATGAATCTTCCTTCTGGAGGAACTTTCAGGAAAAATCTCTGTAATTTCTCTCTGTTAACTAGAATATCCTTAGGGCTGTCTGTATTATGCCATGGGCCATACCAGTCCCCAAGCAGACAGCAGGCATGTGGGTTTTTCCCCTCTGGTCCAGTGCAGCTGACTGCTCAGCTGCATCAGAGCAACAGAAGCTGAATTTCAGTGATATGCCTGATGGAAAAGATTAAATACTTTTACACCTGAAATCCTCACTTAGTGTTCACAAAGGAATGATTTTTGTCTTTTCGGTACCAAAATGATGGTAGGCACATGCTTGCCTCTACAATGAACCACTCTGGGCATATTCTGTAATTTCGGGCAAGGGGAGCTGCAGTTCCCAGTTCTGGGAACCTCCCTCTGTTAAGGGTGGTTTATCTGGTTTTCAGATGTTCTTTATTGTTAAAAAAGAAATCTATGTATAAATTCCAAAGACTAAGGAACTGAATTTGTTCCTTTTTCAAGCCTCAGGGGACACTGTTGGTAAGAGTGACTTGAATTTTTGCATATCCACTGTTCCTACAGTTGCATAGGCAAATTAATTTGAAAAATCAATGCAATTTACTAAACATGAATAATATCAGCAACTCCAGTTGTGCACTAAATCAACTCCAGTTGTTCACTAAATACCACAGAATTTATATACATCTCACAGAAAACTGTGTTCACAATTTTTGAAGAGATGCCCAAAAACAACTTCAACGATTTTGCAGAATATTATTGCGGATATAAGAAAAACTTAATCTTTGTGATCAAGCTAATGCCACTAGTTCAGCAGAAGTTTATTTTGCTGTAATGAACACAATCTGTAGGGAAAGATCCTACAGAGTTCTGATAGGAAAAACAAGCTCTATCATGAGATGTTGCATTACCTCTAGGCACAACAAAAGATGATGCTGAATTTTAGATTCTTGTTCTTTGCCCTGGTCAGGTCTCACCTGGAGTACTGTGTCCAGCTCTGGGCTCCCCAGTACAAAAAAGACAGGGATCTCTTGGAAAGAGTCCAGCAGAGGGCCACAAATATGATATGGGACCTGGAGCATCTTCCCTATGAGGAAAGGCTGAGAGACCTGGGTCTGTTCAGCCTGGAGAAAAGAAGACTGAGAGGGGATCTTATCAGTGTTTACAAATACCTTAAGTGTGGGAGACAGAGGGATTTGGCCAACCTCTTTTCAGTGGTTTGTGGGGACAGGACAAAGGGCAATGGCCACAAAATGGATCACAGGAAGTTCCGCGCAAACATGCGAAAAAACTTCTTCACAGTGAGGGTAATGGAGCACTGGAATAGGCTGCCCAGGGAGGTTGTGGAGTCTCCTTCTCTGGAGGTATTCAAGGCCCGTCTGGATGCCTACCTGGGCAGCCTGCTCTAGGGAACCTGCTTTGGCAGGGGTTGGACCCGATGATCTCTTGAGGTCCCTTCCAACCCCTACTATTCTATGATTCTGTGATCCTGTGATTCTGTTCCTTTTGATTTTGCATGCAGAACTGTACTTTTAATGTTGGCTATAGCTGAACTTTGAAGTATTTGTTAGCTGAATAACTCCATTTATTTTTAAATCATAAGAAGGTATTGTTCAACATGATGAGCATAGTCACGGCTTCTGAGAATTGTGCCCATCATAAGAGCACAGCCAGTTTCCTTTGAGTTCTTAGGACAGGTTCAGCTCTCATTGTCTTGGTGACTGACATGATGCCATCAAAGCACATCATTCCTGTAGTAATATAGTATTATAAATATGCAAAGACATTCTTCAGAACAGGTAGTGATGAGATTAAGCATAGTCATGTTAAGTTGCTTGGCTTTTGATTCTTTTCCACTTTTTTTTCTGCTTTTTCCTGACAGCGTGGAAGGCAATTGTAAAGGTAAACAATCAAACTGAAGTGACAAGAGAAATCTCATTACAAGTAGAATTAATTGATTGCTTTCATACTTAGATGCAGATTTTCTGCTTTTCAACCATACAATGAATGGTTTTCACTGCTGTTAAAAAAAAAAAAAAAAAAAGTTTGCAGGGAGGTGGAATAGCTTTTTCATTAAGCTATAGTAGAAAGATCATGGATTCTCTTTAAAAGAAGCAGGAAAACATGTAGTGATGTTTCTTAAACACTTTGATTTCTTCAGTGAGGTACCTGAAAACAAGAAAAACTTTTTTTTCAAGAGAGAGTACAGTCTCAGGGCCTGCACTATTTCTTCAAAATCCCTGGTCTTAGATTATTTATATGAGTAGTAGTAGTATTTTTATTTGCACTAATTATATACCAATATACAATAAATATTCACTAAAGATTAATAGTATATGTAACTTGTCTTTGTATTTTGTAGAACTTTGGAACATTGTATGTGAGAAATCAAAATGGCAATGATTTAATGCAGATGGGACCCGAAGGAACATTTTTGTAGGAAAGCAGAACATTTAGGGACAGAGATAAAAGAAACATACTGGTGTTATAGAACTTTCATTAAGGGCTGCATTACCTAACTGCAGGTTGATGGAGCTTGCGGAGAATATGTGGGAAGAATTGACACCGTCCTTCTTCCCCTTCCACTTTGCCACAAGAACTCCCTACTGAGTGGAGAGAAAATACTGATCTGAGGGTACATTGTTATGATGTCCTTAATAGCAAGGGTGAGAATACATCAACAACTTTAATCATGGTCCAACAGCATGCACTTATCTGCAACATGACCTCACTTTTTCTTTATGTGTTTTTCAGAGATTAACTATATCAGAGTAGGTAAGATTGTATACAGCGAGATTTACCTTTAACAACTATACTTACAGTCAATATCAAAAATTAATTGGTATGAATAATGCTGTTAAAATAGAGCAAATGAAAGCCATGACCAGATTAATAACTGAAACAAGGCAAAGAAAATGAAAAAAAAAAAAAAACAAAAAAAACGTTGAAAAAGGGAGCAAGATGGCTTGGAAAAAAAATGGCAGGTATCAACCCTTGTAAGAATTTTATCATAAATCTTTCCTGTTTCATATGTAACTGTATGTTGGGAACATTCGAAGAAAGAAATGACTGAAACACAAAATTATCTAACAGACATGTGGATGCTCCAAAATTCTGAAATTAAGTTGAATTTATGTATTTAAGTCAGCACAAAAGAAGGGATTGAAGAGAAATCTTTAAAACATACAAGTATTTTAGTTTAAAATTTTTAAAAGCAAAATGCTCGTGTCTTTTTCTTTGTTTGTTTGTTTGTTTAGAAGAACTTTTGTATTTAAAAATTAGTCTTAGTGAAGAGATTTGAAAGAACCATATGACCTAAGAAAAATAGTGTTTTTATTTGCTTTAATAACATTTCCAGTTTTATGCAAAATAATATTCTTCACTGCTTTTCATTTTGTGAAAAAAAAAAAAAGAAAAAAAATATATATTTTTAGCCTGATTATTTTTTCCTGAAAAGTCATTATTAGTCACCTATAAGACAAATCTTGCAGGACAAACTATTTAAACTGAAAAGGTGCAGATTGTCTTTGCAGAAATCACAACTGCTTTTTAACCTATATAAAGTTGGGTTTGGAAATTAGTATAAGACCCGAAAGATAAAACTTAAATTGCTGTAGTATCACATGGGCTGTCATCCACTCAGGAAAGAAAATGTTAACTCATATTGCTTGAGTTAAATCTCCCAGATGCTGATATATACCTGTCACCTCAATTTAAAGCCTTACTGCTACTTGGATTGCTATTCATAGACTCATTTTGCGCTTCCGGTCTATGTCTATGTCCCTCCACCCCACATTGCGCAGCAGCCGCTCACAGCTCAGAACTCACTTGTTTGACTTAGTCCTTGATACCAAAGATTCCCATTTCTTTCCCATAAACCATGGCGAATTAGATAATAAACTTGCACTGCAGCTTTGAAAAATCACATAAACTGTTTTTTCCATGACTGTTTTGCCAACTACTGAATGAACTTTTAACTGCTTTCAAGTTTCATCTGTTATTTAAAATAGTTACTAAAGCAAGAAGGTTTTATCACAGAAGACTTAAGTGCACTAGAACTATCTACCTTTCGTGCTTTCCAAGGAAGCTCCACTGCCACTAGACAGCATCTTGTCCTTTAGGACAGGATTTCTCGCATGAGCTTGTCTTTTAAAAAACACAGGTGTTAAGACTTCATTGGCAACTGCAAAGAACTAAAGTCAACTGAAAAAGAACCTACATAGGTTCAGTGATAAATGTATTGGCTTTAGTTTTTTTTTGCTGTTGTTGTTGTTTTTTAACAGTCATATTGCATGAGTACCTTATCAAAGGCTGGGGAAATGTGGGAGAATTGCAGTGCACCCCGGCATGTTCAATGCAAATGCTAAGTGTCCTGACTGCACTCCTGCAACCTTTAAATATGTGCTTAAATATTGTACAGGGTTAAGTGCACATGTATATAATGTGACATAGTGCCCAACAACACTGTGGTTTGAATCACTATATATTTCTTCATCAGATCATTTCTTCATTAGATCATTTCTACCATGAGCATAATGTCCTAATATTGGAGAGTTAATTCTCTGATAGCATTCTCTCAACTTCGCTGGTTTTTCAATAAAGCTATATAAATAATGTTCAGGTAGCTAAAAAGAGAAGGAAAAAGTTGTGTTTTGTCTATAGGAGGTGATGATCTGAGCATTAGATTATATCCTTTCCTAATCCCTTTTCTTTATGGAAACATGAGAATGAAAATGTCTTCTTCAGTGTCCTGAGATTCAAAAACCTTTGAGTGTCACTGCCTGTTATGATCATTTAAGCTTATCCACTATAGTTAGGTATGTCATATTTCATTCCAAATGAGAGTGACACCTTTCTAAGCAAGAATAATTATGATGGACACTAGAAAGCTAAAAATAGAATTAAAATAAATAATAAAATAAAATAAAATAAAATAAAATAAAATAAAATAAAATAAAATAAAAATAAAATAAAATAGAATAATAAAATAAAATAAAATAAAATAAAATAAATAAAATAAAATAAAATAAAAATAAAATAAAATAAAATAAAATAAATAAAATAAAATAAAATAAAATAAATAAAATAAAATAAAATAAATCTAGTAGTCTATTGCACTACGTTTTATGCTGATGGCATTCCACTCATGTCAGTGGAGTTGCTTGCTCTAGTTCATGGCTATAGTAGTTCAGCCCAATGTGTCATAATGAGATTTCAGCTCTTGTAGTAAGGGATACAAATTTGAGTATTTCTTTAAAAATAACTATTTTGGTCCTTTAAAACAGAAACTGCAAGTTTACTTCCAGCCTGTTGGGAGTTTTGATCTGGACTTTATGCAAAGTCCCTGCAATGTTTGTTTCTTAGGTAAGATGTTTCTGTTTCATTGAATTACTCATTTATCATCTTTAGCCATAAAATCTCTAAGGGAAAGATAGAACAATGCATGACATTGGATTTAGAAAACTGGCTCACATCCAGAAGCATCAATAGATAGTTTTAAATCACTAAATGGTGCTCAGCCAATTAATCTTTTTCTGTTAGGTTTTCCTTTGCTATGTGTAAAAGTATTATTGACTTTGGATTGTTATCTCTGCAACCATTGTACCTTAGAGTTTACAGCCATCTTACCCCACAAGAGGTTTATATCCAAGAGCAGTTTATAACCAATGCTCAGCATGCATTCAAGATATGAGCAGAAGTAACAGCAACTCACTGCTTCTGCTGCAGCACATTTTTTCCTTCTGTAAATCTCTCTACCTTCCTGATACTGACTGCTGTGAAGCTATAAGGACTGTAACAATGAGCAGCAAAGAAAGATACAAGCAAAAACAAACAAACAAAACAAAACAAAACAACAACAACAAAGAAAAACAGAGCACCCCATATTTTGAAACTGGAATATTTCAAGTGCTCATCTGCAAAAGGATGTTAATCCTTTAAAGTCTACTTTAATCCACATTCTCTCAGCTTTTCTTTTAAGTGAGCATGTCAAAAGGTACGAAAGGTTTTCAAACTCTAAAAGTAGGTTTTAGCTGAACAAAACAAACAAACAAACAGACAAAAAATCCAAAGAATATACTTTCTACTTATACAGAGAAAATGAAAATCTGTTGGCAGTCACAGATTAAAAGTAGAGACTGTCATTATCACTGCTTCCTCCAGTGTTACTCAAGTCATAACAACTGGTTGCTCAACCACCACAGTTTCTTTGGAAAATATCTGTGTATCACCTCCGGTGTGAAACTCCCTTTAGGGGATGGAATTCAGGGTCACAGAACAGATCACAAACAATATTTCTTAGAATATATTTTATTCATAAAGCTGTTTCTACTAATAGCAGATAACTATTCTAACAGCACATTCACTTATTTACTCTCACATTTGATTTGCACACTCACTCACAATTACCGGGTTAAAACAATGCTTGTGAGGCCAACTCTGACTATGTACTCTGAAAGAGAAGGGCCATACTAGCAGACCAATTCCCCTCAGAGGGTCCTTTATTTCATAAAATGTATGCATAATCCCATAGCTTTCATGTGCATATAGCAGCTGTCTTAGATGCAGAGTTACACAATGCTAGCTGGTACTTACTCTTGGTATTCTCAGACTGTATGTTCTGGTAGGTTTGTGGAAACTGAACTGAACATCTAAAGTTGTTGACATACCCAGTTTTTTTTATAAAATGTTTTGGTATTATATAAAAAAAACTTATGTTTCTTTGTACAAGGAAAATTGGAATGCAAGATTTGCTTTAAATTGGAAAGATGACAGAAAAATAGAGATTACTATGTATTCCTAACCTTGACACGTGATGATTATTGATGAAAAAGTAAAGTTCATACATTGGTTACTCATTTAAATACTCAAAATTTTTGTAATTTAATTTTAAAATTGTTGTATTTAATTCTTTTGACTCCTAATGAAAATCTATATGATCTCCTCTAAGTGTCCCAGAGGTGCATTTCCTGTACTTACTGAAGCCAGCGGTAGTGAGAGGAATAAACCATTCTTAGTATTTTGCTGACTGAGAGAATGAAAATCAACTGCAAACTCAAAATACATTAATTCTAAGACTGAAGTCCGATCTAAAGAGTGAGATGTTAGGATGGTTGCAGAGATTCAGCCATCTATATTAACTTAAATATTTCCTGCTAACTTGATTTATTGAGTGCAGTGATACTTCCATGTAATTAGTGATGGCATTTTCAAAATGGAATAACCAAGAGGGCAATTTAACCTTGTGTTAAAAATTACAGACTGTAAGGCTGATAGTTAAGAAAATTACATTGTCCTCACAAAAGAATTACATCTGACTTTGAACAGATGCTGAAAAATCCAAGTTTTATTACTGGTGCAACACAGTGGTGATATAAAAAGACTTCATCTCCTCCCTTGCATCTAATGTTTAAACAGACTTACAGTTATAACTATGACAGGATATTTGTGAGAATTATATTGCTGTTTTCAAAAAGGTAGGACACATTCTTCTCTTTCTGCTAAATTAGACTACTTCCAAGGAAGGGGCAAAGTGTTAAGATAGTGCTTCAGACTTATTCTGTCTGTTTTGAATTAAAAGTGATGAAGGTCCACAAAACATTAAAGGAGACAAAACATAATAAGTAGCAAAAGAGAGGAATGTGGGAATGGTAGAGATAGTCTCTAGTGAAAATAATACATACTATTCATAGCAGCAAAAGGCTACGTGCTTTCTGTTTTGCCAACTTGTACACTTTTAATAGTTTTTTGACCGGAAAACAGATGTTTTTTGTTTGTGGATTGTCATACTTTTTTTTTCCCTTTTTAATACAGCATAGAAGGTGTATACACCTGCCATGTACACATATATTATGTATTAGAAACAAGCTGCCCAGTAACTCAGCTCTGATGTTCCTCTGTCAGTAGTGGTGTTGATTTGATATCTAAAAGTCAGAGATGACATTCAGATCTGTGCCAAATTCTTCTTGACTTCAAGTCATTCTGAATTTTTGGGCTGGAGAATAAATGGTGCTTGCTGGTGCAATTTAGTTTTCGCTATTGAGCCTGCAGGTTGTCTGGGACCAGCTGGGACTTCCCCATTTCCCACAGATGGCAGAATTTTCAAACCTGAATGTCTAGTCAGTGTGAGGCCTGACGCTGACATCAATGCCTTTGCAGCAGGCAATAAGTTTAAATTATAAATAATAATTAAAAGAAGAAGAAGAAGAAGAAGAAGAAGAAGAAGAAGAAGAAGAAGAAGAAGAAGAAGAAGAAGAAAACTATAAGTAAATGAACTCGATAGCTTACAGCAATTTGAGGGACTGTAGATCTCTTCACAGTGATGGTTTTTCCCATCCACACTTTCTCAGAACAGTGATTTATATTCCAAAGAATTTTATTTATCTGCATGAGGCTTCATAAAGACCAGGTTTGATCTTGCTGAGTTTTTGTTTTATGATTATTGTTCTTGCTGTTTTACATATAGATAAATGCAAAAAGAAATGCTTTGAATTATTTGCAGCAATTATGTTAAATCCCAGTTTTCCATGCATAATGTTATCTGTGCTCTTGAGGACCATGATAAATACTTTTAATATATTTGAATGGGTTACTGTTACAAGGAATTTTGCATTGCACAATAGAGGCAGCATTGCAGTAAATTAAATTACAGTGCACACAATTAAATAGAATAATGAAAAAAATCAGACTTGGAGCAACAGCTCTTCAGAGTCCTCTGAAATTTGATTCCGTGATAAACATAATAGGAGAAGATGGTGAGTGGAATTTAGATAGCTAAGCTAGATATTATTTTGTTTGTAACATCTCCATCAGGGATTAATGTTCTCTTATTCATAGACATTGATTAGTCTCTAGATTATTTTTCTGATTGATTCCTGTTGTACTGTAGCATTCCTTCTTTGTTTATCTACCCAGCATCAATATAACTTTATAGCTCTAACTTCATCATGGAACAGTTGTTATGCAATCTGCAATAATTTGTGGGTTCTCAATAACGGTTTTAAGAAGATCTGCACACTTACGTTCAGCTGGTAGCCATATATTACTAAAAAAAAAAAAAAAAAACAAAAAACTTCCTTTCATCATTTCTGAAAAAGAACATTATAAATTTCACATATTCTCTGACAACAGATCATTTCGAGAACACTTGAAAATGAGACACATCTCTGTTTTATCAAACAGTTAAAGTAAGGCGTGTGTGCAGCTCTGGGCAGTCATTGATTTGAATATGCAATGAAAACAAAAATATGATATTAAGATCATAGATGGTATTATTGCTTTTTAAAAATTTTTATTTTTGTTATCTTTTTTGGAGATGAAGATAGATTGAATCCAGCAGAGATGTGGTATTTGAAGTCACAAGGAATCTAGATTTAATTCCTATCCTTCTGTGGCGCTGGGAAAGTAACATTATTTCCTATGGTCTTATTAGTTTTCCTACAGTAGAGGATAATAATACTTGCCCATCCACTTTAGAGGTTGCTATAGAGCTACAGAGCTATCCATTGATAATTATAAGTCTCTTTACAAAAGCTTCATTTTATTGAATTAAATACCTCCAATACAACTGCAGAATACCTCCAACTCCTAAGGAAATTTGTGGTTGTTTTCAAGGCTTTCAGGTTCTTTTTCAAACACTATTTACTGGTAGGATATTTAACTATTTATGAAGTTAGCCATTCCACTGGTTAAAATTAGAATAACCCCACTTAAAATCTGAACAGAAAAAAAAAATAAATCACTGTTACAAAATTTTTGTAGGAGGTAAGATGGTGGTTAGAATGTGCATACAAGGTCTTACCCAGGTTCACCACGCGTATTGGGTTTATGTGGCAAGGTTTTAGAAGCAGGGTGGCTGCAGGGGTGGCCTCTGTGAGCGGAGTTACCCTGTGGCCTGTGGAGAGGCCCCTGGTGGAGCAGGCTGTCCCCCTGCAGCCCACGGGTCCCACACGGAGCAGATCTCCACGCTGCAGCCCGTGGAGGAGCCCCCGGTGGAGCAGGTGGATGTGGCCTGGAGGAGGCTGCGGCCCATGGAGAGCCCCCGCAGGAGCAGGCCCCGGGCCGGAGCTGCAGCCCGTGGAGAGGAGCCCACGCAGGAGCAGGGGGTCTGGGGGGAGCTGCCACCCATGGGGGACCCATGCTGGGAGCAGTTTGCTCCTGATTGACCCCGTGGTGGACCCCATGTGGAGCAGGGGCAGAGTGTGACTGTGAAGGAGCTGCGGAAATGAAGCGTTAGGGACTGACTGCAGCCCCCATTCCCCATTTCCCTGCACCACTCGTGGGGAGGAGGTAGAAGAGGGTGGAAGGAGGGAAGGTGTTTCTGGTTAGCTTTTAGTCTGTTAGTAACAGGCAAGAAATTGCATTAATCTTCCTGTGCTCTTTATTTTACCCGTGATGATAACTGTTGAATGATCCCCCTGTCCTTACGTCAGCCCTTGAGTCCTTTCCCTTGTATTTTCTTCCCCTTTCATTTTGAGGAGGGGGAGCAAAGAGAGTGGTTGTGGTGGACTTTGGCTGCAAGCCGGGTAAAAGCACCACCATGATTTATCACCTTTTGCCTTTCACACAAACCAAAAAGTTTCTTTGAAAGCATATCTTTAGAAGTAACCCTGGCTGTTCACATCGGACCCTGATCTCGTAAACCACATTTTGAAGACAATAACATATATATTTTTAGCCTAGGGATGTGTCAGTGCTTTGCTGAATTTAGGCCTTACTGGCAATTCTTCCCTTCCTGTGTTTACAGACCCTTGCTGTGAAAGTAAAAGGCTGCTTGATGTTTATTCTTTGTTGCTCAAGCAGATTAATGATTTACGGGATATCTATAAACTTTGAAGAATTCATTTAAGAGTCATTTTTGAAGTAGAGAAAAAACTAACAACAGCAAAGCTGTTTTTCTGTCCAACTATAGGTCCCATTTCGTCTTCTGGTACATTAAAGAAGTCTGTTACCACATGCTTTTTATTTGACAGGAGGGGGAAAGTAAAAAGATGTTTCCTTTGTATTATGTTTTTAATTCTTCTCCAGAGGTTAGTTTAGAGGGTACGAAGATAGAAGGAATGGCCAGCAAGCCTTCTTTCCTTAATTAAAAACATAATTAAACATGTAAAAAAATCTCTTCAACTCTAGGGTAACACTGATATTGAGTCTCTGGCTATTAACAGGTTTGATCCATAGGTCCATTTGTAAGTTCAAAAATAATGAACATTTCTTTAAATTGATGTAGCATATAGTACTATAGTCCTGAATAGTTTGCCAATTTTTTTTTTCTTTAAAAAGGAATACAAAACCAGCTACCCCAAATGCCAGCCTAGCAATTCTTTGTTACTTACATTGTTGTGTGAGTTGCACGGAAATTGTCTTATGGAAGAGTTTTGCAGATTACAGTTGATTGGGGCACCCCATAGGTAATGCACAACATGCGTGCACATTCAGAGTGTATCTAAGCACCCAAAAACTGTAAAGCAGCTCTTTGAGATTCTGTGAGATGTTGAGATTCTGTGAGAGGTAATATAAACTTCTGCATGTTGAAGTAAAATTAAAATTTCTCTTTAACACATGTTCATATCTTTTTCAAATTTTATTTGGTACTGTGTATAGAAACTCATACCAGCTGAAGGGTGCCTACAAAATTACCTAGCATACCAGATATATAGTGATATTCTAAAAATCTTCTCCAAAATCATGAGGAATCCCAAATCCCACCCATATGCTGTCCAAACATTCAGCAAATGTTGATATTCTCAATTTTATGGGACATGCATATTCATTGGAATAAGACTTGTAAAAATACTGCTGGTGTCTTATGTCTATAGGCCTGTCAGTCTGACTTCGGTGCCGGGAAATCTCATGGAGCAGATTATCTTGAGTGTCATCACATGACACTTGCAGGGCAACCAGGCGATCAGGCCCAGCCAGCAAGGGTTTATGAAAGGCAGGTCCTGCTTTACGAAGCTGATCTCCATCTATGACTAAGCTTAGTGGGCAAGGGAAAGGCTGTGGGTGTTGTCTACTTTGACTTTAGTAAGGCTTTTGACACCGTTTCCCACAGCATTCTCCTGAAGAAACTGGCTGCTCATGGCTTCATTGTGTTAAAAATTGGCTGGGTAGCCAGGCCCAAAGAGTCGTGGTTAATGGAGTTAAATCCGGTTGGAAGCCAGTCACTAGTGGAGTCCCACAGGGCTCAGTATTAGGGCCAGTTCTCTTCAGTATCTTTATCAATGATCTGGATGAGGGGATCAAGTGCACCCTCCGTAAGTTTGCAGATGACACCAAGCTAGGTGCATGTGTTGATCTGCTCGAGGGTAGGAAGGCTCTGCAGGAGGATCTGGATAGGCTGGACCAGTGGGCTGAGGCCAATTGTATGAAGTTCAACAAGGCCAAGTGCTGGGTGCTGCACTTGGAGCACAACAACCCCAAGCAGTGCTACAGGCTGGGATATGAGTTGTTGGAAAGCTGCCTGGCAGAGAAGGACCTGGGAGTATTGGCTGATAGTTGGCTGAATATGAACCAGCAGTGTGCTCAGGTGGCCAAGAAGGCCAACAGCATCCTGGTTTGTATCAGAAACAGTGTGGCCAGCAGGTCTAGGGAGGTGATTGTCCCCCTGTACTTGGCTCTGGTGAGGCCGCACCTCGAGTACTGTGTTCAGTTTTGGGCCCCTCATTACAGGAAGGACATTGAGGTGCTAGAGTGTGTCAAAAGAAAGGCAATGAAGCTAGTGAGGGGTCTGGAGAATAAGTTTTATGAGGAGCGGCTGAGGGAGATGGGGTTGTTTAGCCTGGAGAAGAGGAGGCTCAGAGGCGACCTTATCGCTCTCTAGAGGTACCTACAGGATGCTGTAGTGAGGTGGGGATTGGTCTATTCTCCCACATGCCCAGTGATAGGATGAGGGGAAATGGGCTAAAGTTGCGCAAAGGGAGGTTTAGGTTGGATATTAGGAAGAACTTCTTTACTGAAAGGGTTGTTAGGCATTGGAATGGGCTGCCCAGGGAAGTGGTTGAGTCACCATCCCTGGAGGTCTTTAAAAGATGTTTACATGTAGATCTTAGTGATATGTTTTAGCGGAGGACTTGTTAGTGTTAGGTCATGGCTTGGGCTAGGTGATACTGGAGTCTCTTCCAAGCTAAATGATTCTGTGACTCTGTGTGATTATTTATCAAGTATGTCTGTGAAACATCACTATACTGTCTTCTGCATTAAATTTGAAATAATTTAGAGAATAGAGTTACCAAATTCTATGTTTTTTGTTTGTTTGTTTGTTTGTTTTTAATGAGATTCACATAGAGTAACTGCTAATTTTCTTTCTTCAGGGTTTATCAATTTTGACTTTCCTGATTAGCCTACCACCACATACATACAATATGTATTATCATTATTTATTGATGTGTACCAGGATGAAGTAATTTTGAAGCAAATTCATCATTAAATGAAAATCTTTACACTCATTACATTGAAGTATATCACTATTAAGAAGTGCTAGAATAGTTCAGAAGTCTATCCACAAATATATTTAAACAGTTCACACGTGACTGGGAACTCATATCCAGTACTTCAAGTATAGTGAATAAAGTGTTATTCATCATCAGGATTATACGGAATATTGGCCTAATACATATACTGAAATATATTTCAAATGTTACTTGGCAATTTATTCGTGAGGAGGGTAGCCTAGAATCATAAATAAATAAAAAGATTTTACATATGTTACTTTAAAATGAAGCAATAAACCATTCTGTGTAAAGTTAGTTTCTTTTGCTCAGTTGGGCTTCGATGTGAAATGGCTTGAGATAGATCATACACCTGGTTATTTATTTTTTGGACTTTTGTTTCCAAACTGATCTTCTCCATAGATGAACTATAAAATTTTCTTGAATTATGTAGCAATAAGGGCAAATTTTTACATTCTGTATTATACTATTTGTAGTATCTACATACAATACAATACAACACTGAAATCTGGAGTTGTCGTAGCACACTGAGTTATTAACTTACCTAGCATTATTTCCTGACTCTGGAAATAGTATTCAGTGTTTTAGAAAATGATGAGAGTAGAAATAGGGGCAAATAATATTCCTAGGTAATTGAAAAAGGTAATATGCTTGAGGGGAGAATTCCTTCCTATCATGCATAAGTTATCACCTTATACCATGAAATACAAGATCAAATGACCCTTCATAATACATTAGCTAGCACGGAAGCATATGTTATTCTTTCCCATTCAGCATGCCTAATTAAATTTTGCTAAGCTATTGGTGCAAAGAATTCTTGTTGCCTTGTATCAAAAAATGTCATTAGAAAAAAAAATCCTTTGTGTCTTTGAAATAGGTTACATACACTGCACTGAAAGTACGGCAGGAATATTGCAGGCAAATGTTAGAAAAGATACCTGATAACAAAAAGAAAATCTAAGAAAGAGTATGTTTAGATAGGAGTTGCAACAAAGCTCTGACAGGTTATACCAGTCTAAGTGGTCTTTAGTTTGATTTCTTTCTTTCATTTTCTGTAAGTTGAAGAAAAGGGTTTATAGACTTCAAGGACTGTCATTGCTTTAAGACTCAAATATAATGGGGCATGAAAAATTGGGAGTTCTACCATGTACCATGATATATTTGCGATAGTTTGTTCCTTTATTTCTGTGAATGATTCGTGATGTATGCTCTCATTTTAATTTTAAATATGGAGAAGTCATTCATTATATGTTGAATAGGCCACAGTTGAGTATCATTAAGAAGATGAATGTGCTTCTGGACTGATAGGAGCGTATCTGAGTGATTTGAAATGTTAGAAATTATCCTGTCAGCTTTTGGCATCTCATGGGATAAAAACAAAAATGCTGAGAATACACATAAAGTGATAATTTTATGTTGTTTATTTTTTTCTACTTTGTTTAGGTATCTTTGTTGTTAGGATTGCTGCAGTCATTAGTTGGGAGCTTCTTGTAGATATTTATGTTTTTTTTTTCTTTTCTTTTTTTTTTTTTTGATGTAGGATTTTATTTCTGTCTTATTTATGACTCTTTATTTTATTTTATTTTATTTTATTTTATTTTATTTTTTTCAGACCAGGGAAGTCATGTTTTTAAATCAGGACAACTTTTAACAGCTTGGATGTTTTATTCTTTCTGTACCTGCACAGCCTCCAGTGTGGGCTTAACCTGGAGACACTGAATTCTGCAAGAGTTACATGTATCTCTGAAGTCTGAGGAAGCTCAAGCATAAAAGTAGGGGAAACTTCACTTGGTTCTATGTATTCCTAATCATGTTCACCCACGGGTGAACTGCTTTGTGCCCTTTCTCTAGGAGGGGCTATGAGACTGGCTACAGCCAAGTCTTGTCCTTGAGTTTGCTAACCTCCATGATTGGGTGGTGAGAGTACTACTTTGCTGTACATGACATCAGATTTTGGTAGGAATGAGCTCAAGCTACTTTTTTGTCCTGGCAACAATTATTTAACATCAATTCAGGGCATAATTAAATATTAAATGCAGACTTAATTTGAGCAGGTATAATATCTGGTCTTGCAACATCCAATCAGAATGTTTATGTATATCCTAAAAGATAGTAGAATAGAAAAGAGAGAAGGAGAGAGAGAGAGAGAGAGAGAGAGAGAGAGAGAGAGAGAGAGAGAGAAAGAAAGAAAGAAAGAAAGAAAGAAAGAAAGAACAGTAAGATTTTATTTATTTTAATCAGACATTAAGATCTAAGTTACGAAGGTGGATAAGAAAACTAGTAAACTAGTTCCAAAGTACTAGATTGTTGTTTATAGTTTACTGAATTTTAACCTAAAAATAGAAAAGCTACTTACCTGTTATATTAATGTGTAAAAGGACATAATAAATATTATATCACTGTTATTACATCAATATATTTTAATATCTTACATTTTACATAGTGAAATATATTCTAATTGTGTCAGTAGCCTTTATTTCAGTTATTTCAAATTCTTGTGAAGATTAATTTAATTGCAAAAGTGTTTGGAGTGTTCTTTTTAAGCATTTCATCAGTATGTTTCTGGCATGGTTCAGGCAAACAGCCTTTAAATACTGTGTTTCAATTCAGTTTTGACAAAGATAAGAAAGACATATCAAGCACCTTTTGTAAAAATGACAGTGCCAAGTATTTTGTGCAATATATTATAAAAAGAACACTAAAATACAAAGTGACATTTTTCTAGAGGATAAGCAGACTGTAATATAGTGTAAATTATTCTGCAGAACAGCGTATAATTATCTTTTGAATTTGTAGGTAAACTCAGAAACCAGAAGTGTTCCTGAAAATAGAAAATAATGAGCTTCTTAATAACATAATTCTTATCTAAAGATCAACTTTCAAAAGAACTATCATGATCACCAGATTTAGCCATAATAAAAAGATTTGATTAATATAGATACAATGTTATCTCTGACATGATGCAACAGAGAAAATACGTTGAAAAAATAAAATAAAATAAAGCCCTCTGGTAGTGTTAAGCCAGCAAACGCATCTGGATTTCATTCAAGAAGAAAGCTGTCTACTAGAGATTGAATAATGGGGAAAAATACAAATCCTTCTACTTGCCAAGACCACACAAGCCTTGACAATATTTTTTGAACCAGGTTCCTGCTCTGTGTTCCCCAGTCCATCTTCTGCACTCCCACTAATTACAGAAAATTGTGCCTATGTCATCTACATCCATGTTGTGAGTATATGCAGCTCCCTATTCAAATGCATAAATGTGAACTATGAGGAAACAAAGTGCCTAGACTCCTGTTAGAATCAGCGGAGATGTAATGAACACCATCATCAGAGTGCAGAGGTCTCTCCAGCTGGCTAACTCCAGATGTCTTATCTTAGGCAAGCTGAAGAATTCTCTGGATGCCTTGAACACTGTTGATTGTTGATTCACTTAAGCATTGGTGTCTGGTGCCATTTAAGATGTATTCCACCTGCCCAGTACTGTGTACTTGGACCTTAGCACAAACTTCCCACACACCCCTTATGCTTGAGAAAAGTCAGATAGGCACTGGTATATTTTGCATGCCTCATTCTGCATGGATACTCAGCTGTTGCATGGAATACAACTTTTGACACATGGGTATGGTTGTGGAGCAAGTATTTCTTCAAAACTGAGAAGGTTTAATGTTACTTGTGTAATTGCTCCTAATTTTTCGATTCTTCTTCATTTCCTCTTGCTAGTTTTCATTTTATTTTTTGCCTGGTTACTCTTTCTTGGTCATATGTTTATTCTATATAATTTTCTGATTCAGAAGCAGTTTAGCTGGAACATAGTGTGGAAATTCTAAGTCTTTCTTACACCTCTGATATCTGATGAATGCCAGCTTCATCACCTGTGGATGTTTAAATCCAGTTGCTTTATTATCTGGTTCTGTAATTTCTCAGTATTTGCAGTTCCCATTTTTGCTGTGTGTGGTCTCCTGTGCCATACTGCAGGCAAATTCCACACAAGTTAGTTCTGGAAATTTCTAAGTTCTTATAAAATTTTTCATTCATTTATTTTTGCCTAAATGGAAAAGTGGGCAAAAGCTATCAAAGAATACCCTGCAGTGCTGTAGTCAGGAGAATCATGATACATGTATGGGAGTATAGTTGATAAACTGTTCTTGTGAGTTAAACATGCTTCTGCTTTAGTTTGAAAACTCTTCTCATCAAGCAAGCATTAGATATTATACTATCTTTCTGGTCTGCATGGTACAGATAAAATCATTATATTTTTTCTAGTAAGTCAGGGCATTCATCTGAGTAATAATCCTTATTGGGAGGAGAGGAGATTTTTAACATCTGTTGGTATATATCGAGATATATTTCTGTCTAAGGACAAGCTTCATGCCACGATATCCAGCATTTATATTACAAGCCATATCATAGCCTTAATTAACCATGTTGCCAGTTCTTCAGTATACACTCGTTGAGCATCAGGGTCAAACAGAACCATCGCAGTGTGAACTGGAAGGCACAGCAGGTTTGGCATATGGACAACCGTGATGGAAAGCCATAGGAAAAGCTTTTAACCCTCCTCTTCTGGCAATCTGAAATGTTGCAATAAAGGGTTAACTGCCGAGAAGGCTTCTTTTAAACCGCTGGCTCATTTAGGTTAGAAGATACTGTTCTTTGTTTTCCCACTGCTCATCATTTTTTTTTCTATGCAGTAATGCAAATCTTCCAGGTGAACTTTAGTGCTGTCATCCCCATCCACAGAAGATCTGACAGGCTCATTGATCAGTCCATTAGAATGCTGCACCTGCCTTATCACTTAGCTTGCACTTTCTGTAATGTTTCACACTGGGTCAATTTTACAGTCCTCAAGAACAAAAATAAAATACAAGTTAGGAGAACTAGGGGTTCATGAGTCTAGAAGTGAGTATACTAATACTTGCATGGTATAAAAAGAGAGGTTTACCTGTTAAAAGTAACTATCTATAGCTTAAAAATAAGTCAAGAAAAATTAATGATTGTAAGCCATGTTCACCTCATTTTCAGAAGGCCAGTGGCACACCAGCAAGGTCAAGAGAAACTCAGTGTTTTGAGGTCTCCCTTGGCATCTGGATTTAGAGAACCAGGAGACAAGGCAGGGTGCTGGGGAAAGACAGATCTGATATTAAATTTAAACAGTGAATCAGGGAAGGAGAGGGGGGGAGAATAAATTAATCATTCTTATGATTTATCCCTTTTTATTAGCTTTTTTACTATTCCAACAATCAAGTTTTGCTAGGAAATTTTGGAATCACATCCATAAATAATTTTGCAATTCCACTTTTGCTAAATTCCTTGTGCCTAATATGCTCATCCTCTCAGGGAACTCAAATGACATTGCGGTCAATAAACATCAAGAAAATTCAACTCGCTGGCTGATTTCATGTAAAAAGCATTGACATCAAAACATCTGCTGTGAGATATTTCGGGAGGAAGAAGCCAGGGTCAAAATTCAGTAAATTAAATACTCATTGCAGATTATTTACACAGCTGTATTTCATGCCCATATATTAGAGACTTTTCAAACCAAAAACCTGTGCTGTTGTTGCCAGCATATGTGCAACTTAATATAAGTGATAAGGTCCAATGTTGTTTTTCTTTTACTTTGGACAAGGCTAGTAATATTTTCCTCTTCTCCAGAATGCTCCCAGAAGACTGACAGGTGTCAGGCTGCCCTCTCAAAGCAGGCTTTGTCCAGCCTGCTCTTAGTGAACCCAGGAACATAGTGTTTGTGTTGAAAAGAGCTGCATGTGGGATTTCATTGCTTCGTTATTACTTGTGCAGCTTGGTATGTTTTGTTTTTGCTTATTTTTTCCTCATAGTTTTACTGATAGATAACTTTCAGGCAATTTAAGAAGCCACTTAAGAAAGGCTATCCATTTAAGGAGAGTTTTTCTAGCCTTTAAGCATTTAAATTGCTATGACCTTCTTAGCAGTTAACATATAAGACTTTCCTAAGTGCTTAGAAAGTAATTGGGTTTTGCCTTTAAGAAACAAGGAATATTAATTTCAGAAACCTTTCCAGTGTGGATCCACTCACTTCTCAAAAGGATGAAAAATTTCTAAACAAAAGTTTAATGATGTTTATCCCCTGGAAAATAGCATCATGAAATGAAGTCTCAACTAGCAGAGCCCTGAGTCAGTAAGCCCACTCAGCATGCTGTAACTTGTAGACTTTTCTCATTTGTGTTTGTTTATATGCAGTTTTGCCAGAGTGGCATTATATCCCAGTTAGACTAGATCTAGACCTACACTGGCCAAGTCTGCACTTCACCTGTTTGTCCGTGAATTTTACCAACTCACATGGTCATCATCTTGGTGTTCTGACCAAGGAATTCCTTTCCACTGTACACATATTCTCTGTTGTTTAAAATAAAAATAAAGGGAGGGAAGGGGAGGGGAGGGGAAGGGAGGGGAGGGGAGGACACGGGATCTGGACTGGGGTTGTCTGCTTCATTTCACATCTATTTTTTGTGGGAGAGCTGGAGATATCCAGTGACCACAGTGAGGGACGCACCAGCTGTGCAAAGTACATGAGACTCCTCCTCAGTAGCACAGTTATTCCCTTCTGTGACCCTAAGGCACAATTTGGTTGCATTCAAAAGAGAAGAAGAATAGAGAATGAAGGACAGAAGTGGCCTTTAAAGTGTTTTTGAAGTCTAGATCAGTGCTATGGTGGATAATACTGTGGTAATGCTGATGCTTATTTTCCTAGCTGTCCCTTCCAGTTTCTCTCCCCAAGGGACTGTATTACCTAATGCAGGAGTAAAGAAAGTTCACAGGGTTATTTGAGAGGGCAGTTGTCCATCACCTGCAGCTGCTGGCTGCTCCTTCTGCCACCTTGGAGCAGGCAGCATCTCACAAGGGGTAGGTGCCTTCACTGTCAGACCTCCAGCTGGACTTGGCAGATTCTGTGGGATGCACTGATGTCATAGTCCTGAGCAAAATGGGAACTCATCTCTCTTCAGGTCCAGAAGGCAAGACGCTGAAGAGAATTTACAATTAAACACAAAATTAACTGTTATAGGATCAATAACTAACATATTAGTAAGATCAATAACTAACATATTAGGATTACTCTATTTCATTGATTTTCAGTGCAAAGATTTTGTTGCATTCAGCTATTCAATGAACTACTTTTATCTTTCAAATAAGCTGTCAATGGTCACCTTTTCTTCTTGTAACCTCTGGAAAAAAAGCATCCCTTACCCAGGCCACACCCAGTAGAACCCAGCTTCTACATAATTATATAGAAACTTGCTTGTTTTCATTATCAAATACAGATCTTCTTAAATAAACCACATAGAATCATAGAATCACATATCTGTCTGCTAATAAAATATTTTGTAGGAAACATTTCTATAAAAGAAACAAGCATGCATAATCCTAATGCATCTATAACCTAAAGAATAATCATAGTCTCTTGGAAAGCACTCAGTATTAGGGCCCATCTCTGACACTTTGCCATATACAACATAACTCTGTGTTGAAAGATGCTACCAGTTGTTCTTTGTTATTCTGTATTTCCCAGTGCTTGCCTGCTTTTCTGCTCTTGGCCATTTTTCTTACTGGTTTTTGCCCCACAGACTGTTCTCAGGCCATCCCTAACCAAACCTGAAAGCTCTCCTGAGATGAACATTTGTCCTTACTGGAGGCAGTCCCAACTAGGACAGATGCTCTGGTTCATTTTGTGTTATTTAAAGATGAAACGTGTAAGCATTATGAAATATTCTTAGGCAGTGTGTGCTTTTTAAAAGTACCTGTGTTCTATTTCCCCACACACAAGCAGAAAATTTTCCCATTACCTTTTAACAAAAAACAGACTGTGCAACAGCAATTTTCTTTCCCCTAAGGATGGTAGCCTGTCATCTCTATTAATCTTCCACACATTATCCTCACCTGCATGCTTTGTTCCAGTATGATGAATTTTTACACCAAATACAGAAAACTATTGGTATTTGAGAAAAAGTAGTCCTCCTGACAGAAGGCTGTAGGCAGAAAGATGAAAGTGGACAGGGTCAAATTTTTGGCATATGGTGAATCCTTTGGCCTGTTCTTGTTTTTCTTCTGTATTTTGTTTAGTGAAGGATTTCTGAATTTGTGAAGTAACACAATAGCTAGGAATCTTCCTTCATTTGTTTCTATTTCTGGAGATGATTTTCTATACTTTAGAAATGCAAGTCATCCTATGGACTTCAAAGGTATGCTTGGCCATTTAAATTTGTACATATTCATTAGAGTCTACACTAATTAGACCATTCTTAACACTGCACCCTTCACATTTAATCCAAATGAGAGCTCTGAGCATTGTCAGAGTAAAAAAGGATAAATAGTGTGCCCGTTCATGTTGCTATTTTTCTTTCACATTATTTTTAAATTACTTTCAGAGGAGAAAGATCTTGATTGTTCTTGTTGTTCAGGTTATATTGCTGGTGTATGCTGGAAGTTTGCAGTGATGCATAACAATATACTTTATTGTACATTATACCACTGTGTACTGCAGTGCTGAGATCCTATTATTTGTTCAAGACATTTAGTGAGATGCTGGCTTAACACCTTTTAAACAATGTTAATGTGGCTTATGAAGTAAATTGTCATTGCATTTATATTAGTACTGCCTCTAACTGAAAACAGCGTTAATTTTCAAAATTAAAAGAAGGAGATATTAATGCTTCTTTTCCCTCTAGGTTGTTTACTATTAAATATAATTAATAACAGTATTAACTATTCTAGTTCCAAATCTGTTTGTTTCTTTTTCCTGATGTTTTGTCCCTCATTATTAAAATGTGTTTTGGTTTGGATGATTTTTGCTGACGTTTCAGTAATAGTGCCCTACTGACTCTTTTTTGTTGCTGAAATTGAGATCAATGCCTACATTCCAAGGTAGTACACAGATACTTCTTAAAACTGTCATTCTCTATAAAAATGCAATATATCTTTGGATATTTTGCAGTTTACTGGTTTACTAGCACATTACAGAATTATTGCTCCTCTGTTCCAAGTTGAAAGAACCCTTTGTTAAAAACTGTGACATATAAAAGGCCAATTACATCTCCTTGTAGTACTGCAAATTTGAAAACTTTGTATCCAATTTATTTGTTTTAAAGAAGTATACTTCTTGTGCACAAGTTTCTGCTAATGTTATAGAACCAGTTAGAGATAATTGTAGAGTATTGCCAAAGAAGGAAATCTTAAAATGGCAAGTGTAGGGAAAATATTTAGCTTTGCTACTATTTAAACACTTAAAATTTTCTTCATAAATACACAGATTTGAAATGACCCTCCGTACCCCTCATTTTCTTTACAGACCTTCTGCACCATTCCTTTGCGGTAAGAAAAATGATGAAAACTAATGAGGAAAAATGCCATTAACAAACTCATTGGCTCATATGTATTTGGCCACGAGGCAGAGCAGCATCCTTAGCTGGAGCATGTTGCCAGCCCTGGCAGGGGCCCTTCCCCGGGGTGGGAGCGTCCCCCTGGGTGATGTTCAGTTGAATTGTCACCACAGGTGTTGTGCCTTGCTGTTGCTGGAGCATAGCGTCAAAGCGTTTCCTTCTTGGGATGGAAAATAGGGAATGAAATTGGATCTCAGAAGTTGGCTCTGAGACCAAGTGCTTTTTGAGACTGTTCCTGTACTGAAGCAGCTTACGGTGCATTCTGTGTTCAGGTTGACTAAATCCATCACCCATTAGTGAGTAACTAGTGCAGGACCACGAAAGGAGTTTGTGTCACAGCTGAGCTTACAATACTCCTGTTCTTAGGTCTTCATCCTACTCTGTAGGTCTGGAAAAAAGCGGCTTTCTGGAAAAAAAAAAAAGAAAGTCCTAAAGACAGTCACTTTTATAGTAATTGAAGTGAAGTGAAGTCAAGCAAGAAATAGAAGAGCACACAGTTTTCACATCACATTCATTAGCACTCCTAAGGAAATTAGGAAAATTGAATGCATCCACGTATATATATAATGAAATATATTTTTAAAAATATAATACAGAGCAGTATTATGAATAAAAGATATTTTACTGTCTGAGGAAATGCATATGCAGGAATTGACTGTGAGTACAGAATTACTTTGATAGTTAAGAGTGATTAAATCAGAAAAATTAAAGTAGAAGAAAGTGTGCTCTGTTCATATTCAATGTTTTAAAACTCCTGCCATATTTTTCTGATTGGCCATCTTTTTGTAAAAGTTGAAATGAAAGTTAGAGGCACTTGAGTGTTTTGGTTCCTGCTAATTCAAGTGCTGGCTGCCAGTGTATAATTTCTCATCGTGTTGATTGGAGAAAGATTAACTAAAATTAGTAGCAAAATTACATGGCTGGATTATTTCATTTTTCAAACTAACATAGACTAAAGTTTAAGACCAACTTTTCACCCAGTAAGCAAGCTAGGTTTTGAGATCATTCCTTGCAAAACTAAGCAAAGATAAAATGAATGACATGTCTATATATGTAACATGTTAACTCCTCTAAATGAACAAAATAGTATTAGGCAAACCATATTCTGTTTTTGTTTGTTTGTTTGTTTGTTTGTTGTTGTTTTGTTTTGTTTTGTTTTCATTATTTATTTTCTCACTATGGGCATATCTAATGTATGTAAAAATACCATAAAAGAAATCATATAGTGTAATTTCTGATTTATATAGCAGTATAATATTGTGATGTCCTGGTCTAATCCACTAGAAAATCATATCATTTTCCATTGTTTTGTTTCATGCTGAAAATAGAGAAGGACTAACAACATAGGACTAAGCATAAACTTGTCACTATTCCTTTCTGCAAAAGAAATCAACACTGTTTTTAATTAGTGTTCGTATTCTACAACCTTACTCCCACAAGGGAATTTTCTTGGTCTAAAGAGTCATGAAGGGCAATGACCTTGAATAATCTTGTAGGTTACAGAAGTAGGCTCATAGTTGCTTAACTCATTTTTATTTCATACATATTAGTGTGCTACATAAGAGTATTATAGTTAATCTTAATGATATAGTAATTGCTACCATCTTCTAATTAAAAGAGTAATTCTTTAATGCCAGCTTTACTTAACAAGAAACACAGAAAACCACAATGAACATCTAAAAAATTTGGTAGCAAAATAATTGGTGCAGAATCACAATTCGACAAAGCACTCACCAGCAAGTGCATAATCTGTATATTAAGTCCACTTTTTGTTCAGTGAGGGAAAGATTCATTGGTAGTCAGATGTGAGAATGGTCTGCACAGCGCATGTGCAGGGGTTTTGTCATTGTGGCATGCCTGAAGTCAGAGTAAACCTCAGTGCTCTGACACAGGATCAGGCTTGCTGGAGAGAAGGGATTCAGTTATAAGAGAAGGAAAGGGTGACCCAAGCATATGTGGTCCTGTATTGATCAAAACACAAATAATTAAATAGCTATATCTGTGTGTATATGTTAAGTATACTTTGGTGCAGTACTTAGTTTACTTCTATTATTAACATTAAATATAAAAATTATGAAGTCCAACTAGAGTTTCTCATTCTCTGTTTTTACTCCATTGTGTATGTATTGATATTATTGCTGCAATAGAATCCATTTTGCTCTGTCCTTCAAGCAGACGGGAAATTGCATGCTAAAAACATTTTTAGCAATTTATATATATCTTTCTTATAGTTTGGGCAAAATACTAATACAACAGGAAATAAAAATACAAATATTTTGGAAAAATGCAGAACAAATTAGTATGTCTGGCATTATTAATTTTTCTTAACAAAGCCATTTCATACTTAAAAAGTACACATGTCAGTAATAATAATCAAGCTATGATTGCAAGCACTCTGGAAATGCACTGCTTGTACAAAAAAACCCCACCATACAGTAACCATCTCATGCATTAGCCTGAAAGTCCATATACTTTCCAACTGGCTGTCTTGATAGGCAACAGAATATGTGAATATTACAGAACATCACTAAAGCCTCAGCATATGTTTAATGCTTAAGTGCTAACCCAAAGAAGGTTGAAGTTAAGACTAGCACAACTCTGTCTCAGAAGATCGCACTTCCCTGCTGTAGAAAAGGACTTTCTGCTTGTGCTCTGCAGTCACATCACTGATCCATTTTAATGACGTGAGTAAACTCATTGTAAGAGTTTTGCTCCCATTACTGGCATCTGAAGGCTGTCTCCAGACAAAATACTATCTGACAGTTAGAAATTTAGTCCCTGAATTTTATTTTCCTTCCTTAATGTTTACCTTTTTCTTTCCCTTTTCCTTTTTTTTTTTTTTCTCTTTAGAGGCAGAACATATGTCCAATCTAAGTGTTGGCTTTGGCTAGGCAACAAAGCCCAAGCTATTTTAATTTCCTCTCCTAAAATAGAGTCACAGTTCTGAGCATCCCAACATCCCAGTCATTTTTCTTTGTACCTATTCCAGTTTGAATCCTAAACCCATCCATTGGCTACAGTAGATGTTTTCAAGAATGATTTGTATTCAGTAAGTCTCACCATGCAGCAATCAAACTTCACAATAAAGAGTCCAATGAGCATTTTTTTTTCATTTATCATTTGGTTTAGAAACATAAAGCCAGATTATACAAACACTTATGCACACACAACTTGTGTGGATATAAAGATATAATGAAAAGAATAAGTGCTTATGCCAGGAAAAATACAAGAGAGAGTCCATATATATATTTAATACAGTATAATTCATATAGAAACAAGTAATAGAGAAATTCAAAATAAGATCAAAAACCTGTTAATACATTTCACAGTATCACAGATTTCTAGGTTGGAAGAGACCTCAAGATCATCGAGTCCAACCTCCGACCTAACACTAAGTACTCCACTAAACCATATCGCTAAGCTCTACATCTAAACGTCTTTTCAAGACCTCCAGGGATGGTGACTCCACCACCTCCCTGGGCAGCCCGTTCCAATGCTTAATAACCCTTTCGGTAAAGAAGTACTTCCTAACATCCAACCTAAAACTCCCCTGTCGCAACTTTCGCCCATTCCCCCTCGTCCTGTCACCAGGCACGTGGCAGAACAGACCAACCCCCACCTCTCTACAGCCTCCTTTAAGGTAACTGTAGAGAGCGATAAGGTTGCCCCTGAGCCTCCTCTTCTCCAGGCTGAACAAGCCCAGCTCCCTCAGCCGCTCCTCGTAAGACTTGTTCTCCAGACCCCTCACATTTAATAAAATACGTATCTTTTCTAGACTTGAGTACTGACAATTATGTTTTCCAGTGCCACTTGCAGTTTTACTTCTGTGCTGGGTTCATTTTGTAGATATGTTTTCAGGGATTCAATACCTATGAAACGGAAAAGAGGGATTTGGGTGAGAAAAAAAAAAAAAGTGTACTCACCTTATCTATGTAAGCTTCATAAAGCATTGCATAAGTCCTTTTAGTGCTGTGATAGTATGTACAAATGCTTTCAAGGACTGGCTAGGAGAGCATTAATACATTAAGCATTGTGATCCTGAACCCTGCGGCGGCTGTAACTGTGAATAATGCAGAGGATATAACACATTTTGCTTCGGGGCTTTCTGATTTCTCTCTGTTGCCTCTGTATTTAGATCTTTTTGGTTTACAGATCTTTTTCATTTAATTAAAACTTAGCACAACTGGTATATTCAAAATGAAAGCAATTCAAGCTGTGGTAGAACCTGAAATGTAACTCTTTTATCATTTGCTATCTCAAACATTTTTACTAATTCATATCCAATTCACGGCCACAGAGTAGACATTGCCAATTGCCTGAATGCTTCTAATGGAGCCACTTTCTGCTTGCTCCTTAATCTCACTCTCTTCCCCCAGACGGGCTAAATTGGTAGTGACAATATAAGTCCATTTTCAGAGTGCTTGCTTTCAGGAACATATCCTGGTTTATTTTTTGAAAAGTAGTCATCTAGTCAAAGCAGGGTGATTGAGGGCACTTCATTCAGGAGACTGAGGTTTGTGTGTAATTAATGGAGAAGGCAGTACAGGCCTCCGAAGAAAAATTAAGATAAACTAATCTGTATTGTATTTTTCCATTCTCAGAAAAGAATAGATGGGACCTGGTTCTGTGCCTAAAGCCAGACAGAAGACAACAGTGGGCACACTGAAATGTCTGAAGTCATGTCAGATTCAAGGTTCCACCACTAATACTTTCTTTTATCCAGTTCAGATTTAGATTTAGAGGAATAAGTACCTCATTGAATGAAAAGAGTAGTGGCCTTTGGGAAAGCCTGGATATGATTTGATTGTGGCAGATGAACTCACAGTTGTGTATTTTCAGAAGAGCCATGTAGCCCGGAACTATAAGGACATGCTTGAAGAGCTTTGCAATGTGAGGAGGATTTTTTTTTTCTTATTTTGGGTCACTTTGAAAGAAAGGATGCTTTAGTCTTGTAATGGGAGAGAAGAGAGAGCAAGACTGATAGTGCCTGTGGCCATTTTTTTTCCAAGAAACGTGCTTCCACTCAGTTAGTGGAAACAAACTCTGAGTGGGAAACATGTTAGCTCTGTGCTAAGCCTAAGCTTATACATCTATCGCCTTACAGACATTATTAGTGAGGGGTCTTTGCATCCAAATTGTGGCTATGCAGCTCACGGCTTTCTGCGGATGTACTCGCATTCACCTCAAACAGCGGGCAGGGCACACCATTTGTACACATCCTCCTTAGCCCAATGAAAAAGGTCACTCCTGGAAGGATGAGTTATGGGTTCTGGTCACTATAAAAATAAGTTTGTGCTTGTTCCTAGAGATTTCAGGTGGCTTGCAAAGCCAACTGATGCATGAGAATGCAGCCCGAACTGCTCTTTGAGACATCGGGCTCAGTGTATCCTTGCCTTTCATTTTCAAGTCATGACAACCTTAATGAAACCAGAGCTTAAAATATGATTTTTCAGATGAAAAGCACAAAGGCAGTTGTATAGGTTTAGCTGTCAAGCATAGTTATAGATTTATGAAGACCCATGACATCATATTTAGTGGAACTATGCTAGACTGCAAAGGGCAGAAAAGCTTATTCAAATAGAAAATCATTCTAAAAAGCATTGTAAGCTTTTTAAAGTAATGAGAGAGTCAAGTTTTTGAAGTGGAACCGTAACCTTTTATGGATATTCCATGGCTACTCCTTAAACTTGTCTTGTAAAGTCTAGCATTGCACTGACAGCAATGAGAAGAACTCTCCTACTGCTTCTAGACCTTGTTACTGGTGCTCCTGAGTTAGATAATATAGACCTCTCTGTATGTTTCTTTTAGAAGAAGATACAAGTAGCCTTTCTCCATTTTGTTCACAAATAATGTACCACATCCTGTTTAACAGAACACAATCGGAAATAGCATACAGGCCAATTTCTTGTTCAGAAATCCAAGCTTTCTTTTAAAGATTGTAGGATCCAGGCAGGATCTTTTCTTTTCATTTTCACTTAACTTCTTAGTCTCTTGGCTTTCTTTTTTTTTTTTTTCCTTTGAGGCAAATAACTAGCTGCAGCCAAATGGGCACCGGACCCTGCATTCTCAGCAGGTTTTCAGGAAAAAAGCACATTGTATTGTTTCATTTGCCATCCATGAGCTTTCTCAGTCCACTGTTTTAAACCTCTCATCAATCAAAATAGTATTTATTTAAAGTAAATATGTGGTAAATATATTAAATAAAGTGGTAAATTAAATACAAAGTGTATTTATACCTTACTAAAAGTATTTAGTCCAAAAGAGCACGCTCATCAGATCTAATAGCCACAGATGACAGATACAATCACAGACAAGTATAAGCTTTATCCAGCACAGACCATATGTTGCTGGACAACTTTTCTAGCTGCTCCACTGAGTTTTATTGGCGTTATCTACTGATGGCTCAGTTCCTCATCTGTTGCTTGGTATTTTGATCCCCAGCTAGTTCTCCAAAAATGCCATGAGGGTTTTGCTGGACTACTTATGTGGCCACCAAGCTGCCTGCATGGAAACAGCCAACTGTCAGCAGAACAATGCTGCACAAACTGAGAGTTGTACTTGATCAATGTCTTTGAGTTTTTCAGTTTGTCAGAAACTGGAGTAGACCTGAGCTAATTCTCATATCAAGCAACAGTGAATTAGCTGCAGTTATGACCTCAAAAGACAAAAAATTATGGTAGAAAATCTGGTATTGCCCTCTGAAACGACCGTTATTACACAGAACGCAGTCACATCTCTTTGCCAATCTGCTGGTAGCAGAAAACCAACAACAAAGATCTTAAAGATTAATGGAAGATATTACTCAAACAAGCATTTAGGTAGCTTACACAAAACTAAGTGCACCACTTGCCAAAACAGAGAAGGGCATTTAAACAGCTATGATTGTCTGCCTTCATTACTGCATACTCTTCACTGCATATTTTCCTCCTAGCCCAAAGTCTCCATCTCTTTATTTTGAAAATAAAAGCTGAATCTCTATGAGTAGGGAACAGAAGGATTCTGTTTTCAAGTCACCCTTTTATGAACACACTTGGGAAGCAGATAAAAAGATTCCCCAAAGTGTATGTCTTCAAATATTTTTGTCCCATCAGGGTAGAAGAAAATGAATGGAAATAAGAAAAATAAAATACTGATCAGTCTGTTGGGAAAAAAAAAAAAAAAAAAAAAAGAGAGAAAAACACACTATTTAGATGAGCATTTCATTGAATTATACTGGAAATGCTAAAGGAGACTGTTGTGCCTAAAAATTTTCATAGATATATTCAGATTCTGTAGTGTTGACAAAACAGTGTTGAAAACTTAGAATGTGCAGGTTTTGAAATCCAAAACCAGAATATTTTGATTTTCCAGTGCAGACAACTGAGTCTGAATTAAAACACTTGCATGCTGTGCTTAGATTCAAAAAGTGATAGAAACAGTGGGTGGCTGGCTCAGAGGATTTGGCATGGATATATTACAAAACTAGTCAGCAGTCACAGCCTCTTGTACTGGCAAATGTGACAGTTTATTTCAACTTGGACATTGTTTCTGCATTGATCTTTTGTGCTCTGGTCTAGAAATAAAGGATGCTGAAAATTGTGGGTTTTGTTTTTTGGACAGTGTTGGCAGTTTATATTTGTCTATTTTACATACTTTTGGAGGGACATTATAAAACAAAGGAAAATCCTTCAGATTTAAGGACTTTATATCAATATATTTATAGCACTTTATATCAATACGTCCACCCAAGTCCTGTATGTTCATAAATAAAACCAAAACTTAAAGCTAAACCTAGCCATCACATCTGAGTGCACTCTGAAGGCTTTCTTTGGCTCTGCAGAATCTCAGAGAGCTGTAGTAGTTAAACTTGTGCTGGACAGACTAGGTTTGGAAAGCAGCCTTCTCCACTTCACCCTACTGGTGGTATTTCTAACTCAGCCTCCATATTATTCTTTATTTATTTATTTTTTTCATAAACATGTAATGCAGTAGCATGCAATACTTAATGTGGAAGTAGCGACAACATTATATGACTACACATTCATTTCTTTAAAAATTTACTCAATAGTCATGGTTTCTTTACCTCTTATATCTTTCCACACTGTTGTTACCAATGTGACCTCACAAGGTGAGGAAGAAGCAGCACACTGGACCTCCCTGAAGTTACAGGTATTTCAATCAACTGTGCTGACATGGGACTCTTTCTGAACTTTGCAGATAAACCCACTGCATTCTTAAAAATGCAAACATCTATCCAGCTGAATAATCAGGAAAAAAAAAAAAAAAAAAGGTCTTCAAAGGTCTTCTTTTCTGCAAAGGAGTTTGGAGAACATCAGTTAAGAAAGCCCATTTTAATGACTTTTTTTTTCTTCACATTATTCAGTCCTGTATCATCATCGTGTGTGATAGAATGTGCTAATAACACTTAGTTGGATAAATTTGCACTGTAGGAATGAAAGAGAAAAATCCATTTCTCCAGACACAGAAGAACCAGATGTCCTGCCTCTATAGCAAACATGGCAAGTCTCTTCATTTGCCAGCCTCTGTGTTTCTCAGGAGACACTGACAGAAAAGCTGAAAAACAGCATGAAAGGAGATTATAAGCTCATGCAGAGGAGTTGGGGAAGTGGATTCTCAGGGACCCTGTTCCCCAGAGAGTGTTGCTCAGTTGCCCCTCATGCACCACAGACTTTCTCGTAGGCATCTTACCAGCCTCAGTGCTGGGGTGGTGCCAGTAACAGGGGCAGGCAGAGGCAGGCAACAATGGGGAAGGTAGGCACTTGTGAACATGCAGTATCAAGAAATGGTTGACAAGAGGACATCTTTGCAACTTGAAATTTCTAACACAGAAATTCCCTGGCAGGATGTGATTGAGAGAGCTACCATGAAATATGCTAATAGTAACATTTTTAACAACAACAGCAACAACAACAACAACAACAATAACAATAATAATAATAATTTGAAGAGAGCTTTACGTAGAAAGGAAGGAAGGCTTCTTTCCTTTCTGTTAGTCATGATATATACGTCCCCAACTGGTAAAGTGCTCCCATGAGAATGTAGAGAAAGGGAATGCCAAGGAGTTGGAGGTGCAGCAGCACTAGCAGTGATGTGGTGTGCAGGTACCCTAGTAAGAACTGAGGGATGGAGGGACAGGGCAAGACCCATAGGTGGATGAACCAAAGAAGGCAGCAGTCGCTGATCTTGGCCAGGGGGTCAAGGAGAACTATTCATGGAAAAGATGGCATGCTGTAATTACTGGATAGGAATCCTAGCCACCTATTTTTCAGACTGCTCCGTGCATTTCAGGGACTTGAAGTGATATAATGACTGCAGCTGTGCAGTTGTTCAGAATGGCCAGGCACAGAGTGGCAAACCTGTCCTCGTGTGACAGATGTAGTAGTGCTGAAAGTATATAATTGGTAAAGAGAATTTCAATTAATCAGCTATTTTTATGCAGTAATCACAGAATGACGGAATTGTAGGGGTTGGAAGGGACCTCGAAAGACCACTGTGTCCACCCCCCCGCCAAAGCAGGTTCCTTAGAGCAGGCTGCCCAGGTAGGCATCCAGACGGGCCTTGAATACCTCCAGAGAAGGAGACTCCACAACCTCCCTGGGCAGCCTGTTCCAGTGCTCCGTCACCCTCACCGTGAAGAAGTTCTTTCTCATGTTGGCGCAGAACTTCCTGTGCTCTATCTTGTGGCCATTACCCCTTGTCCTATCCCCACAAACCACTGAAAAGAGGTTGGCCAAATCCCTCTGTCTCCCACACCTCAGGTATTTATACACATTGATGAGATCCCCTCTCAGTCTTCTTTTCTCAAGGCTGAACAGACCCGGGTCTCTCAGCCTTTCCTCATAGGGAAGATGCTCCAGGCCCCGTATCATCTTTGTGGCCCTCGGCTGGACTCTTTCCAGGAGATCCCTGTCTTTTTTGTACCAGGGAGGCCAGAACTGGACACAGTACTCCAGGTGAGGCCTGACCAGGGCAGAGTAGATGGGGAGGATCACCTCCCTTGACCTGCTGGCCATGCTTCTTTTAATGCACGCCAGGATCCCATTAGCCTTCTTGTCCACCAGGGCACACTGCTGGCTCATGGTCAACCTGTCGTCTACCAGGACCCCCAGGTCCTTCTCCACAGAGCTCCTCTCCAGCAAGACTGTTCCAGCAGGAGTGTTCTCCTCTCCAGCAGTAATGTTCCCACAGATTCCAGAAGAAAGGTCAAAGCCTGAATACCATGTGGCTTTTTCTGCTGGAAATCTTCACCACTGTCAAAAACATCTTTAACTTAGGTAAAATGAAAACAAAAAAAATGGAATTTCTCATAATTAGATATATAATTCATCTTAAAACAAACTGTAATCTGTTGTCCAGTGTTGCTTTTGAAGTCACTGAGTAGAATAAAAATTGAGGTTGCACTGCACAGCAGAAAAAAATATGTTTCAAGTTGGTAATTATCTCAACAAGCATTTGTCTGATTGCTTAGGTTTTCACCTTATTGTTTTCCCTTGGTAGCACCAGCAGTGTAACATCTAGGTCATTTGTAAAATAGTTCAACTTTCATCCAGTTTGCCTGATAAAAACAGTTAACACTTAAACGTGTTTGAAGGAGAAAAATGAAGCATGCAGCTCTTCACATTCATGCTGATTCTGTTAACATTTTCCAGAATAGCTAAAATTCTGCCTATAATACTTCACCTAGCTTCAAAATTGATACCTAGCAGTCCTTACATTTGTCTAGCATGGTACTGTTTTTTTTTTGTTGGTTGGTGGCTGTTTTTTGTTTCTTTGTTTGTTTTTGGTTGGGTGGTTTGGTTTGGTTTGGTTTGGTTGTGTTTTTTTTGCTAGTAATCAAGAAGGTGAAGGGACTGGAGCACCTCTCCTGTGAGGAGAGGCTGAGTGAGCTGGGACTGTTCAGCCTGGATGAGAGAAGGATCAGTGGGGGTCACGTTAATGTCTACAGATACCTGAAGGGAGGCTGCAAAGGTGGTGGAGCCAGGCTCTTTTCAGTGGTGCCCAGTGCCAGGACAAGAGGCAGTGGGCACAAACTGGAACACAGGAGGTGCTGTCTGAACACCAGGAAGCACTTCACTGTGTGGGCGACTGAGCACTGGCACAGGTTGCCCAGAGAGCGTGTGGAGTCTCCTCCATGGAGATTTTCAAAAGCCACTTGGTCAAAAGCGTGTCCTGGGCACTGGGTGTCCCTTCTTGAGCAGGGTGTTAGACCAGATGGCCTCCAGAGACCATCCTTTCCACCTCAACCAGTCTGTGGTTCTATGATAATTTTCATAAAAGAATCCAACCAACACCAGACCTTTATATGTATTAGTGATGTCAATTGTATTTTGGTTACTTCTTTATTAATATCATTTTGGCAGATCCAAAAAGATACTTAGATACCTAAACTGACTTATTCACCTAAACTCCCAAAGCAAGATCTTATCTCAACTATATTTGGTTCCTTAATGTGTGACCTGGATACCCATTCATCAACAATCAATCACCTCCACGGATCAAATCGGCTTAAACACCTAGCTCAGCTTGAGATGAGTCACTCATTAAAGTGTCTGTTTCTTCCCATCAAGAGCTCCAGATGGCTAGTTTTGGCTTAAAAATCAAGCCTTTGGATGCCTAAGTTAGGCTAAATGAATCTTATTCAGGGAGCTGAAATCAGCTATCCTGTAACCATCTTTTCAGATTTGTCCCTTTGTAACAGGTCCAGCAAGTCAAAAAAAGGCTTGGGGTTGAACACAGTCTGGTGAAGTGTAATTGTATCCTCAGAGAACTTGAGACAATCTTTCTTTGCACACTTTTGATGAAAAAAAAAAAAAAAAAAAAGCCCATTCAGGTGGAAAATGTAGCAAAAGAAGCTAAATTTGTTAGGAGCCAAAGCTTCTGTGGTGCACATATTCCCAATTTAGGATTTATATTTTATTTTAACTGCTTGCCAATTTAGAAGAGAAAGGAAGAAGGGAAGAGAAATGTGGCTTTTTCAGCATTTAATATCAGTCAGAACATTTGAGGATGCTCATACAACAATAAAAACAATCTCATTTTTTGTCTCAAAGCTATGGAGAAAGTCTGTCATAAACAGGGCTGCTGTTCAATTTTATTTTACATTCATTTGTACTGGTATTGAAAATGAGCAACAAGGGAGACCACAGGTGCTAAAGCACTAAAGAACTGGAAAACAAATGCAGTGCTTCATTTTCAGCCAGAGGCAGGTTACGCTGTATCCTGGGAAAATGCTTTTAATAGAAGGAAATTTTGTGGTAAACTGATGGTGACATTAAGCAGAAATGACTGTAATTGATTAATGTAATCTGCATATTTCATGATTATCTGAGATATGGCTACCGTATAATGAAAGTTTTGTGACACTCAAAGCCTGTGCACAAGGTTATGTCTTATAGCATAAATCTGAGAGCATAAAGGGGTTTGGAGGAGTGCTTTAAATTGCCAAGGATGATCTGGCTGATAAAACTTAAGTACAAAATGAATATTAATTTTTAGTGCCATAAAATTAGCTGGGTCTTTGAAGATTGCTGGTACTTAACCTTTTCTGGAGTAGAGTGAACTGCTTTAAACAGAATTTCACAATTATGTTACTGTTACAATTTTATGTTTGTTTGAAGTGTTTATGGTGGACCATTCTGATTTGGACCCAGTAAGAGTGCTCTTGAGAAGGTAGTAGGAACAGTGCTCTGGGAGTTTAAAGGAGAGATGCCATGTCTGTACTTAATCACTGGCATTTTGGCCAGGCCAGTTTAGTACCAGTGACCCCCTCAGTCATGGGTAAACTCCTCTCAAGTGTATGCACATTTGATGTTTCTTTTGGAGACCTAAGGAATAACATAACACAATGTTGGACTTCCCAGAGGAAAGCCTTTGTCACCCACCAGGGTACTTTCTATTCCTTTCTCTGCCTTTCAGTCCAAAAACTGATAGCAGACAGTATTTGCAGCCAGTATCATGAATGTATCCTGAACAGAACAAATGAATAGCTGTGAAATGGCATTTCTCCAAAGGAAATTGAGCTCACACAGCTTTTAGTACAGCTTCTGCAGGCTGTCACTCAGGACTTTCTGCTCAGTGCAGTCTCCTCTCATTACTGGTTTGTGAAAGGAATGATGAAAGTCAAGATACTGCTTTTTTTTTTTTTTTTTTTTTTTTTTTTGAGTACCTTGCCAAAGGGGTCACTTTGCCTTCCAGTGAGGATGCAACAGCCTTGATCTTAACTTTGTTGGTTGTGCACCAATGGGCAGCTCAGCATCACAATGCTGCTCTGTCAGTCACTCTCCTCAGAGGTACAAAGAGAGAAAATGCAATGAGAAAAAGCTCATGGTTTGAGGTAAGGACGGGGAGATCACTCACCAGTTAGTCATAGGCAAAACTAAACATAGGGAGATTAATGTAATTTGCTGCCTGTTGCTAGCAGACTACAGCAGTGAGAAACTAAAAGCAAACTGAAAACACCTTCCTCCCCATCCACCCTCTCCTACCTCCTCCTCCCAAGTGGCACTGGGGAATGGGGAATGGGGGTTCTTATGTCAGTTCCTGATGCCTCGCCTCCACCACTCCTTCACGGTCACTCCCTGCCCCTGCTCCACGTGGGGTCCCTCCCACGGGATGACATCCTTCCCGAACTGAGCCTGAGGGGGCTGCCCACAGGCAGCAGCTCTTCAAGAACTGCTCCCACATGGCTCCGTACCACGGGGTCCATCCCCCAGGAGCAAACTGCTCCAGCACAGGTCCCCCACATGTGGTTGGCAGCTCCCCCCAGACCCCCTGCTCCCGTGTGGGCTCCTCTCCACGGGCTGCAGCTCCGGCCCGGGGCCTGCTCCTGCGGGGGCTCTCCATGGGCCGCAGCCTCCTCCAGGCCACATCCACCTGCTCCACCGGGGGCTCCTCCACGGGCTGCAGCGTGGAGATCTGCTCCGTGTGGGACCCATGGGCTGCAGGGGGACAGCCTGCTCCACCAGGGCCTCTCCACAGGCCACAGGGGAACTTCTGCTGCGTGCCTGGAGCACCTTCTGCCCTCCTGATGCACTGACCCTGGGGTCTGCAGGGCTGGTTCTTACTCCTCATTCTCCCAGCTGCTGTTGTGCAGCAGGTTTCTTTCCCTTTCTTCAATCTGCTCTCCCAGAGGCACAAACAACATCACTTATTGGCTCAGCTCTGGACAGCAGCGGGTCCCTTTGGAGCCATCTGGAGCTGGCTCTGATCTGACATGGGGCAGCTGCTGGGCTCTGCTCACAGAGGCCACCCCCGCAGCCCCCCCTACCCACCCTACTACCCAAATCTTGCCACATAAAATAATACATTAGGTAAATAATGAATTCCAAAAATTTGCAGTGAAGAATACTGGAGTTCCTGTTGCAGTCACAGACTGTGACCCCACCCTAACATTACCATCATCTTGTCCCTTGGACAAGTTCTCTTAAAATAACAAATTTGTCAGAAGTAATTCTGACTTCTTTACTGGTTCTCCAAGAGTGTTACATTCTCAAGTCAATCTCTTGTGGTTCAGAGTTCAGGTCAGGTTCAAACTGCATAGCCAAGGAGTTGGATGTTACCTGAATTTTCCATCATCTGAGTACTCTGCACTTTTCATGAAAATGAGCCTTCTAGTGAATTAGTATTAGAATTGCTATAATCACTACTCATTAAAAAATTCAGGGTTTTTAGTCAGACTCATTTACAGCTTATATTGGACTAATATCCTTACGATTTTCCATTACGAGAAGATTAGAAAATGTGTTCTTCCATCTTTACAGAGCAGAATCACCATCATAGCTGAGATGACCAAGAATCTATTTGCAAGCAATTTTATTTGCATTCAGTAACTGTCAGACATAAAATCATGATATACATAATATTACTATAACAGACTCATCTGTTAACTACTTGTGACACTTTTGTGAGAAATCATCCAAGAACTTGTACTGTGACTAAAATTTATCTGTCTAAATTAATGTAATGTGAGTAGTTAGATTTTGGGGATAGTAGAGAAAAAACTAATTTATCATTGAAATTGGTGTTTGTGTTCTTTGTCATTATGCACCAAGGAAAGAAAAAGCAAGTGAAACCTGCAAAGTCATGTGTAACTATGACATGTGAGACGAAATGTCTTATTTGCATGACATTAAAACTGCAGATCATAAAAAGGATATGCTTGTGAAAAGTGTTTGAGGCACTGGTTGACAGTTCAGGCATTTGATTTATCTGTTATTTGAAGTACTTTTTCAGAAGTTAGCATGTTTTTGGAGTAATTTCAGATATTGAAACATTTCATTCTGACTTGTTGCCACAATATTTGTCCATTGTTTATGAACTTCCTTTTCCTTCTTCATTCCACAAGGTTCTGTTTCCCTCCACCAATGTGAGTACGCAGCACCAATGTGCTTTCAGCATCTTTACATGATAATCAAGAGGTATAGAAAATAGTTGTCTATTTCTATACTTGGTGGTAGGATCCTCAAATCCTTTTCCTACTTTCTATTTCCAAAATTTTGGTTTATCAAGGGGCAGAAGTTCGTAAATAATTATTGGCAATCAGCCAAGTTGCAAAAAAATAAACTTTCTAATACAGTTTATCAGCCAGGCCTTCAAACAGCTGGGAACCTGTTCCCCTACCTAGGCTACTATTGCAACCAGGGAGAGGTCCCTTCCCTTGTGCCTTTCACCCCTACATAAATACTGTATGTCAACAAAAGCACCATACATATCAGAAAGTTTATGCTGCACCCACCACACACACACGCGCACACACACACACACACACACAAACGCCACAAAGTTTCTATGTACACAGTAAAAAACAGGGACTCCATCTTTCCAAGTGTTTAAGGAAGGATCTTCCCTGCATCACAGTACTGTTATATTCACAGTACAGAGTGTTAACCTGTAAGCTTGCTCAACAGTGGGAACTCACTAGAAAAAGCTTTGAACAGGTAGCAAGGATGATCAGTTCTTGTACAGGCTTCCCAGTTGAGCTTCAAAGGATTGGCCAGAGACTGAACAACACTATCGTTCAAAAAGTCTAGCTTCAGGTGAAGACAGCAAGACATGAGGGACCAAAGGTAGCAGTCACTTCTCTGCATGCCTTGCAACGATTGTGATCCCTGAATTTGCAACTGGAAGTAGCTGTAAATAGCTCTCCTCTGCAATCTCTCAGCTATGATTATAATGAGCAATCAGAGTGGCTGAAGTGTTGCATTGCTTTCTAGATGAAGCACTTGTAATGCTACATTGAGCTCATTTGAATACTAATTAGCATCTTTTAAACAAAATGTGCAGCATAGTGAGAAACATTATTAGAAATTAGTTCCATATTTGACACTGCCTTATGTACATCTATGCTATAGGAGTTCTTTAATAAAAAAGATACACATAATACATCAGCAAGCAATTACAAAGATTGTAGGACAAAACAGCTTAGAGTTGCAAGTGATTTTATTCTTCAAGTGTACAACACATTACACCCAGCTAGATGCATCCATATTTCCAAATGAGACAGAATAACAGTGTCATAATCCTGTTTGCTGTTTCATTTCTTTTCCTTTCTTAAACTACCTAGTAGAGGATGTCTTTTTAATTGCTATTTGACATTGAACCAATTCTTTCTGGAAAACAGTCTGTAATGTCTCCAAGATCTTTCTTGAGAAATAACATATCTAAAGTCTTTTATAGAGTGCACAGTTAGAGCTGTTTTTTAGCACTGGAGAATCTTTATTACTGTTCAACTCATTTTCTAGATTACTTATGAATAGTTTAACAGAACATGTCCCAGAATGGTTCTTGTGGGACTCATCTAACAACTTCCCTAAAATGAACACCTATCTCCTAACTTTCATACTGCGTAACCTGATGAGCACTCCAACTGCTGTCTCATTAACGTAAAGGGCAGCAGCACCACTACTTTATTCAGTTGGAGTGTATTCAGGGCATCCATCTCATTCAGCCCCTCACTGGTTTATGAATCCCAAAGAAGCTTAAGCATGAAATAAGTATGAGATTTCCTTCACACTAATGAGGCGCTGCTGGTTAGATACTTCTGTATCTGAGGAATATTGCTGTTCACAACACTGGCATCTATAGATCTCAGGGCTAGGAAGCAACTGAAGAGGAATTCAGATGGCCACAATCTGAGGTTTAGGATCAAACTCATGCCTAAATCCTGGGCTTTTAAATTCTTTTGTAGCTGTAAGCTAAATGGGTAGGTTATTCAGTTAGATCAGGAAAGGCTTGGAATATCTATTTATATAGGCACTGACAATATCACCAAAGTAATGCCTTTGTGCTTCAGTGGATTTATTCTGTTATCCTATATTTCAGGAAGCATCCTTCATCAGATATGTGGTTAAGCAGGTAGTTTACCTTTAGGTGTGTAATTAATTCTTTCATCAGCTATTGATTTGAAATATATGAACAAATGAATTCCCCAAGAGAAATTTAAGTTTTCCTCACAGTCATAGGTAAGAGCACACACTAGCTATCTGCTGATTAGCCCCTTGGAAATACAGTAAAAGTTTTTAATTCTGGTTTTACATAAAATAGATTAGGCATAGATTTTTCCCAACAGAACTTTCTATATGATAGGAATACACTTTCTACTATTTCCTTCATATGACCAAAAAGAAGCTCTTTATAAAGCACTTGATTACTATACAGGCAGAGTTGTATTTCAGTTTGGTAATGTAATATAATGTGTTGCAAGAGACTTAACTGAAAACTTTGAGAACTTCAAAACACTTCTTTTCACATAGGTCCATTACTTAAAGACAGAATGCTTTTTGCACATGTAAAGATATAAATATTTTCACTATATATTCCTTTAAGAAAAAAAAAATGTATTCTAATAGGACCAATAGAAATTATGATAAGTAACAGAAAAGATTAAAAAGAAAAAAAAGGATATAGATATTTAATTTAAATTATTCTGTTTGAATATGTGAAATGGCAATATATTTTATTTAGACACAGCTTTTGAGAACACAGTCTTTAAGAGCAGTGCTTCACAGAGATCAGGATGAATGTTTCCTGGAAAATAAGAATTGTAGATATTTTAAAACTCTGCTATTGTTGTGGATATATAAATCCTTCTGAATTCTTAACATAAATGCAGGTAACCTGCTTTTCAAGATGTCAAGAAGACGATAATTTATCGTAAACTAGCTTGTTGAATTACCTAAAACATCAGAACTTTCTCACGTCTGTAACATTTGTATTACTTTAAGGTGACTATTCACTTTCTCTGTCTCTAAAAATGGAATTAAAATTTTTAAAAAACAAGATAACTTGTCATCATACACAATAAAATAAATAGAGCTAGAAAGATGTAATAGAAGTAATAAAGTGATTTCAGGAAAGTGAGAATGTTAGCAAAGGAAAAGAAAATATGTTTTCTTCAACCAGTGTAAACAAATTATGCCTGCTTTACTCAAAGGATCTTTTTCTTTTGTGCCACAGGCTCATTACTTTATTTTTGACAAATACAATAAGCTTTTAAAGTTCTTACAATGGCATCTGCCATTGCAACATATCTCTAGTCATTTTTGTTGTTGTTGTTGTTTTGTTTTGTTTTAATTATTAAATAACTGTACTTATTTTTTTGAATGTGTCGGCTTGGCACTTGGCTATCACCAGCCTGATGTAGTTGAACAAAATCCTGTATCATAGTGAGACTCCTTCCTTAAGTGATGGTAGAGCTTGGGAACACAGTCTGTGCTCATTAATGTTGGTCATTTTGTGCTGAACCTCAGTCACCAGCAGTAGGTCTAGCAGTCACAACTCACTCTGTAGTAGAGCCCAAACGATATTTTAAACCCTCAGATAGTCATGCATAATGTAGCACTTAAGTTTGCTTCCTTGAACTAGTGAGTGCATCTGAAACCAGTGGGCCACTTCCAGGTGTGTATGTAGGTTGAAAATCAGACATTCGTAGCAGGAAAAAAAAAAAAAAAAAAGACCTTGGGAGCTGGATAAAATCATTTTATAAGTAAAAATGAGATCAAAGAAAAAAAAGTACGACATATATAAAACCAACCATATATAGTGAATTTGGACGGAAAACAGAGTTGCAGAACAATGGAGAAGGAACAATTTATTTAGCATGTTCACTGATCTTAAAATTGCCCCCAGTGTTTTCTGAAGAGAGAAGGAAGAAATTATCACCATCAGCGATATGCATCTTGCAGCAAAGGGCTTGAGATGCTGCCAACTCACAGTTTTGCACCCCAACCTCCACACCTAACTGAACCTGAGGACCTTCAGGAGTAGTGGAAGGTGTGCATAACACCAGAGAATGTGTTAGGCACCAGAAAGTTTGTGTATATGTAATTTTACCTCTATGTAATTTCAGCTGCAAGCATTAGTATGGGACTAGAGTACTAATAATTCTTTGATTAGACTTTTATAAATATATTAAGACAAAAAATAAAAGGTATTTGTTTGCCCACAGTAAGAATGTTATGGGTTGGTAGGAGTTCAGACAGCCTACTTTGTAGCTTGGATGTAACAAATTGGTAATTAGCCTCGCATAAGTAAAAACATGACATTTTGTACTCTCATTAATTAAGACCAAGTCTTTTTCCTGGAGCTGAATCCACCCTGAATGTAGCAGGCCCCTGGTTGTGATCATAACTAGTAAGATGAACGTAAATCTTTGTAGGAAGCATCTTTAGATATGGCAATTGTGCATTTCTTGAGGATCTTCAATTTCCTGCATGGCCTTTTCAAACTTTTTATTCAAATTCATTGGTTGTGTTCATTGAACATCTTGATCTAATTTAATTCAAGCAGCTATTGTCTAATGACCAGGTGATTCTTATATATTTTGTTTCAGCTTTCACTCGGTTTTGTACAAGCATAGGTACATCTGTAGGTTTGTGATCTCTCTCCCTACTAGCAGCTTTCTGACATGTAATTTATATATATATCATGTCTTGTTGGTCACAGTAGTCACTGGCTGTAGCCTCAGTTTTGGCACATATCACTTTAACGTGCTACCCTTTCTCCTAAACTTTCATTTCCTTTGCACAGAATTTATAATTTTTGTTCATTCACCCCAGGTGTTCAAGCTCTTTCAGTAGTGATACAATGGGCATGTTCACATTCTTCTACTGATTTGTCTTTGTCTTCCTTGTCAACTATCTACCTCTTTGCCATTTGGATGTTGTATTTCATTATGAAATGTCTTGAGAAATGAAGCACTCCTGAATTAAAGAGCCCATTTGCCAAAGGCAGTACAGAATGTACACAAATCTCTGCTCCATTTCACCAGAGTAACTATTAGAGTTTTAATGATGCATCAAGAATAGAAAAATAATTGTTGTCATATGTATCTTCTAAATTTTCCTCTGTTGTAAGCAATCTTCTTTTATATGTACCCATTCAATTGTGGGAGGTGTGTGGCTGACTGCAGGTGCTGTGATGTAACTGGAGTACACCCACTCTCTTAGCTCTGCTATGTGAGCTCTACTCATGTATGACCATATCCATCATCTTTATTCTTCTTCCTGGAGTGAGAATAACTCCTCTAAAAATAAGAATCAAGGGATGGGTAAGCTCTTAGCTTCACTTTATACTCTGTTTAGGCCTTTCCCTATTCTCAGATTCAATTCTATTCTCAGACTGTTCCTCAGTTTACTTCTCTCTTTCTTCAGTGAACAGTATCAGGACCTAGGATCTGAGCACTTTTTAACTCTGAAACAGGCACCACTGAGAAAATGTATCTATTCTGATTTACTTGTTTCTGTAGAGTTCACTTATTACTTCTACTAATATCAGCGATGCAGACACCATGGCTTTTCCATTTATGTGCATATTAAAAATTAATTGGTTTGCATTTGTGAAACTGCATGCTCATTAATTTTCTTCTGTTGCATTGTCCATTGATCTTATGAATAATGCTTCTTTAACAATACTGCTGTGACTATCATCTTTGTCTGTACCCTGCACTACGCTTTTATTTCTAAATTCTTGTCAGATATGAAATCCACTGCAATTCTCTTATTGTTCTTCAAATACCCATTGTTTCTTTTCATTACTGTATTTGGTACAATGTAAGTTCCATGTGTTGTGTTTATGAAATTTATCTCTGCGATCTACACAATTCCTACTTCAGGTTTTTCTTCTAATATTCTTGGATATTCTGGCATTTTGACTTTATCAGAACACTTTTTTTTCATCAGTCTGGATTGCATAGTTTTGTTTGCTATGCAAACAAAAAAAAAAGTTCAAGTTGTTCTTTCAAATTCCTTCCAGAAGCTTTATTTAAGTATATCATTCTGGGTTCTAGTCCAGTCAGTTCTCTGTCAGGTTCAAGACACATTCTTTTAAAAATTGTAAGGCTGCTTTCTCATGAAGAGATAATTCATCATTTTTCTTGGCCTTTATGTTGATTACCACTCATACACTTCACTTTTGTAGAGGTCAGTACTCCTCTAATTTCTGCTATGGAGTTTTATAATTCATTCTCCCTGCTTGGGTCAACATGAACTTATAAAACACAGCAGGCGTTTCAAAATATGTTAGCTTTTATGGGGGAGTGAGTTATGGAGCCATGCGTCAGGCTAAGGGGAGGTGGACTACAGCACATGACAGACACACTGTGAGACAATAGAAGAGTACAAAGGAAGTCTGAAGTGCAAAGTGTGAAAGGAACTGGTTTTGGACATGGAATATAATGCCATTAATTTGGAGAGACGAAGGGAGTTGGCACACAGATGAAGATCAGGACTAGGCGGTAATTGGTCACTGGAGGGTGCTGTGCTGAACCAAAGTGGAGTTAAATATCACCACCCCATAGTAAACAAGAAACAAGACTGGTACAGTCTAAGGCATCATGTTGGGAAGTCCTGTGTTTGTTTGCTGCCACAGGAGCAGGACAAGACAAACTAACTTTTCTGACCAGACTGAATGAGCTGAGCCATCTTCTGCTGTCAGGAGGGTGAAAAAAGCAAAAGGGGGTGCTTGCCCCGTCCAGCAAGGGAGCACCCAAATGGGTCAGTTGAGTATCCTGTTACCACCATGTTGGTGTCCCTTCCAGACCTGACAGTTTCAGCAGCTGATCGCTGCTTTGTAACACCCTGGTCTGGAAATCATTTTGTTTCTCTGGTGTCAAGTTCTCCCCTAGCTAAGAAGCTGTGCTGACAGACCTTGCATGCAAATTCATTTTGAGCTTGTTTACATCTGGACACCTTAGTGCCTGTAAAAAAAAACAACACATAGCTGCACCCATCACTGTAAACATATTGTAGATTTTCCCTTTTGTGCAGCTTCACACATCTCTTATACTGCTATCGTTTGTGTCCTCGTGATGAAGATCACATGCAGGCTGAAGCTGAAGCTTAGAATGAATAGCTCTGAATATAGCACTTGAATCCTTCTGTGAAAATGTGAGTTAATTTAGAACTGGGTTCCTTTCTATAGAAAACAGCTTTGCAAAGTGAGCAGGAGTGTGGTGTTCAACCTGTGCCTTTGCACCCAGTCACTTGTGAATAGTCACTTTACAGTATCATTTTACATCCCACGAAGTCATGGCAACCACAGGCTCTCCAGGCATCCCACTTGATAGGGTTGCAAACTCCAAACTGGAGATATGCTTTGAGGTTCTGGGAGGTATTTTGTTCAGTTCAGAGTTTGCAGATGCCTGTGTGCATATTCAAGTAGATATATAGTTACCTCTTTACATTGTGCAGTGTGAAATATTCAGAATGGACAGATTCTGTAATTGGGAAGGGAAATCTTACCTCCTGTGTCTTCAAGAGAGTTTGAACAAAGACAAAGCTTTCCGACCCTCTTCTGCAATTACTGGTGGAAAATTCACCATTTTTCATCTAATATTTTGAAACCAGCATATGCAAGTTTTCATAGTTTGTAAATGACTGGACAGACTTAGTAAAATTATTCTTTGTCTGTCTTGGCTGAGCTTTATGATAATCTCATTCACTTTTGCATTGCATAACAGAGAACTCTTCTGTTTAGCTAGGAGTTCTCCTAATCTTAGTTCTTACCAGTATCACCTTGGGTGTTCATTCATTAGTATGAGGTGCAGTTTAGAGGAGAACAACCTGATCATCCCCGCTTACTGGTGGGGATAGTTACACCGTGTAGATATCACAGTGTGTGAATTGGATTCCTCTTCTGTGTGAAGGTAAACCAAAGGTGGGCTCCAGGTAAGCTCTCTGACTTCTAGTGGAAACTCGGTTCGTGCAGCCAGCTTACAGCTAGCAGGAAGCAAAATCCTCTGAGGTGCTAGATAATATGTAGTGCTGTAAAGATAGATATAAGTAGTGTGGACTGACCATTTTGCTGTGTGGTTGGGTTGTGATACTTGCTAATTGAAGACCTACAAAGGCGTCATCCAACTTCATGTGCTCCTGTGATAGGAGAGTCTGTTTAGCTGTGGTACACTTAGAAATCTGTATTACCTGCCAGTAGATATAACTTTCCATATCAGGCAAGTGTCTACTCAACAGTGTGAGTTATGTTTGTTATTTTGGTTGTTAGATGCCTTTTACTTGATGAATGATTCAATGTAAGGCTATGCTCAGTCCTAAAATACTTAGTCATATTCCCTGGTTTGGGGAAGCAAAGCTTGGAACAGTGGTTGTTCCAAGGTCTATGGTCTATGAGTTCTTACTCTTCAGTATTTTTCCTGCAGTGATTTAATAGCTTCTCTCCTCTTAATGACACACACAGAGTTGCACTAAAAGAAGCATTTTCTGATGTATCACCCTTGTAGGAAGAAGTACCATGTGAAAATTCAGTCTTTAACTCCAAGCATGCCATTTAAAAACCATCATTAGATATCTTCAGAAAGAAGTGCTGAGGATCTTGCTGTCCTAGCCTGCTCTTGCTAACACCTACAGAAATGATTGCTGAGCAGTAACAGAAAACATGTATAGAACCTAGGGAAAAGGTTATAAAATGATGTGTTTTAAGAATTTCTGAGGTTATTGAGATAAGAAAAATGTCATTACCACTATTATTACCATACAAGCATATACATAATTTGCTGTGAGACAGGTCTATGTTATAAAATCATGTTAATGATGTCTTAGCTGCAAAAATCCTTATCAAAATAATGAGGCAAATATTATTTTTGCCTTTTTCTACATATGAAAAAAAAAGAAAGATATAATTTATAATTTTTATGAAATTTGTTGGTAGCTTACTCCTAGAAGAAAATTTGGGGAATTTTCTGGTGTTGCTTTTATGAGACCTAAAAAAGTGATATGAAAGAACCTTTGAGCATTTACCAGGATATTGCTTTATAAACATAAAAACTTAAAAACTTAATTCTGTTGAAAGACTTCATGTCAAATTATTACAGAAGTTGCAATCAAATAGGCAAAAGGCATTGTAACGTCTCATGATAGACAGTTATATTATGCTCTGGTTCTTGCGGATGTTCCAATGAGATTTCAGTGGTAAAGCTGTAATGTCAAAGATATTTGATCTGTAGTAAGAAAAAAATCTTATACTGTCTGTACTGTTTATCACTTTTAAACTTAAAACAGTTATTTGTATTTTCAACATTTAAAATAAAATTATGGATTACATTTACTGAGTTATGATTTTATCCTAAGTTATCATGCAAAATTTACACTTATGGGGCCAGATCTAGGGTTCTGGAGCTAAAGGATGTAACTGTTTTGTCTTCAGTGAAAACTCAAAGGGCTTTGGGCTGGATCTTCTACTGTAGACAAAACAACTATGCTACAGTAGAATATTGTTTGAAGCATAGCACCGTGCAAGTATTTTTCATGTGAAGCAATGGTATAAATTAGGTAACACCCAAATAAATGAAATTAATGCATAATTAAGTAAGTAACAACTGTCATATATTGTTACAGTTTTTATATCTTAGAAATCTTAATGCTGAAATAGAATTATTTTAGTATATACTAAGAAGCTATAACTTCTTGACCATTTTTAAGCAAATTAGTATACTTGTTTTCTGTGGTTATGTTTTCTATCTTTAAAATTAGGAGATGCATACATACTTTACTCAAATTTACATTTCTAAAAATACTTTTGAAGACTGAGCTTTGAACTGAACACATCTTCAGCATCTCTTATTGCTGTCTTGTATAATTATTGTGTTTTGTTGTCAGAGACAACAGCATTGACATGATCACTATTTTATATCTTTGCTTTTTATGTGTGGGTAACTACTATGAATGTACATTACAGTTTACATTCAGAATCTCAAAGTCTTATGCAAAAAAGTGGGTTGAAGTTTCAGATCATTGCTCTGACATAAAATAAGATTATTAGGCTCATTTTATAGATGGAAAACTGGGACCAAAAGACTGTCAAGATAAACCTAGGTGAGGTAAATCACCCTCTTAGCCAGTGTACACAAGATTGCATAGGTACTGTGTGTCAGAAATGGGACTGAAACTCAAACCTCATGTCTCAGGTAGAAAAACTAGAACATTGTGTTACCTTTAGCAATACTGAAATGCACAACCTACAGATATTCTTTAAATAAATGGAATACTTTAATGAGCTACAGAATTTGTTAAAATGTTCCAGAATGGTTAACTGGATCTTTATTTCATGTGAACAGCCCAAATTCAAACAGATTAATTCAGCTTTTGCCTTATGGAAGTAATATTTCAGTACTCAGTGCTGGAGTACTTAGCATTTTTTCACTGCACTGATTAAAATCTGTTGTAGATGATAATTATGCTGGTTTTATCATTCAAACACTCAAAAATGATTTTTAAATCTTTAAGTGGCTTGTAGTAGGCTTTTATTTCTCAAAGGGTTTAAAGTCTACTTGTATTATGTCCTTTTGTCATGTTCTCTGTAGATGCTAAATCAGTAGATTCCCAGTTTTAAAAAACAACAACACTCTTTTTCATAGGAGGAAGAACTGAGGAAAAGTGGAGAAGCCAAATATGCACACTTGAGTGACGAGCTTCATGTATTAATTGAAGTGTTTGCTCCACCTGGGGAAGCATATTCTCGTATGAGTCATGCCTTGGAAGAAATAAAAAAATTCCTCGTTCCAGTAAGTGGCTTATAGCATTCTTCTGTGACTGTCTATGGCTTTGCTGCATTGAATTTGTGTCTTTAAGTTCCTTCAGCTCAAGGGAAAAAAAAAAAAAAAGGTCTGTTGAAGATTGATCTTAGGAAGATGCCAAACAGGCCATTAATCGTCATAGTTGACCCCCTGCCCCCTGGTATGTGTTTTACTTTTTATTTACCTTTTTTTTTTTTTTAAGGAAGAGTAGGTTATTTTTTTCTGGTTGCAGTCATTAGCATGCAAGTACACGTTTAAGATTTTTGAATATTTAAATCTGTAAAAGTATTTTAGCATAGGTAATGATTTATCTATGACAATGAATTTTGAATTTTTTGAATTTTGAATTTTTGAATTTTTGCATTTTTGAATTTTTTCTATGTCAATGAATTTTGTCTGGAGAAAACAGCATGAGCAAAACATTCCTCAGATTTTACACTGATGTTTCTGCTCAGACAGCTAGTCTTAACTCCGACCACAATTTAGCAATGCTTCATCAGCTAGGAAAGCACAGAAGCGTCCTCTACAGCTGAGTACCTTTTCAGTTCTATTTAGACTCAATATATCAACTTCTAAAGTATTTACCTTTTGATTTTCCTTCAAACTCTCTGAAAATGATTTTCTCCAGTTTTCTACAGCATTCCATGATATTATTGTGCTTAAAATTTGTCCTAGAATTTAAGTAAATGTTGTTTTGTATAGTAGAGTTACAGAAGTTATTGTCTGCAGTCTATCCTGAGACTATTAAGCACTCTAAATGTATTCAGAACTTGCATTCCTTCAAAAATACATTGGGAGCTTATTTCTATTTGAAGTAAACCAATGAAGTTAATAAATGTTCATATGTTTTCATAATAACAGAGGGATTTTTATCACGTCCTCACATACCAAGATCAGAGGTGTTCATATTAGGCATACATCTGTTTGCATGACAGAAATTAGACATTTTATTCAGTGAGGAGTTCTTAGCAGGAAGAGGAAAGAAGAATACTTAGAAGCACATTATTTAAATACAGCGTTTTAAACATTATTTTTTTAGAGCAATTAAATGTTTTTAAAGAATACAAAATAAGTAACAAAAAATTTACCAAGTGCGTCACAATAAAAAAGCCACTTATAAAATAGTCTCTTTCAGACTTTCCCATTCCATCTCCTTACACTTCCAGTTAAAAACCACAGATATTAAAGTATTATTTTAAATACTCTTACACAGGGATATAACCATGAGACAAGAAAGCACTTTATTCATGATTTCTGACTTTGGGTTGAACATGCAATACAAAATTAGGTCATTGTCATAATGCTGGCAACATAACATGGAATGATGTTTTGGCGGCAAGTTAATGGTGAGGATCTGCCAAGGCATACCACTGAAATAAAATTTATAGCTAAGTTACAGGTTCCTGAAAAATCTGGAATAATATAGCTAAAAATGGTAGCATTGCTGATTACAAAGATTGACAGCATTTCTCTTTGGATAAACCTATTTCCAGTAGTTCACAATTTTGCCAAACTTTAAATTGTTTTTATAAAAGCTTTCTTTTTAAAGATAGCTTTATATGTCCTCTTTGTTCTGAAAAGGAGCTACTGCATTATAGCATTACATAGTCATGATGGTCTCCATTCCTATGCCACCTTGATTTTTAACATCTGTTGAAGATTGTCATCTATTGCAGAGCCTGAGAAAAATCTATTCTGGATGAATAAGGGATAGAGAGTAGTGTGAGCTCTAAAATTTGTGGTGTATTACAGTTTTAAATACTCAGAATCTGCCTAAGCATATATTTTGTGTGACACATTATTTATTGATAAATGTTATATGTATTTTCCATCACAAGCATAATAGCTGCACTGGAAAAAATACAAAAACAAGTTCTTTGTTATAAGATTTTGAACTCAGCAGTGGCAATAATTACTCTAAACAAGTAACAATCATACTTTATGACTTGTTAGTTAGTTTTATCCCCTCTGCTTCATTTCAGATTTACAACAATTTACAAAGCAATTATTAACTGGCTGGTTACAACATGTGTCAAGGGGTTTACACTCAAAAAGCTTGCATGAGATAATTTCCTTTTTGTTCCCTATTTACAGCATCTCTTGAATTTGTTTTATGATGTTTTGTTGTTTATAAGACCTAATTTATTACAGCAGTGAATATCAGAATTTCATTACATGGATGAAAGCAGTAGAACCTAACAGTTTTATTTATACCAAATCAAGGATGTAATAAACTATTCAAATGAGTTTTCACATTGCTTATGAATTTTGTTAAATTTAAGTGAAATATTATCGTCAGAAATTACATTGATTGTGTCAGTAAGATGTAAGGACGTTTTCATACTTACATCTTAATGAGACTTGATTTTTAAACAAATGCCTAGAAAACATAACAAAAAATAAAATAAAAAAAAATTAGGGGGGGGGGAATAGTAATGAAGAAAGAAAAAAAATAACAGTTTATTAACTGAAGCAAAATTATAAGGAGCTAGTACTTTCAATTTAAATTGGATTATTTAAGTTTCTATCTTGCCCAAGAACAGCACTGAAATTTTTACTTGTCAAGGTTTCACCTCAAAGTTAGAGGCAGAAAACAATTACCACAGTTTATACTGGCTCTTCCAAATGTGAATACATTTCAAAGTCACAAGTGGCTCAGCCTCAGGTGGTGTTTTGGGATCCCTCCAACTGGCATTTAAATGAATGATTGAACCCAGGATGTCTGTAGCCTTCAGTAGTTCAGTGACTGACAAGCTTTTAAAACCAAGCTGCTACATTTACTGTCTGCTGCTTCTGTTTTGCAAATGGTGTGAGGTCTACATGGGAGTCACACTCAAGACTTTTCTACCTGGTGAATAAGATTTATTTTGCAACTGACTTTGCAGGATTTTTTTTTTAAGAACTTTGGCTTTTGGAAGTGTGGGGAAATCTTATTTACAATTATTAGCTAGAGATAATGCTCTGTTATATTTTGATGTTTAGTCTTAATATGAAATGTTGATTATAATAGAAATATGATAGGTCAAAAGAGTAAATGAAATTGGAGTTTTGAAATACAACTGCCTAATGTAAATTTTTTATTTTTTATTTTTTTTGGCAACTTAGTAAAAATGAAGACTAAAATGTGCTCCATAAAGTCTAGGTTTTAGCATCATATTTGTACTAATTTTAACATAATGTAAGTTAGCCAACATTAACTATGTGGAAAGTATAAACAGTAGAGACCATAGGCTTTGTTGTTGTTGTTGTTGTTTGTTTTTTTTCCGTAAAATTTAAGTTTCTCACACAGTTGCATGGCTCCAGGAGCTATGGCTTAAAAAGCAGAACTGTAAGCCTTTAAATGTTGACAACTTGATCATTTTGAGCTTCTTTGTTTTCACAGAGAAAGAAATATTCCCAGAGTCCTCTACCTGTGAACAGCCTTAACCAGATAGCTTTGGGGCCTAGAAGGGATGAGGGTGCAGGAGAAGTAGAAAGGATGGCTCTGGGACAGCTGGGATTAGGAGCTGGGTTTAGGGCTTTCAGAGACAGTGGGAACCTGAGAGCTGAGGTCCAGGATTCAGGTATTAAGAGTTGGGATTACCAGACGTCTCTGGTCATCCTTTCTGGACACCCAATTAGCTCTCCTGTCATTGACAGTATAGAGGACTGCTCTAGGTAGCCTTGCTTGAGCTGATTTTACCTTGATTTTTCCTCAAATACTAGATCTTTGGTATTCTTACGAGTATTATGACTTTTGTCATTATGCTCCATGCACAACCTGTTTTAGCTGGTCTGACTTGTGCAAGGGGGTTGGAACAGATGACCTCCAGAGGTCCTTTCCAACCTCAACCATTCTGTGATTCTGTGAACTTACCCCACAGATAAATGCATTTTGCAGATTCACCTCTATGGCCTGAACAGATCTCATAAAATCATTTGGTGTCTGACAGTCATCTACTTGTGACCCCAGACTGAATGGCATCTAGGTCTGGGTGAGGAACCTAAGGCTGATGTTTTGTCTCTGTACTTCAGAATGGGATCCAGGGTCAGTGAAATAAAAGGGGAAATGTTTAAAATGCCCAATTATGGAGATGGAACAGCTTAGAAGCTTTTCTTGCTCTGCTGATTTTGAAAGGTTCATATCTAGTAAATGCTATTTTAAAATTTCTTCACCATTAATGAGAAATGAAATGCTACATAATTCTCATCAGATATTACTACATCATTCTACTTTTACACCCAAATATGGAACAAATATATTTTCTGAACAAGTTAACATTTGTGTATAGTAAAGGACTATACACCATCTTTAGGGTTTTTGTGCTTCCAAATGTGTTTTTTTTTTTTTTTTTCCTGATAATCACTTTTATCCCTGTAAGCAGTGCATTTTTGTTTGACACAGTTAGCATCCCTTGAGACTAGGAGGGAAGCAGATACCGATCATTCATTTTATGTGTGAGTACTCTGTAATAGCGAGCTATTATGTAGAGGGTAAGGTGCAGCTAGAGTGCCATGACCACTTTAAAAACATTGTTTAAAACTCTGTGGTCAGCTGATCAGGAATTGAACCAATTACCACTTTAAGAGCTACTGTTCAATTTATTTGTCTTCATGCATTTTCCTAGTCTATTATATCAGCTTTAAATTGACACACCCTGGCAACACCCAAGGGCTAGGAATAAATCTATGGTCATTTAATGCATTTCCGTTGATGGGTGATCTCCTGTGATCATCTGGCTGTACACTTGGGTATTTTTTTAGTATGTTGATCAGATCAGACTCATCAGAAGATTTAGGGAGAGCTGCAGTCTGCTCCCAGGGTGCTGGGAGCCCATCAGCTCTTCAGTCTTCCCAACTAAATATGGAAAGTTATTCTTTTACTGAAAGGCTCTTTTTCCTCAATAAATTACTAATTTCCTACTAAAGTTATTTATAATAAAACTTGGTGTGAAAACAAAAAAAAAAAAAAAAAAGAGAGATTTGAAGGCAATTGAAAACAGACTTTGATACCAGTTTCTTTCAGTGGAAAGAATTAAATAATCTATTTAAATCTAATTAAAGTAGTTTAATTCCCTGAAGGCCGTCCTCTAGCTAATGTCTCAAAAGAAGTTGTTTAACTTCCAACATACATTTCCTCTGTGTATACACAGGAACTCATATGCACTACAGACCGAAGTTGCTAATGATCTGTTATGCTGTGCTGTGCTGGCTATATTGCCATATATACAGCACACAGTAACAATGCGATGTTTTGACTGTTTCCTAACAAGTATACAGAAGTATATGACATTTATTTTGCTCATTTTTATTAGTCATCTGAGTTCCTTCTGTGCTACAGTACAATATAAAATCTCTATTTACATACAAAACCACAGAGTGTGAAATAGTAATCTTACTTTTGTTTCTAAATAAGCTATATTATCACTTTTTATTTTCAGTCTTTTTGTCCTATTTCAAAGATATCTCAACAGGCTAAATATTTCCGTAACTATGGCAGTGAGTAGCAGCACAGCTCCATTCCTAAGAATAGACATCTTTTATATTCTTCAAAGTAAATAATTTATACTTGCACATTCTGCAAATGTACTTGCATATTAAGTACAGTAATTATTTTAAACCTGCGATAAGGAAATTATTTGAGCAGCTGTCTCAGCTTTGCTATGAGTTCTGTTTTCCCACAGTGCAACATCTCTGGTAATTTTATATACATTTTTTTTTTTTTAATTGAGGAAAAATTTTTTTCTGAGAGATTTTTTTTCTGAGATTTTTTTCTGAGATTCTGTTGTGGCCTAAAATGTCATATAGCACTTTACCTATTCACATCTTTTTTTTTACTAAAAATTGCCTATATACAATCAGATCGCTATAAATATGTTTAAACACAAGTGTACTCAAGAGAGGTGTAATAACTTGAGGGCAATAGCTGTTGACTTTTTACAAATGATGGAGTTTTTCTGAACATGATACTGGCTGTCTGGCAGTATGCTGGGCAGCACTGAAGCTGCATAATTTAGATAACCCATTTTAATTTTGACAAAAATAAACTTAAAGCTATCCCTCAAAGTGAAGGTTTGAGGGGAGAGATGTACACTAAATTTACACAGATGGCCTTTTTAAATTGAAAATTAAGGTCCAGTGTCTTTCAACTGACTTTTTACGTGCTTGCTGATGCACAGTATCGACTGCAGATATTACTTCTCTTGTGAAGCTATAAAATGGAGAGCAAAACAAAAAGCATGCAATTCCTCACATGTCTGAAAGAACAAATGCAATGTGCTCTCTGCACAAATGTTTTTAAACACGTGTGGTGATGAGTCAGTTGCCTGTTTGCCTACCAGACCTACAGACCCCTTCTAACTAGGTTTAGTTCCACAGCTGCTTCAGGTGGTCCAGAATTCACCACTTCAGGTCTGCTTCAAGGGTTGATACTCCTAAATGGATTAAGGTCTTTTTAGATATGCCAGAGACATATTTAGTCTATGAAAGCAATCCCTTGGTGGTCTTGCTCACACAGTGGAATCAATATAAAAGCACACTCTTACTGCTGGAGCCAGCCCATTGCTTTGCCTTTCAGATTAACTGGAAAAGTTAACCTGACTGGGTATTTTACACCAGTCATTGATCTGAGTGTATTACTGAGACATGGCTGTAGTTTAAAGACGTATCTATGACTCACTTGGTGAGTGTGTACTCATAAGCAGTTTCATGGGCTTGTCTTACTGCTAACTGTTGTTAGGGTGCAGGTTTTTCACCAGTGACAGATCAGAAGCAATGGTTTGGATGTAGGTGATAAAATTCATGCAGAGTGATTTGAATCCTATAGCACTGCTCCCAGTTTCTCAGCAGCAGAAATAGCTAGGTCAGCAAGAACTTGGCTATGGTATTACACATTAAACCGTACAAACCTCTTCACCTTGGAGGGACCCGCAGACCCTCCAATGCATCTGTCATTTCATTTTAGAACTGGTACAAAGGTACAAATTTTGCCAATCTCATCAATGGCAATGAAGACTGAATATTGGACTCTGTGAAGAGGCTGCATTTTCATGGCCTTAAAATAAAATTGCATCTACTTTTATATAAAGTAGATATGAAAAGTGTATGTAAATACTTGTTTTCTTCATACAAGAATTACTTTGCAATGACGACAAAAATGACGTGCAAGATGTCGTTGTGTGCTGCATCATGTACACTTGTGGTTTGTTTTTTTAGCCATCAATTTGAGGAAAGAAAAGGAAAATATTGGAGTTATAGACATGAGACTGGAAGCAAGGAGATACGAGGTGTTTGTTTTGGCTTCTTGAAGAACTTGGGAGGGTTGTTTATTTTGTTCTGTTTTGCTTGTGTATTTTTTGAAGTGGTAGGTGGAGGGGGAAGGTTTTGGTGACATTTTTAAAATTGTATCTTTTTTTTTTTTATATATAGCAAAGGTCAGTATAGCCAATTCTGATGATGCCTAGTTATGGTTGCTCAGGAAAACATAAAAGAAAAAGCACAAATACAGAGTAATCTTTCCTCTATTGTGTTCTTTCAGCTTCCAGCAGTCAAAAATTGAATCTTTTCAAGGCTACATCTACACCATCCTGCCTTTATACCCTGTTGTAGATTTGTTTTCTACTCTCTGAACTTGTCAATTGTTGTTGTTTTTTGTTTGGTTGGTTGGTTTTGGAACGTTAGTTAAGTTTTTGGCAATGAGTTTGACTGTTTAAGTACACACTGTGTGTAAAAAGAGGAAGTGGCCTTTTTATTTTTGTTTTTGTTTTAAACCAGCTGCTTAAGACTTCATGAGCGCCCTCATCTTAATGCATAGTTAAAAGCAATGGATAGTTTCACACCATTCAGCACACTTACATTCTTCTGGATTTGTTTCTTTTCTGTGCCCCTCATCTTTTCATATACAGAAGCTATGAGGTACCTCTGATTATCCCAGTGACATACTATCCTTTGCACTTCTTTCAGTATTTTCTCTAGTTTACCTCTTATTTTCTTTTAAGGATAAAATGGCTAGGACAGCATATGATAGACTCGTCTCAGTAGAAGCAGCAGCATACTTCTGAAATGGATCTTGTGATATTTTCTGTTTTAGTGTCAGGATTTATTCTATTACTGTCTAGCATTCTTCCTGCTTGCACTAATCTGATGTTTTCAGAATGCCATTTGTTTAAAAAAATAAAATAATCCCTGGCATCTATCTTAAATGATAATAACTAATTTAGCACTATTTACTTTCAGTATTATAATGTCTATCAATACTTTAGTTTAATTATTGTCATGTTCATTATTTTGCATTTATCAATACTCATTTTTTTCTGTCATTTTTATTTCTAATCTTTCAGTATAATGAGATCTTTCATCAATTTTTTGCAATAACCTTTAGATTTTATTGTGCTGAATAACTTTCAATAAAATGCTGTCATTTCAGTATTCATTTTTTTAGATAATTTATAGATACCATGAGCAAAACAGATTTTTTTTTTTTTTTTTGAATCACCACAATACACTCCCTCGGGGGAAAAGCAAAGAAACCCACTATTCCTAACATTCTTTCTCTTATAATCAATTACAGAACTATTAAGCAATAAGGTGATCTCTCTTGCCTTCTGACAACTTTTGCTGTGACTGATGAGAGTTTGGATATCCATCTGTGGAGGTCCATAAACAAAAAGGCGTTTCATTTGCTCTGTGCCATATTATACACCTGTTCAAAAATTGGCTGTGTGAAGGATAAAGATGTATGCATCCATAGATGTATTCCTGATGTTTTGAAAGGTTTAAAGTGTCATAAAGGCAAGGAATAATATGACCAAATGTCACTAGGATAAGAGATTTTAAAAAGAAAAATTAAGTTAAAATATAAATTGTTTAAATACGATAGGTTGACTAGGAAAAGTCTGCTAGAGAAAAACAATAACTTTAGTTAATTGTGGTTTTGGTCCAGCCTCGATGAAGCAAAGGCAACAACTTATAAACAATTTGTGTATAGAAATTAGAGAAAGTTGCAGAAGACAGATTAATAGCAATTAAAGTTGGCAAAATAAAAATTTCACGTTTAATTGAATTCATAGTAGTAACACAAATATGTGACCAGCAATGCAATGATAGTATGAATGAGTTTGAGAAACATTAGAAATAAAAGCAACCCTGAAAAAGATATAAACTTCAGTCCCTAGAGATGGTAACTTTACGGTTAATGATACAGAAGAGGCAGAACGTTTCCATAAATACCAGTTGTGTAGCTGGAAAACTGTAGGATGATATACCTGCATCTTACAGGAATTATGCAATACTTTGCAGCACAGTAATGTTGATTTTAAGAAAACCTGTTCAGAAAAAAATTGGGATACTCGAGAAAAAGTCATGGTATGCTGGTCTTAGTTTAAGGTGAAGTGGAGCTAATGAAGGCTGATTTTTAATGACTTCATGTCTCGTATTTAGATTTTGTGGGGTCATAATGTGTTCTCTGACTGAAACTTCTATGTGTTTCAAATATTCACAACATCTGCAAATTGTGGATATTTTTGGTTGAGGCTTGACCTTATGTTGACATTTGTCCTTCAGTAAGGGCATTGATAGTATCTTCCTCACCCTTCTGGATGACCACTTTCATGGGCAGGACTCACTTCTTTAGGACTACTGGACATATGACAGATATAGTTGGAATTAACCAATGAGTCAAAAGTTAATTGGTTTGGAAATACAAGGAGTCAATTAAAAATGTGGCCATTGAAAAGAAAAACTTGCACTAGCAGAATGACCCAGGTAATTGCATGGTGACCAGCCTGACAGAAGTCATTCATAGAATAATTGGGAAAGATTGCAGCTAATGAAAAATTGAGAAAGGTATTTAACCTCTAGTTTTATGTTTTGATGGCTTTATAAAAATAAATTTGTCAACAAATCTGATTTCACGTTCAATGAGAAATTTTGCTGATAAAATTGTGTTAGATACTTTTTTTTAGTGACACTTGACATTCCCATAAGAATATATCACTTGCACAATGTTAGTGACATGGGTAAAAATCTTTTCTAATAAGAAAGTTTCTGTAAATAGGTGTCTGTAGCAGTTTTCTTACAGAGTTGGTATATGAAACACCTTTGTTTGTCAGTCCTGGTCTTTATACCAGATTTTGAAGATGGAGATTTGCTTCTGGTATTAGATTATTTCATTTCAACATATTCCTCTCTCAACAAAGCAGGTTCCTCTGAGTGAGACCTACAGAGGGGTACAGGTGTCTCAATAATCAGACCTTATACTGAGTAGGTGAAGAGACTTCCAGGATGAGGGTGGTGCCCCACAGTGCATGCCCAGCCATCAGCCTGCTTATGTTAAGAAGTAAAATATACTGAGAAAAAGGATGTATTTTATATGCTGCCTCCCAGATAGGTTTAGCCACTTAGTAAATAACTCCTTAAACTTTCTTAAACTACATATCTCCAGCTAAAGTAAGCAAGGAAAGGATTTTAACAGGAGATGAATCACTCTCTGGAGTTGCCTATAGAGTGACTGCAAAAGGGAAACCACTGGTGACTTAGATTTAAACAAAATGAAAGTCTCATAGGTAACTAAGCCCTTTTAGGGAAAGTTTCTGTGAAACATAATCTTTCTGAAGAGTCATACCAAGTGTGTTGATCACCTCTAAAGTGTGGTGATTGGTTTTGTTCGGAGATAGCTAGAGGAGTAAGGTAGTCTGGTACCAGGTGCTATAAATGGGAGTCAATTGGGAGTGATGGGGCAGAATATCCCTTGTGAATGGGATGGGAGATCATTCAGAAGGGAAGGGTAAGGATGGTTGCAGAAGTTGTGAAAGCCATCTTTAAGAAAAATATCTCGTATTTCATATGTAACTGACTTTGGTACAGTTACTCTGCCTGCTTACTTGCTGTTTTATCTATTTGAAAACTCTTTGATGTATGCAGTTTATGACCTAGGGAGTTACAGCACTATTGAAAATCTGAGATTCTAGGGCCAGAATTGAGGAAGGGAGACATTTTTGGAAGCTGGGAGTGTGGCAAGCTAGGCAGGATCTGTGACTATTTCTCATTAAGGTATGTGGCTACATTTCTGCTTATATTGTATACTTACCACAGAGTGACTGCAAACAGTGAAAAGGCTTTATTTTTGGAATTATCCTTCAGACTGTTTTTTCCACTCTTACGTACTTTGTTAAAATGCAAAAGAAGAATTTTGAACAGTAGTTGACGCAGGGCTGTTAATTAGGCTGTTAGGTTAGCGTTGAATGTATGGACATGCACTGTCCAGGAATAGTCAGTGAGAAAACTGGCAGGGAAATGTGGACAGAGGGTAATTTTGTCCAGCTAGCAAGGGTTTTAAAAGGTCATAGAAAGCTTTGCAGGAAAAAAAAAATTATCTTAGAGTGACAATTAACAGTTGGCCATTGTTTACCTACTTGCTTTATATGATTGTTACTTTAGAGAAAGTGAATAGTGCTTTGTTCTAAAGACAATATTTCTGAGTTGATTTAACCTAGTCATGAAGCCCTAATATGTAGGATTTCCTTAGGTGTCATTCACACATGGGCCACCAGGTTGAAACGGATGGGGAAAAGTGATCAAGGGGTGCAGAATAACAGTAGATACAGCAGGTTCAGGAAACAAGAACTATTATCTCAGAATGACTAAGAAAATCCTCTCAATATTAAAAAAAGAGCAATTACATATGTAAAGTGGTGATAATTAACATGATAGTCAGGCATAATCTCTGCCCAGTCATTATACTTCAAATGATCAGTTGAAAATCAGTGCAAGGAACCAATGCTAAAATGAACAAAGATTTTGCTCTGATTTTAATTGAGATTTCTGTCTCTAAACACATAAGAAAGACAGATGGTGCCTTGGGTATTGGCTAGTCTACACTTTTCTGAGTATCTTTCTATGAAAAGCACTTATGTCAGCCTATAAAACAAATTGCATCCAGGGTAGAAGCTTGGATGCAAAACTCCAAGTGGATACAGTTAAAAACAGAGGTGATGTAAAGCTCTGAAATTATTTTGTGTAATGGGAATCCTGAAATCTGCTTGACTATGGCATTTTCAATGTGGTATACTGATTCATATCATAAAACAGTATGAGTCCCAGATATGCTATTGCATACCTGCCTGAAAATGTAGTTTTGCCCTGTCCATCTGTCTCTCAGTGTGAATATGTTGCAGTGTGTTTAAGAGATCTCCACTTTAATTTGATTAATTAGTCATCACTCAGAGCTCAACTTTTTGCATGGTCAGAAATCATGTTTTTGGTTGGAATGCAAAAGCCTATTTTGGTTCAATGTGCAATCATATATTGCAATATCACTTAATAATTTCTCATGTTTCACATGTCAAAGTAAACAGTTATCTGAATCAAATTCTTACAATTTAAAATGTCAAACAAAATATGAATGGATTTCATTTTCTTCCAAACTCCAGGCTGTTTTTATGTAAATTACTTGTCCAGGGGCCATAGCAGAATAGAACATTATAGAGTATAATAGCTCAGTTAGAAGGGCCCTCCAAAGATCACAGAATCATTAAGGTTGGAAAAGACCTCCAAGATCATTTGGTCCAACCATCACCCTACCACCAGTATCACCCGCTAAGCCATGTCCCTAAGCACCATGTCCAACCTTTTCTTAAACACCCTCAGGGACAGTGACTCCACCACCTCCCTGTGGAACCCATTCCAATGTCTGACTGCTCTGTCTGAGAAGAAATGTCTCCTAATTTCTAACCTAAACCTCCCCTGGCTCAGCTTGAGGAGCTCTTGAGCTCTTCTTAAGAAGAGGCTGACCCCCACTCCCCACACCTTCCTTTCAGGTAGTTGCAGAGAGCAATAAAGTCTCCCCTGAGCCTCCTCTTCTCCAGACTAAACAACCTCAGTTCCCTCAGTCGCTCCTCATAGGACTTGTGTTCCAGGTCCTTCACCAGCTTTGTAGCCCTTCTCTGGTCATGTTCCAGGGCCTTGATGTCCTTCTTGTAGTGAGGGGCCCAAAACCGAACACAGTACTCGAGGGGCGGCCTCAGCAGAGCAGAATACAAGGGGACGATCACCTCCCTGGTCCTGCAGGCTACACTATTCCTGATACAAGCAATCATCTAGTCCAACTGCCTGACCACTTCAGGGCTAACCTGACGTATATTATTGCATATTCATGAGGGGATTATCCAAATGCCTCTCGAGCACGGATGGGCATGGGGCATCAACCACCTCTCTGAGAAGCCTGTTCCAATGTTTATCCACCCTCATACAGAAATTCTTCCTGATATCCAGTTTGAACTTCCCTGATGCAGCTTTGTGCCATTCCCTCACATCCTGCCATCAGTTACCGGGGAGGCCAAGAGATTATCTGTGGTTGCAGCATTTATGAAAAATATAAATGCTTTAAGTTTTATTTAAATCTGAAAGAGAATTAGCTTTTAAATCAAGCGTAGCATGAAGATTTTAAATTCATTTAGTTACGAAGAAATGAATTCTTGAGTATATGAAAAAACAATAACTGTTTATATCCTTTTTATATTTCCATTTTCAGTATGATGGAAGTATTTCATAGGAGACTGTTTGTGACAACTGGTAAACTCCATATAAAAATTACACGTTGCCATTAATATATTAAGCACTGCATGTTCCTTATTTCAAATGGAAATGTAGATGAATTATTACAGCACACATTTTAAATGGAATATTGATAGGTTTAATTTCATAGAGATTGACAGAATAAATATGGTCCAATTTCCCATTTGAATTTTTGCTCATTGCTATCAAAAATACTACTAGAAATGTCACAATACTACAAAGAAGTTGTGAGAAGGCCAGCATGACAACACCACCTTTTGATGTATGTTCGCTGAGAAATAGTTGGCCCTAAGTATAAAATTTCCAAATTAAAATAAATAAGTAAATAAATAAAAAATAAAGAAGCAGAGTCCTTGTCATATTGTCATATTTTGTGAGCAAGGTTGGGCGTACTGGGGGAGGGTTAGAGCAGCAGGGAAAGCAACAAGTCATGAATAAGCACAGCTGGCAGGAAAGATCAAATACACAATAGAAGATATGAGACGACTCGGAGAAAAAGCCCTTAAATTGCATTTTTATTTTTTTTCCATAGACATCAATATTAAATGGAATCAGATCAGTTTTACTCTGAAGAAAATTTTTTAGTGAAATCAGAGCATGTCATGAGAAATGAGATGGGAGTTTAGTATTGAATAAAGCTTTCAGTGGGACCAAAGTCAGTCATGTATGCAAATAATTTATAGTTTGTTGAAGTTAGAAAATAAACTTGAATTTTATCCACCACAATGCTATTACCTCATTTTATTTTTTAGTTACTTATCTCACAATGTGTTAACCCTCCAAAAATTAACATTTTATACAGCATTAATAGATCTGGGTGAGGGACTGCTAATAGCTGTCCAAGAATACAAAAAAAAAAAAAAAAAAAACTGCTGAAAACATTTCGTTCTTGAGGAATGGTGCTAGCCTTGTGAGCACTAGTTTATATAGAGCTGCATGCACTCACACACACAAATACAAAGGCTCCTGCAAAATACAAAGTCCCATGAGCTTGTCTTGGCTCTTGACTCCAGGACTTATGTGCAGACTTAGCCACTGCAAATGCGTTAATTACTCTGAGTTAGCTCATCATCAACTATCCACTCCAGAGTACTTCTGTTGATAATCTGGATGTACATGTATAAGATTAAGTACATACAATTATGTACTTAAATATCATCATTGTAATTATCTCAACTTGGACAGAACCATAATTTAAGAAAATAATCATCAAGTAAATGTTCAGAGCCAAAATTTGTTCCAGGAAATACTAATTGTGAATCTGATATGTAAGCAGTTGTATAAGTACTTTAGGAAATGGTGTTCAAGTATTTTTGCAGATTTAGCTATTGAGAAAAACTAGATGATTTATTTCTTACGAACCAATGGAACATTTACAAGTGAAAAGGTAGATTTGGGGTCTCTCAGCGCTATCAGGTTTTAGTGCCCCATTATAGCCCCCATCCTGCAGGGAAGATTGAAATTTATGCTATTGCTCTTCTGTCCTGTTCAAGCTAGTCAACACTATAACCTTGGATGCAAGATCAGAGACAGCAAAAGAAACATAACCCCAAAGGTGCTGATGCTGTAACCTTGTAAAAAGGGCGCATTTCTATGGGAAGAATTCCCAACTTAGAGTACCTGTTCCCAAGGCTGTTTCTGTATTTTTTCTGATGACACAGAGAAGCTATACATGCAATCCCTGTAATGAGGAGCAGAGCCTGTGTCTTTGTTTTCAGAGGTGTACTTTCATAATTAAGAGTTCTATGACTCTGATGATCTTACTATGCAGGCTGATGATTTTACAGTGATATGTTCAACATGTTTGTTTTTGATGTCTGATTCTGTTCAACATCTTCATCAACGACCTTGATGAGGGAATAGTCTCCGTCCTCAGCAAGTACACCGATGACACAAAGCTGGGAGGAGTGGCTGACACGCCAGAAGGCTGTGCTGCCATTCAGCGATTCAGCGAGAGCTGGACAGGCTGGAGAGATGGGCAGGAAGAAACCAAATGAGGTTTAATAAGAGCAAGTGTAGAGTCCTGCACCTGGGAAGGAACAACCGCATGTATCAGTACAGGCTAGCGTGTGACCTGCTGGAGAGGAGCTCTGAGGAGAAGACCTGGGGGTCCTGGTAGACGACAGGTTGACCATGAGCCAGCAGTGTGCCCTGGTGGCCAAGAAGGCCAATGGGATCCTGGCGTGCATTAAAAGAAGCGTGGCCAGCAGGTCAAGGGAGGTGATCCTCCCCCTCTACTCTGCCCTGGTCAGGCCTCACCTGAAGTACTGTGTCCAGTTCTGGGCTCCCCGGTACCAAAAAGACAGGGATCTCCTGGAAAGAGTCCAGTGGAGGGCCACAAAGATGGTACGGGGCCTGGAGCATCTTCCCTATGAGGAAAGGCTGCGAGACCTGGGTCTGTTCAGCCTGGAGAAAAGAAGACTGAGAGGGGATCTCATCAATGTGTATAAATACCTGAGGTGTGGGAGACAGAGGGATTTGGCCAACCTCTTTTCAGTGGTTTGTGGGGAAAGGACAAGGGGCAATGGCCACAAAATGGAGCACAGGAAGTTCCGCGCCAACATGAGAAAGAACTTCTTCACGGTGAGGGTGACGGAGCACTGGAACAGGCTGCTCAGGGAGGTTGTGGAGTCTCCTTCTCTGGAGGTATTCAAGGCCCGTCTGGATGCCTACCTGGGCAGCCTGCTCTAAGGAACCTGCTTTGGCAGGGGAGTTGGACCCGATGATCTCTCGAGGTCCTTTCCTATCCCTACAATTCTGTGATTCTGTGATATCTGTTTTATGGTAAGATTTGTTTAATTCTATTAACAAAAAAATGGAAAAAAATCTCAAAACCCTAATGCTAATGAAATCTACTTACCTATGGGATGTGACAGGATTACATGGTGTTCAGAAACTTTGTCATTGGGGAAGAAGAGGAGGTGGCAATCAGGTAGTCAGTTGTCCGGGATATTTATTTGTAAAAGGTTGTTCAGTACTTGGGTCCAGAGTAGAGCATCCTTTGATTATTGCTTGTTCCAAGTTGAACTCAAGGAGCAGGAATTTTTGACAAAGGTAAATGGAAAAGATTTTTTTTTTTAACTAAGTTATGTGTTTGCAGTTCTAGACATTAAAGGATATATAATGGAATGAGAAGTAGCTCAGAAGTTTTAATGAGTCATATGGAAGGTGGGTATTGCCTGCTCACCTTTCCTTGCATCTTTTCAGAATAATTACAAATAAGCAACTTTTAACATTACAAATTGCTTGAGAGACTTTTCTAGGCAACTGTAGACAGGGGAGATCATGGGTGTAAAAGTTTAAAATGAAGGTGGAAGAGAAATGCTTTTAATGTCAAAGAATATTGGAATGACTTTACTGTGCAATGAATAGGATGAAAGGCAAAGCAGTCTTTGTTCATACCTGCCAAAGGAAAGGAAAACAGCAGGATATAGTTGCTGTAGATTCTTTTTAAAAAATAAGTCTGCATCATAACACTGATGTAGGAAATCAGAAAATGAATATGAGTACTTGTCAGCAGAAAAAGCACTTAATAACGGTGCAGATTACCTTGACTGGGAGAACAAGGGATGGACCTCTCTTGTGAAGCCACTGAAGAACTCGGGTGTTCACATGATTCTCCTTATGAATCTCTTGGTTTTCATTTGAACTCTTTCCCATCCTGGGAATGACAATTTGGCTACAAGGTCTTATCAGAAATTCATTGATTTTCTCTGTTGTGTTTCCATGTATATTTGTTCTTAACCTGGTCCTCCATAGAAGTCTTTTGCTTTTTTGAAGAAAAATAGAGGATTTTAAAAGTGTGTCTCAGACTAGGTTCTCATAGTATTTTTGGAACAGAGAGAGATAAAGGGCCCATGGGCAGCTGTCATAATATTGTTAAACATCCCAAAACTCAGGGATCTATTATGATAATAGAAAAACATATTCTTCATGATATGAACGATTGCACATTACACTCAGAGAAGCAGTCAACATTACGAAGAACAGATCTACAGATCAAGACAAGATCCCCTGCAAAGTGTTATATATATTTAGAGCTAACTTTTTGTGGAGCATTACTAGTTGAATTATAATAAGAGAAGCAATTTATTTTCTTCAAGGTTAAGTTAGACAAGATGGAGCCTGCATTGACATAAAGCACTGATGTTAATAAAAAGCACACTTTTTGCCTTGTTACTTTAATAGGGTTTGCTTGGGGTTTTGCTCCTTTTGTAAAACTGCCAGTTAAATTTATACATTCTAGGGCCATAAATATAAATTAATGAACAACTGAACAGTCTCTCTTCCTGTTGAAAAGCATGCTTTGAAGATTATATCCTCAGGAGATTTCCAAAAGTGCTGTTAATGGCATTTCATGTTCATTAAGTTCACGTGACTGGAGTTAGGAACAGGCTCCTACCTCCTCCCTTCCTGAAAAGGTCCATGGGAAGAAATGGGTACTTTATAGGAAAGGGACTATAACCCCTTCCCCCCACCCCCTTTTTTTTCTTTTGTTTCTTTTTATTATTATTATTTATTTATTTTTATTCCTGTAGTTGTCTGTATAGTTCCTTTTTTAAAAGACGTAAATCTTGAACTGGCAGAGACAGTGGCACACTAGCCCTCAAATTGTCGGATGACACTTACCAAGGAGTTGTAGGATGACTCTTAAGCCAAGAGATGTAGGAAAAATCTTCTAGAAAATGGCTGGTCAATAAATTTACGCAATGACTCTTTGCAAGTCAAACTTCTTTCTACCTTTCAACAAAATAATATTCTAAACTTAAGACTGCATCATTGTATACAGGCTTAAAGAACTGTCAAATCAGCATGTTTTTCATTAATGTAATTACTATATTTTGTCATTTATTTTTCAATACATAACTGTCCAAATTACACAAATATCCCAAAGAAGTGAATAATGTGAAAATATTATTTTTCTTCATGTACAGCAATGTTTACAGTTGTAGATATTTTTAAATTGTGTTTCAGAAACAGCGTATTATTGAACCATACAATTATAAAGATTATCTTCTTAACTAAATTCCAACCTTGATTAAATATTGAAAGTTTACTCTTAATAAATATATATATATTTTTTTTTTTTTTAGTGTGATAAATACACAATGTAGTACATTAGTTTTCTCGGTGATCCGTTTATCAGTTTCTCTCTTGACTTTCCATTGTTAGATCACACACTGCAGGAAAATACAGACTTTATGTACAAGCTTGTTACTGTACCATTGTCTTTTTTTGTTGTTGTTTTCTTCTATTACATAGTAAAAAAAATAGTTAAAAAAAAGAAAAGTAGTAAGGTATTTATTTCTTGCCTCTTTCCTTAAAGAAATGAAGCTAGTGCAGCTGAGAGGAATCTGTGTGTCAGAAAGTTTGAAAAAATTCAAACTGGAGGAGGAGTACAGACATCAAAGATATTGTCTACAAACTCTGTGAAAACTAGTTTATTGGTCAAATAAGACCCCCAAAATCGTATCCTTACAAAGAAAAAGCAAATAAAATTAGATTTTATATTTTTAATACCAGTATTCCAAACAATATTTTTGCATTTTAACTTTCCCAAACACCATCAAGTTGTATTAAAAATCTGTCATACTCTTAAGAGTCAAATATCCAAAGCATGCTTGCAGTACGGAAGTGAGCTGAGGAAGATGTGAGCTGGTGGCTTGGAGAGGATCTGAAGAAATGCACCAATGTATCTGGGAAGGGTGGCAAATGGGAAACGCAAGGATGTGGGAACATTACCTTAGGGCTTTTGTGCAGAAGTTTCAGATGGAAGTCAGCAAGGCTGGATTTACTTTAGCAGGACTTTGTAGGGACCAAAAGAAACCAAGTCTTATGCTTCTTCTGCTAGAAGGAAAAAATGTTTGATTAGTTCTGCGTATGAATGGATATAGCTTTTTGTTATCTCAAGGCAAGATGACTGTTAATGTCAAATGCAATTTTGTACTAGAATTAACTCATAGCTTTTTGTTTGTTTGTTTGTTTGTTTTTCTTTTTACTTACAATATTAGAATCTGATGACTGGAAAAACTTTGGCAATAAAACATATCACCACTAGGAAATATATATATATATGGTAATTTATTTCCTTACAATGAAATTAAATAAATATGGAAAAACTTAGCACTAACAAGTTTCTTGAAAGTCTTATGATGATGACCTCTTGAAGAGAGTGAACTTTTGAGCTTAATGTGTACACAGTGGCATTAAAACCATTATTTTTTACTGGTTTTGGACCCACACAGGTCTGTTGAGGAAAGAAAGGCTGTTATTAGCCTCTGAGCATCACAGACCACTTAACTGCCTGCAGGCATACCAATTAAGTGGAATTATCATCCCAATTAACCATTGTCCCTTGCCAGTCAAAACTCATTTGGTTTAATTCGGCTCCCTAGGAAATGTCCCAATTAACCAGATTTCCTAATTATCTATGTTCTGATTAAGTGAAGTGTACTAGTACAGCCCACATTAATAAAAGAGCATTTTCACGTTGCTGCTTAAATTGTTTTCCAAAGTTTTGTTTTATGTGTAATGTTCTTAGAAAAACAATGGTCAAATTTGGGTTTCTATTCTAGCAAATACAGGCTTAAAAGTCAATTGGACCACAGACATCAATAATTTAAGCAGGAGTTGTCAGCAAAGTATTATCTGCAAAGGTAACAAAGGTATTTGTATCTCGTGTTTCAAGCTGAATATTTCATTCAACTGCGATGCAGCCATAATGTTAGTTCTTCAGTTGGTAAAGCCTATCATTTCTTCTTGAGTTCAGATCTTTGCAGACTCATGTGAGCTATAAGGCCAGATTTTTAATATCTTTGGATACATAATTAGGTACAGAATGTGTCTAAAAAGTGTGGTCTCTGTCACATTTAGAAAATATTTGGTCCGTAATCATTATGCTGTTTGCTTCAAGGCATGCTTCAGTTTCTTGACAGAGGATGTCTCAGATCCTCACCATGCCTGTGACCTGTGAGTAAATGTGCAACTGAGATGTCTACTAGTAATGTGTGACCCCGATACTTCACCTCACGTAAATGAAACAAGACGATAGAATTTGTTGGGAGGTCAGGGAACACACGTGAAAAAAATGGAGAACCTAAGAGACTTCGTTTATATGCTTAGATTATATTTGTGATTACAGTTTGCAATTGTTGTGTTGCATAGCAGAGTCTACTAATTATAATGTTACAATTATTTTCATCCAAGAATGTCAAATCTTGACTCTGCAGGAACAGTTGGGAAAGGAGAGGTGAATAAGCTATAGAATGGAGTTCCTCTATGGCTTTCTTTTAAACCAGGAGCACCCAGAAATTTTTTGTGCCTTGGTATGACAACTTAATCAATTTGCCTGAACTTTCCTGGAATTTCTTGCCAAAACAAAAACAAAACAAAACAGACACACACACACAAAAAACACACAAAAAAACCACCTCTCTAAAGCCTTGTGTGACCATGATTACCTTTACTAACTAGATTGACTTGGTCTCAAAATAAAACAAAAAGCAGGTTTCCAAATAGTCCCAGGACCTAGCACATAAGCCAGCGACTGCTTTCATTGTCACTTGGTTACAATGGATACCAGATAATCTTGGCTGACAGAACTGAGCTCTGACAGATTTCTGGGGGAAATCTGCTACCTTCAGTAACTCTGAGCATTCAACTTTGAATGAATAATTTTTAGCATTTTCTTTTATGACAGTCTGACCAAGGTGACCAGTATAACCAAGGTGAGTCAAATCAGCATGAGGAGTACCACATAAAAGAGTTAAGACCCACACTAACACAGAATACCTATCAATCCTAAATATTGAAGGTACAATATACAGCAAAGTGGCATAATTGGCCGGGGGGGGGAGGGGTGAAGATAACCAAAACTATCAGTAAACAGGCTCACAAAAAAAAGATAAAAGACAAGATAAAAGTCTATTTTTATCTTTTCTGGGTGGCATAGGTATCTCTGTTTATGTTTTAATCAGATAAAAGCAGTAGTGAAAGAGGAAAGAAAATGTCATTGGCTTGATCGCTTTCACAGTTTTTACTTTGGGAGATATTAAAAACATTAACAATAGATGGTATCATAAGAGGCTTCTGATAACTTATAATTCTCTCCAGCCAGCTGGGAATGAAAAAGCTTGAAAATGTTTCCCAAGTGAAAAATTTCTCTGTCACAATGAAGTTTTCATTTTCTGTCTCTTATGCTGTGACTTTTCTGTCACATCCACTTGGGATGTAGTGAGTAAGGCAATATTAAAAAAAATAATAATTCTCCAGAGTACTCCTTCAGCACTGTCATATAATTTGAAAACAGCTGAACCACACTCTTGTCACTCTCTCCATGCTTAGATGAAATATTTTCATTCATGTTTATTCTCAAAGTTTCCCAGCTCTTGAGATTTACCTAAATATTTCAGTTCCTTGAAAATCAGCACACTTTCATTAAGGATTATGGATTGTAAAAGTATCAGATGTGTTAGGTGAAAACCACAAATAACAAACAATACTTAGGGACTTATTACTGTGGAAAGTATACAAAAGACTTTATGTCAACATTCTCCCTACTATCCCTAAGATTTCTGAAAAACATTACATTAACATATTTGTATTTCAAAAAAAAAAAAAAAAAAAGAAGTATTCATTTAACTGGTTAATAAAAAGGAAAAACAAATGTAGAAGAAAACTATATGACCGTCCAGAGTACAGCCTGCTTTACTGATTGATTCTGATTTTAGGAGACTTTGTGTATTTTGGACAGAGATGAACATCACTATGATACTGCAGTGAACACGAACAGATGTGAAATCAATTGTTGATTTATGCACTCGGAGTAAATAAAGTTTCTACATTCAGACCTAGATGGCAAACAGAAACACAGAATCACAGCATGGTTGAGGTTTGAAGGAACCTCTGAAAGTCATCTGGTCTAACCCCCCAGCACAAGCAACCTGCTCTCAACCAAGAGCAGGTTGTCCAGTACCGTGTCCAGATGGCTTCTGAATATCTCCAAGGAGACAGACTTCACAACCTCTCTGGGCAACCTGTGCCAGTACTCGGTCACACTTACAGTAAAGAAGTGCTTCATGCTGTTCAGAAGGAAATTCCTGTGTTTCAGTACTGTACACAGTATTTCAGGTGTGACCTCACCTCAAAAGCAAAGGCTTCTTTGCTGCAAGGGCAAGTTGCTGGCTCATGTTCAACCTGGTGTCCACCAGGACCCCTTGGTCCTTTCCTACCAAGTTGCTTTCCAGATGGGTGGCTACCAGCATATACTGGTGCCTCGGCTTCCTCCTCCCCAGGTGCGTGACTTTTCACTTCTCCTTGTTGAACTTTGTGAGGTTATGTCTGTTCATTTCTCCAGCCTGTTGAGGTCCCTCTGGATGATAGCATGACCCTGACATCACAAATCTGTATGGCATATCAGCCACTCCTCCCAGTTTTGTGTCATCTGCAAACTTGCTGAGGGTACCTCAGCAACTTTGATGCCCCATCAGCCAGATCATTAATGAAGGTGAGGACTGAACAAGACTGAACCCAGTATTAACCCCTGGGGTAAACTGATAGTTACTGGCCTCCAACTAGACTTTGCACTATTGATCACTACCCTCTGGACCCAGCCATTCAGTCAGTTTTCAACCCACCTCACTGTCTGCCCATCCAGACAACTTGTCTATGACAGTCTTATGGAGGACAGTGTCAGAGGTGGTCCTGAAGTCCAGGAAGACTATATCCACTGATCTCCCCTCATCTAGCATGTTTACCAAGTTGGTCAAGCATGACTCCATCTTGGTGAACCCATGCTGACTACACCTGATGACATTCTTGTCCTTCATGTGCCTGGAAGTGGTTTTCACCATTAGCTGCTTCATCACCTTCCTGTGTGGCCTGTTTTTCCCTGTCTTCTAGCCCTTTTTGAAGACAGGAGTCTTCTTTGCTTCCCTCCAGTCTTTTGGCACTTATCCCAGTTGCCACAGTCAAGTGAAGATTATCAAGAGTGGCCTCACTCTGACATCAGTCAGTTCCCTCAGCACTCATGGGTGAATACTGTCAGGGCCCATGGACTTAGATATATCCAGATAACTTAAGTATTCCCTGACCTGATTCTCTTCCACCAAGGGAAGAGAATACTTGCTTCCTCCTTGCTCCAGTCTTTCAGCCTGGTCTCTGTGATTTGGGATTACTGAATGACAGTCTTGCTGGTGAAGACCGAGGAAAAGAAGGCATTCAGTACCTCAGCCTTTTCTTTGTCCTGTGTAACTAGGTCCCCAGTCTCATTCAGCACTGGACTCCTGTTTTCCCTAGTCTTCCTTTTGTTCTCTTGTGTACTTATTCTTGTCTTCGAAACCCCAATCCAGATTCCATTCCATTTGGATTTGGCTTTCCTAAATCCACTCCTGGATGCTCAGACAGAGTCTCTGTATTCCTCCCAGGCTACCATTTGTGGTTCTACCCTCTGTATGATAGCTTTTTTGTGTCTGAGTTTGGCCAGAAGCTACTTGTTCAGTCGTGCAGGCATCCTGGCAATTTTATTTTCTTTTATTCTTTAAAGTTCTCAATCTGGCATAGTGCAGGTAGAAAAAAAAGACATGTTCCATATTCCATTTGCCATAGGAGACCGTCCAAGCATTAACCGTCAGTGTTCTCCATCCTTCTTGACTCTTTCCAATACTTGATGAATTTCTTCACTATCGTGATGGACTATGGTAAGAATATTTTGTCCTGTTCTCTGTGTCTGTTGTAGGAGGCTCACTGGATCAGGACAGTAGAGGAGTTGCTTGACTAGGGTCAAATTCATTCCAGTGGGCGTTGGTTGCAATTTGTAATATAGCGTATAAATAAAAGACAAACCTTCATGAGTAATTATGGGTGCAGAGAAATTAAAATCACAACTGATGATTATGGAAAAAAATATACACACAAAAATTAGAGTGATCGGTTACACTATGAACAATATCATCTATTAGCAAGGATTCATACAATGTTCTCATACATAAACATCCTTTTCCAATATATATGACTACTGTTTCAGAAATCTCATCACAGTGTATAAAAATGACAGATATTTTGTTCTGTATCTAAACAGGTATCTTGAGTTTCGAGTGTTCTCTCAAACATACAGTGTTTGCCAACTTTTTCTGTTTCATTGGGCCCACAGTCTGTGTTCTGATGGATAGAGTACAGTGCATTGTGATTTAAACCTAGCTGTGATGTAATCCTCACTTAATCTGTTCAATTCAAGGAAGAATCACTTCAAGACCTAAAGTGGTTTATAAACCTGAGTAAGACTTATGTCAAGTGCAGGAGCAGAATGTACCAGCAACACCTTCTCTCCATTACATCCTTCATCCTCGAGAGTTATATATCTTCCACGTAACTCCATTTACATACATTTTAAGATATGCAGACCAGAATTTCACTTAGTACACAGGATTTTACTTAGAAGTAAAATGAACTCCCTTGTTCTCAGTACCCTTTTTGATAATTCCCAAAGCCTGTCTGGCTTTTCAACTGTCACTCCACATTGACCTGTTTGGGATATTAAGGTCAATGTTTTCACTCCTGTGGAGCACTTAATCTGAGGTACTTGTAATCTCATTGACCAGAGAATTCAATATTAAGTGTTTTGAGAAAACTCTGTTCATTGTAGCAAGTGTCTCATTGACTTTGATTGCAGTTCTGATTGCTGCATTACATTAAGTCAAGTTCTGGGAATCTCAGGATGGAAACTGAAACCACCTAGAACAAAAGTTCACATTGTTGACTTGCCCAGTCTAACTAATCAGTCTATCCAGCACTTTTCCTTTCTCACTCACTGTATATTTTCTAACATTTGTATCAGATGAAACAATGGTTCTGAAAACAGTGTTTTTCAGTGCACAACGTACCTTGAGCCCTATTAATTCTGTACAGTGGCTGAGAAGAGTTCTGATGAAAAAGACATTTCTTCTATTCTGTCTGTGGACATAACAAAATTAAAATAAAGCATCAGTTTTCAGGCTATTGCATGAAATTAAAGATAATGTATAGGAATATAGGCTAATACTTTTCATATATATTTCAATTTTAACAAAAATGCAGGTAGAAGTTAAATAAAACTGCTAGTTATTCAGTATAGAACTTTTGTCCACGGATTTTCTAGAATGCATTCTCAGCCTATTTTTACTTGTGTGATTAAATATTTTACTTTATTTAATATATATTAATATTTCTTACAATTGCAGACTCCTGTAAAATTCTTACATTTACCATTTGGAACTTTTGAGGACATACAGCTGTCACCCCATACTTTTTTACTTACAGTGTTGTCAAAACATGACTATTTTAACAGCAGCTGTGAAATCCCTTGGGGAGAGCTGAATCAAGTAATTATTAATAATGAACTGTAATGGTATGTAGTTCTTAGTGAATAACTGTTCTCAACCGTTTACTCTCAGGTAATTTTAAATAAACATTAAATCATTGAGCATATCCATAGGTAGTAACTATTTAGAGAAAACTGAAGTAAATCTAACTTCACTTTTTTTTTTCAATTTAGTATGACTAATATTAATTCATACTTGTGTCCTGTAAACCTGTCATATTTGGAGAACTTCACCCTCAGTTGCTTGTAGAGAAGCTGTGAGTGCTGTATAGCAGTCTAAAAATACAGATAGCTACTTCATTATTCTACTTGCCGGATTTCAGCTTAGGGAAACTGGAAACATTCCCTGAATGAAAAGAAAGGAAACTCTAAAAAGACCATGAGTGTTGGTAGGGTGTTGATTCAATTTTGAGCTCCTTGTTGAATAAAAATCTATTTAAAAAAAAATGCTGGAGTACAGGAATTCACTTTTCAAATGAATTTTAATAAATTTTATGTGGTAAAGAGAAGAATTAAATTTCAGTTATCGTCACTACTTTAATACTGAGTTTAAAATGTGTAGACAGTAGTCCTCATCTTAGGCAATATTAAAATCTCATCTGCAATTTATATTAGTGCAACAGAAAAAAATAGGGTGTGTCTTGTTTTCTCCATGCTGTTCTTCCACTTATCCCTAATGTATGGGTTGCTGAATAGTATACAATCCTGAGAAATGACAAAATGTGGTTTCGAAATCCTGCGTGATTTTTGAACAAAGTCAACCTCAGACTTTGAGAGGAAAAGCTGCTGTCATGTCAGGTCTGGTGTTTTCTCTTGCTCTTTTAGCAGTTTAAAGAAAGTGACGTTGATGGGTACATTTCATGAAGCTCCTGAACATGTGCTGCTATAATAATGTTATATAGTAAACAGCATAGGCACTCAAGGCACTGAAAAGGAGGTAGACTTAGTTTTCAGGAATCAGGGTGAAGAGTTCATACCTTTTAAGCCTGCATTGGTGTGACCAGTTGCCAACACAACAGTCTATGCTCAGTGAACTTTGGAAAAAAATTATAGTGAACTTTTGTTTCCTTCAAGATCAGACAAATGTGAACAGGAAAACTTCAGGAGTGTTGTTACAACTTTAGAGCCAACTCTGCCTTAATCTCAATTCTTGCGTTTATGGATTTCAGTATTCAGAAATATGAGAGAGCATTTCTTTACTGTGAGGGTGACAGAGCACTGGAACAGGTTACCTAGAGGGGTTGTGGAGTCTCCTTCTCTGGAGATATTAAATACCAACCTGGATGCCATCCTGTGCAATGTGCTCTTAGGTGATTCTGCTTGGCAGGGGGGTTGAAATAGGTGATCTTCAGAGGTCCCTTCCAACCTCGGCCATTCTGTAATTAATAGTAAAAAGGTGGATTTGAGATGTAGAAAAATCTTGTTTTATTATCTAAATTTTAAAAAGAGAATCATAGAATCATAGAATCATTTAGGTTGGAAGAGACCTCTAAGATCATCTAGTCCAGCCTTTAACCTAGCACTGCCAAGTCCATCTTTAAACCATGTCACTAAGCTCCACATCTACGCATTTTTTGAAGACCTTCAGGGATGGTAACTGAACTACTTCCTTGGGCAGCCTCTTCCAATACTTCACAACCCTTTCAGTGAAGAAATTTTTCCTAATAAATTTTTTCCAACCTAAACCTCCCCTGGAAGAACTTAAGGCCAATCACTTGGTGCTTGGGAGAAGAGACCAATCCCCACCTCACAATAGCCTCATTTAAGGTAATGATAGACTGTGATAAGGTCTCCCCCAAGCCTTCTTTTCTCCAGGCTAAATAACCCCAGCTCCCTTAGCCTCTTCTCATCGGGCTTGTTCTCTAGATTTTCACCAGCTTCGCTGCAAGAAGAATGCAGACACTGCAATAAGCAACTGTAGGTAAGAAGGCTTCTATTAAATTTTTTAGTTTCTACAAATAAACTGTTTTGATCCATATTTTAATTTCATTTGGGTAGGATGGGGAAGAGATCTCAGCAGATGGTTGTCATAAACTCCATACCTCATTTTGGAATTAGCATACAAAGCTATCCAGTTTGGCACAAACTGCACAGTATAATTTTTCCTGCATGTTAGTGCCAAAAGAAATCTGGCATAGAGAATGTTTTTCTAATTATTTTCAGATTTTATTAACCAACATCAGACCCGTTTAACCTGTGGTTGTTCTATCCATAAATCTATATTTTTCATAGTTTTATGAGAAAAAAGAAAAAAAGTTATCATACAGCAGTGACCTAAATCACTAATTGCTGGCATTATTGGGCAATTTAATTGCAATGCATTATCTTGACACTGTAACATCCTATTGCCTGATGGTGAGACTGAGTGAAATGTTTGTACTTGTATTGTAAATAAGTCTTTTGAGAGAGATAAGTTTAGAAGACATGCTAGTTAATACTCATAAGGAAAAAGTTGTCATTTTTAGGATGATTTAAATAAAATCTATTCTTATTTTTGTAATAATTTTGATTTTTTAATGGTGGAACAATACATTTATGAGAAGGGAAGAGAAGTAGTATAATCAGCAGATACTCTTCTATATCTGTTGTCCATCTCAGTCATGGACTCATGGTATATAGCATCCCAAAAACCTTAACACATATTTCCTTTCCCTTCTAACTCAAAAAAAAAAAAAAAAAAAAGTCAATGGAAACCACCCCTTATATAAGTCTGAAAGCATATTGGCCCCAGGAGGAGATTCTGAAAATCCATGCCTGTTTTATGTAATTAGTACATTGCAGAACTAACAGCATATTGTCTTCAGAAATACCTATGAAATAAGGATAAAAATTACCTCTGACAGATGTTAGATACCTCTGAGAGAGGTTAAGTAGTTATAGAAAAGGAATGAGTAATACAAAAGCCAAGAACTTCTTGCTTACTGTCTTATCTGTGAACAAAATTTTTTCATATTAAAAAAATAGTAGAGTTAACATTTCAATATCAAAGACTGAAGAAAAAAATAATGAATTGATTCTCCAGAGAGGAATTAGGATTTCCACATTTTAGACCTTAAAAAACAAAGACCATTGACAATCTTTTCTACAACATACTAGTATCAAAACAGATGAAGTCAATTCCCCTAACTGTCCTAGCAGACCAGACAAACTCAGGTCTTCTCCACAGTTCATTAAAGACAATTCATGAGCAACAAGGGTAAATGCTTTCCCTCTTCCCATTTGGGACACAGGCAGCCAGTGGCAAGAGCTGTGTGGAAATAATCCCACCACCACTGCCCAAGGTGATTATACCCCCTCTGCCAGAAGACAAGGGGAAGCACAAGATTCTCCCACCACCAGTTGATACCCAATCTTCTGTTGGAAACTTCTCCTTCTCCTCCTCTCTGCTTCCCCTCTGTCACTCCCAATGAAAGCAAAATATTTGTTTGTGTTACACGTATGTCCAAGTCAAATCTCTCATCGCTAGATTGACTGTTTAGCGAAGGAAGATTTTTAAGAACAGGGTTTGAATATACTTAGATTGCTTTTATTCTAAGCTTCTTTGGCCTTTGACTGGAGTGGCTTAATTGAAGAAGTTAATGTCTTTGTGGAAGTGTGACTAACAATGCTTTCAAACTTGCATTTGTTTCATCCTTTAGCATATCTTACAGAGACATAACTGGAATCTTTTGTCTAGGATATGCTATTGAAAATGAGAACCTGACTTTGAGTGTCAGCTTTGTAACTTGGTCACTCATCTCTCTTTGGAATCACTCAAAATATCTGATATAACTAATGTGAACTCAAATATCTCAATTTTTTTTTATATGCCCAGTTGTTCATGCTTTTACCAGTTGGTAACTTCATAACTTGTTTAAAAATAATGCTTACAAGCAGATAAAAGAGGATGCCATTTCTTCATAAAAATTATTTGTCCTGTCTGCACTTTATACTGAAATGTTAGGTATATTCTTTTTCCTGTTCTCAAAAAGACACTTTGGTATCTTCATCTTTGTGATATATGTGACTGATGTGTGTGTCAGACAACAATCTCCCAGAATTCAGCAGTGTGAGAACTAGAAGAGTTTCTCTATGAAGCCTGAGTCTGGAAACACAGGTTGGTTTTAAAGCCTACTGGGATGATAGAAACTAAGGAGTAAAAGTCTAAGAGAGAAAGCAGTGCTTATTATTTTCAGTTGGATCCAACAGAAACATTATGTGCTTTGAAAAATGATATTTTAAACTAATATTATTAAATGAAGAAGAGGAAAAATTAGCTCTTTATTATCATTTTATTTTTCAGGGCCAGGAGAAATCAGTTCATAAATAACGTACCTGCCCTTTACACTGTTATTCACATCTGTGATAACCCCACTGGCTGTTCTACAATTATGCTAATAATATCTTTGACCTAATGTTCAATGCAGGAGGTCTGATGCTTAAACTGTACTTCCATGAGTAGATTCCTCTATCTGTTTTCAGGTTTTTAGTATTTAATTTTATAAGTATACTTAAAAAAAAAAAAAAAAGGATAATGTAATAATCGGTAGAAATAAAATAATGTATTTTGTGTAGTGATTTCTACTTATGTTTTAGCTCCTTCATCTCTTGCATTTTGCTTGTGCAGGGAAGAAACTTTTTAGTGTATAGTTTATGTTGGCATCTCCTTTGGGATCAGCAGGACAGGTAGTTTGGATGGGGGAAGGAGTTTGATGATCCTATAGAGGCTCTGTATCACAGGACTAGCAAAGTTTGTGATATTAAGGGGGTGCTAATGATAATATTGTTTTAACTCTTTTAGTCATGATGACTAAATATGTCCCTCATAAAGGAAAATCAAATCAGTTCCCCATGAACTTGTAGGCAGGTTCCCAGATCTCTATGAACTTGTAGTCAAACATTAGAGAAGGGTAAGGATTCCTGCTGTTGACTCACTTTATAACCTTATGGAAGATATTTAACATTGATGCAACTTGATTCCTAATTAGGATAATGAGCATAATCATACTTAATTACTGTGCCTATTTCATAGGGGAGTATGAAGATAAATTAGTTTTAAGAGCTTGAAATATAAAGAGCTTTGTAAGTAGATATGTTCCACTTGTTCAGGTTGTTGACCTCAACCAATAATGAAGAAGTTGCAACAAATAAATGTATATAAGAAAGACTCGTGCTAACTAATGAGTTTTCTGCTACAATGGTGTTTAGCAGATCTACAGCAGAGCCTTCTTAAATTGTGAGAAAAGAACCTGTGACAGCACCTCAGAGTATGGTGTTAAAAGAATAAATAGGTAAGAAGCTGAGAATTATATGAAATTCCTTTCTTTGTAATGACCTCAATGTAAAGACTGCTGTCAGTCTTACATAAATGAAATTCAGTAACAAGGACAGGGATGACTTTGGGGATGTATTTGTGTGTAAGATGCTAAAATAAACAATACCTCATGAAATACTGCATCGCTTAGCGGTATGCTGCAATATATGTACAGACATGGGGTTTATAATAACCTTCTGTTTATGAAGTTCAGCAAAGATTCAAAGAAATACTGTGCATGCACACACTAGATCAAACAAGCATGGCAAATGATGAAGAAGATGATACAAGTGACCCACTTAGGCAGGGAAAAAAAGAAGAGTGAGAACTCTGAGAAATGACAGACAGATGGCTATATTAAACATAGCAGACTTCTTAAAATGTCTGTAGCCCAAGGGTGTAGACTTAGCTACAACTTGAATATTGGCAGATCATTTATCCAGCATGTCGGGAAAAAAGGGCTGTTATTTAGTAAACAGGAAAAAGAAGTAATGGGTAAGAGCTGAATATATTATCCTTATGGTATGCAGTGTTTCCTCATGTAATGAAAATGGTTGAATTTTGTGAAGGACAGCAAAGCAAACTTTAGGAAAAGGAGCCTTTAGAGAGATTATTAACGTAAGACTATCCATAAATCCTCTTATTCTTGTATGTTTTCATTCTCTTTTCCTTGCTTACTAGTGTGACAGCTGGTTCATGCTAAAATAGCTGGATGCCCTTTTCTGGCCAATAGCTTTGTGGTGCGGTGCCCCCATCTTAGACTATAAGTTTTAAGGTTATAAGTGGAACTGCACTTGTCTCAGATAGCGATGCTTTTCTCTGTCCCTTGTTGGTGCCAGAAGGGACAAGTTTTGAAACCAGGTGGGATTGGAATAGCAAAGGTGAAAGCAGAATAACGTTTAAAATACCAAGAGGGTAGAAGTGGACCAGAAGGAAAAGTCAGGACTGAGAAAGGAGAAGCAAGGAGCAATCAGAGGGTGAGCAGAAACTGGACAAATGAGGGGAAATGCATTGTTCCCACACAGCAGATTTCACCCCTGGCCCTACAAAACCCAGGGCCAGCCTTGAGGCAGACCAGCGAGGCAGATGATGGCAGTGACAATGAGCAGTCGCTGGGGAGCGTGCAGATAGCCTACCAGGTGTTTCTGGAGTCAACATGACACAAGGACATCCTGACAAAGCAGTAATATGCCCAGTGGCACTGTGAGGTGCCTATGGAGTCCCTGTCTGCCAGAGTACATCTTTGTTACTGTTGGTACTTGTATGACAGTCCTTGATTCTGTGGCAACTTTGTTCCTTATGTCTTGTTTATTCACTCGTGATGTTTTGTGTGCCATCTGTTTCTTCCCTCTCTGCTTTTTCTTCTGTTCATAAGATCATAAGCCAGGTTCAGTGTAAATATGTATGTCTACTTCCCGCTCATCTAGTATTTTAAGTGGCTTGAGTTTTTTCATTAGTGCAGAGCTTAAGTGTTTGCCCTTACTCTGACCTTTAGAAAAATGGACAGATTTCACTCTTATTTCACTCCCTTACTGTAAAACCTAAATAGCACTGTTGGATGCAATGTAATTCTACTATAGATTGCTATAAATGGCAAGATAATTTAACTGAGATCCAGGCCACCCACCCTTTCCATCTGGTCTTAGATAAGTGCATGGCAGCTCAGGAAGAACTCTGATTCTCCTCTGATCTGTGCAAGGCTCTCAACCCAAATACTTGCCAAGGCCACAGGCACCCCTATGTCAATGCAATTGCAGGGAGCTGCATAGGATGAGCTATCAAAATCTGGAGTCACAGGTGCCTCCTCCATTCTGCTACAGAGTATTTTGCTTGAAAATTTGTGCTCCCTTTCAGCCTTAAGTTTACCATATGCTGGCTCAGTATGATTTTGTGTACCATCCCAGCCTTTGGCCATCCTTTTAGCATACCTTCTTGGAACCTCCTGCCTCAATCTCCTATTGCAGTTGCCTGCTTTTTATCAATAACATTGCCACCCATCCCTTGAATATCTGTAGTGGTGGTTTTCTGAAGAACCCCAAGATATTGATGGCCTAATTTTATTGCAGCATTTAGGAGTGAAATTTCTCCTAGGCTGTACTTTTGTACTGTTTGGTAGTTCTGTATGAAACTTTTTGACTGCACTTCTATTCTCTAAGTAGATGGAGGATTATGAAACATGTAACTTTACAGCAACATCAGAAAGTTATTTCTTTGCTGCACCATACCTGGGTCATACACACATTTCTTGTTGTTGGAAGAAGTGTTGTGTTCTATAGAACAGTGAAAGAACATTGAAATTTTACAAGTTTTTGCTGAGCATTTAAAGAATAGCTTGTTTCTTAAGATGTCAGAAATGCTGAAGGGCAACAGTGTCAGTGGAAGGGTAGGGAAGCAGGAAAAATCCCGGTATGTCAGAGATCCACAGCTGTAACAGCTAATTTTTTCACAATAAAATATACTTGTAGGTTATCTTGTTTTGTCAAAGAGGTGGGTGAGGGAAGCATGAGAAATTCTGGGAAGCAAACTGGTCATTTGGGAGCCTGCTCATCCTGCAGGCCAGAGGGTTTGTCATTGACTAGAGCAGCTATGGAACCAAAGCCTTCATGCTTTGCATGTTTTCCTTTGTTTTGTTTGGTTTGGTTTGGTTTTGTCTTTTACTAATATTAATAAAAAGTGAGAGACAGAGAATAGCAGTTACAACTGAGAATCTCTACACAGAGTGACAAGTTTAATAATAATAATTTTGCTCTCCATCTAATGTGATTCCTTTAAATATCTGTAATACTTTTCAAAAGCAACATAACTTACCAAAAGGTATTTTTGATACATAAAATTTCTTAGCAACGTAATTCAAATATTTTTTTCAAATAAACATGAATTAAGTAGAACAATTCAAGTAAATAGATATTAAACATAATATATTTGACATCAAGCAGGAAGTATTCATGCACACAGTCAATGAAGGGAACAATATACTTACTAACTATTTTGGGTATGATCTAAGTTAATCCGCTAACAAAAACATTTTAAATAGAAAAGGAACAAAAAATCTCATTTTAATTTTCTTATTTTGAATGTGAGTTAAACTGGTTAAACTTGGTTAAACTAGATTTTGTATTTAATGGACCTCTACCACATAGTATATGGGAAGCAAGAAACTGGAGAAGATGTCCTAAGAAACATTACAAGGTTATTCATTGGCAACTGTAAGTACATAGCAATGGTTTCACACGCATAGTCCCCGGATAATTTGGAAAATCAGAACAAACAAGCTGTCAGTGCAGGCAATTGCACATGTTGGAGCAGATCACCCTGGAATCCTCCCTCCCCTAGTTAATTCTTTCTTTCTCATTTCCATAAATCTTCTCCATCCCTCCAGATAATCCCCACCATTTTATTCTCTTTCTTTTCCCCATTGAATAATTTCAGTGGTTCCAGACCAACTTCTTTCCTCTGCTCATATAAGTGCAAATTTTTCATGGCCTGAGTGCAACGAACATATTTTAGCTGTCCAGGACAAAGTGGGAGTTTGCTTCCAGCTTTCAACCCAGAGATCTGTTAGAGAGGAAATTCATGTTCTAAAAGGTGGCAATTTCAGGGTTTCCCACAAGCAGAGCAGAAGATTGAGATAAAGGAAAATATACTGTTCTTTTTCCTCTGGATTTTCTTAACTGGATTTCTCAAAAACGTTTTGATGGCAGTGGGATAGAAATCCTCAAATGACACATTGTTCTCCACTGACGTGCTTATGCAGCAATCAGATTACACTGTGAGCTCTGTCTTTACAGGGGGGAAAGCAAAGAAATGTTACATTTTCATTTCCAATAAGAAGTTATGACTCCAGGATTTCTTTGATGTTCCAGACAACAATTACTGGAACTGACACAGCCTGACTTAGTTACTGAACGAAAGTTTAATAACTTCTGATAGGTTATTCTTCAAACTTATGTTAAAGGCATTCAGTTTGATATTTTGCTAGAAGAAGTCACTGAAGTCAGATGTCTTTTTACTGATTTTATGTTCCTGAGGTGGTTTGTTTTTTGGTTTTTTTTAGGTACTGAAATAAATGTCATTTGTAATGAAAACTGATCTTCAGTCTTTACTGAAGGATGGAAATATTTTCCTGACAAGTAGCTCAAGGTGTTTGCTTCCCGTAGAATATAAAAAAAAAGGAAGCAGCTTCTGTGTCTGCCTTTTTTAATACCCCAATGAATATTCAATTGACAGCATCAAAGTAAAAATAATAATAATTTTTTTTTAAAAAAAGTGTTTGTTTAGGCTTAGGTGAGTGAGTCTTCTTATGATGTTTAAGCAAAGAAAGAAAACTATAATGCAGTGGGACATAAATGTTTTGCAAACCTATTTTATTAACAACAATCTTTTGTTCAATAACATGGCATATATTGTAGGAATCTTCCTAAAGCAATTATGAAATCTTTATAGTAGAAAGTTTCTTTTGCCAGCTGATTTGGACATTTCCATGAATGCAAGCACAATGTTTTACTTCATTGTTAACAAGCCTATTTGAACAACAGAAACTATAATTCTGGAACCTTTCTGATGGTTTTGTGATCTTTACTGAGTGGATGCCAAAGCCCAAGAATGAAAAGGATTACTTATGCTGACTCCAACGTGATAAATACCTTTTTATTTGCTCTGGGTTAAATTGTGCATTTAAAACACTGCTGTAAACAGCTCTGCCAAGGTCACTTTATAGCTAGTGCCCAGCAGACTTGTATATCACATGAAAGTGTTCAGTAATTTACACTGTATTTGAATTTTAGTAATTTTCCTTTGAAAGCTTTCAAGTACATTTCTTGTCAGACTAATAGATTTAAAAGATTTGGATGAATGAGCAATCTAGTTGTGTTAGATGGCTAGCATACTGTACAGCTGACACTTTTCCTATATTGCTATAGAATAAACCACTATTTTTTGCTGTACTAAAGGAGAGCAAAAATAAATAAATAAAACCCAAAACCACCACAGATGATTTACCACAAACCAAATTGATCTGTTTTAAATACTCCTGTGATGCTGTAAAGAACCAGACAAATATTAAAAACAAAAGAAAAAAACAAACAAAAAAGGATATTATAATTCATGTATTGCCTATCTGTCCTCATGTGATGATATTCTCTGTCCTGTGGTCTCCAGTATACCCTAGGCTCTCTTGTCCAGACAAACTGTCTGAAATGATCTCTAAAAGATTTTTCTCCTTCTATTATTTTCCTGTCTTCCTCACAGAAAATTTTCAGATTCAGGTAAACGTCCCTACCAAGGAGAACGTAGACTCATAGAATCACAAAATATCCCAAGTTGGAAGGGACCTGTAAGGATCATTGTGTCTAACACTTGGCTCCACACAGAAACACCCAAAAAACAGAACAGATGTCTGAGAGCGTTGTCCAAAAACTTCTTGAACTCCAGTACTCTTGCTGCCATGACCACTGCCCTGGGCAGCCTGTCCCGGTGCCTGACCACCTTCTGGGTGCAGAACCTTTCCCTAACCCCCAGCCTGACCCTCCCCTGTCCCAGCTCCATGCCGTTCCCTCGGGTCCTGTCGCTGTCCCCAGAGAGCAGAGCTCAGCGCCTGCCCCTCCGCTCCCCTCGTGAGGGAGCTGCAGGCCGCCATGAGGCCTCCCCTCAGCCTCCTCTGCTCTGGGCTGAACAAACTAAGGGACCTCAGCCACACCTCATACATCTTCCCCTCTAGACCCTTCACCATCTTTATAGCCCTCCTTTAGATGCTCTCTATTATTTTTATGTCTTTATTATGCTGTGGCACCCAAAACTGCACACAGTTTTTGTGGGGCCACACTAGCACATAGAAAAGTGGGAGAAAAGTCCTTCCCTCAACTGGCTAGCAATGCCATGCTTGATGCACCCCAGGACATGGTTGGCCCTTTTGGCTGCCAGGGCACACTGTTGACTCATATGCAACTTTTTGTTGACAAGAATGCCCAAATTGCTTTCTGCAGGGCTGCTCTCCAACCTCTCATCCCCCAGTCTGTACTTATATCCAGGGTTGTGCTGTCCCAGGTGCAGAATCCAGCACTTGCTCTTGTTAAGCATCATGTGGTTGGTGATCACCCAGCTCTCTAATTTGTCAGAATCTCTCTGCAAGGGCTCTCTACCCTTGAGAAAGCCAACAACTCCTACCAGTTTATTATTGTCCGCAAACTTGCTTAGTATTCGAGTTCTGCATCCAAGTTATTTATGAAAATGTTGAAGAAAACTGGCCTTAAAATTGAGCCCTGTGGAACCCCACTAGTGACTGGCTGCCAGCCTGATGTAACCCCATTTCCTATAACCCTTTGATCCCAATCCATCAGCCAATTGTTCACCCATCCTAGTGTGTCTAGTACGTAGTATGTGAAAATAACGTCACAAAGTGTCATGGTCCCTGTGGTTTCCATGCTAAACGAGGAACACAGTCACAAAGGATCCTGTGCTTTAGCTGAAATTTTCCCCCTCTGGCTGTTCTTTGTGATTGCCTCTGTCATGACTACCTACCACGGAATGTATACCAATCTTGTTTCACACTGAAAAAAAGGAAAAATAAATAAATAAATAAAAAGAAATAAAGGAATAATAACACTTTCAGAAGTTCTTTTTCCTTTTCATCTCCTGGCTTCTCTTGGAAAAAAATGAGTAGAGAAAGGAGAAGCTGATAGACTTCCTGAACCACACATTCCCTGCTGAGTAGCCCAAAAATGCTTATATGGACACAAACAGCCTTTAACCTTCACTACAGACCATAACACAATTATAGAGACAAATTATAAAGACAAATTATAAAGACATTTTGAATGGATAGTTGCGTGTTTACCTCAAAACCATTCATGTACTCTCATATTTTATGTGCATTCTGTTATGCAGAGAATAATCATTTATACTTTCAGGTAGAAATAGGCATTGCATAATGCTCTCTACATGTTGCTCAGCTCATTCTTTGGTTTGGTTTTGTACATGTTCAATGAGATTTCTAATACCTGCAAAACTGGAAGCAATTTTAAACAGAAACTTGTCACAGAAGGGATCAAAAAATTCCTTGGATGTTTTTTTCTTTTTTTGTTTCCTTATTTGTACCATGAGAAGACAAGTTCTGTAAAAGAGTACACACCTATAAAAACAAATCATCTGGAAGTCTTTTAATATGTAAGAGTATTTTTCTACGTGAATATGCATATATGTGTATACATACACACACATAAATATGTATTCTTTGTGTTTGATGTTTTCCAGCTTTTAAAAATAGCCGTGCAATTTAAATATCGAGGGAAGATGTAATATTTAATACTTCAATCAAACATAATTGCTAGGAAACGTCCTCATGCTAAACTGGCATAAATCAGTACAACAGTATATTGATATTGATGTGTACTTAACAATGGGTAGAAAATGCTAAAACAATGAAGAAATCCCTTCTCTAATCACTTTACTAGCTAAAGGCCTAAGTGGACATAAAGTGATGTATCACAATAGCATAAAGCATCATTATCATATTATTATATTCAGGCATGAGTGACACTGAAAGAGCTGAATTGGTCTGATAAGAAATACATATTAAATTTGATATGTTTCAAAATAATTACCATATTATCCATCTTATAGAACTTAATATTTTATTTTATGAAAAAAAAAATAAATCAGTCTTTAACAGAAAGGTTCACACACATTTAAAAATAATAAATAAATCTGGTACGTGATCCAGCTGGAAGCCATTGCAATGAAATCTTCCTTTAGTCTATTTCATATTTCCTTTCACTCTACAACCTTGAGAAATCTTCAGAGCTGATGTATCCTGTGATTATAATAAAACAGTGTAGCAGGGCAAAAAATGTGCGATATTGTGAAAAATTCATTAGTTGCTTCTGTGCCAGACTTTGTGGAGCAGGCAAGTGCTAGTACTCAACCCTAGGTACATATGAATAGTTTCATCTCATTAGGTATTTCTAAACATCTCACACAGTGTCAGCAGAAATTAATATTCTTTATTGATCTTCCAAATGTTCAGAGAAGTATTGTATTATAACCCTAGAAAATATCTGGCTACATAAAAGTTGTAACTGTGTTTAAAATTGTAACCTTAATAGACAAAAACACATTTACGGATCAAAGATGTTGTTAAAACAAATTCTGATTCAACAAGTTTCTGGAAGACATGGTCAGCCATTCAGGCTTCACTAAATGTTATACAAAGTCAAAATCTAATGTAGCTTGGTGTGGTGTCTTCACACTGATGGGCAGCTCAGCACCACCGCAGCGCTCTCTCACTCCCTCTCCTCAGAAGGACGGAAGGAGAAAATTCAATGAAAAAAGGCTCACCGGATGAGATAAGGACAGGGAGATCACTCAACAATTACCATCACAGGCAAAACAAGTCAGCATAAGGGATATTAATGTCATTTATTGCCTGTTGCTAACAGACTAGAGCAGTGAGAACTGAAAGCAAACCAAAAACACGTTCCCCTCAACCACCCTTTCCTACCTCCTTCCCTTCATCTCCACCGCTCCTACACGGTCACTCTGCCCACGGGATGCCGTCCTTCCCAAACTGAGCCTGCAGGGGCTGCCCACAGGCAGCAGCTCTTCAAGAACTGCTCCCACACGGCTCCGTACCACGGGGTCCATCCCCCAGGAGCAAACTGCTCCAGCACGGGTCCCCCACGGGCGGCAGCTGCCCCCAGACCCGCTGCTCCTGCGTGGGCTCCTCCACGGGCTGCAGCTCTGGCTCAGGGCCTGCTCCTGCGGGGGCTCTCCATGGGCCGCAGCCTCCTCCAGGCCACATCCACCTGCTCCACCGGGGGCTCCTCCACGGGCTGCAGCGTGGAGATCTGCTCCGTGTGGGACCCATGGGCTGCAGGGGGACAGCCTGCTCCACCAGGGGCCTCTCCACAGGCCGCAGGGGAACTTCTGCTCCATTCCTGGAGCACCTCCTGCCCTCCTTCTGCACTGACCTTGGGGTCTGCAGGGCTGGTTCTCTCACATTTCTCATTCCTTTCTTTCCTTGCTGCTGTTGCACAGCAGTTTTTTTCCCTTAAATTTGACAGAGGCACAACCAGCATCACTCACTGGCTAGGCTCTGGCCAGCGGTGGGTCCTTTTTGGAGCCAGCTGAAGCTAGCTCTGATCTGACACAGGGCAGCTGCTGGACTCTGCTCAGAGAGGCCATCCCTGCAGCCCTCCTCCTACCAAAACCTTGCCAAGTAAAGCCAGTGCTCTTGGAACTGCCAGAGACTACTTCATCATGAACAATTCATGTTTTCTAAAGAAAAAATGAATTATTTTTGCCTGAAACTGCCAATACTTGAGCCTGGTGAACATGGTTTGTTATTGCATCTTCTCAGCCTGTGCCAGATGAATATGAAACATATAAGCTGTAATTTTATATCAGGCTCAGTACTTGCATTAAAATAAGAGATGCTGATAATGTAGTGTGATTTATATCTTTCTTCTACTCTGAAAACCTGTTTAATCACATCAGTGTCTTAAATGGAGAAACATCTATCCCTAACTTATACATCTGGTATATTAACTTTAAGTGAGTGTTGCAGTGCTCTGCTATCTTAATCCAGGAAATTCATTATCCAACATCTGTTTTAGAAGGCAGCTTGCAATATTACTGGTGACAAGAATGCCACAGTTTCCACCAGAGTAATATACTCTATTTTCCACATCAGCACTCACTGCTGAATAGCAAACAAGTCAAGTCATGGAGCTAAACACTAACCAAAGAAGGGCAACTAGGAAGTTGTGCAGATAATAAAGCTATTGTTGAAAGTGTTGAAAGACAAACAAACCTATTGTCATTATCAAAAAAAAAAAAAAAGAATCTAACATTTCTCATAGGTTACTGTGAAAATCAGATTTTATCATTGGATTTACCAAAAACCTTTGTCCTCATTATGCTAACCTTCAGGCTCAGATCATTGATTTTATAATTAAGTAGCAAACTATTTTTTGCATTTTACATAGAAAACAACACACATATTTCTTCTGTTGTACTTTTACACCCAAAGCTTTCATGTAAAGCAGAATTATAGCTCCTAATTGCTACACATTAAGAAACACACAATATTTGGCATTACAGAGGATCAATAAACATATCTAAATATCAATTTTGAGAAATAGAAATATTATAAATTGCAATTAGAGTACATCTCACTTAAGGAATTAAAAGACAAAATCCAAGGATTTTATTCTCAAGAAACAAATTACATAATCCAATACAGAATATATGTTTGTTGACTGATTTATAGATATAAATGTATTCATTAAACTTGTGAATTCACCTAGGCTTTCTTAGATTTTGTATGCCAGGGTACAGAATTGGTTAAGTATGCTATCATAATGTAATAAAAGGCAGCATAAAGTGAAAAGTGAAACTAAGTTTTTTCATTTAAAATCTTGCCTGTCACTTTAGGCAGACATATTTGTCCATGCAAATGTTTCCCTAACTGTTAGCAGTGCATGCTAAATATCACTTTCAAAAATTGCAGGGAAAATTTTTGTGCTTGTAACAGGACTCATCAACCTTCCTTCATTTTGAAATGACCCTTCGAGCTGAAAAAAAAAAAAAAAAAAGATTCAGAGAGCCTTTTTCTTTCATTGGTGTAGTTTAGGTGACCAGAAAAAAAATAATCCTGTAAAGTTTGATTCTTCATTGACTTATGACTATATAAAAACACTTAGGAAAAGAAAATGTGTATCATGTTGCAAAGTTCATGATAAATGCAAATACATTTTCAGAGCAATGAATACTAGTTCCTTGCAAAATCTGTTTTTGTGAGTACAAGACAGGTACATATACAGACACACACCATTACACACAGAACTTGTGGATTTACAAATACAAATTTCTCTGTGCAAATAGTTTGTATTTCCAATCTTTTGTGGCTGCACAACCCTGGGGTTTGAAAACATGGCTATAAATGTGTACCATCTTTCTTAAGAAAAAAAAAAGGTTGGAGATAAACCCTACTTAATCTTAGCCGGGCATGTTTTACCATGCTGATCTGAAACTTGCATGGCAGACCTAAAAGAAACAGAAGTACTATGAAGATTAAATTACATCTTAAAGGAGGTGGGTGTGATGCTGTGAATAAGAATTAATTTACATTTGCAGTAGAGTGTGATGACAGTTGAGCAGATCCTGTTTCAAATTGACTTCAGCCCACATTCTGTGAGTGTTTAATTCAGCATAAGAAATGAGTCATTCAGCTGCTGAGTTTTGTGCAGGTTACAAGTAGGAACTCAAAACTTGATTTTAAGCTCCCAAGTAATTTCTAGCTTAAGGTTTCCTCTCACTGACCCCTTGATGACACCAGTAGTGACTGGGCTCCAGCTGGACTTCATGTCACTGATCACAACCCTCCAGACCTGGCCACTCAGACAGTTTTCAGTCCACTATACTGTCCCTTAATGTAACCTATACTTGTAAAGACTATCCATGTACTTCGGTATGCATCCAGAGTATCCAGACATATATATATAATATACATATGTGTGTGTGTGTGTATAATATATATGGATATATATATAACTATGTCCAGTTTGTTTAAGAGCCCTCTAACCTGATCCTCCTCCGCTGAGGGAGAGTCTTCTCCTTGTTCCAGTCTTTCCCTTAGGTCTTTGGGATGTGAGCTTCCTGAAGAAGGTGAGACACCTAATTACGTTATAGAAAGGCAGCTATTCACACTATAGAATACGATTTAAATGGTACTTTCAGTACCCTTGCTTTAGATGTAAGTGAGCAGTTTTCTCCCCAGCAGAGATCTGTGGGACAAGTCAAGAGCTGGGAGCTGTAGAATTATGGACAGCTGTGTGGCACACAGGTCCTCAGAGCAATCAGGAAGGGATATGATAGGAAATGTTTGTGTCCTTATGGTCTATTTTAGTTATGGAAGTGCCTTTACTTTATGGGTTAGTTTAAATAATAAATGTACTGTAAGTGGAAAAGAACTTATCCTTACTACAGATTTAATGGCAGACAGTCTCAGACCAAGGAGCCAAGATGGCAGCTGATATCCAGTAATAACATCAAGTGGATATTTCAACAATAATTTTATGATTTTTCACACTCACATCTCTTTTTTCTACTTCAGACAAGGACATATTCAAGTTTTTTTGAAGATTTTGTCTATCCATTAAGACAGAATTACTTTGTTAATTGCAAAATAGGAAGTAATAAACCATGGAGAAATGACTTGAATAACATAGTCTGTTTGTTTTGATCAAAATACTTGCTTATTTTCTAGAAGCCTAACAAAAGTAAAGCAGATTCAGGCCATGTGGTTGTGATTTCTAACTCTAGTCCTTATTCCAAGCTGGCCTTAAAGTTCCATTGAAAGCTTTTCCAAAACAATGGCTGTGTTCCCAGCCAGAACACTATTCCTATTTTCAGCGCTTGAAAATACAAGTTCACCACTTGGCATCTTTCTAAAAATTATTTTCTACATAGAAATACTCAGCAGTGTCTGGGAACCCGTCTGTGTGTGTGATCTTTGGAAATTCTGTTTTCCAAGTCTTCAAACATGAGGCCCTGATGGGAAAAAAAAAAGGGGGGGGGGGGGGGTTAGTGGGAGTTAGGTAGGAAGAAACAAGTGTTTTTCCAAAATCAGAAAAAAAAATTATTGTTAAATGATTCCAGGAAGCAAGGAAAAGGAAAGAACAGTTCTTTTAATACCTATCAAATTTAGGAAATCTTAGCCATCAACATTTTTGTGGATTTGAATCAGGATAGAATCTTGGTCTGCTGCTGAAAATCTCTGAGACTAACCTCTTGCAAAGTAAAAGATAGAGCATTCAGTAAGATAGGGATATTGAAAGAAAAATAAATAAATAAATAAATAAAAGAAAAAGAATGAAAGTGAGTTTTGCTAGTGCACTGCTGGAACAGTCTGGAGGATTTTCTGGTTGGAAACTTTGAAATGAATAATTACCAGAAGAAAAGATCACAGAATCACAGAATTGAAGGGTTGGAAGGGACCTCGAAAGATCATTGGGTCCAAACCCCCCTGCCAAAACAGGTTCCTTAGAGCAGGCTGCACAGGTAGGCATCCAGATTGGCCTTGAATATGTCCAGAGAAGGAGACTCCACAACCTCCCTGGGCAGCCTGACCAGTGCTCCGTCACCCTCACCATGAAGAAGTTCTTTCGTATGTTGGTGTGGAACTTCCTGTGCTCTATCTTGTGGCCATTACCCCTTGTCCTATCCCCACAAACCACTGAAAAGAGGTTGGCCAAATCTCTCTGTCTCCCACACTTCAGGTATTTATACACATTGATGAGATCCCCTCTCAGTCTTCTTTTCTCCAGCCTGAACAGACCCAGATCTCTCAGCCTTACCTCATAGGGAAGATGCTCCAGGCCCTGTATCATCTTTGTGGCCCTCGGCTGGACTCTTTCCAGGAGATCCCTGTCTTTTTTGTACCGGGGAGGCCAGAACTGGACACAGTACTCCAGGTGAGGACTGACCAGGGCAGAGTAGAGGGGGAAATATTGGGAGATAACCAATAGAATTCAGAATAGATATTCTAAGAAGTCATGCTTGAATCTAAGAAACACTTCAGCTCCCCTCAGATGTTTTGATTTAAAAAAACAAAGGGAAAAAAAGCAATATTTTCAAATATTATGTTGGGTATATAAAACTGAGTCACTGGTGTATTGCATTCTGTAGCCCATACAACCTTTTCCCTTCATTTTGGATATTTTAAGTATTATAACAAGCTACTGGTTAGGCTTCTATTGTATATTTTTAATTCCATTATATCTAAGTTTATGCTTAAATGTTTAACAAGAACTGGTGTATTTACAAATACCCTCTGAAACATGTAATCTCTGTCAATCTGAACTGAACTCAAATTAACGAGGTGAAATTTCCACATAAAGAAGAGAATAAAGACTGTGAAGACCTGCGTAACTCATGTAACACACAAACTGTGTAATAGCTGCAGAAATGTGGCACTTGTGAAGCTCTGCTTCTACAACGAAAGGCTAGTTTGGGGGTTTGCCAGTGTTGAAAACAACATGGAATAGGCTTGGTAAGAAGGGAGAATAATTCATTTATCAGTAATATGTATCGTAATATTTGAAACAGACTCTTCTATCAGCTATTTCAGCCTACTCTTGCTTCAAAACCCCTTGCATAAGGACAAAAATGATAGTTCTTACCACTCTGGAGTCAGTATTTACTCAGCACAAATGACATTCAAGAACAGTTTATTAAAGCAGAGTCCAGATTCTCCAAAGAAAAGGTAGAACCGCTTGGTAAATAAATCAATGTAGGTCTTGTTCTGTTTTGTTCCTGTTCTTTTTTAAGGAAGTGTAGGATTGAGATAGACTTGCCTTGGCGGTTCTTTAGATTGAGGAATCCTGGGAAACTTTAGCCTGCCAAATATTTGGAAAATAACAGTGCTCTTATTTCACAGTGGCACAGCTGGCACACACATGGCGATGGTGGTTGTCCAGAGCATTTTGGGGAAGTTGGTTCCTTCTCTTCCTTTAGAAGAGCAAAGGAAGTATCTGCTCAAAGATATCTGCACTGGCAAGAAGAGAAGCCTGTCTTCTTATTTTCATAATGTGCAGAAAAATAAATGCTAATGATGATTGGGCCTACAGGAGCTGACCTGAGAGCAGTAAAATTTTTTTTTCAGTTTGTGCACCCTGAAATCACCAATTTGAATGATGAAGAAATCTTTCTTTCCTTTTTTTTTAACCACATCATTGCTGTATAATTCTCAGAATGCCTTAATAAAGATCACAAGGGGAAATCCTGGACTTCAAAATTTCATGTTAACACAGAAATTTTGAACCCAAGTTATTTACAGGAGGTTTTTGGATTCCAGGAGAACTGTGAGACTTTTACCCAGTCCACACAGCATGAGCAGGTGGCAAATATCAATAACCGTACAGGTAAATCAGACCTGAGTCCATTCTCTGCTTGGAAGAGAGCCAGAACAGAGAAATTAATCTCATAAACCCCAGGGTTAGAAGGTTTTAATTCAATAAAATAACCTACCTTTGCTGTTAAGTAGAGTTAGTGGCAGCCAACAGAAGCTGAGATTACTTTGCACCTTGAGGTGCGATGAACTCCTATGTGTTTGTCTTGGCTTGCTATGCTGAATTTAAACACATAATGAGATATTGATATTCAGTACCTATCCACATTTGGCATTAAAACTAATGGCAGGCTTTGACAGTTTAATTAAATTAAATATATCTCAGTTTTAATTAAGTACATTTCAGTTAAAATAATTGATCATTTGAATTATGAGAAAAGGAAATAAACTAATCTCAGTTAATTCCATTTATAGTGCTCTTCCCTTTGACAGGACAACAATGATGAATATACTGTTAGTTTTTAGCATCTACTCACATTTTCTGTGATGGGGTGAATTATTATATTTAAAGGTAAGGTATTTAGTTGTCCTTAGCTTTGTATATTGGTCACATTGAACTGAATTAAGGGCATTTTATTTGAACTGAATGTGAAAAAGAGAGGAATGCCTTGCACTGATTTCTGTGCTTCTAAAATCAATACAGAACTGGGTTAATTATGGTTAAATAACAGCTTGGAACAAATAGGTTCACAACCACTTTTTTTTTCAGTTCAGAAAAGCTGTAAGTCTATACACCTTTTCAGTTGGCAAATATATAATGTAAGGTGATTGTTTCTTATTTCATTGATGATAAGATAGCTCATGAGAAGTTTTGTAGTGGAATAGAAGACAGGTGAGGAACCACAGTGCATAATTTAGCTAATAACATTATGTTTACAGCTGAGGCTTATTAACACCAGCTATTGTTTTTAGATAAGCATGAAGTTATGATGGTTTTAGTTATGTCACTAAAGCCCACGTATCTCAACTATTAAATAATTCACCAACAATTTGCTGCCTGCCCCAGATTTTCCCCACAGAAAAGCACTGAACTCAGTGCGATCTTTCTTAGCCAAGAGGAGAAGGCTGACTTCAAACCCTGATCATGGTTCCTGAGCAAAATCAGGGGTCAGATTTGAGATCATCAGGCGTTGTCATAATAGCCAGCCAGGCACTGGGTAGGTGACTTGTATGTGCTTGTATGTTTGTGCATATGGGGTAGCTGTCTTGAAGCCCTGAACACAAGGTAGAGTCTTTTATAGGTGGGCTCTGAGTCCGTAGATCAAATCTGTTCTGAATGGAAAACCTGCTTGGCAAATTAAACATTTGTGGCACTTGATTAACAGCTGCTAAGATCCAGCTGGAATTGAGTCCAGTTTTAAGTTGACATTGAGCTCAACATTGTATTTCTAAGATTAAATAAATAAATAAATCACTCTCTTAAGTCCCACTTCCTAGTTATTCAGGTATATTTTCACTATCCTGATTCAGACTGGGAATTTAAGAAAGGAAATTTATGACCCATCTTTTTGGTTTTGCTATTTAGAAGACTGAAATATCATAAAAGAAATGAAAAGGAAGAAATATTCCAACTCTGTGTATACAAAATAACTTTTAAATTTCTTGTTTATGAATTTCTGACTCTTTCCACAAAATTAATAAGATTTTTCTTTGATAGAGGCCCAGCTTAATAACTTTAAGACACAAACATAGACATTTTGATAGAATTCAGCAATGAGTATTCATAATAAGCGGAGAGGACCACCATGCTCTTTTACATCATTATTTCAATATTATTAGAAGAAAAAAAAAAAGAAAAAGAAAAACAACTATAAAAGTATGTTTGCATGTGCACAACTCTATGCATTGCAGCAGTTAAGGAACTAAATAGGGTTGCTTTTTCAAAATCGTTTTACTTTGAGATGTCTGTAACAGTATAATAAAGTTACACTTTTTTTTACAGACATCTAGTTGTACATAGAACTGTAACCAAGGTTTTGTCTTGTATACTTACCTGGCTCTGTGAATGTGGTGTCTGAGTGTACAAAAGTCGTAGGTGTACACCAGTCCTGTGGTGTGGTCAAGTACAACTGGAAAGGAAAGCAATTGCTTGTTTTCTTTCAGTAAGTCAGAAAGACTGGAAAGTCTGTGGCCTGTCAGGACTCTAATGTTGGACACAGACTCATTGGTCCTAATCTAGGTGAATTTTTGAGTTCCTTGTTCAAGGCCAAATTAGAAATCTTACAGTATAAAATAGAAATTGAACATACATTTTCCAACCACATTTTACCCCTTTTCCCTGTTTTCTCTGTTTGGTACCATGTGTAGTTGCTGATTGTGTTGCTTGGAAATGATGGAAAAGTATTGAATGTTATTTTTTTCTTTTATCACACAAAATTTGTTCAGTTATTAGGAAGTTGCAGTTTAATATTCAATGATTAATTTATCATCCTGAAACTCTTTAAAAGTTTAATTTAGATTCAATTGAGTTGTCTTTCCGTAAAAATAAACCAGTTTAAGAAAAAGAAATACATTGGTGGGCCTGCAAGTCAGAACTGAAGTTGAAGAAGATATATGCTAATTAATCTAGTATTATCTACGGAATCTGATAGCTAAGTCTGACTTTTTAATCCCATTTGCATTTCTTCGGTATAGCTCAGGTTTTCCTCCTGAGAATACAGTTTGATCCTGTGTCCAATGCATATCATCATTCTCAAGATTACTATATTCCTACATCAGGCATATATGTAGCAAATCTTCAGGTGTATGTACTTAATGAAGCTGTGGTGAAATATAGAAGCTCATATACTAAATGGAATATTGTGCTGTAACTGCATCCATTTAAAAGGTGTATTTCCACTTCTGGGTGCAGCTTAAAAATAAATTTTTAACCTTTAAGTTGACTGGCACCATTTCACATAGTAGCCTCTCTCCCTCCTTCCACTACACTGCCACTCTTTGGATAAAAGTTATGCTTGAAGTGGATCTTCAGTTGCTTCTGCTTAGACATCTTTGTGAGAGGGCCCTTCAGCTGTGGAGCTTATTTCATTTTTCCCCTCAAGCCTGGATTGTTTGTGTTTGTTCTGAAGTCAGTCATCTTCTGCAGCCCCCTAGCGGGGCAGGTTTAGATACATCAGCCACAAAACAATGAAAGATTTTGAGAAGCAGGCATTTTTGCTACCTGGTAGTCAGCAGGTATAATCTGATATTATGTTTAAAAAATATATATCCAAAAATAGCAGTGGTAATAGTGTTAAAATACCTGGAACCCTCTATAATGTATGCTGCAGAGCAGAAAAGGAGACATTATAAATACAGGTGCCATATCTCCTGGTGAATAATCTTGTTTACAAGGGTTTATATGATAACAAAATAAAAGATATTCAAATTAAATAATAATAAACGTAGAACTGTTGACATATATATTCATCATGTTGTATATTAAATTGTTGAGCTTGAAACTCTGGAAATAATGTCACTTATATCTGGTTACAATTCAAAATATTATTTATAATAAATTAATTACAGCACTTACTAAGTCTTACACACTTCATTCCTAATCTTTCATACACTATGTATTTTAAAAACAGGGGAGAGACACCTGGGAATGAATATAACTGTACTTGATATTTTGTCTAAGCCTTTTTTTTGTGATTTTACTAACCGTCTTTCTTTATATCTCCAATCCTTTTCCGAAAAGATAAAACCCACAACATCTTATGCCTGATGCATACATTCCCAGTGGAATTAGTAAAAGCTTTTTTTAAACTTGCGTAACTAAAAAAGTATTGTTTCCTAATTTTAGGAACCTTACCTTTCCCACCCCACCCCAGTATGATTTCAAATTGTCTTATTTGATACTTTTCTTCCCATTCCTTAGAATATATATATATATATATGATTATTTGTCTATATATTTACACTCTTCCTCACTTGAGGCTTGGTGTAAACTTCAAAAAGATGAGCCTAAATTATTTTAGTATTTTTAATTTCTTTGACTGTTTGGACAGCGAACCTGAAATCCAATAGCAACATCTTTTCACATTGTTTTTCTCGCGCTTACAGAATTTAAACCCAAGAAGCCATTCTGGCATATAGCAAGTTTTCATGGCAATATTGCAGATGTTCAGGGATGAAGGCCTGGAAAGGCCTGCTGTTGGAAAGCGTGAGCAGTTGCAAAGCTGCACATAAATACTGTGTTAGAAGGCAGACAATGCCATGCGGTGCTGGAGGGTGTGTGGGAAGGGGCCCCCACCATCTAACCTGACCAGGAGCAAGCACAGGACACCCTGTCTTCTCCGCACCTTCCCTCTGCCAGCCCGGTTCCTCCCCCAGGTGAGGAGAGTCCAGGAGAAAGGACGCCTGAGGGGTGCTATGATGGGATGCAGCACGGCAGCTTCCACAGGGCAGGCGCTGGTGGGGTGGGATGACACATGTTACTTGGAGCCTGTCACATTCTGCCTCAGCCAGGCAGCTGTCGGTGTCACCGGTTTAAAATACAAAGTTGTCTTCTGCATAAAATGAAAACGTGGATGTCGCGTGGCACGCTTTTGTCTCAGAAGGGAAGGGATCTCTGGAGACAAGTGTGGGAAGGGCAGTTCCTTGTATACCTGCTTGTCCTCTGTTGCCTTTCCTCTATATCATTATATTGGTTATCCATAAATCTCTTCTTATGGGAACTAATTTAGATTACATCAGGTCAAACGAAGCAGATTTAAAACACATTTGATTCCGATGTTTAAAATTGCTTTTGTATTTTTATAGCACTATTACATACCATCTTCCCAGGATGTTGTGTGTTATCTTTTCCCTTAGTATATAAAAAAGCCTTGGCTCTAGGGATGATGTGCTATGCTCTTTAGTTTGGGTTAGTCAGATTTCTTTGTAGAAGGATTGTGTGAGAAATACAGTTACTGTGGTTTCTGCCTTGACCTCCGACTGAGGAGAACACTTGAGGCACAGCTGTGTCTCAAAAACTAAGCCCTGGTGGTGGCCTGAGCTTTTTAGAAGCTTTCTGTGCATGCTTCTAGGACTGACAATAGAAAGAAAGTCTTCATCCTTTTTCTTAAATCCTTATTTTGGAAAAAGGAAGAACTGAATTCTCAGGTCATGCCACTGTCCACACAACTCTGTTAAGATACCATGTTGCTGCAGTAAGTCCACCTTTCTGACTTTCTGAGGATGTAGCAATTGGTCTGTGGTGACTGAATTTAAGATATTTTTTACCTCCTGTCTTTGAATCAGACCAAGCTTATTTCTGGAGTTCAGTATATAGCATTATTAAGAATGTTTCTACCGTGTTTGTACCAGAGCTGGTGCTTGTCAAGACAGTCCTTACTTCAAGGACAGCTCATGTTTTCTTAATTATATATTGCAGTAAATCAAAGAAATGCTCCTTTTGCCTTAAAAATTAATTCATGTCTCATTTACGATCAATTTGTACAGATTATCACCTAATGTGATTTTTTAAAGTTGTAAAATGATTCAGCAACCATAAAAGAAAGGACACTCAACAAACCTTTGTAAGGTATTTTCTTGGCCAGACTTCCCATCCTTCATTGTTCTTTGCTGTGCAACATGGGACCAAGAAAGCATAGCTGTAACAGGGCTGTAAGAGACAGTCACACAAAATGGGAGTAAACATGTCTGAATTTTGCCGTTCTCATCAACAGAGGCTTTGTTATTATCCTTGTCAAGGGGTCTACAAACTTACACCAGTGGGTTACCAAGAGGCAATGTGGGTCCCACCTGGCATTGTTAAAATAGAAGATGTGTAGATACTATACACAGCTTGTTAATTTCATTTACTTTTACGTGGTTATAGTAGACCATTACTCCAGCCCTAAGAGCAATTAGTGATCTTGTTAATAATCAAAGTACACCTTCCCAACAAACAGCTGGAGAAAGAGCAGTGATAGTCATACTCCTGCCCCTGCTTTCTTTGAAGGACATAGGTTTTCCCAGAGGAAAATCAGTCATATCACATCCTTCCTTCCTAGAAGCCGGTATAAATATCCAGTGTAAAATCTATAAAAATTTCTTCAGTGATGCATGGCTATACCACCCTCCCCACAGCTTGCTATATGTCCTGTTTATATATTACAAATTCCCTTATATATATATCTCCTTCAAGTGACAACTGTAAATAAGCACAAGTCTCTGGCAGCCTGGATTCATTCAAATTTAAGTTCAGGGATAGGAAGCTGTCAGCTAACTGACTTCTGTGGTATCATAGCTGTAATTTGAATGAATTACAGACCACAGCATCCATTGTTCTGAGGACTGGGAGCAAGAGGGGTAGAATAAATTGGGGCAAATATCTGGAATTTAATACAGGTTTCTAAGGGTTTTTAACACATCATGCACTGAGCTTCAGCGTAGTTACTTTCTGTGGCTAACAACATTTCCATGTAAAATGGAACAATCTTCGGTTACAAGCCCTCTTTACTAAGGAAAGGAAAGGAAAGGAAAGGAAAGGAAAGGAAAGGAAAGGAAAGGAAAGGAAAGGAAAGGAAAGGAAAGGAAAGGAAAGGAAAGGAAAGGAAAGGAAAGGAAAGGAAAGGAAAGGAAAGGAAAGGAAAGGAAAGGAAAGGAAAGGAAAGGAAAGGAAAGGAAGAGAAAGGAAAGGAAAGGAAAGGAAGAGAAAGAAAGAAGGAGGAAGGAAGGAAATAGAGAAAAAGGGATGGAAAGAGAGGAAGAGAGAGAAAGAAAGAGAAAGAACGAAAGAGAAAGAGAGAGAAAGAAAGAAAAAGGAAGACTACAAAACTAGATGAGGCTTATTTTGCTCTGTTCTAGCAAGGATTAAAATATCTGGATTGAAGTTTCATAACAGTTGCCTATGCAGAATTTACACTCTGGGTATTGGCAGCTTCTCTTCAGATACTGAGGAGCAAGATGTCCCCCCTCCCTCCCACACTGCTTGTAGAGAGCAGTGCCCCATGCTGATGATGCCAGGCAGATTTAATTGTGCATGCTCAAAGAGAAAAATGACATCCACGCTTGGGTTAGTGCTCTCTGTGGCAAGCTGACAAATCCCCCAGCTGTCAACTAACCTCAAAGGCAAGTGTACGTGGCTCTAGCTTATGTCTGCTTGCATTCTGCCCATAGGCATTTATAAGCTGAAACTCATATTCACTGCAACACATTCAAAATGTTACTGAGAGAAATGTATGGTCTGTTTTATGTGTTTCAGTCTCTAAGGGTGACCCACAGAATTAAGGTTTATTTTTCAGACAGACTAGAAGCAGGTAAAGACAACCTCTTTTTTTTTTTTTTTTCATATGTGGCAAGTGAAAGGACATAATGTTTATAGCTATGGATCTGGCTAAGTTGCCGATTGCATAGAGAAAATCACATTTCTTCCTTCGAGTCAGATGGATTATATTTATATTTTTATGCATTTGGGGGGGTTACTGGCTGCCAGAGAACCGCATGCACACAGAATGGCCTTATGTAAGTTCCAATATGTATGGTCAAATGCAAAGAGGCATGTGGTGTTAATGCAATATTGGAGTCACGGAAGAGAACTTCTGGCAGAAGCATTATCACTTGTGGTGCACTGCAGGCTGTCCATCTAAACCTATCATTACCTGGCACCTATGCTCTAGTGAAATAATCAGACCAATCTACAAATGGGCAAAAAGCCATGTTAACAGATGGTCTTGACTGTAGGTAACCAGGAAACCATGCATATACATTAAATATGGGTTCAGAGAACACAGATCTTATCTAGGAATGTCAAAACAGCTGTTGGTTTTGAGCTTCTCCATATACTGTCGAGAACATATGCCATACCCATCAGAACCCACACAGGGTGGACTAGAGCCAGCTTCCACAGTTCTGCTGAACCCTGCAAGAATTGTTTGGTTGGGCATGGTCTCTGTTATAGATTAATCTCGTACTTTACAGTGAACTTTGAATTTTCATTAGAGAGACAAAGAATGAAGTTTGAGGATGCAGTTCCATCCACCTGATTTACGTGCCCAGCTGAGACACTGCCTCACCTTAATTTTAGGTGATTGAGAGGGCTATACAATCTACCTGGCATAATTGCCTAAGTTTCTTAAGTGGATATTGATAGAGAGAGGCTTTAGATGTGTGCAGGAAAAAGTCTGATATGTTTACACTTTGAATGCAATAGAATCTTGGAATTGGATCTTAGAATATACGGAAATGCTAAAATACTTCTGTCAGCTTAGGATTTAGTTCACCAACCTCTTCTGATACTAAGCAGCCAGTAATAATTCACTTTTTTTTGGAACAGTCTGATATTAAAGCACTCAGCTAGGAAGTGGGAATTCCTGGGTTCTTGGCCTCTTCAGTACAATAAACTGGAGATCCTGACCCCATGAGTCCAGGTGAGCAGCTTTCACCATGCTTTGAAGTTGAATCCTAGCAACTCCCTGTCATAAGGCCACATGAGCACAAAGTAGCAGTGACTCCAGGGAGCTCCTCACTACCAGTTATGTTCACAGACTTAATGCTTTACCATATATACAAGAAAGCATGAGAACAATGTCTCTTTTAGGGCCCAAAATTAGTTTGTACGTATCTAAAAGCAAAAAAAAATAAAATAATAAAATAAAAGGACTGTGTTCACATCTCCTAACTCCATGTAATTCACTGGATCTTCTGTGCCCTACTGGCTGCCTATGGGTTTTCTGAAGCAGCTACTCAATAGAAATTTCAAGCTAATTGGTACTTAAGCTACCTAAATATAGCCCCAAGACAGCAACCTCAGGATTTAGGGGAGATAGTCTAGCTTCAATAAATCTGTGCAAATTTATGGAGCCCTAAAGCTCTTTTACTGATTCTGGGAACTGGGCAGGAGGCAGAAGTGCCAGGGGAGTTTAAATCCATCTCCTGTTGTCTTTCTGCTACCTGCTAGGCTGAGTGCAGGAAGAGAGGAATGCAGAACGGGGAATACCTACGTCTGTGAATGTGAAGCGCTCTGTTGGCAACAGTTTCAGAGAAAATTACAAGCCTGAGAGAGAGTGTTTTAGTAGTTCAGGCAGTACAGACTGAGATTTTCAGGAACATGGGACCACATTTCTGTTCTTGGCTATTCAGGTTTACTGTAAAGAGGTGATGGTCTCTTTAAGGTAATATATGACTCTTTTGACTATAGGATCTGTCATACATATTATCTGAAACCTCTCTACATAGGCCAGCTGTAAATTTCAGGTATTGTTGCCTTGGGATCCTTGGGAAGCACTTTAAGCATTATACAGAAAATAACGAGAAGGCAAGCATTTATATTTTGCAACTTCTTTTACACTGAATTAAAATCATGGAAAGTTTGACTTAAATACAGAATGCTAATAGGTAGTTGTTTGCCTGTAGAACTAAGGTACCTATAAATCTATCCTAGTTGTACCAACACCATGTGGAGAGTAGTCTGTCCTTCACATGATGCATAGCTAGCTTGGTTGTATAAGGAGTGTGAGTAAGTGTGAGTATGCTATAAACTGTCATCCATATAAGGTACCAAGTGTGCCTTATTCATACTTCAACATTGTCAATGTGAAGAATTATGATTATCATTTTTGGTTTGAGTTGCATAAATCTGCATTTTTAAGGTAGTTTGACTTTAACATAAATTACTTTCCCGTTAACTATGGAGTTAGAATGAAATTCAGCTGTCACAGATAAGAGTAATGATATTTATTAATGGTGCAAATCATTCATATACACGGAAAGAACTTAAACTTGCAAAACACATCAGGACAGGAGATCACAGTCCTTAAGGGACTGATTTATCCTTGACTTCTATGAGCCTTTGTTATGCTAATGATAGATAGATATTCCTGAAATCCATTGCCTCTGTCTACGTCTTACCCTTTGATTTCTTTATTAACTCTCCTCCCTTGTCACTGTGTGATCTTTTAAATTCAGATCAGGTTTTGCAGCTTGCGCCATATTTTGCTGCTTTTTACAAAAATAAATAAATAAATAAATAATAAAAAGGTTTCTAACATTTCCTAGCTTATGTGCATTTGCATCTTTGCTGTACTTCCATGCCAGAACTGCCCTTGGGTGAGCTGTCGCTGGTCTGATTTTGATACTGACAGCTTTCCTTTGTTCCTAGCACAGTCAAGGCAACTGACCTAATTAACCATTCCACACCCTCATAAATAAGCTTTGTTGTGGTAGTTTGGGATAAATGTGTTCGTGTAATTTAGAAAACTAAGGGTTTTATCTAAATGCTTAACTTGTTTTTGGGCACTTAGATGAACATTGTGATTTGCTGGTGTCCTGGTTCTGTCCCCCTCCCAGCTCCTGCTGTACCCCCAGCCTGCCCACTTACAGGACAGTGTGAGAAGCTGAAAAGTCCTTGGCTTAGTGTAAGCACTGCTCTGCAACAATTAAAACATCACTGTGTTATCAACATTATTCTCATCCTAAATCCCCAACACAGCACAATACCAGCTACTAAGAGAAAAATTAACTCTATCCTAGCTGAAACCAGGACAGCTGGCCCTGGGTGCTAGTGACTTTGCTAAGACTGTAAATCCTTGGTGTTTTTAAAATCAAGATACATGTTTAGGTGAAATGTTGTGGGTGTGGGTGGTTAGCTCACCTACAGTGGTCGTTTGCAAACACTGACCACTGTGATGTAAGCAGATGGTACCCTTAGTATCATTGAATCCAAACGCCGTTTATAGTTAGCTAATAATGTCTTTAAGGATATAAACAGGAGCAATATATATATGCTAATGTAGATAATCAGCTATAAGATTCCTAAATTAGAAAAAAACTAGTAAGTACAGCATATTTCTCATGAGCTTATTTTAATGGAAGGCGTAGGGATTTTATTCTGAAACAACATATTACTACAGTGTATAGCTACTTCACTATACTTTGTTCAGTATAGGTATGTCTTGCAACATCTTGTACTCTCTCGGGACCAGATATACATGAAACACCTGCAGCATAATTTTGCTCAAGTGCTAAGCTCTCTCTGAACTAAGCTACAATTAAATATTCAGCAGGATACTCTGTCTCTAGCTAGACTCATGTAGCAGTTATGAAAGATTAATTCAGTGTTATGTTTCTGTTTAATGAAAGAGTTGAAAAGAGCATTTCTGTTGAAAATTTCAGATTTCAGGTTTAGAGGTTATGATTTTTATTATGCTTTTTTAAAGGGCATGTAAGATAAATGATCTATATAGAGTAATAATTTTTAATAGATTTTTTTTTTCAGGATTCCCAGCATTTTAATTACGGTTCTCCATACACTTTATTGTCTTTTCTTTGCTCTTTTAAAATAAATAGTGCATACTGCTTAACTGTGAATACAGTAAATAACCTGTAGGAGAGTAAAAGGCATTGTATAGTAGAATGGTGCAGATTTGCAGATCTTGCTGTATTTTATAATTTTTTTTTGGATTTTCCTTTTAGTCAATGCTAAGATTGTAAATGATATGCACATCTGAGCAAGGAAGAGTAGCTTTGAGGTAGTTCCTGGTAGAAGTTCATTTATACAACAACATTCCAAAAGCAGCAACAAAGAAAGTTCAAGTTTATGTTCTTTGCAGGTCCTTCCTGTCCTTCCTTTCCTTCCTTTCCTTCCTTCTTTCTTTTTCCCCCACATCTTACTCTTACAAAATTTACTTTCATTATTAATGAAGCTCATTCCTAGCACTGTTGTGAAATCTGAAGGGCAAACTCAATCAGCTAGTTTGAAGTTCTAATCCTTGAAGAGCCAGTGTGAATAACAGATGATATTAAGCAAGGCACAGTAAATGGTACATGTTTTGATTTTGCTGTAAATGTGACCTGATTGATGCTATCCGTGTTTTTCCCTCTGTGTTTTACAGGACACATTTATTTAGAGCAATGTATGTGTCTTATTACCATTAATGTTAAAACAACAGAAAAATGTGCAAAAAGATTTGAGGAATGTTGTGATCTGAAAGCTATCTTCTGGTTTATTAGCAAATTGGGGATTTACATTTAATTATGATTCTGCTACAAATGCCACATGTTATATTGTATAAATGTGGTTCTCTTCTGAACTGCATTGTTAGGATTTATTCCAGCTGCACTTCCTAGAAATTTAGAAGTAAAATTATGACTAGGCCTACACTCTCTTATAGCACAACAAGGTCAGCATCATATCATTCAACAGATTGCCCATACCTCTGATTCAGTATTGTAGGAAGAAAGAGGCTTAGGTCTTTTGTGGGGTCTCTTTGGGATTGATTCCTAAGATTAAATAAAAAATAGTGGCAGAACTGTCTGAAAACCTCTCGTTTCTCGAACCCCTCATACCTGCCTCAGGTCACCAACTTCTCAAGTATTCAACACAAGAGCTGGGCTTTGTCTTCTAGTTTTAGTTGATTTGTTTCATAATTCAGGTTTACCAGATGTCCTCTCTTCCTACAATAGCACCTACTGAACAGGCAAATCTATAAACAATATCCTGGGCACTGAGAAAGATGGATGAGAGCTTCACAGTCATAAAAATATCTGTTGAAAGGGTCCACTGAAGATTTTCTTCAGTCTCCCACTGCAAGCACTTCTACTGCCAACAGTAAACAGTAAATCAGGACAGCTATGGCTTTGTTTGGTTGAGTCTTGAATCTGTATAGCCTGTTCCAGGTTTGCACTATCCGTCTAGTAAAAGACTTCTTCCTCATGAGAAGCCCAAATCTCCCCAGTCAATTCTTGTGGTTAGTGATTTTTGCTCCCAATACCAAGGAATTTGTCTGCACCACTTTGTAGCTCTCATTCGAGTACTTGCAAACTTCTGTTATATCACTGCTCAGTCTCCTCTTCAATAGACGAAAGAAGTCCACATCCCTCAGCTTCTCCTCATATACTCTGACTACCTCAGTAGTCCTCTGTTGGACATTTTTCAGTTTCACCACATTCATCTTAAACGGCAGGCCAAACTTGGACAAAATATTCTAGGTCAGACATAACCAACACTGCGTAAATTGGATAACTTCTCTTGAGCTGCTGGCTGCACTTCTCTAACATAGCACTGTATGAAATATACCTTATTTCCAAAATGTCTAATATTTCCCTAGTGTCTAATATTCAAACAGGCATCCACTAGATCATCTTTAGCAGTGCTTTGATACAGCCTGTAATTTCCCAGCCTCTAAAAATGTGTGGGTTTGATTATTGCAGCAGATGTGCAGAACTCTGCACCATTTCTTGTTAGCCTGCAAGAGGTTTCTGTTGGTCCTTCAAGCTTCTCAAACTCCCTGTAAATTGTAGTTCTATTTTTCAGTGTGTCAGCCATCTACTGTTAGAATTATCTGCAAATTTCTTAAACCTACTTTGCTGACAAAGCAAGTTTATTATGTGTGACTCCAGAAAGTTGGTAAGGATTAGGAATAAGTAAAGTCTAGGTTCCATCTCACTGTGATGGTCTCTAACTTGGCTAAAAAGTGTCACTTGTAATGCAGCCTGGATAGTCACCCATATGAGGTGACTGTAGCAGGTATTGTAGCATTTTCAGATCCTGGCGTGTCTGTCAATGACAGTTGCAAGTTGAAGGATGAAAAAAGTGAAGGGTTGAAATTCAATAATATTTTCTGTTTTGAAACACTAGTTAACTATTGCAGTTTACTGCCAGAGAGACGGTTAATGCAGTGGGCTCTTATTACTATGATCAGCACACAAGGAGCTGAAAACAAAAGGAAGGAAACAAAAGAAAAAGGGAATTCTGACTAAGACAAAGCTTGTAAAATAAGTTTAAATTACCCAATATTATATATTTTATGTCAGTAAGAAAAGGAAATTCATCCAATGTTCTGTTTACTGAGCCGACAGAAGCTTGCAGAGTTGATACCCTGCAGTCTTAGAATGGGCCTATTTTATATAACTGAACAATTTTATACAGTAAACATAGCATTGTTACTCATGAGTCCTAAAGAAAGCTCCTTTCAGAAGTGGTTTAGTAGATATACAGAATAACTAAGGACAGTATTGAATGATGACAAAATTCAGTAAGTGATATGAATGTAGAATTTAACTTCATAACACTATAATTATTGGTATGTTATGATTAAACCATCCAATCAAATGCATCCAGTGTAATTTTGCATGCCAAGGTGCATCAGCAGATGGAATCTGTGTTTGGAGTGTGTGAAAGTAGCCAGTGCTGTCTGCCTAAAAAATATATCTAACATTTATAATTATTTTTTTTAATCTGATTTTCAGCTGTTTGAGATTGGTACCTTTTGTACGTGAAAGTGCATTTGCATCTTGTTTACAGATATATCCTTAGTATCTGCTTTGTCTTTATGCCTTGTGTACCTTTTGTGTTTTATTTTGTGTGTATATCTTGTTTATGGCCATCTTAAGCATACATGTAAGTTTGTCTGTCCACATAATATAGGTAGCTTTCCAGTCCATGAATACTTCAATTTCATATCATTTGTGCATACAAAAAGATCATATTTTAGCCTACAGGTGATAATGTGGGGAAATTCACCCAAATGGCATCTATGTAATTTCTGTTTTGGGTTATTTGGCAGCTCAGCCAAAATACTAAGTTTCAGCAAGTTTTATCTTTTACATTTCAGGATTATAATGATGAAATTCGTCAGGAGCAGCTGAGAGAGCTATCATATTTGAATGGTTCTGAGGATTCAGCACGTGGACGGGGTATTCGAGGAAGAGGGATCCGTGTGCCACCTGCAGCTCCTTCAAGGTGGTAATTTGTATTTGTTGTGTGTATTATCAGTTCTATATGAATTTCACTTATATCATCTAAAAGCATTGATATATGAATGTTTCCAGAATTCTTCCAACTACTTTTTTATATATTGTTGACAGAGAGCTCTGCTTGTTCATAAGACCAGTATAATGTGCTCCTTCAGACCCATTTTTGACCATGACTCCTTAAAATTTGTCACCTAAGTTATCTAAGTTATCTAGCTACTTGGAGGCCTCCACAGAGACCATTTCAAGATGGGTCCAAAGAAATCCACTTTTATTTTGGAGGAAATAGACCTCCTGATTTTAAGCACACAGAGGAGTCATTCTTCCGTAATTGAACTGGCTGATCTTACCTATGCTCTTTCTTTCTTCCCTGAAAGTGTTTTCTCTCAGTTTTTGAATGAACTTTTTATCAGTGGTATGATGCCATGTATAGGATTTTTTACAGTTGGCATTCATGACCATCTTGTAGTGGAAGTCTTTTGGGGCTCAGAAACCACTCTTCGTTACACCTAAGATCTATGAAGGGCTTATTAATAGTGATGTTCAGAACATCACTGCAGCAGACTGCCAGCTTTTAAATTAGATTCAAAACATAATCGGTGGTGTGCTGGCCTCCATTTCTTGCAGAACACCCTACTGATTGGATCAGTAGGACAGAAAGTAGTATTGTGGTGAAGTGGTTTTATTCTGTTGGGCAGCTGAACTCCACCACAACCACTTTCTCATGCCCCCTCAAAGAAAAAAAAAGCGGGGGGGGGGGAGAAAATGCAATGAGAAGGGCTGAAGGGTTGAGATAAAGACAGGGAGATCACTCAATTATCAACATGGGCAAAACAAACAGCATAGGGAGATTAATGTAATTTCTTACCTATTACTAACAGACTACTGCAGTGAGAAACTAAAAAACAGCTCTGCCCCAACCACTCTCTCCTACCTCCTCCCCCCAAGCATCACAGGGGAACGGGGAATGGGGGCTGCGGTCAGTCCCTAACGCTTCATCTCCACAGCTCCTTCAGGGTCACTCTCTGCCCCTGCTCCCCGTGGGGTCCCTCCCACGGGATGCCGTCCTTCCCGAACTGAGCCTGCGGGGGCTGCCCACAGGCAGCAGCTCTTCAAGAACTGCTCCCACATGGCTCCGTACCACGGGGTCCATCCCCCAGGACCAAACTGCTCCAGCACAGGTCCCCCATGGGCAGCAGCTCCCCCCAGACCCCTGCTCCTGCATGGGCTCCTCTCCACGGGCTGCAGCTCCGGCCCGGGGCCTGCTCCTGCAGGGGCTCTCCATGGGCCGCAGCCGCCTCCAGGCCACATCCACCTGCTCCACCGGGGGCTCCTCCGTGGGCTGCAGCGTGGAGATCTGCTCCGTGTGGGACCCGTGGGCTGCAGGGGGACAGCCTGCTCCACCAGGGGCCTCTCCACAGGGTGCAGGGGAACTTCTGCTCCATTCCTGGAGCACCTCCTGCCCTCCTTCTGCACTGACCCTGGGGTCTGCAGGGCTGGTTCTCACTCCTCACTCTCACTGCTGCTGTAGTACTGCATTTTTTTTTCCCCTTTCTTCAATCTGCTCTCACAGAGGTGCAAACAACATCGCTTATTGGCTTGGCTCTGGCCAGTGGTGAGTACTTTTGGAGCCATCTGAAACTGGGCCTTATCTAACATGAGGCAGGTTCTGGATTCTTCTCACAGAAGCCACCCCTGAAACCCAAAACCTTGCCATGTAAATCCAATATGCTTGGATGCTTTCCTTATTTAATAGTCAGAAATCCCAGGGGAATATTAAAATAAAATGGAACTGAAACATTTTAAGTTAAATATACTTGCATAAAGTTACCTTCTGAAAGTTGTAGTAAAGTAAAGATCACCAAAAGCTAACACCATTGGTTTGATTGTCTCAGTAGAGAACCGACCAGGGCTTATACAGCTGAGGGAAACCTGAGTTTCATTCACATCTCTGGACCTGGATGTTAAGTGGTACCAGCATCACATATGGTTGTACTGGCTACTTGCACAGTCTTCAGAAAGAGCAGCACACTCAAAAGCATACTACTCTAAAAGGAAATTCATAGATTGCTTCCCTGATATATCATCCTTCTAGTTTGGCATACAGTATAGTTACAAGAACCTCCTTTTAAGCAAGAACAGCTGCTGCTGTTTCTTCTGACATACCAATTAGTATGGTGCAGTGGGTACAGTATAAATAAATGGGAGGATGCTAAACCCTTCTGTGCTTGTTTATATGCAGTGCTGTCTCTGTACAGTTGGGAAAGCTGAATCCCATGATGTCCTTTGCTCGTGCTGATCTAAATTAGACAGGAGAAAATGTCCTTACTCTCCTTTTATACTGTTGTTCTGCTTTACCGTGATAGTTTCTGCCATCCAGCATCATCTTATGTCAGACAGATTCTCCCACTCACCAATAAACATGCGAATGACAGCGATGACTGCTCTTGTACTTTGAGAGCAACAGAAAAAAAAAAAAGTCCTTTCTTTCTTCTTGTTTTGGAACTACTTCAGAGTAACTCCACAAAACTGAATTACAATGATCCAGGATTTCATTAGTACAAGCAATATGAGGATCAGGTGTAAAAAGTACTGGATGGCTTAGAAATAATGCCTTTCCATAACAGGAGTTCTGCTTGAGATACTGCCTAAAAGGGCTTGACATTGTAGCTGCCAAAACCTCCGAGTTGTATGATACTTTAAATAGTAGTAAAAGTATAAGAGCCTTTAAAGTGGGGTGGCACTTGCACATCCTCCCTTGATGTACACCTCAAAACGATCATCTCTTTTTGCTCCCCACAGGGGCCGTGGGGGTGCGATTCCTCCACCCCCACCTGGACGAGGTGCCCAAGCCCCCAGAGGAACACCAGTGACACGGGGAGCACTTCCCGTCCCACCAGTAGCGAGGGGCGTTCCTACCCCTCGAGCAAGGGGTGCCCCAGCAGTCCCAGGCTACAGACCACCCCCGCCACCTGCACATGAGGCATATGAAGAATATGTAAGTAACTGCATGCATTAATAACAAATGTAAACCAAAGTGGTGAAGTTTGTGTACTTCTGAAGTTGGAGACTCTAGTCCAAAAATTCCTCTGTCTCTACTGTGTACCTCCTGCTGGTGAATTACAACCTAGGTGATATAATGCATTTACAGTGTTTTTCACAGCTTAGTTTTGGATATGAGAAGGTCATGCTGGTTAGCTCTCACTATATCATGTAAAAGCAACACAGACTATAATGTAGTCTAAAGACAGTATTATAGTTGAAAATCACTGTTTACTGTAGGCAAGTTCTTAGGAATAACAAATTATATCCTTTGTGAGAAACTAAGATTTTTATTTTGTTCTTCTGAATCCTTCTTATTGCATAAATATATATACATGTATATTTATTTGTACTCATAGTTGTGTTACAGATACATAACAGAAACTCACTTAATTTTCATATAAACTGATATAATAATGCATATTTAGCAAGGAGCAATATTAACTGTCACCTTTCCTTATGAGGTGTTAAAAGTAATTGTGCTGTAAACATCAAAGCTTTCAAGCCATCCTTATTAATGTTCCCTTCCTGCAACTATCACCATAACAACAGATATTCAAGTAGAGGAGAAGGTACCATCAAATATAGTGTCTGACTTTTTCCTGAAGTAGCAAATCCAAAGGTAAGATGAACGTCCTGTCCACTCTGTAATTCTGTCACTATTGAGAGAATGCAATTTTATTCAATTAGTGGTTTTCCTGGAACAAAAGAAATTGAAATAGAAATTTCTGACTGTTGGTAAAGCTTTACCCATCTATATTTGTAGAATATGGGTTAGATCACGGCTACTTCAAATCAAGGGCACACATTCTGTCAATGACAAAAATCACAACTGAAAAACAGCTGCAAAAAAGGAGGCAAATTAAGTCACTCTCCGTTATTATTTGTCTCAACATAGTTACCATCTTTAAATGAGTATAAAGCGCTTCTTAAAATAAAAGGAATTTTAAAAAGTATACCTCTCATTTACAGATAATATAATAATACAGATAATCTGTTGGTTGCAAAATGTATAAGATCTTCCTGTTCTGTGCACAACTGTATCTTTTGCTAATCTACACGACAAGTTTCAAAACAGGATCCTTGTAATTTAAGATTATTATGAATGAAGAAAACCTTTTTTTTTTTAATCTACAGTACTGCTAGATGTCCTAGGGTATTAAGCAAATTTCAGGAAACATATCTTAGGCATTTTCTGGATGGCAAATATACAGAAAGCAGCAGTTGAGGCAGCTGGATTACAGAAAGTTAGGAAACCATTCAGCCAGTTCCACGTTGTTTTTACTCTCAGGAACACCAAATATACTCAAAATTAAAAGTTAATTTATGTTATAATAGAGTATTCCAATAAAAACTGACAAACACATTTGTGTTTCCACTTTGCTTACCTACATGATAGCAAGCATCTTGCCTTTTGGAGATCCTTCAGTCTCCTATGTCCTATCAAAATCTATATTCCCAGCAGGCTTTCTCAGACTTCTTGTCATCCAACAGTTTGCAATGAAAATCTCTCTTCACAATTTGAAGAGACTTGTGAGCATAATCCAAATACATGCTGCTATCTTATGGACTGAAATAATAATTAAAGTTCTGTTGGTGTGCAGGTAGAAGGAAAAGTTCAGTGTGAATTTGTAAATTTTTAAAAATATATATATATTTTAGGGGAAATATTTTGAATTTTGAACAAAGTAATCAACACAGTTTTTCTTCCTACACAATTTGCAATTGCACCACATATCTGTCTGTATGCTTAAACCAAGCGAATCTATTTGTTGACCAGCCACAAATGTCATGTGTAATTGTTGTTCTTTCACACTCAATCCTAGAGATGAAAAACTAATTTACAGTGAATAATTTATCCAATTTACTTTGTCTCATTTTCTGCTTGTAGGCAACTCACAAGCATATTACAATTTCTTTATGTGTTTATGTCTTTCATTTTTGAGTACAGTATTCCTCTACAAATTTTGCATAGTATATGTAAGCACCTTTTGTTTGATTAGTTGTGCATATGAATGCAGTGTCATTGATTGTCAGTATCCATATACAGTCATTTGAATGCTGAGTTGAAAGTGAACTCAAGAAATAGAATATGATGGCTGCAGCAGATTTTTTAAATGTTTCCTGAAAAAAAAAATCTTGATATTTTCTCAGTTCTATGAATCAGAGATTGTATTGACTTTTTGACCTTGAAACAATGAACCGTCCAAATCATTTTGGATAAGCATTTAAAAGTTTGGATCATTCCTCTGTAATTATTTAATATTTTGCATTTTCTTAATGGCCTTTGGAGAGTCCATAAAACAAAATGCCTAAAGGTTTCTCAAGAAAAGTGAATTTTGTTGCTGTGATGAATGTATTCATGTTCAACATTTTTAATGTAAAGCTTAACCAAAAGAAAATAATTCTGAACAACCCTCTGAAGAGATGGAGGCTAGACAGGGAGGTGTCCACTTGGGCAGCCCTTGGGCAATGTGCCACACTTCAAGCCTTTTTCTTTACTTGCTTTTGAAACAGATATGTAGCTTTTATTGGGTCTAGCTTAATTAATTTGAGAAACTTCTGAAGATCACCTACAGGAAGAGGAGGTACAGGTATCAAAAAGCACATGCAAAGAAAAGTAATGCTTACTACTTGACCTTCCCTTGCCTTAAAAACAGTTCATTGTATGTGAATTTGGATGGAGAGCTTAATGAATAACTGGTGTGCAGCTTCTGGGATCAGAGAGGTTGTCATGGGTTTGTAACATGGTGAGTCAGAGTACTCTTCAAAGTGCCGAACCTCAGTTCAGTGCAACTACCTGTACTATGTGCTCTGTTTAAGATGTTCACTAGAGTGCAGTTTGGAGCAGAAGCTTGAACTGGTCAACGTGAACTTTCCTCAGAAGAAGCTTATTTCACAAAGCTGAACTTGACCCTTTGTCATTACCCTCTGGGACACAGTTTTATATCCCTAATCCACAAGCGCTGCCATACTGAAGATGTCCCTAGAGGCTGAAAAGGGTTCAAACCTGATAAGAAAACACAGCCTTCTGAACCTCGGGTTCTATTTTTGTTGCTGTTTTTTGTTTGTTTGTTTTTCATTTGCTTGTTTACTGGAAACCACACAGTGTGGTTGCCCATTAAATGCATTATGGATCATACTCAGGATCCCTCCACAAATACAGTACACAAATTAATTTGAATTATTGCTTAAGCCTTCTTTCCAAGTCTAGTAATATATGCCACCACCAGTTGGCAGCAATGGCTCAGTCTAGAACTTTTCAGGAGTACTGATTTACTACTGAGCTCCACTGTTACTCAAAGGGTCCTGAAGGTAATATTAGAGAGAGCAGCAATGCCAGCAGGTTTTAATGAAAAAATGGCTGTTTGAAATTTGTCAAATTCAGTTTTTAAATTATGTTCACATTCTAAATTTCATAAGACAGCAATGTTTTGAGTAGGGAGAATGGTACTGGAATTGCGTTTTAATTGCTTCTTCTAGACTTACATCTTATGCAGTTGTGGTTTGAAGTATTAGTTTTGCCTATGAGACAGCTGATGTCTGATCTACAAATCCTATGATGTTTCTGTATCACTGCACCAAGATAGGAGATAGTAAATAAAAATGAGTTCAGACATTGTTTCAGCCCTGCATCATCACCTTATTGACAAGGCCAATGAGAAGATTGATTTTGTGCCGTTTTTTCATTACAGTTGTTAAGATTTGTTTGGTTGAACATCTACTTTTATCAGCTACTTGAAATATAGCAAGGAAAATTAACACTGTTATCATCTTTACAAATCGGGGGAGAACTTCTGGAGCCTTTTTTTCAGCAAGAGTAAGCAATTTTAAAGGCTAAACTCCTATTGGCAACTTCAGAGACAGCAAAAGGATGATAGACATGACTGATGGTGACTGATGATAGACAGTAGTGTGGCAGAGAGTAGTGCTTGAATAGATATTCCACTAGAAGGAACATCCTACTGAAGAAATAAAGACCCAGACTTTTTCACTCAAGTTAACAGCAAAATATTTAAAGGGTGCTTAGCCCAAATATAAACCAAAAATACAGTTGCTTTCTGGTCACGCTTTGGAATTGATTTGACTCTGGAGTTGTATTTCTGTCTTCCTAATCTGAATGAGCTGTGATAAAAACAGTGATGTTTTTCCTTACTTTTTAAGAGCTTTTGTAAACCTTTTTAAGAGGTCTAATGCAAGTATAGAAATGACCTAGCATTTGTTTCCTTATTCCAGATGCAAATAGTTACAAAACAGAATAAATTTTATACTAAAACACACATAATTTTAAATTTTACTTGCACTTTCCTTCCTGGATGAGGAAGGGGACGACTTCATTCCTGGATGAGAAAGGGGAGGACTTCCAAGTAGCTATGGCATGGTCCTAAGGAAATTAGAGTAACTTGTAATTTAAGTTAATGTTAATATTTCTAGTAATACAAATTTGCTTTACTAGACATTTATGGACTGCTTTAAATAAAATGAAAACCAAAGTGAATATGCCAAATTTCCAGCAAATAAGATGGAATATTGTAATTCTATGCAATACTTTCTTATATTAAATATTCAAGAATTTTCTGCAGTGCCTTGCACACAAAGCTACTCATCTTAATATGAATACCTAGATGAGGGTCTTGTATTTACAAGGAAATATATAATTTTTTTGCAAGATATATGCCAATCTGTCAAGAGCCTGAGAAACTGGTGCAGCTCCTATGTGTAGGACAGCCAGCTGAAAGAGCAATTTTAAATGCCTCTGATTTTACTGATCAAACTGGCCAAAAACAGCTTCTGGTTATCTTCTGGAATAGTGAAGAGCAACTCTTTTACAAAGTCACTGGAAAAGAACCACACAATAAGATAGACAGTGTTTTTAATGTCATGCTGTTCTTCTCATTTCAAGCTATTTAAAATGAAAGCAAATGTCACACTAAGCTGTTCATTCTAAATGAACAAAAAAAAAGTAAATGGTTATTTACTTTTTTCAATAGTTTTCAAACAATCTGAAACAACTGTGCTCACGTTTTCCCAGTGCCAACCTAGATAATGAAAAGACTGCCAATAAGAGGCATTTTGTCACACTTCAGCATTTTTAAAAGAATAATCAACATTTACATGTGACTACAATCCCCAAAATTGTGCTTGTGGATGCTTTGCTTAATATTTTAAACTAGAATTCTTAGGGCTTTTAAATCCATTCTATCTGCTACTTTGAATGCAGATGGAAACTGTGTATAAAGACCTGCACTTCTGCTTCATGGCATGTTTGTGCCTGTATTAGTGCTTCGATGAATGTGTTAAAGTGAGCAATTGGTACTTGATTCTGCTACTTTTAAAGTCAATTCCTATAATCCCAGCAGGCCATTCTCAGTGAGAGTGAGAGCGGGACAACTAAGGAGACTTATTCTAAATCTTAAAACACTGAAATACGTTGGATATAATTACATTCAAAGGGGATTTTTTTTTTTCTGAATTGGTATTTCTAAGTTTTAAGATGTGCCATTTATTTATTCTGTGGCCCTTTTGCATGAAAAAGAATCAGTTAAGAATGTACTGGGACTAAAGATCATTTGAATAAAGCTGGAATTATAGACATGGGAATCTGCATGGCAGAATGACATATTGATTAAATATGATTGATTACCTAATTATGCCCAACACACTTAGGATAAGAGCTAAACTATATTCAACTTACATCTGGTGTGACTTGAAAAATCAAATTTTATTTTTACTATAATGGTGATAATCAGGACAATGTCTATATCATCTGAAAGATTCTGTTGGGCTTTAAAAGAATCCTGTGAATGATCGTCTCATGAAGGTAGAGTGGATTTTTCTATTAGTTATTCAAACTTTGGAAAATTTAATACATTGATAATATAAAAATATCTATTTGTAAGAACAAAAATCACAGTCAGCATTAAACCTTCAGTGTCTGAGAACCTGCAGTTTCGCTTACCTGTGCAAAGTGTAATTTGGTTCATATTATTATAGATGATATTTAAACAAAAAATGCTTACACCTTGCAACCATGTCCTGAAACAACACATCAATAAATGCGAATACTGCTTTCAAACTCATCACTGATATGAATTTCTCAAAAATTGACAATGTGCTGTAAAGTAGACTTTTATTATATGTCTTTCTTGGTTTGAATTGATTTGGTTTGTTTTGATTGTAAAAAATACATTTATTCAATGGACTAAACTTTACTTATAAAATACAGAAAAGTATTAACATCTACTTATAAATGCTTCAGAAAGATTTTGTGAAGAAACTTTTATGTTGTCCTCTCCATGCTCTTCTAGCTTTGCAAAAATAATTAGCTCCTTGATATTAGTTATCAAGTTTTCTATTCAAAAATGTTTTCTTTTCTAGACAGAGTATAAAAGAAAATGCTGATGCAGCTGTACGTGTTTTAGTGTTATACATGATGTTAATACAACTACAACCTAATAAATATTTATATTTGTTATACAGAGATCTAACTGAAGGGCATCTCTCAAATGATCATCCAGCTTTCAGATGGTCCTTAAATATTCATAGTGTATGCTGTTATATTCATAAGGTACTACATAAAAAATATATGGAGTACTCTCCATAGATACAGAATTTGTCTGTATCATGCAGTGGACCATTTGATCATTAAACAGTGTGATTGTTCAGGAGCCTGTTGCTAAAAATATTGGTCTACTATCTCATGTATATGTCGCACTTTATCACTTGGTTATTTGTCTGATGGAGAACAGTGTTGGCTGGTACAAAATGATTCCATAGACATTCACTGGCTAAGTTTGATTGTGTGACTGCATCTCCACCCATGTTTTCATTTTTATGTCCGGTTGCGAAGGTGAGTTATAAGTATGTATTTTGTACAAATACATAGAAACTTAGAAGATTCCTTTTAAAGAATTGGGGCAAATCCAATTTAACTAGAGTTGTTGAGAGTTCAGTTATTGTGTGAATTCAGCAATGATGGAAAGCCATGTTTTTTTTTCTTTCACTTCTCAGAATATCTTATCCAGATTTAGTCCATTGAGGTACTATAATGTTAAATTTTTTGGACTGCAAGACTTTTGGACTGCAAGGTTCATCATAACTGGGGAGTTTCTTAGGAGCCAGGCATACATATAAATTCTGTGTTAATGAGAAATTTTCAGTGCAAGCTTCCATTTCTTGCAGACTGGTAAGCAAAGAAACTTCAGCTGTTCCAGACAATTAGAGAAGCCTTTAGTTCGGGTTTCAGGAAAGGCTGACAAGATGGCACTTAACATCATCACACCAGCATTGCCCCCAGCATACCAGTCTTACTCATGTATACTAGCATGGTTTTGCAGTAAACACAGATTAGTGACTCTTTATTATAGTAGATAAACAGAGTGCTCTGTATATCAGTAGACCACATGTATAGCTAACAGTACTGCTGTTTTGTGTATATTTATTTATAAGGGATTTTCACTATAGCTAAAACATAAGCTTTATTCATACAGTAAAGTGCACAGTTTAGGAACCATATTATATTAAATTCAATCTTTTACAGACTGTTCCAAAATATTATTTTTTTATCCTACTATTTTAAGGACAGGTATTTAAAAATACTTTCAGTTGCATAAAGCTTTCATCAGCATTCATCTGTTTTCTTCTTTTCCGTATTTCCATGACATTGTCATCTTGCAAAAGAATACTTCTGTATGAAACTGCAGTGATACCTATTTAGCAACTGCACTTAAAATCAAAGATAAACATTACAGAGCAGTTTTATTTCATTTTCTGGCTGATGGGCCTCTTAGACAGTTGCTTCTATCCATTCACTTAATGTTTACTCAGGATAATTGAAAAAGAGGATTTCTATTTGGTACAATAAAAGGCCTGAAAAGTAGTCTTATATGCCTGTAACCTTTTTTTTCCTCTCAATATGTTCAGTGCATTTGCAACTCTCAATTTCAGTTACACACAGGAAGAAAGAGGTTTGTGCTAGGTGAGTTATCTCATGTACTTGGATGCAGAAGCACTTGTTCAGCAGTATGCCTGTTCTTTCTGGTTATTTAAGGAAGGCTCAGATACATACCTTAGATTTTCACACACATAAGTATGTATTTATATACCTTGTGGGTATACTGGTATAGACAAAGCTTGCTCAAGCTGTGCCATGGATGCAGATCATCTGCAGGCACATGGCAGCAATTTCTTCCCCTGAGGCAGGATGTGAATGTCCCATTATTGAGTACTGTTGGAAGGAGAAAATTGTATGACTCTACAACTTCCTTAGTATTTTCAGTAAATTATTGCTTGAGTATAGAGATGCATGCTTACATTCTGATAACCACATGCATATATGTTATCTCTAGCTATAGCCCAAAAAAATATGGTCTACTTCTTCCAGCAGTCCATGTAAGGACTTAATATTGTGCAGAGCTCCTCTGTAGCCTACAATATAAATGAGTAACTGAATAAGGATCAGTCTGAAAGATTTGAGAAAAACAAATAAATAAATAAATCATATAATTTCTAATTATACATTCTGGGGGAAGAAAATATTTATCTGCTTTTTCTTTACATTTGTGCTGTAGAAATTTGTTTCTCAGCTTTCTTCCATAGGTCAATGATTAGACCCAAGTAAGGATTCTCAGTATGCTCTTGTTTGAGGCCAGACTGGTGCCACCTAACCACAGGAGCAAAATCGTAGCTCTGTCTTAGAAAACTAGACCGTCAGGATTCTGAAAAACTGGTGCAGACCTACTCTAGAAAAAGAGCATTTCATTGTAACTAATTATTGTTTTGGAAGACATAGTGAACAGTAAATAACCATGATGCTCATTAGTATCTATAATGTCATTATATATTTGAGACAGGAATAATCAAATGAAACTAAGGAAAATTAAATTGGTTATTTCTACTTCCATTAACTTATGTGAAATGGTTAGACCACTCTGAGCAGAGAGTGGTGGACATATCCTGGGACTCTTAAAAGTAGTAGGAAAAAAGATATCAGCATATATTTAAAAGACTAGTTTCACCTGTGTGACCAGATGGGCTGGATGAAGTACAATTTGTCTTTTCTTCCAGCTTTAATTTCTTTAGAAAAGGTGGTATTAAAGTGATAATATATGCTCATTTTTAAAACAATTGGATCAGTTATATTTAATCAAAGATGAAGAGTTAGTGTATCTCTCTGAAAAGTAGCAAAAATGTTGAAAATATTGATCTTGTTATGAAACTCAGCACCTTAAGTTTGACCTAGAGGGCTCTTAGGGTGTATAGCAATCACCAGAAGAGGGTGATGCAGTATAGTGGCTCCAGGACAATAAAGTGGCTGGCTAGAGATGAAAAATGGTCTTTCTCCATACAGATCTGTGTTGGCTTCTTTGTTTGTTTGTTTGTTTGTTTCTTTGTTTGTTTTCCCAATGAAATTATGCTTGCCTGCCTTTTAATAGCTTCTACAATCATTATAAGTGCTGTTACTCATAGATGTCTAATAGGTCTCTTTGACTAGCTGCTGTTGTTTTCTAGCTCTTGTCAATATCATATAAAAATGTCTGGAATGTAACATCTGAAATCATATTCAGTATATCTGATAAGTGAAATTAGGTAGGCAAGCACTACTTATGTATTAGTATCTTAAGAATACATAAGTATCCTGAGGACGCTCTTGCAAACAGACATTTACTACCCTATGAAATACAATAAAACTGAATGTAAAGATTTCTGAAGTGCAGCATATCTTTCCGAGTGGAGTACCTAACATTACATATCAGTTCCTATCAAGGTGCTTTACCTGTCTTGGTGGTTAAAATGTTAAAATGTATGCTTATTTGTTTTAATACTAATCTAATTTTAATAATAGATCTTTCCATTTTCATTACCTGTTTCATGTAATAGCTAAAAATGGTTTATGAGCAAGATTTGGTTTGGTTTGCTTTGCTTTTATTGTCAAAATTGCTCAGATATGTAAAACTTGTTGTTTAAAATTGATTTAATAATCAATGATAATAAAAGAATAAGTATTTTTAAACTGAAACAGAATTTTGGAAATTGGGATTTCCAAGCATTTTTAACAGAAAAACATTAGTTATCTGAACAGAATGCAAATTTTATCTTTGTCATGCAGAAAATTCCTAATAAAAAAACAGTCTGTAGTAAGCTGTTAAAGATTTTACTCTGGTCTGTTGCAAGTCTGTTGTAATTAAAATATCAAAATTTAAAGTTCTAATGAAAAGATATTGTAAACAAATAAAAGGAAGTCAAGGTTGTGCAGATCAGGCTGCAGAGGAAAGGCAGAGAGAATGTGTTTCACTACAAGTTAAATTTTGTCAAATTTCAATGTGGACATTGTAGCTGACAGAAAAAGAATAATACACTTTTAAAAAGCAGAGAATCACTGAAACACAAATGATAGCTCTGAGTGTATCTGTCAAATAAATTAGAAGCCACAATGCTTTTGCTTTTTCACGTTCCTGGAACAGCCCTTTCACTTTATTCCAAGGCCACCCTACATGCAAACACCCTAAACAAAACCCCAGAGCTCTTCTAACTGATTTCTACTGAGGGACCTGTAGGTTGTCATTTTGGAAAAATAATAATAATAATAATAAAATTAAAAAAAATAAAAAACCACAGCTGAGTAGCCACAGAGCAGCAAAAGGAAAAAATGTATATATTTTTTTCATTGTCTTTTATTCATTTCACTCATGCTTCCTTTGTTTATTTTCTAAGGAGTAAGAAATCTCTCTGATGCAACTAATTTGTCTTGTGTTTGAATGTCTGGCGTTTTGTGTAGTACTGGAGTATAATTACAAGTAAGGTTAATACAACCGTTTCAGCCGCAGTCGTAAACTGTGTGGCTGAATCAGTGGTTACTATGTATATGTATATATTTCCATGCAAAGTGCCATATGAAAAGAAGTGAATGTTTTCCTCCTGCAGAATGGGTTGTATCCCAGTATAGGGGTATATATGATCTATAAGTTGCCTAGTCCTTATTGTCCCTAAGAATGAATATTCAAAGAAATAAATACTAGGCTTTTAGAGATAAGGATAATCTGCATTTTATGTTGGCAGATGATCATACAAGTCTGTATTACATCTCCTGAGTGGAGTTTAGAAGAATAAGCAATGTCAAAAACCAAGAATGCATCATTGTAAAATCAGAGTAGCTCTTCTGAAAAAAAAATAGATGGAGATCAAAGTGAACAGTTGTATTGCTAGGTGGAAAATCAGGTATTCACAGAAAATTACTGCTGAATGGGCTGAAGCAAGTTTTGGTACCCACAAGATACTTAGGCCAGCAGACGCCCTAAAGTGTTACTGTATCATCTTACTCTTCTGAAACTTCTAAAACTTCTAGAGATTTAAAAACCTCAGCCAGTTGGAAGACAATTTTCAGGCCGTAAGGCATCAACAATCCAATTGGCAGCCGGTCACAAGTGGCATTCCCCAGGGCTCAGTATCAGGGCCAGTTTTGTTCACATTTTTATCAATGATCTGGATGAGAGGATCAAGTGCACCCAAAGTTTGCAGATGATACCAAGTTAGGTGGGACTTGATCTGCTTGAGGGTAGGAAGGCTTTGCAGAGGTATCTGGATAGGCTGGATCAGTGGTCTGAGTCCAACCATAAAACATTCAGTGAGGCTAAGTTCTGGGTCCTGCACTTGGTTCATGACAACCTCATGCAGCGTATAGGCTTGGGGAAGAGTGACTGGAAGCATGCCCAGGTGGGCAAGAAGGCCAACAGCATCCTGGCTTGTATTAACAATAGTATGGCCAACACTATGATTGTCCCCTTATACACAGCACTGATGAGACCGCACCTCAAATACTGTCTTCAGTTTTGGCCCCTCACTGTCCCTACAAGAAGGATATTGAGTTTCTCAAGTATGTGCAGAGAGGAGCAGGGAGGCTGATGAAGGGAATAGAAAGCAAGAGTTATGAGGAGTGGCTGAGGGAACTGTGGTTGTTTAGTCTAGGGAAGTGAAGGGTGAGGGCAGATCTTATTGCTCTTTACCTGAAAGGAGGTTGCAATGAGGAGGATGTCACTCTCTTTTCTCAGGTGACAAGTGATAGGATGTGAGGAAATGGTCTCAAGTTGCACCAGAGGAGACTTAGATTGAAAATCAGGAATACTTAATTCATGGAGAGGGTGGCCAAGCATTGGAATGGGCTGCCCAGAGAAGTGATGGAGTCCCCATCCCAGGAGGTATTTAAGAGACATGTGGACATAGCACTAAGGGACATGGTTTAGTGATGGGACTCAGTAGGTCAGGTTGATGGCTGGACCTGGAATTATTGAAGGTCTTTGCCAACCTAAATGATTCTCTGATTTTATGAACAAGGAATTAATGTAAAATAGGTGGCCAAGAAGGCTGACAGCATCCTGACTTGTATCAGGAATAGTGTAGACAGCAGGACCAGGGAGGTGATCATCCCCCTGTACTTAGCTCTGGTGAGGCCGCACCTAAAGTAGCATGTTCAGTTTTGGGCCCCTCACTACAAGAAGGACATCAAGGCCCTGGAGCATGTCCAGAGAAGGGCTACAAAGCTGGTGAAGGACCTGGAACACAAGTCCTATGAGGAGCAACTGAGGGAACTGAGGTTGTTTAGTCTGGAGAAGAGGAGGCTCAGGGGAGACCTTATTGCTCTCTACAACTACCTGAAAGTAAGTTGTGGGGAGCTGAGGGCCAGCCTCTTCTCACAGGTAACTAGTGATAGGACTAGAGGGAATGGCCTCAAGTTGTGCCAGGGGAGGTTAGGTTAGAAATTAGGACACATTTCTTCTCAGACAGAGCAGTCAGACATTGGAACGGGTTGCCCAGGGAAATGGTGGCGTCACCGTCCATGGGGGTGTTCAAGGAAAGGTTGGACCTGGTGCTTAGGGACATGGTTTAGTGGATGATATTGGTAGTAGGGTGATGGTTGGACCAGATGATCTTGAAGGTCTCTTCCAACCTTAATGATTCTATGACTCTGTAGGCATTTTTTGATGGATGGAGTTAAGACAGTGGGCTGGAACTCCTAGGTGTTGCTAACCTTATACTAGTAGGTAGCTAGACGGAGGGATGTGAAATTTCTGCAGCTATCTTTTATTGTGCATAGTTTAGGTCTGCTATGGAAGCTGTAAGCTTAAAAGTAACATTTCAGTGTGTGCCAAGCAGGAAATGAGTTCCCTCAGAACTGTGGTGCAACGTGGTCTTTCAAGTGGTTTCTGAAGTGACCCAGTTAGTAGGCACAGTGTATCTCTGTCAGACAAATCATAAAATGTAAAATATTGCCTAAATATTAGTACAATCCAGTTGTAGTGGCTTGGTTTATTTTAATTGATATAATGATTCTAGGATTTTAGATTAGTACTTTAGATTTAAATGCCCCTAAAGCAAATCACAAAAGACAAATTGACTCTTTGGATTAGAGTTGCCTGTCATTTATAGTTCTTGAAGGGGAAAAAGTACAAATAAATGTCCAACAAAAAAAGCCTTGTTTAACTTTTAGTAAGCAGCTTGAAAGGGTCAGAGACACAGAAGCTATCCTTTACCAGTCCTGGAGAAAAAAAATGCATCATACGTAATCTTTCAACTGAGAGGTTTATTGAACGCAATATGAATGTAAAGATTATTCCAAGGGGTGCTAGCCACTGTATGAGTTGACCTTGTGATTTACAGCTGCAATACCATGCCCTGCATGAATTTCATGACATAACAATCTGTCAGTTCTTGCAGCTATAAAGTCAGCCCTCAGAGATAACTGAGTCAGCCGCACAATGATGGTCATTTCAGGATGTAACTACCTTTTCTTAGCTTAATAATAAAATAATGATGTGATTCAAAATGTCATGCTTTAGTTATAAGGCTAACAATCCTATTAAACTATAATGCAGGTGATAGATATTGTAAGGTATTGTAAGTACTAATCTAGTCTGAAGTAATGTATTGGATCTATTGCAAAGTGGATAGGAACTGTCAAAGGTCCATAAGCAAATTAGAAAATAAATTCAATGTGGTAACCAGGTTACTTAGTGGGATATTAAAAATATTCACAATAATATTTATTCAGATATGGAGAAACAGAATTCCAAACTACTTTCAGCTGTTAAGTGCTAAGATTTAATTTATTTATGTTTAGTCAAAATTCCGTGATTCTTTAGCTAGTGTACAAATATAAGACATGAATATGCATCATTCTTGGAAGAGTTTCCATTGTATGTAAGAGTTTCATGTAGTGATATGCCAATCAGCATGATGACTGAGCTGACAAAAGCATGCTATATAAAGGCTGATTCTTTAGATATGAGTAATTTTTTTCCATTGAAAGATGAACATCATTTAAACCAGTAATATCTGATTTAATAGATAGACAACTTATATGTGGTTAGAAAAATCAGTGAGTTTTCTTTTCAGCTAGAGAGCAGGAGAGGAAGTTTGTGACGGCTTCATGTTGGAGCTCACTCTGTAATCTCTGTCTGGTCCCTGAGGATCTTCTGTCTCCAGAATGGAGTAAGCCTTACCATTTGATTTAGAGCAGCAATACCAAGCCCTGCATAAAAGTCATGACATTAATTGTGTGTTGATGCTAGACGCTGCAAAGCTTTAACTCCTTATGGAAAGTTCAGGTCTTCTTGATAATGGAAGTTTTCAGCCAGTCAGCCTCCAATCAGCAGAAGATCATTGAGATTTTCAGTCAGATCAGCATCTGCAATACGAAAATCAGCTGTTCTGATGCTGTCTAGAGAGTTAAATAGAGATATTATTTATATAGAGGAATGAGGATTTAGATGTTGTGGTAGCCTGGTAGTAGTTAGATTTTGCTAAGAACTGATACATTTATGCAGATATATCAGGTTGCTGCTAGGAGGTAGCTTCAAATACATCTACATCTACAAGTACATCATTAAACTTTTGTAACTACTCCAATCTGTACAAATGTACAAATGTTGCTGACAAATTAGAGCACTGGGAAATTACCAACTGCATGAAGTTTAAAAAGAGCAAGTGCTGGATTCTGCACCCGGGACACGGCAACCCTGGATATAAGTACAGACTGGGGGATGAAAGGCTGGAGAGCAGCTCTGTAGAAAGGGAATTGGGGTTTCTTGTTGATGGTAAGTTGACAGTCAACTTGATGGTAAGTCAACAGTGTGCCCTGGCAGTCAAAAGGACCAACCATGTCCTAGGGTGCATCAGGCACAGTATTGCTAGCTGGTCAAAGGAAAGGATTGTCCGGCTCTGCTCTGTGCTGGTGCTGCCTCACTTCGAGTGTTGTGTTCAGTTTTGTGCACTGTGATATAAGAACATAAAACTATTAGAGAGTGTCCAAAGGAGGGCTATGTAGATGAAGGGTCTAGAGGGGAAGACATATGAGGAGCAGCTGAGGTCCCTTGGTTTGCTCAGCCCAGAGCAGAGCAGGCTGAGGGGAGGCCTCATGGTGGCCTGCAGCTCCCTCACGGGAGCGGAGGGGCAGGCGCTGAGCTCTGCTCTCTGGGGACAGCGACAGGACCCGAGGGAACGGCATGGAGCTGGGACAGGGGAGGGTCAGGCTGGGTTTTAGGAAAAGGTTCTTTACTGAGAGGGTTATCGGGCATCGGTACAGGTTCCCTGGGGAAGTGGTCACAGCACCAAGCCTGCCAGAGTTCAAGAAGCGTTTGGACAGTGTCCTCAGACACATGGTCTGATTTTGGGGCAGTCCTGTGTGGAGTCAGGAGTTGGACTCAATGATTCTGCTCAAGGGAACCTGCTTTGGCAGGGGGCTAGGACCCAATGATCTCTTGAGTTCCCTTCCAACCCCTACAATTCTGTGATTCTGTGATCCTTGTGCGTCCCTTCCAACTCAGGATATTCTGTGATTCTGTGAAATGTAAGGCAAGTGTTGTTTTGTTGGTGCACATGGGTCTCTATCCACATATTGTCTTAATACTGTATAATCATCAAGGTGCTTCTGCACACCTGCACCTTTTGTGAGTCATATACTCTGCACTTGAAAGTTGTTAACATAATGACTGACTATTGTAAAATTGTGTTTATATTAGAACAGATTTTCTTTTTGGGGCAAATAGTCTCAATATGGATAATGAACAATTTGTATCTGTAATTAATTTTTAAAAAGGCAAAACAGAAACTGACAGATACAGGCTTGACGTTTTTTCATTTCAAGCTTTTTGCTACCATACAACTTTTCCTTCAGCATAGATTTCTGACAGCAAAAATGCAAGGGTAGTCTTTGATCCACTCATCCTTGATTAACATTGCTGATTCATCCAACACGCTATTATCTGGATGCTGATCCTCTTGATCTGCTTGGCTTGGATTTATTTTTGATACTTCTGACTTTATTAAAAAGCCATTTCTTCTTGTGGGTGAGACAGAAAAATCAGTAATGCCCTAACAGTTGTACATTACTGCGTACCCCAACACCTAGCACCACTGTCTTTTCACCTTGTTTTTACCCAGAAGCTTTTTACTCCAAATTATAGATAGTGCTTCTTTCAGATTACCTAATTTTCAATATCTTTGATCTAAGCTTTGAGAAGTATAACATAAGATACAAAATTCTCTTCTGAATCCCTGACTGGTGTCTGCAACTTGCAGTTTGTAGGTAGTATGTCATCACAGTCATAATGAATGTGGCTTTAAAAGGCACATTTATCTTGCTGGAAAAGACTATTTCAGAGAGGTAAGAGATTCTACAGATAGCTGTTGGTATCAAAGGAGCTTCAAGTGAGAAGAATAATAGTCCAAAAAAAAAAAAAAAAAAGACTTTCATATTCCATTCTCTTGATTGCCTATCCAAACCCATAGAATTAATATCATTATATTCCATTGTTTATATGGCATCAAGTGCGTAGTAGGCACTTTGCAAGCATACATTAAAGCAAAGTCTGGGCAAGGACATTTGCATTCTGGCATACAAAGTATGGATCAGTGGTTCAGGGTGGGAAGGGCAAGCGACCCTTCACTAACATTGATATGTATCAAGGCCCAGTCCTTACGAAATTCATTTTGTAAGGATGACTGGTTGAAATGTTGGTACAAAAGAGCCAAGAAATTACAAATATCTTCCAACCAGTAAATCTTCCAACCAGTCACAGTCCTCAGTATTTGCTCTGGACTGGAGCATCCTCATATTTCAGCTAATAGCCCAACAAACTGCTAAATGAGTGATTAAAAGGAAAACCATACCAAAAAAAAAAAAAAGGTGGTACATTCCTCAGTCACTTTGGTGTGTTTTTGTAATACTGGCAAAGAATAAAGATCATTTATATGAGAAACCTTTGCTCCCAAAACACTTAGTATTCTGTAGAGACTTGTTATGCAGTATTGTCAAATCACAACAGATTGCATAAACTTTTCTGCAGTGTAATCAAATGGGAAAAAAATTACAGATGCAGTGCATCAGATTAGTTTCACAAAAGCAATATTTATATCTTGCAAGCCATGACATGTATTGAGAGTGACCGTTTTTCTGTTTTTGGAGGCAGCACTGTTGTTGGTTTTTTTTGCTGAGAAAAATATTATTCTGTTTCCTAAAACTATAGAAACAAAATAATTCAGGAAGAAGTGTACAGTTGCAAGAGTATTTCACACTGCTTTTACATCCATTAAATTTATGCTTTCATTGATAATTAAAGTGTTTTAAAAGAGAATCAGCAAGAATAAAATAAACATCCACACTACAAGTTTTTAGCATCTAAAAGAAGTTTGTTAGACTATATATTGAATAGGCAGTGAATTGTTTTTGTTTTTTTTTTTAGGATTTGAATTGGTACAAGTATACTAAATAAGATTTAGACAGTAAGAACTTAAAGGTAAACTTACAACAAGAGGAGAATAAAGATATGAGGGAACAATAAAAGTAAGATAATAAAGAAAGCAGATGATGAAAGTGAGCAAATGAAGTGAACTTGAGTTTCCAGAGAAAAATGTGAAGTTGATCTTGCAATAAAGGAATAAGGCCTAAGGAAAGACAGAAGCCTTTGGAACAGTGGAAGAATGCCACGTGGTATGGAATATAGATGAATATAGGCCAGTCTGGGTCACCTGTCCTGGTTGTGTTCCCTCCCAGCTTCTGGCGCATCCCCAGCCTCCTCTCTGGCAGGACAGCAGGAGAAGCTGAAAAGTCCTTGGCTTAGTGTATGCACTGCTCTGCTAAATTAAAACATCAGCTTGTTGTCAGCATTATTCTCATCCTAAATCCCAAACACAGCACTGTAGCAGCTACTAGGAAGAAAGTTAACTCTATCCCAGCTGAAGCTAGGACATACAACTAAAAGATGGGAACTGTGATATGTTATGAAGTTGTACATCTTTCTCTCAATCTTTGTCATATCAGTAAAGATCAGTAAAATCCAAATTTGTATCTACTTGCTTCTCGTTGTTTTCAACTCTTTGAAGGTTGTTGGTGTGACCTGAAAGGTGTCCATTGTTGCTGGTCACATGAATTCACTGCATTTCTTTGTCTTTGTGCTTAACATTTGGCTTTATGTACTAACCTTTCATGGGGAATTTATTGGTCTATTTTAACATTTTGAAAACTTAATGTGCACTCTCTACTTTCCATTTATCAGACCTGTCATCCGCCTACTTCCTACACTAGCCATCTTAATGTTAAATGTTTTTTTTCCTTGTTCTTCAAACCAATATGCAAGTACAAGTTATGTCTCTTTAGCATGGGAAGCAACTTTCAGAAACTTAATGGATTTAATGGCATTTTTTATGTATTTTAACACAGTGTCGTGACTATTATCTGGACTACTTCAATTTCTGCTAGGGAACTATTAACACAAAAATGAAAATGGAGGAATCTAAAGGATAAAACAAAGCCAGCTTAGTAAGAGTCAAGATACAACAAGAAGGATTGCAAACATCCTTCTTCTGAAACTGTTCTAGTAGTGGTGATCACACAAATACCCCAGTCACACAAGCCGACAAAAAGCCCACCTCTGAAATGCTGTGAACAATTTACAGTTTTCTTCAGTTCTTGTATGTGCAAGTTAGCCCTCTGACCATCATTTATTTCTCTGACCACTTTACTTTCACTAGCATCTCCCTGTTTTTCAGTTACTCACACCAACCAGCAGTAGGAGTGGTAGAAGAAAGTAGCAGTAATGAAGGATAGGTGGACACCTCTCTGCTGTTCTGCTAGACTCCTTTTTAACACTTATTTGCAAGACTAAATGTTTTCATCTGAACTTTCAAATCCTATTTGGTTATGGCCATGTGTATTTAAATTTTGGATCCTTTGAGCTAATAGTAGAATATTCTGCACATAGTGTGAGTCATTTAAATCCCTGTGGCAGTACTGGAGTAGCATCGCACTAAACCTTATCTTAGAGTGTGCTACTGAGCCAGAACAGGTATCCTCACATTTTTTACTGACTTCACATTTACTTTTAAAATACCATTTAATTGTATGCATGGGAGGAAATAAATATCCTAGCTTTAAATAAATCCACCACAACAAAGTCCTGCATTTTCCCCTGCAGGAATTAAAGAAGGTAGTGACTCATTCCAAAATATGTATGGGAGCACATGAAGGGGTTCCGCCATTAAAATAATTTGGTGCAGTCCACCACATTTCTGGTTATGCTGTAGTATGTGTTATGCTGATGACGTTACTGTTTCATAAGTACCACCTGCTATAATGTGCTGGAATGAAGACTGTGTTTGCTGTGTATATCACTGATGTTATAGTAATCTGCAAGAGTGTCTTGGTGAATACATTGTGTTATTGCAGAGAAGGGGATTATATTCAGAGTTGGCCTTTGAAGAATTTCAGGAGGCAGTGGATTGAGGAATTGGTAGTTCTCATTATGTCTTTTGTGTAGGTGTAAGAAAGAAAGCAAAATTTTTGTGGAAGGGAAAGAATACATATAAATGTGAAGGAAGACATAAATGGTGGAAGAAGTCTACAAATGCATAAGAAATTAGCTACATTTCAAGTGATTATTTAAGCCAGCAGGTGTGGAAAGGGTGACATTCTTAGGATCATACACAGATACTGAACCATGGTAACAGTAATATTAGAATAATTCCTGAGGAAGCCTGGCACTAAGAAGGAATCAAAAAAGGTTCAGTGGCACATTCTAGGCAAAGTATGAGGCTTTCTGATACAGCAGATCAGAAGAGAATCCTGACCAATAACAACAGGAACAAAAGCCATACTTTACACATTCTTCTAAATTTTTCTTCTGAAAAATGTCAGATAATGTAATCTTTTTAAAAGTCATTTATTTTCAAGTTAGTATGGCTAATAGATTGCCCCAAGACATTTTTGAAAATGTTACACCACAACGTAAAAGCCTCAAAATAAATCTCAGCCTTGTGTCATTCCACAAGTTATCATTAAATTAATTACGTCATTGTCACAGAAAGGTGCCATTTTTAAGGATTATTCAAAAATTAAACTAAGCATGCTGTCACATTATGTTTCATTACAGATTATTTAAATAAGAATGTATAAGTTTTCACGGACTTACATTATTTGCCTTTATTACAGCATCTCTTCAGCAACAGGACAGATTTACTGGTTGTTGGTCTTCCTTCTCCGGAACATTTGCATTCTTTCCTTAAGGTCCTTGAGGTCTTTAAGACAATTGGAAGATATTCACACTATAGTTTAAATTGCATTTGCAATCAACTTATATTTGGCTCTTTGTTTTTCAACTCGGGTCCCTAAACTGTATAACAAATGCCTTTAAATGAAGAACGTGCAATGAAAAATCCCCCATATTCAAAACAAATCCACTGTATCTGTGTATGTCTGAACTTTTTATCAAGTACCTACTACTTCTGCATCAGAGATCATAAGAAATAAGTGTGTGTGCAGGTTTTATTAGAGGATGGTGCATGATTGTATGGGTATCGTACAGCCAGTTTAGGTCTAGCTTGCAGTAGTTTAAATTATGCTTTGGAGGATGGACTTCTAGAGGGACTTTTCACACATTTAGCTTTTAGATTTTTACTGTATTTAATAAAAGTGATTGCAAGATTGTACAGTCCATCTGGGGCTGGGATCCTGGGGTTTGGGTTGAGTTAGGCAGCCCATTTCAGTTCTCACTGATCCTGCTGAATCTATGCATCAGGCCATTGAGGATAACATTAGAACAGAGAACGTGTCCGAGCACAGATTAAGGAACTAAGGACAGATTGCCAGGTACAGAGAATCAGAGAACAGATCTGGGATTACTTTAGGAACTTCTGCTGCATGCATTGAGAATCCAGTGGGCTTCATATGGGCACTTTATCACATAATCATAGAATCAAAGAATCATTAAGGTTGGAAAAGACCTCCAAGATCATCTGGTCCAACCATCCCCCTACCACCAGTATCACCCACTAAACAATGTCACTAAGCACCACATCCAATCCTTCCTCGAACACCCCCAGGGACAGTGACTCCACCACCTCCCTGGGCAACCCCTTCCAATGTCTGACTGCTCTTTCTGAGAAGAAATGTGTCCTAATTTCTAACCTAAACCTCCCCTGGAGCAACTTGAGGCCATTCCCTCTAGTCGTATTGCCAGTTATCTGCAAGAAGAGGCCAACCCCCAGCTCCTCACAATTTACTTTCAGGTAGTTGTGGAGAGCAATAAGGTCTCCCTCGAGAAAAACTGGTGGGGCAAAGCACACCGATAATAATAATAAAGCATAGTAATATTTAGTTACAGAGGGAGAAAATATTTATCATGTTGTAATAAATATATGCAAGTACTTGGTCAAAGCAAGGGGAGATTTACATTGATGTGAGTGGAAGAAGAATGTATTACTTATGCTAAAATTCTTAAGTTCGTGGTTAGGGGGATTGTTGTAATCATCTTGTCTGACCTCTTGTGTAATCAAGACCTCTTTTCCATGTGCTTTTTGAAATATAGACACCAGAATTGAACATACGGGTCCTCACTAATGCAAGCAACAGGCATAATACTACCTCTGTATGCCTACTCAGTGTTCTTACCTCCATACCTGTTCTGTGATCAAATTAACTCCCAAAGCCAGAGTACCACAGTGGAAAAGCTCAGGCTTTGCTGAGTATACACAGTGACTCAAAAAACATTTTCATGGTCGTTCAGGACACAAACTTCCATCCTCCAGTTGGTCGTTCCTAAGTACAAGGCCTTGCATTCAGCTTTGTCACAATGTATGTAGTTCAGATGGGTGAACATTGCCGGGAGATCTAACTGATGCCTCTGTAGCAAGCCCATGGGCTGAGTTCACAACTGTAAAGCCATGCATCAGCATTGTGTGGTGCTAATCGTACATTTGTGATCACATATTATATATGAAAAATTTGGAGCTACTGTATTTTACTCTGCTGATGTCTGCATGTATGTACTGAAGCTTTTGCAAGAATGGGTTTTGCAGACAGGATATGTTGTATCTTTGCATTTTGATCAGTGGCAATCCAAGGATTCACAGCAGTTTAGGAAACTAAATGGTAGCAGACTAAACACCATTTAGGGTTAATTCTTGTAAGGAAGGCAATATAGCAACAATTTTAGATGTCAGAGAAGCTAAAAGTAGGTTTAGGGACATTTTTATGCAGCTTAGAGTAAAAGGACAGTCATTTCCTCTCATAGCACTAAGAATGGAATCATAAAGGCTTAGCATTGTTTAAAGCTCATAAACTACAACCATAAATCAGCAAATTAGCTAATGATTGCCTCTGGGTAGTGATACATGATGAAAAACAAATGAGGAAAGGTATTCATGCATTGCACTTTGTAGCTACTGGAAAAAATAAAGTTCTATCTTCATAGAAAAAACTGTTAAAGGGATGTTATGAAGGGTTGTGCCCTGGTTGCAGAACAATTACTGCTCCAAATGAGCATGTTTTTTAATAAATGCTACAATACTAAGTCTGCAATTCAGCGCTAGCAATTTTAAAGGAATCATGCTGCAACAGAGAAGTTGTATCTGCAATGGGAGACTGAAGAAGAATACTGCATTTCCAGCCCTTTGTAGATAGTGCCAACCTTGAGAACTACAAATACACATAACTAAATAACCAAAGAATATCTCACAGAGGTATCACTATGCCAACAATTATCAGTGAAGACACAGTAATGGTAGGCAAGACTCCAGACGTTTCAGACCATAAATTGGTTTATTGCCGTTTTGAATAAAATAAAGTAACCATATAACAGTAACAAATCAATAACATTTTGAGCTCTTTGGCCCACACAGACCATGCTGCTACCTGCAGAGCACAGCGGGTTCCTGGACCTTGCTCATTGATTCTTCTATTCCCACTCTGCTTGTGCTCAGCATCTTTTAAATGTGTTTTTGCTTCTGACTTACATTATTTTCAATGAGTTGACTATATTTAATTGTCCATGTAGTGGAAACATCTAAGTAAAACTTGTTTCTCTTTGCTTTTTAACATCTTCCCAGAGAAATTCTGCAGCTGAGATGCCTTGTAGGTTTTTTGTCACAGCATGACTCGTGATTTTTATTTATTTTTTATCCTTATGCCTATTTGCTTACAATACACCACGTACAGTAATCAGGGGTCTTAATAAATTTGCATCTCCTTATATCTATGTGGGATATGTAAGAAAGAGAGACAGTACCTAATCAGTTCATTCAAGTAAGATGGAGTACACATACACAACACTGCTCAGGCTAGATGTTAAAGCTTGGTATTTCTACCTTTAACCATTGCTAATTTCTATTGCGATAGATAATTACTAATATTTTAAAATGCCTTAGGGAGGTATGGCTAGCTCTGTGAAATTAGAGTAGGCACTTAGTTTCTATATGCCATATGAAAGGCTAAAATGAGAAGTCCCTTTTAAATCCCATACATTTCCAGGACTCGGGAGCCATTCTCTTTAAAAAGACTTAATTTTAGCATCCATAATCCTAACTTTAGGCATCTCACCTCAACCCCATAAAAGAGAACCAGGATGTTAAGTGTCACTCACCCATGGAGCTGGCAGCTAGGAATGCAAAGCACGCATACAGGATGCAGCAGATGGGACACTGAATCCCAATGGCAAGTTGTACCACTGTGATATTTAAATCCCCACAAGCAAGAAAGTGTTAAATTTTGGTTTTCTACATCTTGAATAGTCAGTCTAATCACTGAGTTTTTAAATGGCTTTTGGGGGGAGGGGAGAGAGGTTTTTTGTTTGTTTGTTTGTTTGTTTTTTCTGAGACCACTGTGATCTCATATAGAGTATGATTTCTCATTAAAAGAGAAATTGCTGCCTTTTGACATTTCACTGCAGCAGGCATGCTTTGCAGATAATACATCTGTAGCAATTCATAAATACATAAAACCAATTGGTTGTAGTGATCCTAGCTTACCAGCTATCACTGCTGGTAGTTATATTGACTTTTACTGAACGTGATAAGATAGGGGATTCTTTGCCAACGAAATTCCAGCTGGAGCCTGGAACCTGTTCTCACAATGTTGTAAATATGAAGTAGTCCCAGTGAAGGCACTGGGTTATCACAGCAAAATTCAGAGAAAAGAGTTGAGATTGTTTGTGACAGTTGCAGCAAATGAATCTTTTTCAGAGGTGAAAACAGTCTCATACTGCATAATATTTTCCATAATACTCACCTAGATGTAGTTCCTTGGATACCATTTTCACACAAATAAGTAGAACCTATCTTCAAAATCACTGTCTCTCTTTACTGATTATAGGTGGATTCTAGATTTGTTATTATACATGTAAGTAAATAAAATTCTCATATGATTTTATCAATTGTCCAAACTAGCCTATTTCTCAGAAAGGGGAATGTTTTATATTCTATGGCCTAATTCAAAAAAAAGTAGCAACTTCTAGTAGTATTAAGCAGAATGTATTGTCTTGGCAGTATATTAATTGCCACACATGTAAACAGAGTTATATTCTAGGTTTTTTTAGATACTTTTATTTGGATTTTTGTTTTTAAGTGAAAGCCATCTTCTGTTGGAAAAATGAGGCCAAAGAATTGCTAAACTGTGTTTTTTCTCCACCAAACATACATTTTCTACAGAGATCAGTTTTGACCATATGTACAAGATACTTTATGGTTAAAGGAGTAATTGCTGACATTTTAACATTTTAATAAAATACAACCTCAAAGCTGTCAACTGAGGTAATGTATAGTGTGATATAATAGAGGTCTGGGATATGTGCACTGAGATGTTGCCAGTAATGAAACTAAATCACTGTTTTATATTAGTCTGTTTTACAAGATAAAGAGCTGCAGTAGTTAACTATGTAAAAAATAAGAACCCATGTAGAAAGGTACTGGCCAAATAATGGCAGATGTATATTAAAGCAGTAGTATTAGCATGGGCAAGAAGTCAATGTGTTGATATTTGTATATTCAGAGCTACTTTTGTCCCCATATATAATCATCAACTCAGAAACAAAATATTTCTGTCTTTAAAAGAAGATTTCTTGGTTGTAAGCTCCAAGGAGACTGATAAATATAAGTTTTTGTTTGCAGACTTCTTCTCCTTATGCTTTCTGAGAGTGAATTTCATGTTCACAAACAGTGCTGAGTAAAGGTTAAACAGTTCCCTTTCTTCTGGAAAGAAGGACTTCATGTAAGCATTAATTTCAGTCAGAAGCACAGCAGATGATAATTTGATGATTCCTTATCATTGAGTGTGATGCAAAGAGCAAAAGATAAATCATGAGCTAGGTTCAGTTTCAGTGTTGAACACCCTGGCACCCAACAAAGGAGACTGAAATATGGGTGGGCTAGTCTTGCCACTTGGTGTAGTTTTCATAAAATCTAAATTCTCTCTAAAGTCATCTAGGAAGGGTAGGTATGTCTACAGAACAAGAAAGAGCATTTGTGTGAGAAGTGTACCACTGACTTGACTGGAAAGGAAAAAGACATTCAGGACAGTCAATCTCAACATGATACAAGTCAATGCATGATCTTTTACACGTTTACTACAATGGTGAATTAATTCACATGTTGTATCCTTATTTTACATATATATCTATATATGACATTTTGGTACCTTCCTAGGTTACTGAAGAAAAATTGAAGAAAAATGTTATGTCCTACATTAGCTTCCTCAACTAAAGCAAAAATTTGAAATAAACTTGCCACAGAGAGCATGTCTGTCTGCATGCAATGGCGGCATTTGAACACCACTGGATGATGAATATAGATGCAAATCAAATTCACACCTACAAAGAACCACTCGGTCACTTTAGATCACTAATGCAGATATACCCAAGTGGCATACAAGATCTGCTTTGTATCACTAAACAAGAAAGGAACCATGATGGAAAAGGTCTCCCTTAGCTCCTTTACTTTAGCCTTAACAGACACAAAAGAGGCCAGCACACAGCTGAAATCCAGCTCTTCTGCGGTAAGGAGACTGGAACAGAGTATCTAGTTTTATGCCTTCTAAAGATTGTGTCTAAGAGGCAGCTTTTTCTGCTCCTGCATCTTGAGTCCTGAGGAGCTGAGTGCTGATGGAGTGAAGCAAAAAAGATACCACAGAGACAGGTATAAAGTCATTGCAAACTGTCAGAAGTCAGAAGGGGATGCTGCTGCTGTAAAATTTTATCACTGAAGGCAATATGCTCTCTCTTCTTTGTGTTATTGTGTCTATCTGCAGTATTTGTGTGCATGCTTTGCATCTGTTTTGCCAAGTATTGTTAACAGTAGGCATACTACCTACTGAACAGTATATGTTAAAAGGAATAACTATTAAATCTGAAACTATTTGAGTCAACAAATGACTCAAATACAAGAATATTTTTAAACAAGTTGTTCAGCATTTGTTTCATTTCTTTACAATGGTGATGATCTTTACAGTACAACAGACCATTAAACATTAGCTTCACTATGAGGAGATGAGTATAATGTGAAGATATTTTTGGTTTGTGTACTTTACATAATGAAACAAACAATCAAAAAAACAAAAACAGACTGCAGATTTTTAATTACAAGTCTAAGATAAATACAAGTAGTGGAGTTGGAGTCCAAATTATGACACCAATATAATATATTTTTAAAATGTAGCTCCTTATATAATATATATATAAATGGGTATATCATCACACCATCTTATTTATGCATATGGAGGAGCTTGATTTGAACTACTGGAATTTGTTCAACTGATTTCAAGCTGAACATATATTAACACTTAGAATATGAGGAAAGAAAAGATTGAATTTCACTAGCAATTTGTGTTATACTAAAGCCAAAACATGTTAGATAGAAATTAAAGTCTTATAGTATTTTAATAATATATGGGTAGGTGAAGAAAGGTATGAAAAATAACACATAGATTTCATCAACAGAAAAAAACAAGAAAAATATTGGTTGGCATCCCCTCATTCTCTACAATGCCTAGATTTCCCTGAGCACTTTCCATTCAGTTAAAACTTCAACCTGTCTAGTTTAGGCAATTGGCAGGACACAATGACACCGCCTACTTAGAGACATATTTATAATCTGAAGATACATCTTGAAAACACCTCAAAAGCTAATATTGAGATGCAAAGGCAGTAGTGCAGAGGAAGCATTTGAAAGGACTTGGAGAGAAGGCCACAGAGATGGCAGTTGGTGCTTGCTTTTTATTTTTTGTTCACTGGTTTGAAGTGGAGGAAACTCCAAGGAAAGGAACATCAGTGTGAGTCGCTTTGGGGTAACTACCTTATTGATGTTAACTAAGCTCTTACACTTGCGACCTGAGCAAGGTTCCCTGTCTGCAAGAAAAATATGGATGTGTTGCATTCCACGGGGTCTTCAGGTATTTACTGTGTGAATATGTAACTATGGAAAAATAAGTACTTCCAAAAAAGCACTCACAAATCTTGAGGAAAGTGAATGGATTACTTATGGTCACAGTACCCAGGTTACTATTCCTTGACAAGTGGCAAAGTCTAAGGTGTATGCAACTTCTGAACTATTTCCCAAAGAATGCAGGCTGTGTTGCGTCAAGGGGATTTCTAGAATACAGGTGAAATTTCAGACCAAAGTGGCTGGTTTTGCACTTGCAGCAGCTCTTTGTGTCATTAATAGTTGCCTTGACAAGAATCTTGAATGATTAATGTTAGAATAGTACATGCTAGGGTTTAGGTTAATTTGTATTTGGATAGTATCTTATACCTAGTGGCCATGTGCTATGCAAATAAACAGCCCTTTGATTGATGTGCAACATTATTGGTGGTGAGTGACTTGTGAATAAAGGGGTATAAGTTAAAGAATGGAACATACAATTTTTTAAAAAGAATGTGCCAGAATATATGAATGACATAACGTTAACGAAGCTATTTCAAAAGTATATTTTAGAAGCTGCAGCAAGTGCGTGTCCTAGAATTTAATCAGAATCCAAAGCTTTGAAAAGACTTTAGGACAAAGACTGTAGGTAATATAAAAGTGTCACTCAGGCCAGTTGGCAGTGCTAACAAATTGTCATGTCTTTGTCAAATGCTCATCACTCATTCTAGTATCAGGTAATGACCATACAAATTGTAAGCGTGTAGATTGTGCAAGATGTTTAATCCAAGCAATCATCCTTGCCATTTTAATACATGAATGTCTAGTAAACTCAGAAAATGTTGAAAGGACTGTACTATATAATAGAAAAACCTCAGGAATAAATGCACTGTAAAATAGGATTAATGGTATAAAACTGTGGATTAGCATAAATCCTATTTACCCCTTCTTAATAAGGCATTATAAAGCAAGCAAGGTTTATTTAATAGGATTTAATCGTACTTAATTTTCTTCTTTAAGGAAATATCCAGTTGACCTTAACATATATCATACAAAAGCCAATTTGTGAAATATTCTGTAGGTCCCCAGAGTCTCTTATAATTAAAGATAGTGCATAAACGTGACATAGCTATGTGCAAGCTCTGAGTTATCCATATTATAACCTCACTCCATGGTTGCCATGCAGGAAATTCTGTCACTAAAATCAAAGGGAATTATATTTTTCTTTGAATGTAATACTCTATCCCTTCCCCCATACGTGTTTCATTTATTTTATTTGGAAAGTCTTGGAAACTTATACTCTCCATTTGATTATATGCCTATTAGTATGATAAAATTTAGTTGTTTAATAAATGTGCTGTGTTTTTATGTATTTAATCATTTGATATGTTTATGTGCATTTGAAAATTAATAGTTTTCCAACTGGTGTTTTTCTATTCTGACTATAACTCTTGAAATTAGCTTCAACACTGAATGATGATAACAGACAGACTTGATTTTACATGGATGGTAGACTTAATTAGCAGCTTTCTTACAAAAGTCTTTGTGAGTTTATATTACTGAATAATAAAAATGGTCTTGTTTGCATTTGAGTAATACTTTTGTCCCATGATAAAGGTTAATCATGAGGTTTAGGATATGTAGAGCTGAAAATGTTTTATTTATTACTGGACAGAGTTTTTCATTCAGGCTGTAAATTTGTTTATTTCCATCCAACATCTTTGAACAGTGTAGATAAACAACGTTTGAAAGTTAGCTACCTCATAAAATTACCAACAAGCTGACAGCAAGATATTAATAGCCAGAAATAAATCATCTCAATTTAGTTATTTGCAATCATTCAGATTTTCTAGACATCTCTCTACCTTTGTTGCTGTCATTTTCATTGATCAGAATTAATGTCGAAGGAAGATTTGAAAAGCTTGCATTTGCATATGAAATAATAAGTAGCATTTCCCTGGACAGTTCTGTAGAAAGTGCTGTTAGTGCTCATGACCACACCTATACTCCCTTGAACTCTGTGTGGCCATACTAATGATTTTCATGACTTTGCATTTATAGGGATGCATGCTAAATACATGCTGTCGAGTGTATATAGTAGTAGAAATTCATTTTGTCATTGGAATTTCATTTTTAACCCTACTGCCCATGTGCTACTTATCTTGATAGCCCCTTTTTCAATTTGCATTTTTAGTTAGTGATTAGTGGCTGTTTTGTAAAGGCAAGATTCTAAGGTATTTTTTCTGGTTGCTTATTACAATGCAACATTAATCTTTTTCATCAGTGATAACTACCGAGTAAAGCTGTGGCTCCTCATGTGCAAAAAGGAATTCCCTGCTTCAAACAAGCTAAACACTGCACTGACCAAGGAAAAAACCAGCACATGCATCCTCGAGGAAAGTGTCAGTCAATGCAAGCAGAATTCCTCCAGTTCAGAGGATACTGAGATTTTCACTAAAACTCCTCCCTAGTATCTCTTTTTTTTACTTTTTTCCATCACCTTCTGAGATTTTTTTCATTTTCCTTCACGTAATGTTTTTTGATGTTTTTCATCTTTATTCTGTTTATCAGGCAACACAGACTACACCAATTGCTGTTAAGTACAGCATCCCATGTCATTTTCTTGGATCAGATACAAACTTCCTAACCCTACTCTCCCTGTATTCTGTGACAATTCCTGGCTTTTGAAGCCTTCTGGTGAGTAGTCTGGGAAGGCTTTCATTTCTTCAAGTACATTTCAGTATGTGATGTTTTCTTGCAGTACTAATGCAAAGAAAACATGCAATCAGTACTTATTCCAGGTTGATCATGATTTTGATATTTATATTTTTGATATTAATGCCATTTTATTTCCACTTTTTCTAAGTGTAGTTGATGGTGTTTATATATTGGACAGATGACACTTAAGTAGGACAGAGAAGCTGTAAAGATTGTTAGGCAAGTTGTTTTGGTACATTATTGATATTACTTCAGTCTAAAATTGCTGACTGCATTTTCCAAAGAGCAGACAACTTATAAAACCCAAATAATTTAATATTTCCTTTGTTATTGAAAACAGCAATTTATTATTTCAAAAAGCAAATAATTTAGGTTCTAAAAAATCTATTAGAAATGTGAAAACTGAATATTCAGAAGGCATTAAAATAACTCAGCGGGAAATAATTCAATAATGGGTCACTTTGTCAAAGGCACTTTTACACTTTTACTTTTTTATCATGTCAGCAGTAAGAATGGTAGTGCTGCTGCAACCTTGAGAAATAGGCCTGTCAATAATTTGGTAATTAAATATAATTACCAAATATAAACATTAATTCTAAGCATATTTTATAGGCTGTGGTAAGAAGAAGGTGATTCATTTTAAAAAGTCCTCATTGGCATAAGCCTATGAAATAAATTAGCTTCTGATACAAACCTCACAGCCTAAATTTGATATGCTTGTTTATTTTAAATAACACATCACTCAGGATTTCAGTGGAAGTGTTGGAAAAATCACTATGAATATGTCCTTTGTGCTCTTCATTGATAAGCATATTTAGGAATGACCTTCCATGTCATGTTTGTTTGCAGAAGCTCCCTTGACAGCATTAATTCCTACAAGGATGGTTAGGGACAGCCAACTTGCAGGCATGCTTTTGTGATCAGATCTGGTGCTTGGCAGGGAGTTACTGAACAACAAGCCCTCAGAGGCCCTTATAGCTAAAGACATACATTCTTTCTTCATCCCAGCACTCCCTGAGGAGTTGCTGTGACAGCAGACTCCATGACTGCCCCAGTTCATCCTTGCTCTGGTCCAAGGGCTGATTCTCTTCATGTACTTAGGGGAGGGGAGGTTGCATAATCTAGAAATATAAAACAAAACCCTATCTAATACCATTACTGGATTAAAAATGAAAAAGCTTTTTTTTTTTTTTTCTAGTCATTTGTTCTAGACCTCCCCGTTCAGACAAAATTAGTCTACTTCAGTAGTTCAAGTGCTGTGTCTGATTAGCTCTTTAAAATACCCCTAAGTATTCATTTATTTCCCTTCATACATCAACCTATTGCCCAATGGCTCTCACAGAGAGGAAATATTGTCTGTTCTTCAACTTGCACACTTCTGGTTTCATATTAAAGAAAAAAAAATAGTTCTTTTTAGTGCCATTCTCTTGGGTAGGAAGAAGGTCATGCTCTAATTTATGTTGTACTGTGTGTTACGAGGTTTGATCTTTCCCAGATATCTCAAATATAAATCTGAAGTTTTAAAAGAATAAAAGTAAATATTAATTATATAATTTATTTATTCATTCTCTTCTTTTCTACTGACACTTTATGTATTTTAGTACATTACAGACATTTTTGCAGTACCTAACCACTTCATAAAAGTGCACTGAAATTGCTTCAGAAGAGATTTATATATCTTTCCCAGCCTTCTGTTATAATTTCACATGTATCTATGTGTTTTGTTTTGTTTTGTGTGTGTGTGTGTGTGTGTGTATAGAAGGCCAAAAGGTAATTTTGTTGTATATTAATGCAGTTCTTCAATACTACCATAAGTATTTCTTCACAAAAAGAGGTGCAAAATTCAAGTCATTTCACATACACTGAAGATAGATGGCAAAACCTGACATAAAGCAAGGATTTATAAGTTTGTCTTTATTTTAAACAAATTTTCCCTGCTAGTATTCTAAATGTGAATTGGATTAAGAATTTTCTGCATGAGACATTATGGATAGTGTATTTTTACTGCGTGGTTTTAATTTATTCAGCAATATGGTACAAGTTGAAATTGGATTTGATGTGCTAATCCTATTAATAAATATTCCAGCATCTTCATCAGTATCATCCCCTTCCCTGAATCCTTTTGTCTCTGTGTATAGAAACATAGAATCATAGAATCATAGAATATCCCGAGTTGGAAGGGACCCATAAGGATCATCAAGTCTAACTCCTGGCACCGCACAGGTCTGCCCAAAAGTTTAGGCCATGTGACTAAGTGCACAGTCCAATCGCTTCTTAAATTCAGACAGGCTTGGTGCAGTGACTACTTCACTGGGGAGCCTGTTCCACTGTGTGACGGGCAACGGGCACAAATGGAAACACAGGGAATTCCATCTGAATATGAGAAAAAACTTTTTTACTATGAGGGTGACAGAGCACTGGAACAGGTTGCCCAGAGAGGCTGTGGAGTCTCCTTCTCTGAACATATTCAAAATCCACCTGGATGTGACCCTGTGCAACATGCTCTAGGTGACTCTCCTTGGCAGGGGGGGGTTGGACTAGATGATCTCCAGAGGTCCCTTCCAACCTCAACTATTCTGTGAAGTCATTTATAGATCTATGAAGTCATTTATAGATCTATATATTTAATAACTTCACACAAGTATGAAATAAAATACTATCACTGTACCAAAGATAAAGTCCAGTGGATCTTATTGCATCTTTCTATTTTGATACTGATTCTTGATAATTATTCTTGTTACTATTTTTCCAACATTTCTAAACCCATCTTTTAGATTAATAGATGCTTGCTTTTGTCAGATGTTTCCCTTCAATTCCACCAAAGGGCATTTCTGATCTTACACAGGCCAGATTATCAATGAAAATGCATATTTTTCACAGTTGACAGTACAAGAAACAATGTTCTTAAACTAAGTATCTCAGTCACATACCTGAAACTAAGTGGAATGATTCCAGGCCTCTGTCAAAAGTAAATTCTATGAATTTCAATAACCAACAATGAAAGGTTAAAAAATAAGAATAGGGGCGAATGAAATATCGCTCACTGTAAATACCTTAATTAATGATATCAGGAGTCAAAGTCTAAGAAAAATATTTTTAATAGTAGTGATTGCTGCTTGAAATAAGTCTGAGGGCATACAAAATAAGAAGTTGTTTTTCCATTTATTTCTTGGTAGTATGCAGGCATCAATTCAAAGTATGATTATAGACGAGCTACTATATAATAATGAACACCTCATAATTATTTTTACCATCTCAGAAAGATACTGTACTGAACTGTAAAAGTGAGATACGGAGCTTTTTAAAACATTATTTCAATAAATTAAAAAATGCAGTGCAAAGGATTAATTTTAAATTTCTATTCAATTAAGGAATTAAGGAAAAAGAACCACCTCAGAGATGATATAGTTGCTTTTTAAGAAAATAACACCTGAGCTTAGCCTGCAAGAGAACTTAAACGTCAAGGATTAAGCCAGTATGAATATCAGACACAAAAAATCTATTAAATACTCAGTTTTGTTTTCATCAGTGGGAATGTTAGCAAAATTATTACAATGAACTTTTTGTTCCTTTACTTCCAGAGAGTTCAGGTATTTGGGGAGGCAGCTATTAGAAAAAAAGAAACTTTGAATATCTAGACAGCAAGTGAATGAACAATTCAGAGCTCATTCAAGGCTTCTGAATGAGTTCAAAATAGGCTAAGCTGTCAGAAAATGAATATGATCGCTTACTAAAACAAACATTATTTCATAGGAGTGGAGTGCCATGATTTGAAACTTTGATCTGTTGAGGTGATAAAGGAACTAGCAGCCATGAGTTTTCCAGCAAGTTTCCATAGATCGTTTGTCTTCATCATCCCCTGAGGGAGCATATAAGCAAGGAAACACCCTTGCTCATTCATTTTCAGTAACCAAAGTTAATACTATCTCAAAGCTGCTCTGAATTATGCCAAATCTACTAAAAACAAACAAACAAAAGCTCTGTTAGGCCTAGAGCACCACTAGTTGCTCAGAAACTACTGAGAATAGGAACCAGATCTAATCAGTATACATAACTGCCTATACCTGATGCCTATCCAATGCATAGAAAGATTGCAGTGGAAAGGATTCTTAGGTCTTTAGGTCTCTAGGTCTTTAGTACTACAGTACAGTATATATGACATAAACCTGTATTATGTTTATCCTCCTTTTACTCATTTTCAGCATGCATTATATTTTTATTTGCAAAGTACTCTGAAGTTTACTGAGGTTGCACCAACCAGGCTTCTAATTACATTTCCTTAATGTAAGTGTTCTATTTATCATTTTACTGGTATAGGATACCACCCCCAACTTGACAGATTTATCAAAAATGCTTGTAACCACTCTTTGAAAAAAATTGTTTTCCAGGTTGTTTTTTTCTTTTTTAAATTCTGTTAAATAGTTTCTCCAAGAATTCTGGAGAAATAGTTAGACAGTATCTTTGGAATGATCCAGACGTACTTAATCCAGCCTTGCTGCAGAGACAGGGACAGGAACTAGTCCTCCATTTCCACAGTGCCATTGCTATGGCTGTAAGAGAACTTTACTATTTCCCTTGGAAACTCAGCTGGTTGGAACCCAGTCATCATCATACAGCACAGCTATTGCTGAGCTCCTCAGAGTTGAGGTACAACACTGCAGTAACAGTTGTAGAGATGGAGCCTCTTGCTACAAGCTAACAGATTTCTCACATGTATTTCTAATCATAGTAGTCACTACAAGATTGAATCTGAATTTGTAATTGATTTCATTTGTAATGAATTATTATAACATTTTTCCCTCCTTTTAACTCTAATACTTGAAATATTTTGTAGAAGCACCATGCTATCATTATGAGATATTTCTCTATAATGCAACTTGTAGGTCACATGCCTTTTGACTTAGAATTTATTAACAGAAAATAAGCTTACATCTTTTAACTAAAATTTCTAGCTTGTATTCACATGTACACACCAAGAAATGCTGTGGTGGACAATGTAAGTATGTAAGTTATGGGCACCACTGCATATTTAAATTATTAATGATTGTATAAAGATTGTATTTAGACCTCTGTTGTTATAGACACTTATCTTAATCATCTATGTGTTATTGTATCTAAGTTCCCAGGACAGATGAATGATTCAGACCACCAACTACCAGCCAAACAAGACTCCCTGACAGTCAAAGGGAACAGACTTGTCATGAGTAACAGTAATGATAACACAGTAATGTCATGAGTAACAGTAATGAGAACACAGTAGGTGTTCTATTTTATTACCAGATCTGCTTTTTCTTTGAGGCAGGAATGGACCAAATCATAAAAATCTAGGGGTAATGATAAACATTTTGAGAAATACTGATCGCTATGACTGATTTTGATTCCTGAGACTGAAAAAAAAAAAAAAAAACTTTTATTACATGCAAGCAATATGGGATAACAAAGAAAATCATAGCAAATATATTGTAAGACTTACCATAATAAATTCCAATTTCTTTGAAAACATCGCATGTGACCAGTGAACCTGTTAATGTTGTCTAGGAAATTTATGCTATATGCCACCTAACAGACTGGATGTACATCTCCTGCAGAATAATCAGGTTGAATGTAATTTAAAACCAAAGAACTGCTTTATTTTTCTAGATTGAAGAATGGGTATTATGCTTCTTATAAATCGTAAAGAACCCAAACTCAAATTTGAAGGATAAATATGATATAGTGGTTTTGCTGGATGCTAGCATGTGTAGCAAGGGGAACATATAAAATTCTAATTGCTTTGGACAGTTGAAGCTGTCAATCCATAACACTGCACACCACATAGTCAGCCTTGGGCACATCAGTACTCTAATTACAGAAAGTCTGGCTCTTCACCAATGTTTTAACACTTGATTTATTTCCTGTTCAAGTTGTTCAATAGAGCTGAGTTAATTGGTTTTCCAAATGAGTGTTAAAAATACAAAGATCCGGCTTCATTAAGTGGAGGCTGTACTTATTATGCACCACTGAGTTGTAAATCCATGTAAAGGTTAGCGGGTGAGATTTCAGAGCCCTGTGTACAAAACCACAACTTGAATTGGTTTGTTTTGCTTACAAATTATAGTTAATATCTCATAATTGACCTTAGCTGCCTTCTCTTTTAAAGAGGAAGTTAAGCTGCCCGGGAAAAAAAAAAAAAAAAAGCAAAAAGCTAAATATATTAAAATTAGGTTAATCCATTTTTTTATTTCATGTGATGTTCACCATTTATCTAAAAGGATTACAGTATTTATTTGCAATCTCAGTGTACTTTCTGTATTCATAAAATGGAACAATCATTTTGCTGAGTCCTTTACTACCGATAAAAGATTCCTCCCAAGTACCTTGCAAACTATCAGTGTATCACAAACAAATATCATTTCCTATTTCCATGACCTACATTCTGTTGCAGTTCAGTAATGTGATTCTACTAATAGCAAAATCACAACTTAAGAAGCAAAGACAGCTGGCAGGTATTTTCAACTTTTTAAAAATCCTATAAAGACAACAAAACAGAGTAGAAGGACATAGTGTTTTTTTCAGGAGCAACCAATGTTTACTTGCTCTTTTGTTCTGTCTTAGCATGAATGTATGTGTTTTGTTGTTTTTTGTTTTGTTTTGTTTTGTGAAGGTTTGCACTATTCTTTTGTATAATTTTTTTCCTACATTTTTTTCAAAATTTCAATAAGAAGAAAACTGATTATTAAGAGTCTTCAGTTTAGATCCAATAAAAAACAAAAACAAAAAAAAAACATAGCATATAGTGTTCATAGGTAGGCAGAAAACTGTGCAGAATGTGCCTTCTTCTTTAGGAGTGAGTAGTGGGTGAACGTGATAGCAATGGCTGGGAAGCCAAGACTGGAGCTGATCTGGAGGGTAGATGAGGTAATGAAGACACACAGGCACAGAAACACCATAATATCCATGGCAGGGCGTTTTCTGATAAACGGGTAAACAAGGACCTCAGAGGAACAGCAATGCGAGTTCAAACAATGTCTGTGCTGGAAGAGGAGTTTCGCAAGGAAGAGGCATGTGGAAATATATGACTACAAACATATGATATTAATAAATAAATAAATAAATTATTGGAAAAGTCACTTCTGAGAGAGAAGTTTGTTTCTCTGGAAGGTGGTAATAGAAGACTGGACAGCAGGGAAAAGCAGAATCAATTTCAAGAGCAAGAGAGTAGAAAACTGAGCCAGAGACCCATGGCCAAGGAAGGATGACTCTGATCATCAGGTGAAAATGGGTGAGCTCAGGGGAAGAAAGGAGACTAGGGAGAGGATGCAAGTTTCTCACAAATGCAAAATTATACTCATATGGACATTCGGGCTTACCAACCTGGAGGCTGTGAAGAACTGATAGTCTCATCAACAGATGCTGTCACTTGGAAAGGCACCTGAGTCACAGTGTGGTCAACACAAAGAATCTGTACAGCAAAATGAAGGAGATGGAGCTATTCTTGTATTTGTAAAGCTTAACATCGCAAGGGAACACAAACCATTATATTCATATGATTTTAACATAGTACTCTTTTTAGGAAGCCTTGAGGGCCAGCAGCTCCCTAGTATACCCATAGTGGACCAGTGGGAGCTCCCAGCAGTGGCTGGGCAGGGCCTGGCACTGGGGCCTGGCCCACCTCCCCAGCCAGGAGTAGAGCAGTCAGGGGCACCAGGGCAACCCCAGCTCTGAGCGTTGGATATCTCCCTGGGGACAGGAACAGGCTGAAGCCTGGCTAGGATGTGGGCCTGCAGGTGGGCCAGGCAAGGTAGGGCTGTGGAGAGCTGGAGACCAGCCCTGCTGCAGCCTCTGGGGCAGGGGCTGATGGTCCCGGGGATTGACATGGAGTCCCGTGCTGTAGGTGGGTGGCAGGAGCTCCAGGGAGGGAGCAGGGACAGTCACGGATAGTGATGTCTTCAGGGTCCTGACTCTTTTCACTTAAAATAGAAAAATAAAGTAAGAATGTTATATATCATGTTACATTACCATGACAACTATTAAAAAATAAAGGACAAAAGGGAAAAAGAAATGAATGTAAAACAAAAATCACTTCAGGGAAAGATTTTTATGTTTAGAAGCTCTCAGATCTGATGGAAATTTGCTTCAGATATGGACAGAGAAACCTGAATATCTTTAGGGAGAAATGCCATCAGTCTATCAGACTATAACTTTACACCTAGGGATAAGAGCTCAAACATTACTAAAGTAGATACTTGAAATAAATAGCAAACATTATGGTGTGGGTTTTATTAGCCCAAGATTTAAAAAAAAAAAAAAAAAGAAAAAAGAAAAAAAAAAAGAAAGAAAAAAGAGTACAGGTAGACTAAGATAACCAGTTGGAAATAGAACAGAATAAAAGATGATTTTGAAGATGGTCAAAAAAAACAACAAGTTTAGTATACACTAGTTCGGGAGCACTAGATCATCTCCTCCCTAATATGGGGAAAATGGCACATCATTGTTCAGGAGATAAGTAGAATGGATGAACAAAAATTGTTAAAAGCAAAAATAAAAGCATATGTTGGGTTACTTGTAATAATCGGAGATTGGACTGAATCACTCAGTCTTCTAGTCTCATGCTCCACAGAAGAGTAAACACCAAGGAAGCAAAAGGACTAAAATAGATGTGTTAAGCAGTGCCTATGTATAATGTAACTATAATATAAAGTAAAAATGCCTGTGAAGACATTTAATCTGGAAATTTGAAGAAAGATTCTGAGTGCCTGGAAAATGAAGTTTGAAAGAACTTTCTTAGCTTTAATGTGAACTTTTGCATAGATTTCCTACTGGCATCAAATTCTGAATAATTTTGTGCCAGTGCAAAATGATTGATTGTGGTTCACGCAAAGGAATCCTGAGCGAGTAACCATAAGAACACCACTGAGTTCTGTTCACTGCAAAATAAATCTTCATTAGACTATGAGTAACAGCTTTACTGTAGTTTCTGTATGTTTCTGTATAGTTAGGACGTACCCTTGTAATAGGGTTTTGTGACAATTTCTTTAAACATTTTCCATAAAAAAAAAGAAAACCAAAATATCCTTTTTTTTTTTTCTGCTACATATAATTGCCACCCAGATTGTAGATTACAGATAGCCAATAATGTTTGGTTTTTGTCTTCAAATTAGAAGTTACTGTGAGATGTAAATGTGTCTAAACTGCGATGTGCCAAATAAACTCCATTCTATTCTGTCAGAGAAATATTTAGAAACTGACCCTTCCACCCAGTTGACATTGAGTTTGCTGGAGATGATCAAACGGATTATCAAAATGCATTGGCTTAAATAATAATAAAATGTTGACTTTGGATCTTATTATTGATCAGGTTTATCCAAAGAAGAATCAGATTTCAAATATCATTTTTATATCAGAACACAAAAAATATTTTAGGAAATTTTTCACGTTTGGTAACCGTCAAAATTTTTATTCTTCTAAATTCTCGTACATGGAAAAACACATATATTAGGGCAATGAAATTTCAGAGTATATACTTGGTCAGCAGACTAATTGTGGTAGTACATCTCATTAACAATTCTGAGTGCTATAAAGCTTTTCTTAAATTGCTACTGCACTTAATGAGAAGCAGCACAACACAAGCCACATGACTAGCGTGACAATTTGTTCTATTCATTTATCATGCCTGTTTAACTGCTTCCTACACAAAAGGACTGCAAAACATTTGGAAGATATTTGTTCATCTTGATGTCTTAGCACCACAAATATACAATAACAGTGTTTCTTACAAGCACTGCCACATAGCTTGGTGTTTAGTCTTACCTGGATTTTTTTTTTCTCTTTCCCAAATGCCAGCTGTAGTCTTCACTTCTGTAAAGTAGATTGAAGAAGACAGTAAAGGATCTAGAAAAAAAAATGCTAATGAAATAAAAAAAAATGCTAGCGATGTTATAAAGAACTCCTCTTTCATTTCATAAAACCTAGTTCTACCATCATTTTATGTTATTAACCTATTTGTTGTAATAATATTCCTCTTGCATTGTGGGTAAATTATAATGGAAGAAACATTTAGAGAAAATGATGCTGAACTTTCATAGATGTTTCTTGGAACATAACAAGGACAAGACTATACTTTCAAACACTGAATCATATGCAAGTGTTGTTAATGCCTAGTTGCAATAACTCATACATAATAAATGTTCCTTGAGAAATTACTCAAATGAAATGAAACAGCAAAGAAATATTTTAACTAGAAGATGCTCATAAAAGCCCTGGACAGGAAAGTGAAGCCACAATTAAAATTTTACAAGGACTGACTGCAAATTGTAATTAGGAATATGCACAAAAAAAAATATCTGTGTTATAAATGCAGGTTGATGCATTGGCTGATGAAATCAAGGGTAAGATTCTTGTGTGAGTTTTACCTCAGAAATTTCTGCTTACATTATTGTTACCTATCATTTTGTCAAAGAGTATCCAGAGATCAGACTGTGTGATCATTTAGCAGCAACAGTGTCTCTGTACACATTTTAGATAAACTGAAGAAGAAATACAGTTGAATCTAGTCAAAGGACTTCCTAGGTAGTACAGAACCCAGCTCTAAGATGATGTTTTATATCATTCATTGGAAGGTGCCCATTTGACTTAGAAATTGTATGGAAGAATTATATAGGATGTGGAGTATTTGACTGAGAGCAGTTATTCTATTTCTCAGTTGATTAATACAAATACAGATAAGATTCTAGAAAGAAAAATAATAAATAATAATAATAATAATAATTAGAAAAACAATGGGATGCCCACTTCCATCTATGAACGATTTACCTTTGCCCAATAAAAAGACTTTCTGAAGCTCAGCACAGCTGTAGGTCCTGGATCCTCAGCACTATCAGCTGGACTGATGCTTCTTGCCAGAGAATGCAGCTTTAAAATCAGCAAGAAAAGCTGTTTTACCACCATGCAAGTACAGTATGGTGTCTGAGACATCTCTTAGCTGAGACATTTAAGGCTATTGCTCTAGCTATTACTTTCTCAGAAAAACTGACTTGGCAAGAGAATTTAAGATGAGGAAACTGAACAGGCATCTGGGTGAGCAGTAGCTTGCAGTTTTCTCTGAGAGTTCAGAAGCCTGCCTTGCCTATGAAAATTAGCTCAGTACTTCTTTTTTCTTTTAAGTGCTCATAACTTTAAAAAAAAAAAAAAAAAAGGCAGAAATAGTAGTTATAAAGTCTTGTAAAGGAAAGTTACAGTGATACCTGCGATACCTACCAAACCATCAAATCCATCAGAGAAGTAACTTTTGGCACCTTCAAAATAACATATCTAGAGGCTTATTACCTGACAGACCTCCTCCCCAAATCCGTGACATTATTCTAGTGGGTTGTATTTCACACAGCAGAGCCCAAAGAGATGGGTCATAGCTACCTGAGGGGATGGAGATGGATGACAGACACTGAAGACTGTCATGACCGTGACTCAGACTAACTCATGCCAATGCCTTGGGCTTGCATGCCCCATAGGAACAGACTGACTGCTGAAGTTTATGTTGCCAAAACCTTTGTGTTTGTAACTCTTCTAAGCTTATATGAAATGAACAAAGAAATTCCAGAGTAGATGTTGTATTTGAAAGAATTTTAAAGCATGACTGGTAGCTTTTCATACAGCAGATGAACAGCAGTGATGGAATCAAAACCATCAGAAGCATCATCATAGGTGATTTATCAGAATATTAATGACAAATTCCAAACTGCAATACAAAAATGTTCTGGATATAGTTAAGAATGGCTTCTGTCTTTCTACAGTCCAAATAAAGGAAAAATCATCCTACCCACACACAAATTTCCATTTCCTCTTCCCTTTCCATTCTTTGTTTAGTGTTTGGGAGTAAGTTTTTGCTTACAACACTATCTAATGACTCTTGAGGTGTAATGCTAGGATACCCTAGTAGAAGGACTTTGTTGCCATCTCTTCTGTTAAGCCTCTAATAAGGTTAGCACCACTGTTCATAACATATCCTTTTTTTTTCTTTTTTTTTTTTCATGTGCCCCTGTCCTTACTTGAGACTGAGTGGCAGTGTTCCAAGACAATTTGTTCCACAAGCTTATTGTCATTGGAACGGGTTGCCCAGGGAGGTGGTGGAGTCACCATTCTTGGGGGTGTTTAAGGAAAGGTTGGATGTGGTATTTAGGGACATGGTTTAGTGGGTAATATTGGTGTTTGGGGTACAGTTGGACTAGATGATCTTGGAGGTTTTTTCCAATATTTATGATTCTATGTTTCTCATGTTTGTACTCCTGACAGTTGCTGTTTTTATAGGATTACTTCTTCCTGATGTATACAGATGTACTGTTCAGTGTGTCATTAACTGGGCACAAGTCTTAAGAGATAAGATTCAAAGATACAAAAAAAGCTATCGATATATACAAAACATATTGACTGTTGGTATATATGTACAATAGCCCCAATTTCATCTCTACATCTTCTGAATTATGAAGTACTGTGTATTTTCAAGAAGCCCTCCTTAATCTTTGAAATGGTACATAAAAAAATTCACCATATTTTATTCTAAATGTTCTTTACTACACTGTTAAAATCTTTAGTCAATGATCAGTAGTGGAACAATGTTCTGATCATCTGTTTCCTATTTTTGCTTATCATAGTCATACAGTCTTTGCAATAATCACTACATGAAAAATCATATTTTTCCTTCAGAGCTGGCTGGATAAACTAATATATCATTTGGATAAGTTGCTTGAATGCGCTTCTCTGGCATAGGGGTATGAATTATTTTAAGCAAATATTTGATTAATTGACAAATTAGTTGACAAATTTAAAATGCAGCATATTTTGAATATCACTTCATTCCTGGTCTGCCTTGATTCAACAAAGCAGTGATGTAGTCTGACAAATTCTTGTGTAACAACATCTAAATGTCAGTAGCTTCACCAAAAATTCATTGGCACATTAAAGAGGTAGTTAGATCAGAATCTTCTCTCATGAGAAAAAAGTTTTCTTCAGCTGCTTGTTGGCATACCTCTGTAGGTTCTGTGACAAGTATATAAATGAATATCAACCCTCCATTGACCTGTTGGTACAAGTGCACACAAATTTTATTTGCTTGTATATCCATATTGTCATGGATATAGTACAAGAGCAAACATAAAATTCAGATCAACAAGCCCTCTGCAATTTATGATAGTAGCTCATTAACCTCAAGTATACAGATCTGGAGAATTGAAGTATTTGGACACTTTTAATTACTTTTAGAGGAAGACTATCAACTGATTGTTTTCTGTTCCAGCTTCTTCAGTAACTGGCACTACATTCTTCCCTCTTACGTTTAATGTGCAAATATTACAAATATGTGACCACTAAGGTGGCTCCTTTGCTATCTTTTATATAGATATATTGGTAAATGGTTCATGTTATAAAAGAAAGATTAAACTTGTTCTTTGGTCAATAGTGTTTCTGAAACTGTTGAGATAGAATTTCATTCTAATTAAACTGACTCTAGACAGAAATCAGACCTAAAATAACAGACCTTAAATAATAATTTAAGAATTTTCTAATATATGAATGTATATTTTAACAAGAGCATCCCGCTTGTGGCATTGTCTTTGTGTTTATTATCTTACTGTTCTCTGGTGGGGGGGAGGGGGGGAGGGGGGGGAGTTGCTTGTTTTCTTTTTAAGCTGGGGTGTGCTTAGTGGAAGCAGGAAGTTTGCTAGCTCAGTTTGCTTGCTCTGTGAATATTAAATGAAAATCATTAGATGATTAACAAAAGCAACTGTACACAAGCTAAAACTAATTGGAGGTTGAATGTCAGCTATTAAATCATTATTTCTTTTTTACAAGCAAAAAATAAGGAGAAAATTAGCTACTTGAGGCCAAATTCTCTTTGAATGGGCTGCCCACTGAGCTGAGCACTCCCTCAGTAGACATTATACCAATCCAGAGCATTATTTGTGTAGAGACTGAATTGGAATTTAATTTGTTCTTTGTAACCCTACTACAAGAAAGTTAATTTAATACTTTTATCAAGAAAGGTTCCTTTAATTACATCAAACTATCTAGAGATTGTTTGACTTCGATAGTTTTTACATGAACCACAGTGAATATTTGAAGGTGCTGTCTGGTAAATACAAATATTTGAACGCACAGATATCTAAGGAAACAATGTTTTTGTGTTACATACAACTTACGGAGTCATAGCATGCTATATTTTGTGATGTTCTTCCAACTCACCTGTGCATTCACTAATCAGTTCAATGCAGATAGACAATCAGTTTATGAAGCACAAAGAAAATGTTTCTGTTAAATCTTATGTCAAGTCCCACCCTGAAACTTGACTTACCTCCCCTTCTAGCTGTGAATGTGAGGCTTTTTCTTTTTGAAAATTTCAAATAGAATCACAGAATCACAGAATGGCTCGGGTTGGAAGGGACCATAAAGATCACCTAGTTCCAACCTCCCTGCTATGGGCAGGGATGCCACCCACTAGATTAGGTTGCCCAGGGCAACCCTGAACACCTCTAGGGATGGGGCATCCACAACCTCTCTGGGCAAGCTGTTCCAGTACCTCAGCACCCTCTGAGTGAAGAACTTCCTGTTAACCTTTAATCTAAATCTACCCTCTTTCAGTTTAAAACCATTCTCCTTTGTCCTGACATTATCTGATTTAGCAAAAAGTTGTTCTCCATCTTTTTCTAATTACATATGCCAGGGATGGACTTCATTACTGAAGTTTTGTCATACAGTTTGATCAGCTCATTGATAATAACAATACTGAACATACGGCACACAAAAACTGCACTGATGAACTCACAGTGCAACAGCCCCAACTTGGTAATTTACACTGTCTCCAATTGTTCTCAGCTAACAAAGGTAGACAACAGATACAGCAGCTCACATAGCAGTCTGAACAGGAGAAGGGCCAGTAACTGTGGAAAGAACAGCGTGCATGTGCTCGGCAGTGGTGGTGATGCACCACAGGGCACAGTCCCTTTGCTTGCTGGTACAACTTTTCCTGACACGTCAGAGGCCTTGACTCGGATGCAGGATGCAGTTCTGCAGATCTCAGCTGCAGGGAAGCCTGGGACCTCTTGCTGAGGCTCGGGCAGCAAATGATGGACTTCTATCTTGCAGAAGTTGTACACTGTTGTCATGTATCTATACATTAAGTAAAGGATCTACAGGAGAAGGTCAGAAGACTGCACAGGTACAAGAACCTGAATCCTCAACTGTACCAAAGGAGGGGCAGGTGTTTTCTGATCATATTGGGAAATAGAAACTCCTGGTAGTGGTGAAGGCTGGAAGCTTGTGACTGCTGGCACCAGAGGAAGGCTCCTGCCCCATTTGCAGTTCTGCTGCTAGAGAATGATCTCAGTGCCCTGGTAGCAAGCAAGGGACTGGGAGCTCTGTTCAGTGACAAATCTGAGCCACATAGTAGTACCAGGAGGAAGCAGTGAGTGACTCCCTGCAACCAGGGATGGAGACCCCATTTGCTGACCCAGCCAGCTGTCTAGGAAGGTTTGTTGCCTTCTGGATCTGTTATGTTGTGGAAAGACTGTTGCAGCTTGTCTGCCTCTTGCACTATTTTTCTGTTGCTTTCCTCTGCGGATACCAGTGATACTGCCAGGAGAGACCTGGAGCATATCAAGGGTGCATGTTTCTGAAAGTGAGTACAAAAGGCTTGCGGGCCCAAGGGGCCCCAAACATGGATTCTTCTCAGTAGTACCCAGTCAGAGTTACAAGCTGAACTATAGTGTCAAGAAGCAGCAAGGGCTGGCTGCTCCCTAAGGGATGGGGAGCCAGAAACCAAGGACAAAACTTGGCCTGCAAGGCAGACCTAGAAATAGTAGCTGGGTTCAACTAAGACTCCAGATCATCAGACAAGTTCTAGTAATGAGGTAGGTGTGAGGTCAATCCACAGGTCGGGATCAGGTCTGGTGGGAGTGAACAGGGTCAGACACAGCTCAGTGATTCTCAGGCAGGTCCATGGTGCCAGGGTGGGAAGCCAGTCTACCAGTTGGGTTGCAGATCAACACAGTCCATGGCCGAGTACAGGCAGGTGTGGCTGAGCAGGAGACTGACACTCCTATGTTTTTAATGGGATAGAGGCTGAAGGTTGAGCTGAAAGCAAGTTCCTGAGCCCACAGGCAAGCTCCAGATGAGGCTGGTCAGGGCCTGTAAAGTGTGTTAGCGCACCCTGGCATACAAGCAATTCCACTTATATATCTAAGTCACTTTTCTACTGTGGGGGTGGTCAAATAGCAGAACAGGTTGCTTGGGGAGATTGTGGAATATTATTGAGGATATTCAAAACCTGGCTGGTCCTGAGAAAACTGTTATAAGCAGGAAGCATTGGCCTAGACAATCTCAAGATCCAACCTTCATGTGTCAGGATTTTTGTAATTCTTTTATGGTTAGAAACAAACATGAGATTATATTTCCGATGAGTGTGTGCCCATAGGTTAACTGCTATGGAATAGCTGTCTTTCTTCTGTCACGTTCTGTCTTACCCTGTAATACTTTATTTTTCCAAGCCTTCAATCCATTAGTGTCTTATGTGGTATAAATCTACAGCAGAGATTTTCATCTAAGCACATTTTCTAATTTAATCTGTTTCATAAAATTTATTATTCTTAAATGCATTAAATATGCATTAAAATGTGTAATTAATTAAAAGTCTTGCTATTTATGTACTTACATTCTGGAACATAGAAGTTTTCACTCAACAAATACATTTCCTCAGCTTCATGTACGTGTGCAAACACCACACGCATACACTCTTCCTTACAACTCTTTTACATAATGTATTATTAGTGCTGGAAGAATCTTTAAATTAGGTCACAAGAAATCTTGACTCTGCTGTCATACTCCTGCTGATTCCATGCAGCTCCTCTTGATATCAGTGTGAGTTCTGCATACTGAAGGAATGTAGAATATCTGAACTAAGATCAGGCATGTAGATCTAAGAGAATTTTCTCTGGCTATACAGCACTGCATATTCTGGGCTGTTTTGTTTATGCATTATAGATGACCTGTTTTCTGATAGATAAGCTTTCATCCTAAACTTAAAGCTCAGTACTTTTCGTATCAATATTTTTATACTAAATTCAATCTTCTGCCTCAGTTAGAGAAAAGGTTTGAAATTGCATCTTTCCCCACAGACAGCATCTTCACCATCTCATATCTACCCATATCTACTCTCTATTTCCTATTAGAATTGTTCCACTTTGTATAAAATGTATAACTATTTCCCAGAGCTGAGACAAGATGCCAAACACAAATCCACAGATTCCCTCTTGTTCCTCTTCTGTCAAGACATATAGTCTGATGCCACTTTCTCAGGCCCAGTTGGCAGTTCTGCACACTTACAGATAGGGATTCCAAACTACAAAAGAGTGAGCTGACAGCGACAGAAATGGAAAATAAGATGGGGCCATGACTGACCCAGCTGCAAACTGCCACATTTTTAAGAGTTGGCGTACATTGCTTTCTGAAGAGAATATCTGATAATTCGTGTCAGCATCCTCTGTGAAGCATGTCAGTCCTGTTCACACAAAAGGAAACATGTATGCAAAATTGCTTCAGTGAAATGAATTAAAAATTAGCTTCTCTCACCTTCCTCAACAATATTTCTCTAAAGCTGTTTCTAAAATTGGAAGCATTTTGAGCTGAGAAATATGTAGATAATATAACACATGGAAGAACATCCAAGTCAGCTCCAGTCAATCACATGCATTAACTAGAGTTCCTAGAACATGGAGCAGCTCTAGTGGATTCTGTTTTTCATGTGCTAGTTTTCAGAAGATATAGAATTTCTTCATTTTGATGTAGCTCCAGTTTTTTGTATAATACTGATCAATAGTAATGTATAAAATTTAATATTCTGTTCAATGTCACAACTAAATGTAGTCTTTTGGGCTTGATTCTTCAGTGTCTAACATCTGCATTATGCCAGTCCAGTGCATGGGATAATTGTTCTTTTTCTTTATATATTGTCTTGATGGTAAATCAAAAGATGCATATCTACAGGTGAGGAGCGCTATGCAAAACTGTCATAGCAATTTGCAATTTTACTGGTATTTACTTCAGGTATATTAATCTAGTAGTATGGTACAAGTATAAGTATATAATGATATGGTTTCAAATAAAAGTCAACAGAAGGATCAGGAACATAATACAACCAGGAATAGTTGATGTATGTGATGGTAAAATATGTTTTACACTGGTGTAGTTTTTTGGTTTTGTTTTTTTTTTAAATAGCAGGGAGATGTGTTAAGTTGTATTAAGGGAATGAATTCTCTAAGACATATTCAGTAAAACTGGGGGGTATGGTATTGGTATTGTATTGGTTACGAGTGTGTTTTCTTGCATATTGTTGTGTTCTGTTGTCTATAATGACACCTTAAATGTTTCCTCATAGTGGATACGCTCCATTTGCTTCTCCAGTAATATCTCAGACAAATGTACATACACCTGTGTTAAATGGCCTGCCAGAAGGAACAAATTCAACTAATCAGTTTAGAGCTCCAGAGAGGGTAAGAAGTAGCAAGACCGTTAGGCTAAAGCCTGTGAAAGTTAATACTTCCAATTTTGTTTGCTCTCTCTTTCTTAATTTCTTCATCTTTTGCTGTGGCCTCATTTCAATGGACAGAGGAACGCAACCATAATGCAGACAGTTTAAACAAGCATGCTGGCTTTGCTCTGCTGGGAAGCTGAACTCCACCACAACCGCTCTCTCACTCCCCCTCCCCAGGGAAAAAGGGGGAGAAAATATGAGGGAAAGGGCTCAAGGGTTTAGATAAGAACAGGGAGATCACTGTAATTATTTACAGAGATTAATGTAATTTATTGCCTATGAATAGCAGACTAGACCAGTGAGAAAATAAATGCAAACTAAAAACATCTTCCCCTTCTCCTACCTCCTCCCCCTGAGCAGCACAGGGGAACAGGAAATGGGGGCTGCGGTCAGTCCCTGATGCTTCGTCTCCACAGCTCCTTCAGGGTCACTCTCTGCCTCTGCTCTCCGTGGGGTCCCTCCCACGGGATGCCGTCCTTCCCGAACTGAGCCTGCGGGGGCTGCCCACAGGCAGCAGCTCTTCAGGAACTGCTCCCACATGGCTCCGTACCACGGGGTCCATCCCCCAGGACCAAACTGCTCCAGCACGGGTCCCCCATGGGCAGCAGCTCCCCCCAGACCCCCTGCTCCTGCGTGGGCTCCTCTCCACGGGCTGCAGCTCCGGCCCGGGGCCTGCTCCTGCGGGGGCTCTCCATGGGCCGCAGCCTCCTCCAGGCCACATCCACCTGCTCCACCGGGGGCTCCTCCACGGGCTGCAGCGTGGAGATCTGCTCCGTGTGGGACCCATGGGCTGCAGGGGGACAGCCTGCTCCACCAGGGGCCTCTCCACAGGCCGCAGGAGAACTTCAGATGACCTTAGAGATCTTTTCCAACCTAAATGATTCTATGATTCAACGTTTCTGCACTGGAACATGGAGCACCTCCTCCTCGTCTTTCTTCACTGACCTTGGTGTCTGCAGGACTGTTTCTCTCACATTTTCTCACTCCTCTTTCCCAGATGCTGTTGTGCAGCAGTTTTTTCCCTTTCTTACATGGGGCAGCTGCTAGGCTCTGCTCACAGAGGCAACTCCTGCAGCCCCCCTGCTACCAAACCCTTGCAACATAAACCCAACAAAACAGGACATAAAGATCTATTCTTAGCTGGAAGCTGGGTATTTGATGCCACGTTGACATTCATGAAATAAGGCCAATTCCACTCCTGAGGCCATGCAACACTCCACCACTGTGCAAAACTTAAATTTTGCTCCTTTTGCAATTAGAAAGATATTTAACTATAGTTCCTAGTATACTCAGTCAAAAAGATGCAGTTTTCTTAACACTGTGGTTGCAAACTGCTTGATTTTGCTGCCTTTCTATTGCTTATTTCCCTATAGTGTTCTTTTGTTTTTGTTTTGACTTATCTACAGCATTGGAGAAGATATTGAATTTGCAAGGGAGGAGGGGGCAACAATCTTTATACTCAAAAAAAAAAAAAAGAAAAAAAAAAGAATATGCATTTATTATAGACACAAAAGCTGACTTTGATCAATAGAAAAGATACTAACGGGCTGTTTTCCTGTCACTTAAATTTTGATGTAATTCTAGCACCAGCACCTAGAGTAGTGCTGTGCTGCTAAGAAGCCAAAATAAGCACAGAGAAGCCCTGCTAGGATAGCAATATCCAATTATACCCGTTTCCTGTGCTTTGTAACCATGAAGTACATTACCATGTACTTCTATGTTTTCCTTAGGAATACACTAGCATGAATTTTGGCTATTTGAAATAAAGCTGAGCAGAACTTAATATGAGATTCCTGGACAATTATTATTATTGAAATAGCGTATTAGCCTTGAACTTTAGATGTAAATTGTTTAGGAAAAATAGCATTATGCTCTTAAGGTATTGACTTTTCTAATGACACAACTGAAACCTTTTTAAAACTGTTCCCATTGAAAAATTTTTGTCTTGAATTTGTAACACAAAATTTGCTATGACAGACTACTTCTACTGTCACAAAATAGCTAGATGCAATCAAGGCCATTTTCCAGATACTCGGCAAGTTTAGCTTTCCACATAGGGTTCTCTCTTTAACTCACTCAAATTTTACTAGGCAGAAAGAGCATCCCTCTTCACAAGACTGAACCATTTGGCCTCTGCCAGTTAATCAGAACACCCAGCTTGAAACTGAAAGCTTTACAATTAGGATTTTGCTGCTAGATTAATCTTTTTCACTTTAATTGCTTTCTTACCTGCTTGTCATCTGTTATCAGCTGTAGTCAGTTATGGGTCTAGATGGACAAGCAAACGTTGTCCAAATGAATAAGGGTACATTTTGCCCATGGAAATGCCTGTGTTCCCTGCATTATAAGTTAGAGAATGTTTTTCATTCCTGAAGGGAATTTGTAGTAGTTTCTTCACGTGCTGTCTTTAAAACCTGCTATCTCTCTGTGTTTCAAGAATTATGATCAGAAGCTACATTTCTGCATTTAAATCTGGAGTGTTTTTTACCCATATGAAACTAAAGTTTGCAGGGTGTGTCTTGGAGAGAGAAATACCATGAGGTATTAGCACAATCAAAGGACTTGAGGCAATGCTACATTTCCCTATGGTGTAGTTTTCCTTGGGTAGGGTTGCCAGCTTCCTAATTTCCATTGAGCCAATTGTAAGGACAATGCAGGACTGGAACTGGATCAGCAACCTGCCTGCTTCCTCCCATGCCGAGGTAATGAACATGTCTGTTATCCTCCAGATACAAGTTTTGCTGTTGCATCTGAGGTTTGGTTTTGTTTGCTTTGTTGGTTGGTTTGTTTTTTTACAACTCATTCACAAGCAATTTCCCCAACCCCAGCACATTGGTTAGGAACAAGCACACCGTTAGTAAAATTAAGGAACTAATCAAGTTACCTTAGCTAGAGAAAAGATTTCTATAGTTAGAAGTTCCTTGCAGCTCACAGACACAGCATTTTAGAACAAGAAAGAACCTTACATTAAAACTTAATGTAAAATTGTCTCACTTTGTTATGCAAGACGATTTGACTTAATTAGATCTCAAGCTTTCTGTGAGAACAAGAGGATATTGTATTTGCATAAAATATGTAAGATGCAGTTACAGAAAAAAAGACAGGTATATTTTTGATGCTGTACACAGATATCTCACAATTAAATGTACATGACATTCAAACAAACATACACATGCACAGATATTTTGCTTGTACTTTAAGGCATTCTTGTGATCTTTGCTGGACAATAAGGATGTACAACATGTATGAAGATGCATAGAGTAAGATGAGCTTAAAGAGCTTTAAGTACAACTAACAATAATTCCAAAATGAAAGTTGAAATGTTATTTTATCTATCAAATTTCTGCACAACCAAAGTTAGGTTAAAACAAGATTTGTTTTGCAGCACACTGATGCTGGTTATAAGGCATTTCTCCACAGCATCTTCATCTGTACTGGATCTGGCTGGGATGGAACTAACTTTCCCTGCAGCAGCCCATACAGTACTGTGCTCTTCACTTGTAGCTAGAGCAGCACTGGTATCACGCCATTGTTGTGTCTACTACTGAGCAATACTGGCACAGCATCAGGACTCCCTCCATCCCCCCCCAGAGCCAGCAGGCTGGGGGTGGGCAAGAGGGGAAGAAGGAACATCACCAGAGCAGCTGACCTAAACCAACCAAAGGGATATTGCATACCATATGATGTCACACTAAGCAATAAAAGTTGGGAAAAAGAAGAAGAGGAGAGGGGTGGGCTCTTGTGAAAATGTCTGTTCTCCCGAACACTGGCTATGTGCGTTGAGGCCCTGCTTCAAGGACGTGGTCAAGCATCGCTTGTTGGTGGGAAGTAGAGAGTAATTTCGTCTGCACTTCCACATGGCCTTTGCTTGTTGGTTTGTTGTTGTTGTTGTTTTTTCCTCTTTTCCCCTTTCGCTTTTCCCTTTAGTATTATTATTTAATTAATAATAGTTTTCCCTTAATAATTATTTTTCCTTTAATTAAATTATCCTTATCTCAATCCGTGAGTTATTTCTTTCCTTTTCTTCTTCCCCTCCTCTTCTGAGGAGGGGGAGTGAGAGAGCAGTTGTGGTGGAGTTCAGCTGCCTAGCAAGGTTCCATAAACCACTATATCATCCCAGAAATATCAGATACAGTAAAAAGGGGTATCCACCTACTTAAATGAAGGATGTTCAAAATTTTGTTGAGGAGGTCAGAGAAAAAAAGACTGAACAGAGGCAGTGTTCTGAAAAATATTAGAGCTATTTGAATGAGCCAGTGAAAAAGTGGATAGGATCAAGTTTATTCCACTGAAATTTCTGAGAAGGCTGTGATTATGTTCTTCACAAAAATAAATATAGAAATATAAAAATTATGTATATGTATATTAAGCCATCATGGTATATGAGGAGTAGTTTTCTCATGGATTTAGTTACTCGATAAAATATAGTAAAGCATGCATAAATGCTGTAGTTCGTCCATATTTTGAGTGGTATAATTCCCATTTAAAATAATGAAAAAGACTCATTTTTTCACACAAGAAGTAACTTCTGGAATCTGTGTCATGGAATGGCATAGAGACAAAAATGGGTTTAAAAACAAGTTCAAAAAATATTTTAACTACTCGTGCAAAGTAGGTCCATGATGATGGGCATTTGTGTCCACTGACTTAGGAAGTCTCTACATTGCTGTTGGTTAAAAGCCGACATACTTCATGGCCTATGTCTGAAAACATCACTATTATTCTAGGTGATATATTTGTCTCACTGTCTATACCATTTATACTTTTTCCCAAAATATTTGCAACCATTTGTAGTCAGTGACAACATACTAGGCAACTCAAAGCTTTGCTGTGATCCGTGATGTATGAACTTGTATAGTGTGGACAGAGAGTTTTCAGTCACATAGTGTTTAATTAATTAATCTAATCACAGCTAGTATACTTCAGCCACTTTATTACATTTCAGTAAATTGCAATAGCAAAGATATGTTCATTCAAGTAACCACTTCCACTATGTGTTTTTCCAGTGAGCATGATGCAAAATCACAGCTAGTATCAAAATGGAAATATGAATAGGGCATGTGACAGCTATGGAGGTAGCAGCACCTTGGCTTGACACACAGGAAATTTGAAAGAAAAACCTTACCCACTTTTGGTGACTGTTATCTCTGTTGAAACATAAATACATGATTTCAGTACCACAAAATATCATGGCTTAGTCTATTTTTAGTCTTGTATTTCTCAAGCAGACCATTATTCAGAATATTTTTAGCTTTAAAATGTTTTATGGTAATCTTAAGCCTGACATCCACAGAAACACTTCAAAGTCTAACACTCCCTGTATTCATTAGTGATCAGTATTAATCAGTAGTGTTAGTGTCCCAAACTATTTATAAATCTAACACTAAGGGCTTTTGGGTCGGTGTAGTCCTTGTTTTTTTTTTTCTAGTTTATGAGATCTTGCTTTTTCCCCATGTTTTCTTAACCTCACTTTTACTATTTACCTGAATAAAAAGGTAGAAATCAGTCATGTTTTTTTTTTCGTTTTAACAGTTTCCAGATGTTTTCATTTTTGTTTTATTTTGTATAATGCAACTCTGCCAACTTAAATCCTGCAGATTTCTGCTTCCTCCAAACTCAAGCTGTTAACTTCCATCTCTACTACTAAACTCTCTATCTTAAAATTGTGCTTTAAGCTTCTGATGGCCTTGTTCACCATGCAAGATCTTAAATTAAATGTGCAATGAGAAGGACAAGCATCCTGTTGGTGGTTGTAAACAGCGACTCTACAGGATAGAATATTTTCAAGATTCTTAATAATAAACTCCTAGCACAACAGGTTGTAATTTAAGTTTTTAGAAAGCCACTATGTAAAAAAGGAAATTATATTTGATGTCCTATTAATTTGTAAAAGTAGCATTTTGGTTCTGATTTGGATCCAGTGGCTGGAACACTGCTGGGGAGACACCAACAGGAATTATCATTTATTTAACATATATACAAGTCATCTGTAGCATAGCTAACTGCTGTTTTAATGTTTCTACAGGAACATATCTTAAAGCAATGGCCTTTTAATTTGAATATATCTTTCTGTTTATTCTAACTTTTATATTTAGAATCTAGCACTATTTTTTATTTCTTACCTTGATCTTTTATGTGATGTTGATGAAGATTCTATAAAAAAAAAAAAAAAAGTTATTTCCAGTTCACCAATATTGATTAACAAAAACATTATGTGTAGATTAGATTTTTAAATAGGTCAAAGGTGCTTAAGACTAAAGAGAAGGCCTTGTTCACAGTGGTTATTGAAGGTAACTCTTGATAACAGTAAAGTGTAAAGAATAAGTAAATTTAGGATATTTTACAGTTTGAGAATAAATTATAAAGAAGATCCTATTTTCATCCACCATGAGGATGACTGCGTTCCTGTAAAAGTCTTTGGTCGTTGCAGCATAATCCATAAGAAGATATAAATGAACGTGCTAGGAGTTTTTCTAGATATCGAACGCTACAGAAATGATCTCTCAAGTTTCTTTCATTTAGAAAGCAACTTACTATATGTTGTGTATGCTACAAACATTATTTTATTTTAAGTCAGAGACAAAAATATATAAAAATATGAATCTTAATCCTACTCTTGGTGAGGTAAAACTTTGGTTCACCATTTTCATATCTGTGCCAAATAGATGGAGGGGAAAAAAAAAAGTTAAAAACCAACAACAACAACAAAAACATTAAAACAACTGTCACAGGCAGTCTTTCAGCTCAGGGAATTTCACTTAATGTGATTGATTGCTAATTAACCTACTGAGATAAACTAAAAGACAATTAAACAGATGCTTAGGGTAATACCTTTGTTCCTCCCCCTTTTCAGGGCTTAACTTCACCCCAACACCTCTTCTCCTACATTCAGTCCCCTGACTGTGGTCATGCTGTGCCATTCTCAGTCCCTCCTGATCCCTTTGGTGAGGAGGTGGGTAGCACAGGAGGTTGAGGTTGCTAACTAGTTGTTTCTTTCTGCTGTGTAGTCTTTCTCCTTCTTACTCATTTTCTCCCAGTGTTCCTTAGTATCTTCTTAGTATCTTCTTAGTATCTTCTTAGTATCTTCTTAGTATCTTCTTAGTATCTTCTTAGTATCTTCTTAGTATCTTCTTAGTATCTTCTTAGTATCTTCTTAGTCCTGGTGTGGGCTGTCCACGAACTGCCCATGGGTGCCTTGAGGGTGGGTTGTCTGTGGCCACAGTCCCCTCAGAGGTACTCCAGTACCTTCTTTTAAAAGTATGTCTCTAGCTGTGTCCCAAGTCATGCTTTAATTTCTTTTGTTTTATTAGTATACTTGGCAACATTTAATATGACCTTCATTTGCTTTTGTTGACTGCGTTTGTTACTTAAGTTGTTTTATGTGTGTGTCTATATATATATGTGTGTGTGTGTATAAATTTAATATATATATACATATTCAGTGTATATCCTGTGTTATCCAAGTAGTCTGTGTAGTTTCAAATCTAATTCATCGTGTAATGAAAAGACTGTAAAATGAGATGGTTATGGTGATTTTGAGTTTGACAGGAATAATTTGGTCAGTGAATATTAGTAAGCACAGGTAGTAAACTAATTATGTCAAATAGTTTAGAAAATTTCTGTGAAGATTTTTCTTTTATGTGTACAAGTGTAATGGCAGTTCTTAAGAAAGACCAGCTCTGTTGTACATCTTCACAGAAGGTTCCTAATTTCTTAAGGGGAAAAAAAAAATCACATTTCTGTAAGAAAAATTTGAAAAGAAAAATTTCATTTTATTTTAGAAATGTATCATGACTTAAATGCAAGCATAACTTTGTTTCAACTTCTGGTAACTTTCCAAGAACATCCAGTTTTTCATCATATGCTCTGTGAATTTTCTTTGTGTTGCTTATTTATTTTTATGTCAGCATCCACCAAAAAAGTTTGGGTATACACTGGAAGGCCTATAAACTTTCTTAATAGCTTGATAGTTTTTCTAAGCAGAAGTGTAGAAAGCACAAAATAAGCTATTTTAATACACACAAACACACAAAAAAACTAAAGAAACACATAGAACTCCAAAATGAAATAATATTTTAAAATATTAATGGAAATGGAAACAAAGTATTAAGAAAAGTGCTGCAGTCTCAATCTTGATTGTAGTCATCCAGTTATGGAAGAGAATGAATATGCTGTGTGAGGTGAGATTAATTTAAAAGCTGCAATATAGATAAAAGATGAAGATAATCACAGTATTAGCAAAGAACTCTTCACTATCATTCCTTCGTGATGAAATAATCTGAAAACATATCACCTCTTTTTAGGTAAATCATTTTCTCACAAACAGGTTAATTTTTTCCTTCAGATAATTTATTGTGAGGTATTCTGTCAAATCTCAGGCACACTGATGGACATCTCTAAGTATTCTAACTTTTTCAATCATCTTGCAATCTTACTCAGATTTCACTGTGCCCTTATTACAAATGTGTAATCAAAGAACATTAAATGAATGTCTGGAGGGCAGCCTACACTTTCTGTGTGTTAGTGGAATCAGATGACTGAACGCCTTGACAAAGAAAAAGAATAATACTATGTCAGCCAAGTCAGCTTACCACAGTTTAAAGCCTAAAAAATAAGCTTGAAAATTCATCAAGCATTATGAGATAATCATATGAGAATAGACCATAAGGAATAAAACCACACACCTCAGCTCATCAAGATAGAAATATATTTCTGTGCAATTTTAAAGCATCTTTTGTAAAAATAAGTTGCATGTTTTAAGACGATATGAACCTCTTACTCTTTGCCATGGACTTATAAGCATGGATTTTTGAGTGTAAGTTGGTGAAGTTGTTTATTTGAGAAGATATTTATAAAATGTTTACAAAACAGCCCTTTCTATGGCATCAATATCTTAATATCTTGACAGTATAATATCTACTGTTAATGCTGATATGAGCAAGAACTGACTCATACCATTTAGGAAAGTGTTGATGTTATCCAAGTAATTTTGAGCTTTATTAGTTGCTCTGTCACAGACCTCTACTTTGATTTTGAGCATGTTAATTACATTAACACTTCAAAATTCTGTTTTCTATATCTGTATAACAGGGATAGTGATAATTACTTGTATCACAGATTTTCTTTAAAGTTAAATACTTTAATACATTAAACACTTAAAGAGAATCAGAATATTTATATTATTAATACATTATTTTAGTTGCCATTATTTTAATAAAGAACACAAAACACTTTTTTCTATGCATGTTCTAATACTTACAATTAAATTCACCAGATTTAAAAAAGAAAAACATTCTCACTTAATTGTGTTCCTGATTTTGTTGACACTGAAGTCCATTAAAGTTTTCCCACTTTTTTAAAGGGGAACCTCATGTAGCTCAGTGGAGAAATTTGTTGCTCACGTGCTATAACTGTATAAATATATACAGACAAAAATGTCAATGACATCCTTAACACATGGTCTGAAAAATCCTGGAGACAGATTAGTCATGCAGAAAAATATTTTTCTCTTCTTCTTCCTGTCAGTTCTGTGATCAAGTCTGGCTTCTGTTAAAAGCAGATTCTGGAAACAGAAATATGCAGTGTTTTTTGCTTTTGCTTTCTTATTAAAATGGAAAGGAAATGCAAAATATGAAGTGTTGCTTCTGTGTCAAATTGACATTCTGAAAAACAATTAGAAGAATATCTGAAAACAAAAACATCTTCTACAAATATATTATGTACTTAAATACCAGCATTTACTTCTTAGATTCAAAAGCACTTTGGAAAATCAAGAACTTTAAAGATTGCTCTTTCCAAAATTGTTCTGTGATAAAATACTGTGATTGACATGCCAGTTGAAATGTTACAGAAACTTTATATAGCACACTTGAATTTTACACACATGAGTAATAGATATAAGTATCTATGTATGAAGTTCATTAGGGATAACTACAATTTACAGCCCTGAATCTTCTTCTGTAGCTGGAAAACTAAGGAATAAAAAGGAGCTTATACCTTTTTTATAAAATGCTGAAAGGGCAGGACAGATAATTTCACCTCGCAGTGGTTCTGGTTCTGCCGTAAGGATGTTACAGTGTTGTAAAGTGACTAAATACAACTCAGAACAATTCTTGGACCATGGATTGCAGTCTAAAACTTATTTCTGTAAGACCATGTCCTAAGAACAAAGTTGTATGTTCATGTTTTCTTTGACAACCTCTCTTTCCTGAATTAATCTTTAAAATTGGAATGAAATCTACTAGATAGGCGTACTGATGTCACGTAATAGCTTAAAGCCTGATTGTTGAAATAGCCATTTCCACTAGAAATGTAGCTTCAGGCTAAAATGGTTATTGAACCAGGCATGGCACTTAACTGGTGTGTTGTAGTATTGCACTCTTCCAGAAAGAAGTAAGTAGTATCAGCTGTGTTTTGTGAGTAGACTGATTATGGATGTATGTATTAGATATTCTTGGAGCATGCCAACTGGCTCAAAACCCTTCCTGGATGATAACTGAAGAACTTCTATTTAGTGGATACTAATTAGGTATTAGTAGTAAACAGTTGTTGAGCTGCTCAGTTCTGCCAATACTAAAGCAGCTACAAGCCTGCTCAGAAGAAATATTTTAGGAATATAAACCTAAAAATCTTAGGTGCCCCAAGTCCTCAAGCATATTGGTAGTTAGCCTCAGTTTTAGAGGCTGGTATAGCTAAAAAGCACTAGTGTAGCTACGCCCTTTGTCTCAAAGTAAATCTTACAGTTCAGTTCTATTGGGCTACCTGAGCACAGATTCTCATGTCATTTTTGGCATACTACAACCTCCAGGTCAGAGGACTAGCAATGTTACATGTGACCCAGGAAAGACTGCACCCAGCTGGACTAGGTTGGAAGCCAGGCAGAATATGTCAGGGTGTCTAAAAATACTATAACTGTACACAGCTGCTGAACTGAGCTCTCAATGTCTGCTTTGTGGTCACATGTGAAGCACCTAGCTTTCACACTGACACCAAAATTAGTTAATCTTAAGCTAGGCAACACCACTATATTGTGCCTTTGACCCCCAGGAGGCACTGATCATAGGGACCTCTCAATGAAAAAAAATTGTGGTTTTATCCAAATGGACTTCAATTTAAGCTTTTTATATAGATTGTTTTTTCTTGTATTAAACTGCCCATATTAGCAAGTCATTTTTATATTGTCTTTTACATTCAACTTCTGCACTCCACACATTGAAATTCAAGAACCTCATGGATCCTCAGACAACACCTCCATTGGCAAAATGGACAAGAAAAATCTTGTCTTTAATTTCTACAAGGCATGTTTTTAGTTATGTCTGGTTGCTCTGATTTTCACTCCTTTGCTGCAAATATATTCGTCAATCTTCCTCTGGGTCAAAATGCAAAACTGAGATATAACTTTATTCAACTTGCAAGGGTGACTACAATTTAAAAGTTAAGGCTGGTTTTTAGTCACCAGTGATGCAATTCTTAATGTTAGTTTGAATACTGATGGTTTAGTGTTAGGTCAGTGATGCCTGCAATTAAGTGTTACAAAACTCCTTTTTACATTTTATAATTCTGATTGGGGTTCTAGGCTTCCCAGGTGTTTGGAGTGATGCTCAGGAGTTTACCAAGCACTTTTTACTCACCTGTTTCAAAACATTTTACTGAGTAAATACCATTAGCCCCAATGACTTAGTTCCTGTTTAATTTTAATGCTAAATATTAAAGTCAATATTCAGTACACATGATGGAAATCTATGATCTTGGTTGGCTACTTGGTATAAAATATGGAAATTGGGAAGATTAATTTTCTGTATATTTAGAGGGATACATGGTACAAAATCAGCATCAGAGTTAAGTTGTCATCTTAGGTGCATTGAGAGTGATATTTTGGTAGAGAGAGCTTTATTTTAGGAAAATAAATTTCCAGATATTGTTTTACTAATCTGCTCCAGCAGCCTGCAAGTAGAGCTCTTGGACTCAGCACGACGGGATTCAGAGGTGTCAAATATTTTCATGAATTTGGCTTGGATATTTCTTATAACAAAATTTGAAAACACAGAATTTCTAGCCTTGAAGCTGTTTGGTTTCAGTGATTACAAGAGTCAGGTTTCTTTCAATCTATATCCCCTTAGGTGAGCAAATCTTTGCAGTCAGACAGTATGTTTTTAAGTATTTATTCCCTTTATGATCATTATGAACATACACAACAGACAGCTTATTGAAGTGAAAAAAGTAGGAGTTAAAGTTTTTTATTATTTTAAATAATATTTTGATATTTTATGTAATCATCTATAATTATTTTTTCCCACACTGGAGTAATTCCTAGTCCCGGGTAGGAAAAAAAGCCCTCTATCCTATGGATTTTCTGTTTCAAAACCCAACTGAATACTGTAGTGATGCACTATATAAAGTGCTGACACTGCCTATGTGAATCTTTGAGATTTTTTTTGACATGGATTCCTGAGTCAATGACCATTACAATCACAGCTAAATCAATGTCTTTATTTTCTCCAATACATTAACAGAACAAAAATGTGCCAATAAGGAGATAATACTTGCGTTGTGGAATAGTAGCTTAACAGTTGAATAGATAGATAATGGAGGAACAAGAATGATGTATCCCTTTTAAAAAGGTTTATACTTTAAAGAACAGAGTCAGTATATTGTACTTCTCTCATTACAGCTTTTAAAATGAGAATAAACTCTGCTCATTTTTTAAATATTCAAGCAGAATCTATGTGTTAGCTGGCCTCCCCTGAACAGATAGAGAAAGAATGTATCCATATGTTCATCCTTTTCCAATTGAATAAATGCCTACTATGGTCACTTTGGGTTTGTTATTTAGATATCAACACTCCATCCTTTAGTACTTCCAAAACTAACATAATAGCTAGTTGAGCTTGCTGCATAAGATCTGATACGCATTTCACAGAATTCAGTTTAAAAACTCCCTTTAACTTTGCTACTTTTTAAAACAAAAATCTGAGAAACAGGTTTGATCTTATGCTGGGCTAAGTGTTATCATGGCATAAACAAGATAAAGGTGAGTGTGTAAAGCTCTGGAATAATGTTCAAAAGGAAATAGTAGTTAATAAACAATTTATTTTAATTCCATTAGCCACATTTTCTCTTCCTGAAATAGATTTAATTAAGATATACTACAATCTGTATTCTACACCATAAAATATCCCTCTATTTAAAAAAAAAAAAAAACAAAAAAACAAAAAAAAACACTAAAGTTGCCTTAATGAAAGTTGCCTCAACAAAGGCTAAAGCTAAAAATCTTTTATGGCATATAGGAAAAAATAATAACTGTGGTATGTCATGATGAAAAGTTTCTTTGTATAAAAGTTTGGTTTTTTTTTTCCTAGTTACCTAGAGAGACAACAGAAATGGTTTGTGCAGGAATCGATTGCATAAATTTCTGCTTGTGTGTGCGTTTGGGTAGCTGGGTCTTTCTCCCTAAAGTATAAATGCAAATTGACTTGTCACACATTCTTTAAAATTTAAACAGCTGAAGAAAGAAAATCGCATGCAGTTATTTTCAAATCAATGTATGGAGTTTAAGGGGTTCTGAACTTAGCAAGAAATTCTAAGGAATGACAGCAAACTGTATTCATTCAAAACACTGTGAACAACACAAGATTTCAAGTACATCAGTAAAAAGATGGTCACTGCAATCCACATTGTGCTTCCACATCTATAGCCAGAGTAATCTCTTCACACATTTTCTTTTAGAAGGTAGTCTGGCTGTCACATTTAACACTATTTAATGTAGTTGTTAAAAAGAGGAAGTAGAAATTACATCTTACCAGAGATTTGAGTTATGGTGAACATCATTTCTGCTTTCCATCATTTTTAGACAGCATTGTCATTAGCAGCAGCCTCGAAATCACGTACACTCATACAGTGTAGTTGAGTGAAGGGGATAAAAGTATTGCAGTTGCCCAAGTACAAGACAGGTGCCTATGTGTTGGTGGAGTGGGAATATACATATATTTATAGGTATTTATGCATATATATTCCTTAACAGATTAATCAACAGTGTACAATAGAAGAACCTGTTTCTTACAAAAACATACTTCTACAGTGTGGATTTTTTTTATTTTTTTTTATAGCTATCAGATGTGTAATGGTTATATTTTACTAGAAACCTAGCTCTCACCTTATAGAAGCTCATCAAATTTAGGAATGGCACCTTTTCCAAAACATTAGTGATTACAAAATAGACAAATGCAGTTGGTATAATTATGCTGAAATTTATTAACACAAATCAGTGTATGTTAAAATGTTCCTATATTCAATATTTTGTTAATTTTTGATTGGCAAATATGTTAAACTAATAATAGTTGAAATAAATAGGGGTATATTAGTAAGAATTAAATTGAGAGCTAAAGAGATGCTTCAGGTTCATTTTCTATTACCCTATGGACATCATTGCTAGACGGTACACCAACTGGAGCAGTCATGCCTGGGATGGTTTGTACAGATTTGGGAATCCAGCTCATGTTTGAGAAGGTTTGTTGAACTTCTGTCATTTTATTTCCATTACAGTTTTTCTAGTAGAAGAGGTATTATTAGATGTTTTCTGTACGGTGAGTGGAAATCAGTACTAGTATTAAATGGGCATATTTGCAGCCCATCCATATTTTTAATCAGTATTCTTCATTTGTTGACAGGCTCTGTCAGGAAAGGTCAGAATCACCCCTGTGTAGCTCAATTCTTTTATGGTTGAATAGTCTCAGTTGGCCTTTTTTGCCTTTTCTTATGCTTTTTTTTTTCCTTTTTATTCCTTGGTGGGCATTAGAAAAATTAGCATAGAGATAAAACATAGTGTTTTCAATATGTCAATCTTACTTCATTCTGTATCTTTTGAGGCACTTATCTCGACTGCTGTATTGAATACCCAGTCCATTTTCTGAGTTTTCAGCCATGAATGATAGTTGGCAGGTTAGGACTAAACTAGACCAAAGCGATTACAGCTGCATAGTGGAAAGAGTGTAGCATTTAACAGGGGAAACCATTCTTACTCTCCCACCTTCTTTCTTGTGTCTTCTACAATCTAGGATCTTGATGCATCCCTGTTTGCTGAATGACAGTCAGGCTGCATAAAAGTCTAGGAATACGCCATAAATAATAACAGGGTTGTTCTCCATTTAATACTTTTTTCTTTTTTTTTCTGTGGTTTGTACCTGCATCACTTTTATCAGCTTTAAAAAAAATCAACAAATTCAATCTGATATACATCTTAGAGGCTTGCTGAGTAAACTGAGTGTCTAGATATAAAACCTGTATTTTGAGATCTGTACTGATTTCCCATTTCTTGTTGGGTGCACTTTAATGCAATAAAATTCTATTGGATTTTAAGAATTTAATTTAGGCAGGTCATCTATCCCTGTATCCCACGCATCCTGAGAGCCATTTTTGTTAGAAGTCTGTAGGTGGCTACTTGCAGTGTTTCCCACTCTTGATCTAGTACAGACTAAGTTGACTGCCTATCTTTTCCAGCATATCTATCTGCTGCACCCAGGAAAATGGAAAGGATATGTAGAGATAGGGACCTGTATAAGGTTTTGAAGATTTGGGGATTCTGGCTTGTTGCTGTGTTATCTGCTGATCAGTATATCTCTGTGTCAGGATTGCATGTGACTTTGAATCTCGATACATAAATTATTTTTAAAATAAACTGGAAGAATGTAAACCCAGACCTGGAAGAATACTGATCTAAAAGAATACATCTCATTTGTACAGTGAGATATACTTAGTAGTATGGGATAAACTTAGCAGAGGTGTCCTGACGCTAGGATCTATTAGGCTGTCAGGCAGTCTCCCAAGAGAAATGGTGGAATCCCTACTTCTGGCAATATTTAGAATTTGATTAGAGAAAGCACTGGAAAATGTGCTGAAAGGAGCAATCATATTTGACAGGAGCTTCTAATAGATGATCTATTCTTTTTCATCCCTAATTTCTCTATTTGCGTGCTCAAACTTGAGGGAGTAACAGTTTAAAGACTACCTCTAAGTACCTCAATAAATATTAAATAGTTTTTACTATTTTGTTCATTTTTATATTCACAAATGAGAAGTCCCATCACATTCTACATTTGCTTTTAATTATACCTGACCTTTCTGCAATAATTCCTGTACAATATTGTACTAGTGAAGTTCACTGTTCTTACATATCTTTTAAAACCAACAAGAAAATTCTGTATTACCTCTAATCCTTGTGTTTTATATATCAAGCTAAAATATATTTCCTAGTCATTCACTGGCAATATCCGTTACAAGATGAAATATGACAGCTGAGAACATTCCATGAGTGTGTACCTTCTTATTTATTCCTGTGCAATACACAGGACCAAGAATGTTTTCCAGGAACATTTTCATTCAGAGATGATTAGCAGCAGTATAAACACTGCTGCATACACTACAAGTAGCACTGCATAATACTTTAATTATTGTCATAAGCAGAAAAAAAAAACTGAGTTCAGCTCTTCTGGAACTGATAGCAACTTAATGTTTCATTTTGCTGGTTGTAGATAATTTTTCAAAACTTTTGGAATCTACCTATATTTTTCACGGTGAGTTTCACTATGTCAACCCTTCAAAATTTCATTTTGAATGAAAAGAAAATTGATCAGTTTAAATATACAAGTTGATGAGACACTACTCACATTGCAGCTTCAGAATTTAAATCAGAGGCTATCATGAAACTGAGGAAATAATATTTAGCCCCTTGGCTTAAAACAATGCCAAATAGTATTTAGAAGATATAGCCATGATAATTCCTGCTATATCCTCTTATGTGGGGTAAGAAATCATATTAACAGTTAAAATGCTTAAAGAATTAAAATTATACAACATGCATAAATTACTTAGACAAGACAAAGAAAACTACAAAATCAATTTAAAACTCATTGTCCACATTTATTTTAGGAAATATTTTCATTAAAAATGTTTTATTGGGAAATATTTTGTTACTTCAGTGAGAAATATATAAGGGCAAAATAAGTGGTGAACAATCTTTGTAACAATCTGGGACATTTGAAATTTGGGTGAAAGATGCCATTTATGAAAATGTGATATTATATCTGCAAGAAATAGGATGTAAAGATGCAGCCATTAACAATGCTTGAACTTGCAGGTAGACTTACTTCAGAATTAATAAATAAATGTGTATTTGCTCAGTTTTCTGTTATTTTAAGTACTTCAAACAATATCCTATCTGCTTCTCCTGTCTCTCGCTACTGGAATTTGTAGTCTCTCCTTTTAAGATGAAAATCACTTCTCTGATTTTCTCCTTTATATAATAAAACACTTCTACATCTTAAGTATTACAAATAGTTCTTGGTTGACTTGAACAAAACTGTTCCTGAGTGAAGATGTTTCACTGTTAGATATTACTAATTCAAGTAATCCTTAATAGTAGAATATATTTAAAAATAGGATAAAGATAGATCAAAAACAATGGTATTTCACATCGAATTAACATATGTATTTTCTTCAGATAGAAAATAAAAGGCTACTTTTGCTTGTCTTTGTTTGTTTTAATGTCACAGTAAAATTGGAAAGATCTCTTAGCTATTAATCGTGATGACTCCCACAGGTCTTTTCCTGAGGGAATTCTTTAAATTCAGAGACACAAGCAAAGGCACAGTTTGTAGAATTTGAGGATGTATTTACTAGAGCACATTATCTTGCATTTGGCCAAGTTATATTTAATCTGCCTACTTCCAGCATCAATAATACATCAGAGTGAAATTTGATTTAAAATTAAATATAATTCAAGGTCTTGTAAAGCACCTATCATACCATTGCTGCTCTTTGCTATTGTCTCAGCATTTACTCACATATTTACAGGCTCTGAGAGTGGAAAATACTGTGGTCCAGTTTTCATGGGTTGGAAAACAAGAAGGGGAATTCCTAGGAATTTCCAATCTTTCAAGGGTTGGAAATTTCATTTGCTGGATTATTATAAAGTCTATTTAAGATTGAAACAGTTTACTTTGAAGGCATTGTGTCTATCATGTTAAACCATTGTGAAATGCTTTAAACTGTCAATTAGTTTTTAAATAGAATATCTGTCTGTCCTCAGTAGGTGCTTGTAATTATTCTTGTATCTACAATACAAGAAACGTTACTGTTCCATGGACAGATTTTATGTCAACTCAATCTATTGATTATAAGCTTCTCTAGGCAAGCATCATGACGCACAAGTTCATTATCTCCTTTGCTTGAAATTTTGCAAACAGAAATAGTAGATGATAAAGAAATTAAAACCAACTGTGAGTGTAGTACAGCCCATCCTCCCTTGGCAGCTGAAAATAGCTTTCTATTCTATTTATTTAAATTCACAGGAAAAATAAATCTTTCATTTAAATGTCATTTATGTGATATATTGTCATCAATGCATCTTGCTAGTATAATATATTATCACTGAAGTACTATGTAAAGTAGCACAAGTCATCAATAAAATAACAATTAAAAAATCCTTTTTTTTTTTTTTCAGGGATCTCACTCCCAGATAGATGTGAAAATGCAACTTGTCAGAGATACATAAGGAATATATTTAGGACTGTTTTTTACCTCCACTTGCTGCTTATTACTAAAATAAGTCATTATACTGATATTGAAAGAAAGAAATGTTTGTGAGACGCTTTGTGCAATAGAAACTGGGTAAATGATTGATTCTGAGGTTAGGATTCTATTTCATAAGAAAAGGCACTATGGGAAAAAAAAAAACACCAGTAAAATGTGAGAGGAAAGTGTTTTATTGTTGATGGTAGAAAGGACGGGGGACAGAGAAAGAGTAACAAACTAATCTGATGTAAGTGGCAGCAGATTATGCAGAGATTTGACACATGAGTTAGGACTTTTAAGGTGACTCCATGAGGACAGCTAACAGAAGGATTTGAAAAAAACATATTAGTCAGATTACAGTATGGGTATAATAATTGCAACAGCAAATTATTCTGTAAGCTACAGCAAATATGGAAGGAAGGAGAAAAGTGCTATATCTGTTAGATTTTCTTGTACATTTTCATTACATTCTGATGTATTTTAATACACCCAAATATATTTAAAGTGTTACTCATTTATTTTGTATTTAGTTGAAGAATTACAAAATAATAAAATAATTAAAAAAAAAAAAAATTGGAGAGTACACAGCAATTTTGATGAGGTACCTGAGATTCTGTTTTACTGTGGCTGCTTTGGCACCACTTAGCTGTTTGCTTCTGTGACCGCAGCCCTGTTTTTATCTGGCATAGAATCAATTTTAGGACTTAGGGGAAATAAAATTCTTTAGTTTGACTCATTTTTATTGCCATAATTGTTCAATACAGGGTTTATTTAAACCCCCTGAAATATGAGGACATGAATAGCTCATTTATGAATAGCTCGTTTAAGTTCACTGCTTTGAATTCACAGAATATCTGTGACTGCGAGTATACTGAAATATCAGTGACATTTCCATGACTATGTGAAAGATGTTCACCTATGTATTTTCTACTATCCAGATATAATGACATTTCCCATTGCTGATATGTGAAGAATAAAACTGATTTCAATAAGAAGCCCAACACGTTGAGATTAGCTCATTGCCTCTGGCAAGCAGATATACTCTCTGCTGTTTTATCACTGTAGACTCTAGTTCCTACGTTGCATTTATGAAGTCCATAGCATAGAGCTTTGATTTTTCAGTTGATTAGTATTCCCATTTTAATTTTAACATTATTTTTGTTATTACTGTTATTTATCATTTTGATAGATATAGTGCTGCTCTACTTACTTTTCTTTGAGTTTGTCTTCAAAACGCTTGGTGAGATCTCACTAGCACTGAGAGTATATCTCATCTTCAACAGACTGATATTTAGTTTTTCTTTTTTTTCTGACCTAGGAGGTATAGCTGAAGAAATCAAGGACAGCTATGGTAACAGTCACAAGTACTTACAGAAGAATTTAGACAGAATTTCAGTTTCTAAGCATAAATTATGTTTCTGGGGATCTTTGCTCAGCAGAAGACTAACCTCCCAGGTACTTCAGTGAAATTCATCTGCTCTAATTGCAGGTTTTCAACACTAAATAATCCAAATCTAAAGTAATTACATTTTAACCCTCTTTGCAGTCAGTAGGGAGAAATTGCCCTTTGTCTAAATTATGTAAAATTAAAGTCCTGAGATTTGTTCCTCTGCATGTATTCAGCTGTCACTATCTTAGAACAACGTGGGGACTGAACACCAAATGGGTATGTGTGACTCTGGTAGAATGTAAGTCATTCCCCCTTCTTCATCATATAACTCTCTTGAGAGGCTCAGTTAACTCACCATTCACAAATCATTCTGAACACCAAATGACAGTGCTATCTGCAGGTTTTTTTAAAGGAACAAGTAGAGAAGGAGGTGACAATACTACAGGCCCAAGTATAATAGCTGTGACCTACTTAAAAAGATGGAAACCTTGGTTAAAATTACCGTTTCTGAGCTAGATGCTTTAGGAACCTACCTCACACCCTCTGGATAATGCCTTGCCCATCAGAATATGGTGATGGGAGTGAGGCAGCGGCTGGTACAACTGTGCTTGCTGGTCCCTCCCTGAAATGCTCTTTGCAGGAAAAATGTGAAGATTTATTAAGCCAAACAGGCAACATGACTAGCCAAAGGCATAAGTCATACATCTGGAATGAAAAGGCTTTCCAGATGTTCCTACGTATTCTTTCCAGTGTTTAACATTTAGTAGAATGAGTGGGATTTTGAATTTCCCATAGCTGTTAGCATATCCTGAGATCTGGATGTGTACCAAACTGTCTGACAAGAGATCTTATCTGAACACTGTACTGTCTGTTTAAGATGACATTCTGACATTCCCATCCTTCCCTGGGCATCTTTCAGAATGTTCTGGATTGCATTCTCGATCTCTGGTTGCTTCACAATTAAGCTTAGAAGTGCTGATTTTTACAAGATAAGCTTTCTCTATACAATAAATTTCTTTAAATGAGGAACTGACTTACATACCTAAAGGTTAGTTAGATCTAAATCTTGCACATCCACACTGGTCTCCCTTTATAGTCATTGAAAAGAAAGTTCTTATTTAAAGAGCAAAACAACTCATCCTCAGGTAGATGTCAAGAGTGTGTGCTATTAATTATCCTCTAGAAATGTTTTATTTCTCCCCTTTGATTCTAAAAGGAATCTACCACTAGCTTGATAGTAGATGACTAGCTTTTAGACATCTAAAGTAAGGTGATATGGACATGCGATAGAATATGGATGTGGTTGAGTCACAACAGAAAAGAGAGAGACAATGTTTGTAGATTTGTGGAAGCCAGCTGGAGAAAATAGAGGAGACTATGTGAAGGCCAGTTTACTGAGGAAACCCTGGTTTTATACAGAGTTACAATTAGAAGTGAATTTTTATATATTCGCCATCTTTGAGGTAGAGTACTAATTTTAATGTCCAGGGGTACTTTTTTTGGTCTGCAGCTAGTGAGAAGAGCTATCTTGACTCTGGCATGCAGACCTTTCTCATGTTCACATATTTGTTAAGTTACAGAATAGTATAACTCAATTTACTTTGACTTACTATTTTGGTTTGGTTTGTGGTTTTTTTTGGTGAGTTTTTTTCCTTTTAAAGTCTAGACATATTGAAGTAGGCTGTTTTAGAAAGAGTTTGGACTTTCTTCTATAATTAAAAAAAAAAGTTTTGATTTCCTTACAATGTATTTTATCATGTGTTACTAGGACAACTGAATTTAAAATATTGTGGGCATTTTTCACGAGAAGCATGTGAATTATTTTTCTTCTTGGTCTCCCAGAAATGAAACCTACCATTTCTCATAGCATGCTGTGAAAATCCTATTTTGTAAGGCTCTTCAGAGAAGAGATAATTTAAACTTGGTGCATTTGAGTCTGTTATTGTTTAACATAGGGTGTTGAGTAGGTAACTCATGTTTAAAGAGAAAGCATTACATTAGCCTGCCCTTGTTATTCTTTATATATTTTTAACATTTGTTTCAGTATCTGAAGCTCGGAGAGGATTTAAGCAAATCTAAATAAATAAAATAAGACTTTACAAAAGATATCTTGGGTGTTGAATCAAATTGATACTTAACTCCTCCTGAGGTAGTAGAATCTAAGTCTCTTTCCAATTGTGTACTTTTTTCTTTTTTAATACACTCCTTTTCTCCTGACTATAATTTTCTGTATTATAGGACTGCATATTTGCTCCTGAAGTGAGTGCTCCCAATGCTAACTTCATATGTTATTCTGAGAGTCTTCTAATAGTTTTTCCTATCTTCACTTTGTCAGGAAAGGATGATAAATACTTAAATATTCTTGTTTTCTAGTTAGTCCTTTCTTGGATTGAGCTGTATTTTTTTTTAATTTTTTTAGAATTTCCACTTTTTAAAAAAAAAATTGCTTTTCTGAACTATACCGAAATTCCTCAACTCATTCGTTAGTGTTTTTAAATATTGTTAACTCCACTGCAGCTCCATAAATGTTTTTGTTCCTTTCTCTCCTGTTTGGGATATATCACTGCAGGGCCAGAGCAAATCCCAGGCACTGTAAGATGGGAGCTGGGTGTGTCATTTCTCAAAATGTGCACAAAAGAAATACTTTCAAACATTAAAGTTGTAGGTGCTGAGGAGCTGAAGGTTTAACAGAAGAAAAATGCTTGGCGAGTTTGAGATGCTTTAGGGATGTGAGCAGAGCTATTTCTAGTTCTAGTTGCCTGAAAGCTTCTCTAGAACAAGTGTGTCTGGGTACAATACAGCATATTAAACTGTTTGAAAAAAATGCTTGTAGGTACATTATGTAAATAGTTCTCTTGTGGTATTAGAAGATAATTCTCTTACAGAATGGTACAAATAATAGAACATTTTCTGGAAAATACTTTATTAAGGAAGTGTCATGCTTTTTACTCTGTCCTTGTTTTCCAGCCATTCCACATGAAACATTTGCACTATATTGACCTGCTCTGAGCCTTTAGGGAAATTGTTAAAATCTGTAACGCAGAGTGTCAAGTATTAACAAGAGTTCTCTGCCCTACTGGTGCTGAACGTTGATCCACCTCAGGCATCAAGACACTGAAAGAGCTAATTTGTAATTCTTGCCTTTTCTGTTCTCTCATATAGTGAGTAAGCATGCTGAAATGTCTTTCCTCTAGCTACTACTCTACTCTATATAGGAACTTGCATCACCCTCATCTTCACAGTGGCTGGATTCTACCCAGTAGCATACTAATCAATGTGACTAACATCTGTCTCAGGTGGTTCATTGTTTCTCTCAGCCTGTCCCCAAAAGCAAGATCGTGTATTTAGTCATATAATGTTAAAAATACTAGTCTACAGGAGTATGTGTTTAACTATACTTTTTTTTTTTTGCTATGAGTTTATATTAATGAGGGGAAAAAAATAGTGCATTTCAATGTGAAATAGAAGATGACAGGGTTTGTGTGGGCTTCAGATTCTGGCAGAGATTATTCCCCAATCTCAAAATGGGATTCACTCTCCAGCCCAGAAATTTTTTTCCTATACTGCAAGCTGATGTGGGTGCTTCAGAAATGGAGTTACCATCTGAGGTCTGTATCCTGTCCTTCCTTCAGGCCATGTGGCACCCCAGGGGCAATGTCTCTCACCTGAAGTCTTTACTCATGCTCACTGATCAGTCAGAGACCAGAAGGATAGGCAGATTTAATATGTTTGAGATGTTAGTGAATGCATCCTCCTTGGAATGATTTCTGAAAATTGTGTGTACCAGTGTAGTTCAATACCATTACAGAGTTTAATTAGCAGAAATAATATCAAAGTAATGTTGTACTTTGCATGATTATGACAGTTTACCAGAGTGGTTGTTTACTGGAGTCCTGTCATTTTGGAGCAGCCATGTTCTGTCCCGTCTACCCAGCCTAACTGCACTTGGGTTATCTGTGGAAAAAACTCAATTCTCAATTACCTTCTGCTATAGTTAGTATTTAGTCACAGATCTTTAAGCCCCCTAATTCCTTTAGCACTTCCCATAACAGGTAAATTTTCTTGTAACTACAAAACGCTTGGTCTCTATTTAACATATATATCAGCTCCCAAAATTCATAGAAAAATGAAAAAATAAATAATAATAATAATAAAATGAACGAAATGTGTTTCCATACAGCATTTCATGACTACTTTGCTGTCCTGTCTTTGAATGAACATAGATTCAAGCACATCAGAAATCATTCCCCAGATTATCTCAATTTTCGTTTTTGTTATAATGCTGTACAGTCAGTATATTTTTTTTCTGCCATTTGTTCATTTTGCCTATAGGTATTTATGGAACCATTTATATAACAAATTGCTGCGGAAAGATTGCTTTCATTATCATTCATCAGTAGGCTAAATAGATCTTGCTGAAGTACTGTGGTCTGGACAATGCACTACAGTTTATCAGTGAATAAATTCCATTCTTAAATGAGTAACTGATTTCTTTGCACTTGCAACATACAGGTTTTTCTTCACAATTCACAATTTTTGTCAGAAGGCTGCAAGTTGCCCATAATATTGGGCAAACACAGCATGTATATGCTGATATAGATTACTTTTACAGCTTGATAATATTCTTTGATTTATCACTCTTTTAAGCTTTGGTGTTTTATTTTTCCCTTAGGGATATGATGATGGATATGGGGGTGAATATGATGATCCAAGCTATGAGGCATATGATAACAGTTATGCCACCCAAACACAAAGGTAAGCATTTGTACTTTTTCATTAAATTTTCCAAGAAAAACATTTATTTTCTCTTGAATTTTTATGTAAATATCTTGTTTTGGTTTTCTACATTAAATTCTACAAAACCTCACAGTACTTTAAATAGCCATTAAAAAGTAATAATGGTGGTCAGAGTTAATATACAGAATTATTCAGATGAAGTAAAAATGCAGACAACTAGACTTTTAAAAATGTTGCAGATTAAGTGTAGTTTTTTTTTTTTAAAAAAAAAAAGCAAGTGATTATACTATTTCCCTATCTGGTGTCATTCTGAACTTGTTGGCGCATTTTTTTTTATTTTATTAATTTTTTGCTTTAATAACACAAAATAATCAAGGCTATATCATATTTAAGGCTTTTACAGTGTTTGGGGCAAAATGATAAAGAAATTAACAAAAAAAAATAATGATGGTAAATAACTGTCACTGGTTGGCATCCGCCATCAAGGTAGATTATGGAATGGAATGGTGTGCTTGAAATAACGCTGAAACTATTAGCTTCAGTCAGTTACTTTCTGAGCAACTTTCAGAATTGGTATAAGTAACCGAGTTTGGAAATCTTATTTTATGTCCGTCCTGTGTGAGATAATGGGAGGATTATATTCACAGCTACTCCTATAATTTCTGTCACTAAAAAGAGGCGATAAAAATGATCCCTTTTGATGTACACACACACCACATGCACTCATATATTATCTCAACAGTTGGTCCATGTTTATTACATATGGAATGATATCTTTTCCACAGTTAAGCTGAAGGATAAAAGAGTGCTTCAACCAATTACTCAGAAAATGTGCTTATTGGTTGCTAAGAGTGTTTGTCAAATTGTGGAAAGGCAAATGAAGTTCTAACAAGAAAAGAGATTTTGAGTTAGTGTGCTTCTCACTGGATGAGAAAATGATGGTTATATACAGAGTTCTGTACCCTAAAGACCAGGGGACGTTAAACTTGCTTTTTGTTTAACCATGTTTTTTGTTTAATGCTTTGCTGATGAAAATGCCTGTTAGAATAATGTTGAGCTGTAAAACTGCTGTAGTGAGTGGCATTTGAGCCAATAGAAGAATAACTTGTTAAGTAATTTTATAACCGGTGAACAATATTTTAAAGGATTTGTCACACATAAATGTGAACTCCTTCAAATATACTTTAACAACACACTTTCAAGTAATTATACATTACTTGCTTCGTCCATCATGTCGTTGTGTAGGTAGATGTTTTTGTTGCCAGAGGTTCTCCAATTTTTTCAGAATTCAGCCCATCTTTTGATACAATAGTGAACTATCACATTGTCTCTAGTTCAAAAAATGTTAGTTAGAAGTGTCTCTGCAATGATATTGCTCTTTTTTATCATCTGAATCAACCTGCAATTTTTTTTGCAAGTTGATGTCTCAAGCAAATAAATGGCAAATATATCGAGTTTATTAGTTTATGACAAGAAAGCTAGAACATGTAGTGATAACTTTACTCAAGACAGAAAACTTATAGAGTCAAATATTTTTTGTAAATTAAACAGCTATTAAGTAGTCAGATATGTTCTCTACAATGTGTGGTACCTCCTAGATACCTATTCTATTTTAAATCTGTAACTAAAACATTTCCTTTTGTAATAGATGTCAGGATACACAGTAGTACTCATCTGTGTTGAGTGGTACTGAAGGCCACAAGTAATCTTTTGACTTGAGTGAGAGCACTTGCGGAATAACATGCTACTCAGATTTCAAAGATGTAAAGAACAAATGGGCCATTACAGATGCAGTTTGGATCTCTGTACCTTATTGGTTATTTATCTTCACAGAAATACCTCCTTACTGAGCTGAAATAGCGCAACAGAATAGAATAGTTTGACCGCAGTATTTGGTCAGGTGTATATACCAAAAAGTCTTCTCACAAAGATCTTGTTTTTAGTGTAACTCTGATTACAGGTGCAATACCTATCAACCACACAACTAAAAAAGAAGGTAATTTGTAACACTTAAGAGTACTTATTCATCTCATCCACTGTGTGATTTACAGGGGGAAAAAAAAAAAAAAAGAAATACTGTAGACAATCTGTGCTCAGAGAGAGAAAAAAAAAGTCATTACTGCCCTCTTCAGGGATTGAGTGAAATTCTGAAGCGTGAGACGAGAGATAATTGAAGTCTGTGGCTTAGTGCAGAGCTTCAAGCTTTCTTCTCATGTTAAGGGCAGAGTTTCCACTTGCTTTTTACAGCTCATTAAAGAATCAATATGGAAATTCTTAGAGTAGGTCCAATCTCTGGTCTATCTGTCTCACCACGCTTATTGACAAAACCTTATTCTCATTGTCACTTCAAACTGTAGAATGTGTGTGTTGGGGGGGGGGGGGGTTGGGGGTGGAACATAAACACAAGCTGAATTCAGTGTGCTTTAGAGCAGAGCACATAAGTTGTGCCTTGTTCCCTTGTGCACCCAATGCACAGAGTGAAAATACCGTTTGGGTAGCCTGCCACCACTACCGCTGTTAACAATACCTTTGTCTTCCAGACAATTATATCTTATATCTTATACCTTATATCTGTTTCCCACTTGCTCACCAGAGGCTTCCTGCCCATATATATATTTCTTCTGAAGGCCCTTAGTCCTTCATTGCCCAAGAGGTATGATTTAGATATTTTATAAATTAGTTGCTGCCAATAGCAGAGAAAATGAGCACGCTGTTAGCATACACCACTGTGCTATTACACAGGATTATGACAGAAGGAGCAGAAAAAATGCCCAGCACCCAGATCACCCAGCTATTAAGTGGAGATAAACACTGTTTTTCTGTGTACAGTTATCTGAAGACTTGTACTGAAGGTCAAGGACAGAGTTTCAGGCACAGCAATACATTCTGTATAGGTCCTTCTCTAATGACCTCTACCACTGCCACCCTTCCAGACAGAGGGTTCTGTCCTCCATGACAGCAGTCTGATTTCAGACTGATAACAGGGGAATGGGGTCACTTGTAGAAGAAACCGTGACAGAACCTTGGGATCAGACTAGAATGAACCCTACAATAATCTTCAAGGCTGAATGAGCTAAGAGACATCTCAAGAGTACTGAAATGGATACAAAAGCAACTTGAAGAAGAAGGACAACCTGATCATTGCTATGGTAAGTGCCACCTGTATCTTATTATGTCTGGGGAGAAGAGAATTATGGGTTTTGAGAAATAAAATTATTGCTATAGTCTATACTGCATGAGGAATGTCTTGCTTTAACTAGCAGAAGCTGTATTTTTAAAGCCATCTTTTTTCTTCCTCATCTTCCTGTCCCATAATGGCTACTCAGAAAACAGGATGGAACCTCAGGACAAAGATTTAAATGAACAACTGGCTGTCTTTCCCAACACTGTCTATAATCATTATTTACAGGATTCCGTAAAAGATTACAGGTTTAGCAAGGACATTTAGAAACCTTGCTGGTTTTAGAAATGTGTTTACATTGATGTGAAAATAGAGATTTTAAGGTAATTGGAATGAAAGTACTGTCTGAGACCAAAGAGAACAAGGAAAAGACGATTTCAGCGGGCAGAGGAAGACATCAGATTTGACACACTTCCCACAGGCAATTTTGTACTACACTTTGAGTTTCTTGATGGAATATCTTTTTCCTTTCCCTTCCATTCAGTGTGAAAATGGATTTCAGTGGTAAGGACCTCCACCTGCCCAGACATATCAAGGGATATTCAAGCTGTTAAATTCATACACTACTCCCTAGATACTTGGAAATCAGGCAGAGAACATTCAAACCCTTTTCTGCCAGCTATGTTTGTCTCCTGAACTTTTAGCCTGACTACTTTTGTTAAAAATATAAATCCTAGACATGCTAATCAGAAGTGAAATCCCTTTCTGAATATGATGGCCATCCCTGTTTTGCCAATTCACGTGCCTTAATGGTGAGGAACAGATGGCAGGTGAGGGTAATAATCAAGCTGATGTTCTCAAACAGCAGCATTTTATTTCAGCAAATAGTTAATATCCATATAAGTTTGCCCTTTCCCTTGCACTTGATAGTTAAAAGCTTGATGTATATTCTCTTTGTCCAACAACATTCAGGTATGAAAAAAAATTACTGCACAGATTTTTATCTAGACTGGACCCTTATCAGTAAGATGGCTAGATTTTGACCCTCATCAGTCGTTATACCAGATGCTGCCCAAATTTCTCTGCTAAGTTGAAAGACATTCCTCTGCAGGCCTGTAAAATGTGCTGCTTGTCCACTTTTTGATGCTTTTTAGCAGTTCAACTACACTGATGTCCTTAATGTGTTCTTCCTTCAAACCATGTTGGAATATAACGTGGCAATAGTCCTTCCTTTCCATTCTTACTGAGAAGTTTATTTAAAGACATAAATGTGATTTTTACAAGCCAACAAGCAAGCTCATAAAACAAAACTCCAAAATGGTAGAAGTATCAATTTCCATCTCAGCTGTAACAGACATGATGTGGGAGGATCCTGTCAATTTTCAAAATATAATAATACCCTTTTGATTTTCTTAGCAGGTACTTATAAGTCTGTTGAGCCACCACCGTTGTCCAGGATTCATGGGATGAGAACACTAGATCACCAGGTGAAGAGGATGAAATCTTTTGTGAGAGGATCTAAAAGAACTGCCTGTTTCTTTACAGTCTGATAGAGGATCAGACTGTACTGCATGCAAAGCATGGCCAAACACCTCAGCCAAGACCAAGAAAGTGATTTTGCAGAAGTAGATCAGTTGCTGGTGAATCAGCTGAGAAACCTGATGGCTAGCAGAGCCACATTCAGCTCTGCTACCACATCTGTAGTCATCTCCACTGACCTTTGTGTCTCTACTAGCACCATCAGTTTAATTTCAAAGGTACCATGTCTCACAGCAAAAAAGAGATATTAAGGAATTCTGTGACTGATGGACCAATCGGGACAAAACAGAAAGGGTATATTCTATTTAAACCACCTGTGCATAACCTAACCAACCACATGCAGTGTAAACAATGGTGCTTGTAAGGGAAACAAAAAAGAAGTCAATGAAGCTTAAATTTTGGGTTTGATATAATTTCCCTGTTCCACAGCATCTGGCATGAACACTCAAACATTGAGTCCTTTTTTTTTTTTTGACTGGGTAGCTGGTACATTGGCAAAGGCTTCCTGAGCTGCTTTCCTCTTATTTTTCTGTCTGTCTGAGCAGGTGTTTATTAAAGAAAGAAAAGTCTGTGACTCCCATCCTAAGCTTTATATAGGCCTGCAAAAAAAAAAAAAAAAAAATCACAAAACCTGTAATGTACTAAAAAGAGTAAATAATTCAGTGATGAAAGATAGAGGAAAATAGTGCAAACCATTGTTGAGTTACAGATCCTACCCCATAGTTGCACAGGCCACCTCATGACATCTTATCTATGTTGTATGCTGCACCATTACATAGATAAAGATCATTCCTCTTGCCAGCCTGGACCCAGCCCCACTAATGGAACATCCCAGTTTTAGGACCTTGAAGCAGTTTTTGGCAAAATGTTTACTGTTAATCTTGCAAATTTGTTATGTAATACTATAGGCAACGGTCCTCTAGACATGTGTTCCATGCTGGCATACAGATCATTTTGGGACAGTGATTTGGTTTTAGTTTGTCAGATGCACACTGCAAACCCAGACGCTAAGCCAATAACCAAACTTCTGTTTCTGAAGCTGTTTAAGATGCTAATGGTAATACAGAATCTAATCTTAACAAGAAATGTCATTAATGTGTCTGAAATACATTCTGTTTCTACATGATCTGAAGACTTATACATAGTGTTGATAAAAGCTGATACATATCTATCTTAAAGGACTGAAGAAGAAGAAAGGAAAGTTATGGTATCAGAGAATTTCAAGTTGACAGGCATAGCTTCATCTAGCTGAATAATATCTAATTCAAAAGATATAGTTATCTGTGGTTGAATCCTTATAACTGTGCTGTCGTATGCAAAGTCCCATTGGGCTCCTGTTTCTTAGTGTTAATAACAAAAATATAACAAGAAAAAAATGTTTCAGGACATATATACTGCCAAGTCCATTTTCCTGCTATGGCAGATAGTTGCTATGACCATACCAATATAATAGCTCAATAACAATATATTCATAGCAATACCTATCGATTCAACCAGTAGTAGTCTGATGTTAGTAAGTCAGTCTTCAAGGTCTTTTCCAACCTGAATGACCCTCAGGGGTCTGTCCTGGGACCAGTACAGTTTAATATCTTTATCAGTGATGTAGACAGTGGAATCAAGTGCACCCTCACCAAGTTTGCAGATCTTTGCTAAATCAGTTAATGACAGGACAAGGGGGAATGTTTTTAAACTAAAAGAGGGGAGATTTAGTTTAGATGTAATGAGGAAATTCTTTACTCAGAGAGTGGTGAGGCACTGGAACAGGTTGCCCAGAGAGGTTGTGGACGTCCTGTCTTTGGAGGTGTTCAAGACAAGGTTAGATGAGGCCCTGATCTAGTAGGGGGCATCCCTGCCTATGGCAGGTTGTTGGAACTAAGTGATCCTTAAGGTCTCTTCCAACTCAAGTCATTCTATGGTTCTATGATTCTAGTCTCTGCAATTCTGATTCTCTTTCTTATAATGACATAGACTTATCGAAAATTTCAAGAGCACATTCAACCACTGAGGTTGAATATACCAGAAGTTATTGACTTTGAAAAGAAACTTTATTTTCTCATTTATTCTTGCTTCTATTATTAAATTCATGTGATCTACTGTACAGCTTATATTTATTTATAGCTCCCTTTTCTGCAGTGTGGACTTCTAGTACAGGAGATTTAGGGATCACTTATTCCTTGATCTGATATGCAGAAATATAACATGGACCACAGTTCATCCCATGTCAGTTATGTGATTTAAGGTACAATCACTTCAGTGCTGAGACACTGCGAAATGATTTAGGAAGAAAAGCAAAGAACATCTTATCAAGCTAAATCTCCAGGAATTATTTACATCAACAGGGTGTATTTACCTGAGCTCCAAATCAACCTGTTTACCCTTGTTTGACTGCCAGGTATCAAGACTTCATATGTACATCTAATTCCAGAGATGTCTTCTTCACAACCACAGTGCTGCAGGTGAAATAGCTCTTTCAGACTAGTACAATTCTAAAACCAGCAGTACATAATTATGCTGGGGATACAAGTTATTTCATGTATCCTATCAAGGGACCGTTCTCTTCTAGCTCCTTTTGGACTCAGGAAAAAATGTTTCTATGTTTCAGTAACAGAAATTTACTTTAGGGAAAAAAAATATAGTAAAACAGAACTACAGTGCTTGGGAATGTCCCCCAGTGCAGATTTAAAACCACATTTGACAAATTGCAGTAAATAATTATGTAAATAAATTTGTGTCTGCCTAGAGGCAGATGAAATGATCATGGTGACATCCCGAGGTCTCTCCTACATCTATCTTCTGTTACCTTTTCCCCTTTTTGCTCATGCATAACTAAGTTTATTTCAAGATAACAACACAGGATAATCCAATTAAATTCAGGAAGCTGTTCTGTTGCAAGTATAAAGAAAGTAACCCAATTTTAAAACTCCAGCTTGCTTTGAGTGGTTTGTGTGACTGACAGAAATCCTTTTATGAACAACTAAAGTAAGTCTGATATTTCAAGCTCTAAATACATAATGAATTCATTCATAATAGGGTAAGACAGTGACGTTCGTATGTTTTGCATATCGTATTAAATTGCAGTAAATCCATTTCTTCAGGATGACCTCATAATAACAATATCAGATCTTAAATTTTCACAGATAACATTTTCATCTAGATATATAAATGTACACACACTGAAATCTATAATACATTTCATAATACAGTACAATGCAGTACTGGATGAACTTTCTGTTTTTAGACTGTTTCCTTAGTTATGTTGAAAAGGTGCCAAATTCATTAGGGGGAGAAATCCTAGATACAAAACTATCAAGAAAATGAACAGTTAGTAATTTTATTTGACACTACAAAGGAAATGAATCATGGCCTACTCATCTGAAGCATAAACTATCTAATGTGCTACTTTTACTTTCAAGTATTGAAGTGGACTTCTTACCACAGTACCAGAGTACATGAAACAATGGTTAACGCAAATTGCAAAGCAAAACCTGTTTTGTCAGCCTTCTCACTGTCATCTGTAGTCACAAGAAGAATAAATAATTCTGCCAAGATTCTGCAAGAGTGAACTGCTAAAAACCTTCTGCTTTGGATGTGAGGGAACAATAGCAGCAGCATTTAGATTTTTTATGGCTTTTACTGACATAAGGGCTGTATTGGAGCAGTTTACAGGCAGTTTACAGGCCACGTTTGTCCCTGTAAGTGACATTAAGAGTGTTAATTCATTAGCATCATTGTAAAGTCTAGCAGTCCAAGCAGGGGATCAGCACAGTGCTACTGAAAAGCTTATGCTTTCTTCAACGAACTTTGAGTCAAAAATCTTCAAAAGCTTCTTACCTACATGGTGGAAATGTCTCTTTTGTTCTGTTTCAGGCTTTGGCTAAACAGATGTTAAAACCTTACTAAAAGTAGAAACTTTTCTGATATATCTTTTGAAGGAAAACTTCATCTGGAAACTTTTGAAAAACTAATCAGAAGTTACTTTGCCAGTAGCAAATAGCTGTTGTATAGCAGGTAAATTCTGATTCCTATTTACAGATTTAGTCTTCAGCACTGTAAAGTTTTCATGCTTAGATAACAGGGAAGCCTACACATTTCCCACAAGATATTCAAATTATATCAGTTTCCTTACCTACTGATAGACATTCTGCAGGGAGAAGCCCAGGGGGTTTCTAGTAATTTCCTATCTCTTTCCAATGTCTCTAGAGTGTCTGTACCTACCCCTTGTAGGTGCAGTGCAGTTCAGCATTCCCTGTCTGTGGTTTCCAAATATCTACCCTCCCTCCAATTGAATCCCCAGCAATAATGCTGGGTAGGGATTTTCAAGCAAAAGGTGGAAGATATCTATGCTAACTGAATACCAAAGCAATTGAATATGGAACAAATATTTCTGAACAGTCTTAAGACAGAGAAAATCACAATGATATTTACATATGTCCTTTCCTAATGTCTTGTAATGTCTTGCTGAGGAGCTTTAGTAAACAGCATTTGTCAGATTTATATGTTGTGATTGTATTCAGAAGGAAAATACAGAGAGAGGTCAATGATCTTCCTTGAGGATAGAATGAGTTCAAATAAATGCTTAAAGCAATGAACAGATACACTTACTCGATCAACCAGTCCCACTGTTTCTTTAACTACTAGCTTTGTAAAAAGCTTCTGCAGAATAGCATTGGAGTGAAATGTCCATAGTTAAGTGAAACATTTTTGTCCTTAGTTGAGAAATGATAGTTAGACAGAACTGTGAATAATCAGTAACTTATTTAGCAGATTCTCATGAGTAAATCTTTTGGCAATATGATTGGAGGTTTAATCATTTTTCCTTCACATTCAAAATATTCCTGTATAGTTAAATATATAGACATATAAATATAATCCAAGCTGCAATAGGTACATTGGTTCTTTTTAAAATGCAATATTCTTTATTATTTTTCCCTATTATGCATTCTCTCACTTTTTAACCAGAATGCAATGTATTTATACTTTGTCACATTTCATTTTAGCTTTGTGCTTATATCCACCTGTTTTTAAATAAAGATTTCTCTGTATTTTATTTCCAACCCATTAAAATCAATCAAGCCAGGAAGCCTAGAATATGACATTTTATGTATCTTCACAGCAATCCACTTACGGCATTCATCATCAGAAACTGTTTTCAAATGCCACTTCTCATTTACTTGATTCTATGAGCAAAATGAAAATTTAGCTGCTCTGAAGTAGAGAAAAGTTTTTTTTCTCTAAAACTGGGTGGGATTCCTAAAATTCTGTATCACTCCCTTTGTAAATACTATGTCTGCAGATATTTTATATTATATTCTGAAATAGTAATAATTTTGCGTGTATGAGAAAAATACAGAGGGATGGAGAATATTTGAATAGAAATCCCCATGTGTCTGTGGTTGTAGCCCATAAATGGAATTTTGGTTTCTATTTCAAACTTTGCAAAAACTTCAGAATCCAAAATCATCTTGCAATTCAGAAGGCTCTCTGCACATATCCTTTATAGCTCTACTGGCTTAATTATTTATTATTTTTTTTAATCAGAGTTGCAGTAACATGAACTCAAAGAAAAAAACACTGGAGACAGATGAGATCTAGTTCAACTTCAGGCATATTGTAAGCTACAAAATAAGTCCAGGGAGTATTGTAAAGGAGATATTCTTCTTAGTTAAAAATATGAATACTATCAAAATTGAGCTTTCAGATAAAAAAAAAAAAAAAAAAAGGAAACTTTACCCACTAAATTGTTCACCATATTATTCCATTAGTTCTGAAGAACTGTTTAGTAAAGGTCCATATTTATGATTTAAGGATGAATCCTACAAGTTCCTTTATTCAAAAGACTCCTCATCTTTCCTATAGATGTAATGCTTAATTAAACAGAGATGATCCAGTAAGTCTTAGATTCCTAGGAAGATTATTTCTTTGTTTACACATTTCCAATATGAAATATTATGAAATATTATTTTATAAAAATTGCATATATTGCAGTTCATGTAAGTGCAACTTTCTCTCACTTCTCTTCCAAGAAGAAGGATGCTGCTTTGTGTAAACAACTCTTCTTTCATTGTCAGCTATAAGTTAAATCCTGCTGACTTGACTGCTTCTGTTATGTAGGAGGGAGAAGCATTACAAATGCAGTCATACATGAAACAACTGGAATAGTATTAGACAGGATCCTGTTAGCATAAGAGATACGTATTTGATTGTATCATTTATCAGTATTTAAAACTGAAAATTCTGCAAGATGCTCAACAGAAATGATATTGGAAAAGAGGGAGGTAATGGGAGATAGGATACCAAGACCTCAAAGGATCCACCTGAAGAAATGAAAAAAGAATAAGAGTTGTCTAAAAGGTTGAATCCCACCTCTAGGGGTTCTTATAAGTCATCTAGTGCGTTAGCTTGACTTGAGAATCTGTTATGTGAAGCTAATACAGACTGGGATATAGATATAAAGAGAGCTGTAATTTTATTTCTCTGTATTTGTCTAAAATATCGATGCTAACTGCGCAACGCAAAGGCAGGAATCTCTCTTCAAAGACTGCCAGTCCTAAAACACATTGGTTCATTCTCACATTGTCAAGTGACAACACGAGGAGGGAAGTCTCTCAAGAGTTATTCAAAGTATAGCATGGAAGCTTTTCATCTGTTTGCTTATGAATCTAGCTATGGAACTTCACTGGCATGAGCTGAATCTCTAGTTTGGACCAATTCAAGTACTTCACCAAAGAATCCTGGTTATTACCTAATGTGTGAGTTATAATTCCAAGGCTGATCAAAATTTTCTAATTTGACTAACTCTTTCCTAAACATTTCCTAATAAAAAGTTAATATAAGATTCTAGTGTATAATCTTCCAGCTAAAGAGTGCAACCATTATGAAAGAGAAGCAAGTTATAATAATATGCATTTACAGCAAAAATAAATAAATAATCATCTGCTAAAGATCTAGCTCAACAGGTTTTAATCAAAAGCTGTTAGATTCTTAAGATCTTTCAGGATAGACTATAGAACACACTTCACCAAGTATCTATATGGAACCATGCATTTGCAGTGTTTAAAACAGACCAACCCTTTCTTGTACCTATCAACTCTGGCTGTTAGTGTGACCACTGCATGTCCACAACCACATTTTGTGCTCCACAGTTAGAGAACAAGCTAGAGAATTTAGATGTTTATCAGTGAGTGAAAGCAAAGAACAAAAAGAGAAGAAAAAGATACATGAGAGAACACAAAGAACTCAAGTTCTTCAATTCTTGCAATGTTCTGCTGCCTTATATTAGAGAAGCTGCAAGAGCAGCCAGGGAGCCAAAAGGTAATTCTGCTGACCCTGTGTCTTTTGCCAGCAGCTTCCTTCAGGTACAGGAAGAGATCAGTCAAAGGCTAGTGCAGTCTATTCGTTAATATTGTGATTTTCCATATCTCAAACCATTGATCGCTGAGTGGTGAACATCAATCCTCCCTCAGGTAGTTTGTTGACCCCAAGAGTTAAGGTTTTGTGACTTCAATCTTAACTCCTTTGTTTGCATTTCTCTGCTTATACCATCTTAAAGCACTATTCTCCAAAGCCTTTTGAGCTGTTTGGTTTCCTATGGGTATTGACACAAGTTGCACTTTAATTTTGCTTAGTTTCTGTAAATTTGAAAATGTCCCACCTAATGAGAGATTAAAAGCCAGTTGCTGTTTAAGTATACAGTCTCTGCATTTAATGTATTGTCATTTCATAAGAGCACCAGATAATTCTGGTTGGAAGGAATTCAGGAGGTCCTTAGTGCTCAAATAAAGAACATTTTTATTCTTTTCTTTGGAACTGATCTGTCTTTATCTGCCTGAAAAGATGTTTGATCCCCAGACTTTAAAATGGGTTCAAAAGCACTAACCAAGAGCTACAGTTAAGTTAAAAATAAATATAAATATATTATGATTATGAAGATTAATGGTATATACATTATAAATATTCTTGTCCGCTAACCACGGAATCATATATCCTAGTTCTGAAAATTTAATCTAGGTAGAGGAAAATTTTATCAGAGGTTCTAATGTTGAAAAACAATTGGGATATAAAATAATTAAACTATTTGTAAGACTCAGAGTCCCATATATGTAATTTTTTCCACAAGTGGTACATATAGAAGGTAAGTCTAAGTCATGGCACATTGTCCCCTGTGTTTCAGAGTTGTGGTGTTAAAGTATAGTGCAATACTTTGAAAATTTAGGAATAAAATCTGTGAAGTTGTTAATGAGTTAATCTTATCCACATTATAAAATGTATTGCATCATGCTTTCAGGTGGGTACTTGAATTTTAGTAAATTACACTTAATCTTGCTTGAAAGTAATAAATGCTAATGATAGATAATGATGTCTTGTTTCCAATTAGCACTGCCAACAGAACCTGAGGTTTCTAGAATTCACGATCACTGCAGTTTTCAGGAACTGTCTGAAAACGTTAAAATTATATAAACAAGTTTTTATTTATGCTGAATTCATTTGCTGTTTTTTTCCTTCCATAGCTGGGCATAATGCAAATGAATTATGTTTATCTGTATTTTAATAATAATAATAATAAAAAAAATAAGACCTTATGTATGTAGAACCATGTTCTATCACCCATTTTTCTAACATTCATTGTTCACTTTAATAAAACACATAGCAAAATGTTTACAAATAAATGCATATAATAGATTTATAGTGAATATTCAGAAAGGTTTAAAATAGAGCAGACTAATGAATGAACAGTCTGGCTCACAAGACGTCTTTAAATCGGGTATTTCGTACTAAGTACTAACAAATTCACCCCAGTTATTGTTCAAAACACTATCTAAATATGAGTTACCAATGAATTTGAAATATTTTCATTCCAATGAAAACATGCATTATTCAAGGAAAAAATTTGGAGAACTTAGATATTGTGCTATGAATTACGCGTTTTCAGAAACAGTTTAAGGATTGTGCTTACAAACATCAATTTTTCAGTATACAACAAATCATTTCCTTTCTACAGCTGCAATACAGCTTGTTTCTTATTTTAATGGTTTGCATATTGACTTTGAATTCTGTTTATAATGTATTTAATTTCCAAATATTTTCTGTGCAGGATTTTTATCTCTCATTCTTATTGTCTGTATGACTGTGTTGTTTTTTTTCTCAAATAAAAAAATACAACAACCATAAGGTAGCAAGGAATTTTTACCTGCTCTTACAAGTGTTACATTTTGCTAGATGTTATACTGATGGCAATCGCTCAAGTGACCAGTGAAAGGGGGACTGCTGTTGATAACTTACTGGCCTTTGGATTGGGTCCAAAATGCACTCATCTAAAAGCTGACCTTTGGATGCACTTTGTTTGTAAAATATAAGAGGAAGAAATATTAGGATCTTATCCACTGACAGAAGATTAGAGTTCTATGATTTCTTTTCCTATAACCCCCCTCACTATTCCAACACCCTCCTCTACCAAGAAAAAGCTACAGTATGCCAAAATGATGATGCTTAAATTGTATTAGATGAGATTTTTTATGCCAGATCTGGGTGGTATGTCAACTGTCTGTTCTGAACATTTCAAACATTTTCTTAGGTCTAAAACCATGAACTCTGTAGATATGACTGGATTTATCCCTGATTTTGACTACCCTGGATAGTCCTGTAAATTGTATTATAATTGGCTACTAAAATCATTGCAAAAATGCTACAGAATGTTTAGTGTGTTCAACAAATAAAAAGATGTATTCTTCCTGTCTGTTTCTAAAGTCTTGCACAACTTCAAGAGAAGGGTGTATATGTTTGGATAATTACTTTTCAAGCAAACTGGATGACTCTACTGTGGTTATGCTCAGATGGCATTGGGAAAAATTTTTAAATGAATTTTCATTCATGTCACTCATAAATCCACTTTCTGTTTTAGTAAATGAATTTCATGTCTAAGATATTTACATCAGTGCACTTTCTGCTCACATGAATGAATGAATGAATGCTGGCTAAGTTAGTAATGCACAACAATTATCATTGCATTTTTTGTTCAAAATCAGAACAAACAAAAAACCGATATACAATATTTGTAGCTCAAAACTGACTATGAGAGTAGTACCAACCCAGTCAGGGAATGTTGTGTCCCAAATCAGAATAACTTGACTGTCAGTTATCAAACACATGCAATCAATGCTCTCAAATGAGATACAGCACATGAATTATTCTCAGAAATTATTCCAGGAATAGCTATGAATAATTATTAAGTTCAAGACATTAAAAATCTGATTACAGGCAGTTGGTGAACAAAGTCAACATTTGTTTAAGAAAATAATTGTTACAGATTGTTTGTTTATGTCTATTCCATTTGTGAAATATTTTTCCTTACATTCCACTGTCAACTAAGCTTCTCTTTCAAGTGTAAACTAATATTTTTGAAGCAATAATCCAATATGGAAAATTGCCTGAGCAATAACGTTACAAATAGAGAAATAATGGGCTGGCTGCATGCTACTGTTGTTTTTGAAAGAATCCTTCTCACATAGTCTCCAAGGAAAAAGGAGCAAAAGTGACAACAAAAGAGTTAACAACAGGGAAATATTTTTTGTTTGTTTCCCTGCAGATAGAAGAAATACAATATCATATAATGCACTGAGATTGCAAGTTTTCTGGTCAGGTACTGACTCCTTTTAATGTCTGCCTGGTACCTGATAGCAGCAGTAGTCTGATCTTGAATTTGGTTCCAGGTACCAAATACAGAATTCAAACCGTGAATTATAATAGCAGTAAAGCAAGAGTGTGATTAATTCCGCTCCTGTTTCAATATGTATTAGAGGTCAAATTTTCTGGGTGCCTACTTCAAGGGGATTGCTGATTATCAAGTTCTTACTATGATCTGTAATCCTTTGGTAACATGCTGATACAACAATACTTGATCTTTTTAATTAACAAAAAGCAATCAAAATGTTCTTTTGAAACTGATTTTCCACTCCTTAAACCTTTAAATATGTGTTTTATTACTACTGTGTAAAACTTTGCATGACTGTCAGTAACTGCATAAGCAATAGGCCTGTGCAGGAGCAGTGGAAACATTCTTCTTCAGGATAAAAGCTGAAAAACTGTCAGTGTTCGCAGTAAAAATAAGTGGTTTACAGGTTCCATACAGTACAATAAAGTTATCTTTGGGAAAAAAAGAATGCTGAATTTGATGCTGCATAAATGTTTGGAATTACAGGTAAATGGGTTTACACCTCTTCTGGCAGTTTAACAATAGTGAGTAATAAAGTGGATAGACTGTTTTCATACTTTATTTTTGCAAATAGAATTTCTGACAGTGTTTGTCACATCTCCTAGCTTTATGTATTTAGGGACAATTTTACCTTATGCTTAACAGATAAAGAATGTGATTTTATTTATTATATCTATTATCATCATTAATACCTTCTTCTTTACATTTTCATAGTTTTCATTATCCCTGAAACTAGCTGGACTATGCTATCATGTAAAAGTATTAAAATACATTTCATTTTCTGTGCTCTATTTTGAGTTGCTTACCCATGACAATAATAACATGCCTATCTGAATCTTTTCCAGTGTGCCTGAATATTATGATTATGGTCATGGAACAAGTGAAGAGGCTTATGACAGCTACGGTAAGGTCTCTTCTGTCTTTCGCAAAAGTGTGAAATCAAAAGAAAAATCTGTCATCGACAACTCGGAAATTACTTCCACGTACTTTTCTTTCTCTCTGTGCTTTTACAAAGGCCAAACTTAATGGATTTGTGTGGTCCTTTTTGTGTGGTTTTAGGGTGTGGTTTGACTTACTGATGAAGGACCAGAAAATAGGGCAGATCCATTTTAACCAAAATTACAAAGCAAATTAATCAGTCATAGATCAGCTTTAACAGCAACATTGAAGTTTCTGCTCAGTGCCTGAATCACAGTGCTATGTTTCAGTCTGCTTGATGTGCCAATAGTCCTGTATATCTACTACTGCCATATGCATTTCAACCAGCAAGTTTTGCAATATTTTGAAGTATAGACTTGCTCAAAGGGGAAGAAGAGGGTGCTCCACCCCTGTGTGAACCCCTCCTGCACCAAGTGGTAGAGGAGCATAGGAGTATCCTCAGGCTGCATGAGGCAGTAAGGATAAAGAGAGCACTGAGTTGTTTGCATCTCTCCCCACTAAGTCTGTGTCTGAGACAGAATAATTCTTCTTCAAAAAAATAGAAGGCATGAGACAAAAAGACAATATCACTCCAATGTGTACAGCCAATTTTCTATATCAATTACTTGATATTAATGATGTATTTCAATAACTAATTAGAATCTATTCCATTTTTTCCAAGCATATTTTTATCAGTACATTTTACCATCAGATGACACAGTGAATCAGATGACAATTTCACTGAGACAAGACAGCAGTGCTGACTATTGTAAGCTTAGACACTGACCCTTGTGTATTCAACACAGCTATCATGCTTGATTTATTGGTACTAATAAAGTATTGTAAGTTCACATGGTGACTTCCAAAGCATTATGAAAATGAGAGCTGCTGGAAATGACACTGCAAGCAGAAGTTACATTAAGGGGTTATATAAGGATTGCTGCTTGAAAAAATAATTTTATTCATGCAGCTGTGAAGCAAATTTCACCATAATATAGAGTTGCAGTTTCCTTTGTATTTGTACAGCAATCACAAGACATTACCGGGACGCTGTCAAAATGATTGCATTGTATAATCAGAAATAACTTAATTTTTTATATAATCAGTATTCGCAATACATTTGGATAACATAATGTGCAGTCAAGCACATTTCCAGTTCTAAACAAGTAATAATAATAACATATCCATATTTATGTTTGTGCTTCAGTCACCCTCTGCCTTTTTTCCTCTTTGTATGTAGTTTTTTAATATCTGCAATGAAAGACCTCTCCTCCCCTTTACAGATTCCCTCTACATCCCTCCTTCCAGATGCGTTGCTAAGGTTTTGGGCAATGCAGAAAAGCACAGTCTCAGCACAGTAAGAATTACCCACTATTAAACTTTTAACTAGACTCCCCCACACCGATTCTATGTGTGCTTGGGCAAGCCATTTGAAGTAATGTCACTCTTCCTCCAATCCCTCATTTGTAAAACTAGAAGAATATTACTTGTTTTCCCAGCAGGGGGGTTGCAAGGGCTAATTAACTAAGGCTTACAAAGTGTTCAAGGAGTCGGATCATGACTAAATTTATGCTCCGCATGAAACTACTTTTTTTTTTTTTCCATTAAGCAGCTGAAACAAACTGAAAATATCTGGGTTTGCTTTGCTAGACTTGTCTCAAAATATGTGGTTGATAACTGTTGACTTACATTTTTGCATAAAGTATGTCCTGAGCTCTCAGTTGAATACAACATTCTGGAGTAGTTTTGCCAATAACCTGGAGCAAATGTGACAATGAAATAAGATTACAAATTACAATTTTTCTACTTTCTGAAATCAGGGAGAGACATGTATATGAGAGTTTGTGCTCCCATTGCTTCACGTTAGCAGATTAGTAAAATTGGTGTTTATATGTTTTGGAAAGCTGTGCATGAAATTTCTGCACCCCAAAGTTACCACTGTTTGTCTGAGGAGGTAATCTGAGTATACGCAGCTGTAGTTTTCTGAATGTTCTTTTGGATGTGTGTTCTCTCTGAACACACACTGTTGTTTTTCTTTCTGTTTCTTTTTTTTTTTTTTCACTGTCTCCCACTCAACCAATAACCAAGCAGTCTGGTGCCTCCCCTTCTCATCCTCATATAGCTTTTGCCCTAACTCTCCATTATGTCTCTCTTTTCTAATTCTGCTTCAGAATGTGTTGCAATTCATCATGAGACATCTGAATCCACCATACTGTATAAAATTATCTCCCCTATCGTATCTCAGTGTCCCACAGGAATCAACAATCTTGTTCTCTCACCTCTGTTCATTTTCACACCTTTTTTTGCCTTCCACAATAAGACTATATCCCTCCTTCACAGTCCTTTCTGGTACACTTCTGTAGTTCAGAATTCCCCTAAATTCTGAATAAGACCACACACACATACAGCACAAATACTTTGAACCCATTTTCTTGTTGATGTCTATTACACATTTCCTGTAACTTGCCCTTTCACCTTTATTCTGTCAGTATCTGTATTATATATATATATTAAAAAAAAAAAAAAAGACTAGGTTGGCATTTCTCTATTTTGTCTCATGCATCCTCTTGCTTCTAACTTATCTTTAGATGGTTCTGAATCCTGAGAAGGTTTTCTTTTATTCTGTTCATAAACTTGATTCCCCCAAATAGTAATGCTATGTAGTACTTACAAATTTGCCTTTATGTGTCATACAGAGCTCTCTGTATTTTGTTGGTTGAGAACCTGAGAAATATCAGGTGTTTTATGTCTCATGGGTTCTTTTATGCTCATTTTAAAAGAGTGCAGTGAAGTCTGATTGTGGGTACTCTTCTCAGAAGTTGTTTAGATTTATGCATTTATGCAAAACGGATGCAAAAATCACACGTGTTTCAGAGCAGAGTCCACCTGAATGCCATGTCATTCTCAAAAAGTTCAGCTCTCTTTTATGTAGATGTAGGTACCAAGCAAAAAAAGGCCTGTTACTTGTCTGAGGCTAGGCAAGATGGATTCTCACATGCTATCTCCCGCTGTGGAATCTACACCTTGAGTTAATCATCATGAACTCCTTGTTCACTTTCTTATGTGAAGTTCCTGAGAATTGAATCCCCTACAAATCCAACCAGGAAACCTCCCAGGGCAATAGCAAAGGCAGCTGAGAGAGATATAAGTAAAATCCCACTTTTTCCTGTGACTTAGGGTCATTCTATGAACAAAAATTCATAGCACGGATCCTCTTATGCAGCTAGTCACTTAAACTCCTTACGGTGATTTGATATCCTTGTCACCCAGACTCTCAGAAGGATCAAAGTTAAAATGCTTCAAAATTATTCCCCGCAGAAGCTTTGGAGCATCTGGGAATGTTCTGTTAAGGAATTATGAGATTCCTGCAAATTTTCGATGGGTTCAGGATTATACAGCTACTGCTAGAGAATTTCAAAGATCAATGTTTTGGACTTGGGAACAAATACTTGGACATACGCATGAAATCTTCTGGATATAGCCCTTACAGGCTTTATTATTTTTACTGACAAATTTCTTTAGAAGTTAGTTTAAAATTGAAAGACCATTTACTTAAACTACTGTGCAATTTTCTAAAACATAAAGTAGCCTCACCTCTAATCACACTTAGTAACCATTTATGATACTTATCTTGCTGAAGTACAAAAAAGGCATTTCATTCACTGGATAGAAGCAATCTAAAGGAAAAGCCCTTTGTAAACCATTCAACTCATTTCATTCTCATTTTCCCTGTTCTATAGAGAAAGCATCATTCCTGCTACAAGTGTTATGCTGCTTGTTAGCCCACTCTAGAAGGATAACAGATATAGCATGACTTGTTAGCAAGCACATCCTATATCTTATAAGCTATATTAATTATATCTGTCTGACCTCACAGATGTTTCATCTGAATGCTGTTTCTTCCGTGAACTGCTCAGAGTACTCAAGATGTTGTTTGCCAGACACAGTTTCTGCCTAGCTTCTACCAAAGGAGGGAAGCTCTTGCAGAGGATCTCTGTCAGTTCCTCCCGCAGAAAGCTGAAGAGGCTCCTGCCTCTGTTCCCAAAGGTTCATACTGCCATATTGAGTATGGAAGAAAGTAAGAGTGTGCCCACTGTCAGATGCTGTAGTTCACAACCCAGTGCAGGTACTGCTTTCTGTATTAGCTGGACAACAGGGATTTATGTTTTTATGTCAAGTCACAAATCACAGTATCTCAGAGACATATGCGCTTCTGCTGCTACTACTAAAAGAACAGGAACCTTAGGAAAAGGGTGAAAGAAGAGTGTTGAAGTCTATAGCACCCTAAACTGCTACAATTATTCTAGAACAACACCTGCCAAAGGCCTTAGGCAAGAACTGAGAAGGTTAATCTGTATCTTGTCTCCTGTACAAAGAGAGAAGAGATAAGTGAATTCCACACACACTTCTGTTGCTATACAGCAAAACGTGGCAAGGCTGATCACATTTGACACCATGCAGCAAGGAGACATTATTTCAGTGTAACTATCATCAACAAAATTAACCATAGAATCAAGGAATGGCTTGGGTTGGAAGGAACCTTAAAGATCATCTAGTTCCAACCTACCTGCCATGTGCAGGGATGCCAGCAATTTTTAGGAATGTTTATGAAACTGGAAAATTTGTCTTGGTCAAAATACTCAGGCTTAAAAAACTCTACGAATCCTAAGAATGAAATTGTTCAAGCTCAAAAATCCCAAGTGCTATTCCTTACAAATGGCTAATATCAGGAAAAACTAGAACAGGACAAATGCAAAGTAGTACTTCAGCTTGTACAATATCCCAATCTTTCCCACTTCTGGCAAACTGAGGGACTCCCTAGGCCAAAGATGTGCCACATCACTGTGTTTTATAGTCACTGTCCCATTCTCTTCTACTAGTTAGTTTAGCTGCTTTTTTCACTCTGTTTTAGCATCCACAGAAATTCATGAAGAAACATTCAACAATGTAATTACTCATGCCTTAAAATGTACTTCCTTTTGGTTGTTTTAAAACTAGCTCCTGATCATGTTTGCAATTTTTCACTGTATCGTAAAAAAAAATAATAATTGTTATTATTCTCTAGTCACATTCATAATGTCTTTCATTTATTTACAGTATTTTGTCATTCCTCAGTCAGAATTCATTTCTCACTGTTTATTCTGATGCCAGTAAAAGGGAAAAAAACAAAAAAACACCCCAAACCTTTTCATTTTTTCACAGTTTGTTTTAACACAAATTAGAGGTACCCTAAAAAAATAAGTCAAACATTAGCATTAGTCAATCATTTTTGCTTTGAACTCAAAAAATATTCTATTCACCAAAAATGAAACAGTAGTAGATATTTTTGCATTTAACTGAGAAACCTGAGGAACTCTTCATTTCATCAAAAATTATTTTTCAATCTTATAAAATTTGCAAGCTAAATAAATGCCTTGCTCCATTCATCAGTCTTAGGGGAAGAAGAAAAAATAAATTTTATATTCAGATTCATTTAATGATAAATGACAAAAATATTTTGGATTCAGAAAAAAAAATACTGGGAGAAAGCATATTTGGCTCATTTTTTATTTACTGTAAATTATTCCGGATTTTTTCTCTTTTTTTAAAATGTGTGCATTTTTCTCCAATTATAACATTTCGTAGTGCATATTATACCCCGTTTTAGCATTAAGCTCTCACTTGTAAACAACTAGTATTTGGTTTTAGGATAATTCTGTCTTGTATAAAAATTAGAAAGCATAACTGTTTGATATAATTCCTTTTAATGTAAAACACCATTTAAGTTGTAAAATGCTGCCACAATGATTTAACTGACTATTTAGAAATAATTCTCTGCCAGTCATTTAATACAAGAGCTTAATAGTTTTGATGACAAATAGTTTACTAAGTAATACTCTACCCAAACAACACTTTATAAAAAATTCTTTACAGGGCTTTATAGGGCTAAAAGCTAAAAATATACAACAATGCTCCACTAGTTTTTGACTATCTTGTTTACTTTTTAATTTTGTGTTTTTCTGAGAAGTACATTAACCAGTATTTTTTTTTTTTTGGTGGGAAGGTCAGGGTGGATAACAATGATAGTTTCTGCTGAACAAATAAAAGCAAAAATGAATATATAGTTATAAAATTTAGGGAGAAATATATGGAGAGATGAAACTTCAGGAATTCCAATAAACAAATAGGTTGGTTAAAGAGATGTTATTTTATGAAACATAAAGTCTAATAACTTATTATAAGACAAGTGTGCTCATTTCGTGGAGAAACTCAAGTAACTACCAAACTTGTGTGAAATATACCCTTCATTATTTAATATGGCAGTGACAAAAGCACATGAAGCCATGCTGCAGTGTATACAGAAAAAGTATTTTGTGAATTCTGAAGAAGCACCTAGCAATTGCTCTGCAGGTGAAGGTAAGAAGTTTGTTCAGCTGTCAATCCAAGTTCCTTCCTTATTTCTGATGGTCACATTGATATTGTAGGTCATTGGTCCTATTAATCACCAAGCATTTGGTGCTAAGGGTTTCTTGCCTTTTTTATTTTTATTATTTTTTTTTTGGTAGCCTAGCACCATTTAAGTCTTCAGGCTTCAAATGTAGGAAATGAAGCGCTCAATTAAGGTAGCAACTGATATCTAGATATAAGAGACAGGTCTGATTCTCCTTGTTATATTGTTTGACTTCACATAGCTTGTGAAGTTTACACATTACAGGAAAGATCTTTACTAATACTAATTGATAAAGCTTTGCTAATGTGAACTGATTGTTCATTTATATAGTCTGAACTTATATATGTTTGGTATCTGATAGAAGGTATCACTGGCAAGGTACTAAAGAAAAAAATAACTTGTTTCCAACTGATAGAACATCTTAGCATTGAGTAGGCATCTCAGAGATAAGTTTTAGAACAAGATCTTTTGTTTTCGTCTTTTGAAATTTTGCATTTCTCTCTATAAAGTTTTAGCTTCAACAGGAAAAGACATAGCATACCAAATTAGTCTGCTTCAGGCCAAGAGGCTGAACTGAGCTCTGTTTAGCTGTAAGTTCATATACTCTTTTTTTCTGTTAAATCTTTGATACTGGACAATAGCTAAAATGCCAAGAGGCAGCAGGTGTCAGATTGTCCTGGTGTGGTAGAGTTTTTTCTGCTGAGCCTCAGCAGAGCAACCAGCAGGCAGGTTAGTGCATTCTGGGTGCTTCTACACTAGCGCAGGAACAGGAGGGCACTTTTGAACGAGATTTACTAATTGTCTTCATTTATTACACTTCTTTTCATGTAACTGAGTAGATTTAAAATACTTTTAGTTTGATTTTTAGTTTGAAACTAAACCAGTTGCTCTTATACTATTTGTAAGCAATCAGTCCAGAGGCTAAAACTAGGGCTGGTCTGAAATGGAAAAAATCTTCTACAAGCCATGCAGTGTGAACATCAGGTCCTCAACATCAGCTGTTTCACTCTGCAGATCATTCCTTTTGCATGACAAGCTGCAACAGGGGAGGCTCAGGTTGGATATCATGAAAAGGTTCTTCACCAAGAGGGTGGTCATGTAATGGAACAGGCTCCCCAGTGACGTAGTCACGGCACCAAGCATGTCAGCGTTTAAGAAGTGTTTGGACTTTGCTCTCCGTCATATGGTCTGAATTCTGATTTTTGGGTAGACCTGTGTGGAGCCAGGAGTTGGACTCGATGATCCTTGTGGGTTCCTTCCAACTCGGGATATTCTATGATTATATGATTCATGCACTACCTGATAATATTGATATAGCATGTGAGTCCTGGTGTCTTCCCAGTGGCCCAGATCAATGAACTTGCCAGATGTGCCATGGATCTCTTCCAGAAGTTGCCCTTGTGCCATGAAACTTCAGGCCTACCTTTATTTTGGGGAATAAAAAGGCATCTAGTCTCTCCCTGATCATGAGGTAGATGAGCATCTTCCTAAGAAGACCTGGAAACTCAGAAGTGCTCCTGAGTCTTCCCGTACAGATCTCCACTTTTCCTCCACCAGAAGCAGGAGTCATTGAAAATTTCTACTGAATGTGGACATACATGTCATACAAATTGCTTCTCATTAATGTTCTATTTCAATCATTTCTATACTTACTATGGTACCAGAGAGCCTGTGTACCTCAGTTCCTACACTGTATGACCAAATAAACTGTTAAAAACATTTCCTTAATTTCCTGCAAAATTTTATCAAATCTTTTACTGGAGAAATCATCTTAGCTATATCTCAAATAGTGTTCATTCCCTGAGATTTATTATTTTCATAAGAGAGTGATTGTGAAAGTCTTCAAGAAAAGGAACACATTTTAAATTCACATCAGCTATGATGGCTGCTGTGGGGACAGTACTAAAGATGCTGCCGTTTTGTCAAATCACTGTTTTAATTAAGTTGTAACTCTTTAGAAAGTTCCATATTTAAATCTGTCACATTCTTTTAGCTGACTGTATATCCTAAAACTTTTATACTTCAGTTGATATACTACTACATTGCAAATATATATATATGCATGTAGCAGCAGCAAAGAGTGCTCTTAATTTATAGCAACTTGTTGCTCTATTACTCCTGAATTATTAATCATTTTTATATGACAGAATAAGAATAAGTAAATTATGCAAAACTTTCTTATCAAATGCAGTATTTCACACAGTAATTTCACTGACTTTCACCATGGGAACTGTAGTTTTGGAGAACCTAAGTGGAAAGTCCTTATTTCCTTTCCTTCAAGTTCTTATTTTCATGCATTATTTCTTTTTGCAGATGTTCACTGCAAAAGTGGCTGAAGCCCTGTAAGAAATTGCCTTCTCCTATACTCATTACTGCTCCTCTTGCCAACATTACTTGTGCCACAGTAATCATCTCATCTGCTTCAGTGCAGTTGCATGGATGGTTTCTTGATGGTTTCTTTGATTCTCCACTTAGAAGAATCAGTTTAAGCCAGGGCAGTTCACAATACACAGTAAATTTAGAGTACCCATGTCGGCTAATTAGCTAGCCCTCCTGAAGGGAAAGTAGCATCAAGCACAGGGAGAGTGTTTTTTTGAAACAGTTACAGCTAAGTCCACAAAATAGACTATTAAACCAGGAGGTTTTCCTACCATTTCAGGTTTTTGAGCCATATATATTGCATATGCAAACTTGACTTTATGTAGGTTTAGTAAAAATAAGTGCTTTTTAGTATGGTATAAGTAAACTTAGTGGTTTTCAGACTGTGTTTCAAAAATAGTTTTTGTCCTCTGACACAAGTCCATATTTAAATAAAAATCACCATTTGTGATTTGAAAGATAGCCAATCCAGTTATTCTTCTTTCAAAATTGTAAATGCACAGACATCAAGGGAGAAAATCTTGAGCATGTTGTGGGCTTTGCATATAAGCAAAAAGAGACCAAAATAAAAACAAAAAAAACTATGCAAATTGTATTCTTATAAAATAAGGCAAAGCCCGTTCTCGTTTTTGTTTGTTTGTTTTGTTTTGCTTTGCTTTTTTTGTCTAAAATAATATATACCTGTCCAATTATGGTACAAGTGACACTATATTTTCTGAGTGGATTTATGGGGTTAAATGCTGGCTTTGTCAATGTTAGCAGAACTTTAGTCACTAGCCTGAGTAGAAAAAAGTTTCCAAGCATTGCTTAGCACTGTGCCTCCACCCATCTTTTCCAGGAGGAAGTTTGGAGATTTACGAGAAAGACAGGACAAACTGAATTATCCAAAGAAAATCATTCTAATTTTCAGTGTTCTCATTTTAAAGTTAATTGTCTGGTTTCTATTGGGTGTTCTACTAAGCACATCTATAGCACTTTTCTTTTACCGCTCAGACAATTAATTACATTTCAGAACACTCCAGGGAGGTAGGTATTCCTGTCTCATTTTACTGGTGAGGCAGCCATACCATAAAAAATAAATAAATAAATAAAAATAAAAAAAAAATCCAAAGTCACTGAGCAAATAAGGAGAAGAGCTAGAAATCACAATTCCTTATTCCACTTACACTCCATCTCTAGTGTTGTGTTCTCTTGCCAAATGTATGCAGTGACCTTGTAAAGATTTTAAGGAGAATATTTCCTCATAGGAAAGAAAGCTATTTTATTGTGAATTAAAAGCAGTGTCTGTGTTTCTAATAACATTGAAAGCTAAATGGCAAATCACATTAAAGCATTATCTTAATTACTGTAATATACATCTTAACTATCTAAACAGAATAGCTCTTTTTATCTCTTCCTGGCCACCTGTCCCAAAATAATTGACTAGAGATTAATAAAATTGTCCCCCTAAAATGTGGGCAATATTCAGATGTTAAATAAGTTACCAGGGAAAAAGAAGGGATCGGGTCTTTATAATTACAGGATATAAGTAACAAAAATGTAAATGTAAATGTTATTGGGAAATAACATTCATATGCAAATCAGATACTGTTAATATATTATTTTTAACTGTAAATCATCTGTCTTTCAATTACTTGTATTGTTGCCCTCCTTGTATTTGTGAAAGAGTTTTATTCAGTGATCGAAATTCCATGACAAGGTTAAAAAATGCTGACTGAAGAAGAGAAGAAAAGTTCTCTGAATATGTGTTTAACTGGAGTTTTGTACTAGAAGACATTTAAGCATGTGATGATAACAACGTTCAGAGCAGAATTTTGTATTAGGTAGACCACTGTGAATTTTAATGTACTCTTAATACTACGTAGGTAAAATAGTAAGACAGAAACAACTTCATGTGTTTTCCTCTCTGTTATAAATTAAACCATTTAGTGATACCAGATTCAAAAGTATTTCACAGGTTAAAATTACTATGACATTTTTTTCACTTTGACTGCCCAGTAAGGAAAAAAAAATCTAACATATTTTGTGGTTTAACAATCTGAGCTACTGAGTCTACTAGCAATTGGTTGTACAATAACCTGTCAAAGGGAGTTTCAGCTAATGTATTGATGTCTGTAACAGATACTGAAAATATATAGAGAACTCAATGAATACAGCAGCTAAGAGTCAATCTGAATTGTAAAAAGCAGTACTAAAATACTAACACACAATTTCAATCAATCATAAACCAAGGGTGCCAATTGTCTGTGATAGTAACAGTTAATTTATGTTTCCTAGTGGTGAGTGTTTCCTGGTGGAGCATGCAGCAAACTGAAAGGTGTCCAGTGTAATTTAAGGGGCTGTGCCCATGACCCACATTTCCTATCAAACTAGTCACCAGAAAATTCATTGACTAAGATGGCATTTGTTATCATACCCAAAGCAATCCTCATGCCCAAGCACACCCAGATTCCTTAGCTATAAACTCTATTTCCAACACATCAGCCATAATTTATAGTTTCAGTTTCTGAAAAGGAAACACACATTTATTCTTCACTAATCAGAGAAATTACCAAATTGGTAATAACAAATTCCTGGAAAAAACTGGACCCTCACCTCTAAGTAATTAAGCTGCCTGCATAGATTTCTCTTCAACTATTACTAAAATGAAATGTCCATTTTCTGACATGCTTTCTAGGTCTGCTCCCTAGTTCACCTCTGTCCCTAGTTTCAATTTGTATGCCCTCAGTGCATTGTTCTTTGATCTTTTACATGCTTCTTCTTAAACTGTCATTTTAACTATCTCTTTTTACACTTTCAATCCCAACTCCTGTGAGTGCAGGCAAAAAAAATGCTTTTGTGCTCCTTTACTCATCACCTTCTTTCTATTTTATACGTTCTCTGTATTTTATTTTATTTTATTCAAATTTATCTTTCAGTCATTGACATCTGGTAGCGTCAGTGACAGAAGTAGCAAAGAACAGAAGAAGAAAAAAGCCCTCCAAAGCAGAAGGATGAAGGCAGGCTGGACATGACTAAGGGAATGGGGAGGTCAGACTCCACAGGGTTTCTTTGCACAGAAATGAGAAGGAGGAAAAGGAATCAGATGACCTCTCTGCACATCTCTTCAGCTCTTGGTCGTGCTGATTCACAGTCTCAGTAGTGATTTTCCTGATTACCTTTCTTGCTTCCAGACTACAGCTCTTACCTGCTCTTCATCTGAACTCTGGTGCAGTTTCCACTTCACTGACATATTAAGACCAGATATGTCCAGGTTCTCTTTCCTTTCCATTTTGGCACAGTCTCTCAGAGAAAGACCAGGCTTGACTGTTCTCACCAGCAAGTTTCCTACTTCACAACATGTTTTGAGCCCTTTTTTTTCCTGACTGTGTGTCTGTATGTTTGTGGTTTTGTGTTCTCAAGGATCTGCACCCATAATTTATTCCTTTTTTTATATGCCATATGCAGGTTTTAAGACTTTATGGGATTTTTTGTTTGTTTGTTTTTTCTGGAGTGCAAATAGTTAATTTCTCTACTAATTAATAGAGATCACAATGTCAAATTACTCTCTCCTCTCACCTCCTGACCAGTACTGTATCCCAGAGGAGATCATCTGTGACACCTCTGGAATTAACATCCTGGAACTGAAGACTGGGGCTAGAATCACCTCTGGATGCATTCTATTGCGTAGTAACTTGTTCCTCTCAAAGCAGCAGCTATGAGCTTTCATACAAAAGAAGGTGTAAGAAAAATAAGCAAGGGATGTAGCCAGATAAATATATGAAATCATGGGTGAAAAAAGTCAGTCTGTATTCCACTGTACAGCTAATTATTTTGAAAGTTTTTTTGCCTACATCCTCTTAACACATATAGTAATAATATTAACTAAATAATGCATTCTTAAATATATGTGCTTTTTTTTTTTAATAAGGGAATCATAAAGGAAGATCTTATCTTGCAATACATAGTCAACCGAACAATACCAAAAACAGTCTTTCTAACCCATTTCTGGGATCACTGCTTCTGCTAGTGAGTGGGAACTTGGAAGCCATGATTCAGAGGAAACTGTAATTTCAAGGAGTTAGCAAGACTGCTGCTTCCCTCAGTTGCCTTCTCCATTTACTGTCAATGATGTAATTTCATGTTTCAGTTAGCACTAAAACCAAATACACTCCAAAGGAGACCAGGATACTTGAATTCACCATTTGGCAGGACAACGCTCCTATTATACAGATTCTTAGGGGGGGTCTTTGGGAACACGATCCCTTTCAAAAGCATATACTCAAGAGATTTTGCTCTGAGAGCCACACTGTTCCTCTCAGAAGGTTTGTGGCAGTATGTAAAAGCTAGCATGACATCCACAGCTGTTAAGGATCTTTTAGAAGGGGAATCTTTCTTCCTATTTATTTCAAAAAGTATCAGAGTAATCAAAGTAGAGCAGCCGAGATATTTTTCCTGGTGTAATCCTGGTGTAATTTTAATGGTTGGTAGAGAAATCAACTAAAAATTAATTTAAAATGTAAAAAAAAAGTTACCACAATAATAATCCAATTTTAATTTCTGGTGTGGCTGTATCTTGTTATTCACCAGGTTCATGTGGTTCAGAGACTCTTGATAGTGTTGTTCCATATCAACTTTCTTTCAACACAATAAATATATAATCCTTTACTGCTACATCATTGGTAGCGAATTACAACAAATAGTTGTAAATAAATAGTGACCACCATCCTTCCTTGTTGAAGTTGGAAATCAAGCAAATAGGTCCACCATGTTGCTGGAATAAAGAACACAGAGGACTTGTACTACAAATTAGGGTTTCTGTTCTTGTTCTGTTGTAGAAGCTGGTACAGCCACAGCAACAATTTACTCTAAAAACACTATTAGTCATGGAAAAACAGCTTCCTCCAATGGTTATATACAGTCATTTTTTAATATATAAGAGCTGGCAGAAAGATTGTGTTCTCACATGCGGTTTCAGAAACACATTTATATGGTTTATATGAAGGTATTTTAATCAGAAGTTAGGGGAGGGGAGTCTAAGGGAACAAGAAATTGTTTTGTCTTTGTGTTGTACAGTTAGTGAGTATTTTCACTACTTTAGTCATTTTCATTTATATAAATAAAGCTTCTCCATTTTTATCTAAACCTTACTCCTCCCCAGGGCCTCTCAGCAAATGCAGTGACACTTCAGCAAAGGGTAATTGAAGCTGCAGCACATTTACAGCAAAATGCCATTTTTAAAGGGTGTAATGAAACATACTGCAGAGGCAGGATTTTTAAATTCACGATATGGAAAGTGATTCCCTGTAGGAATGAGAGACCTGAGGATTTAGGACTATATCATATTGGCTGATGCTTCTTCAGCCCTCTAGGCAGCAGCTTTCCACAGTAAACTTTGGTTTCATGTAACAGTAAATAATAATAATAATAATAATAATAATCAGCAACAGAATATTCTGAGCAGCTCAGAGAAACAGCAATAAATGGAATGCACCATGAAAAAAAATAAAATAAAATGCAACAGAAGCCCTTCTTCTTCCATATCAAGAGCAGCTACTTCCAAATCGTCTCCAAAGGTGTCCACATGAATGTACAAAGGTGTACATTCTATCCTGAGCCTCACTTAGCTCTGCAGCTATTATGTCCCCTCTCCACCATGTATGTTCCCTCTCAGACTCCAGACAATGAGATAATGAAATGTAGTTTCAGAGAGGACATCTTGCATACAAGTTAAGTTTCCAGAAACTTAACAGTCTTCTTATGTTTCATATTCTCATTTTTCTGTTTTCAGAGGGCATTATCTTATACTTTTTTATTTTTTGATTAGTTTTATAAAAGCTATCTTTGATACCTGTTTTAACCATTCATTCTAGGGTAAGCTAATTATTTTCTTACTGGCCACAAAAGTCAGCAGTGATTGATTAGGAAAAACAAGATAACAGCAATAGAAACATGCCCATTAAAAAACAACAGGCTCATTAATTAAAATGTTTCAGTTCAGCCAAACTTTTTTCTGCTACCTCTGCTCACTCCTGGAGTCTTTGGCATACAGGTCTTTTTTTTTTTTTTTGATCTCTAGCAAGATTACATACTCCAACTATGTAAGAAAATAACAGATATTCTGGTTTTCCAAGGGGAATACTGTTGTTTTTCCTACTAAATGAAAATGAATAAATGATGAATTTCATGTATTATTCAGGGAGAATTTTTAAAGTGCTAAAATTCATTAAATGATATAATAAACTTTAAAAAATAGGTAGTGGCAACTTTTAAACTTCCAAGGTGAATAGCAAGGAGGAATTAATTCTTCCTTAACATCAGCAATATTTTTATTTCTCATTAAAACAAAGTTTGGAAAATAAGGAGGTCATTAGGTTTGTCTACACTGGAAGAATACATTACTAATGATTTACCATCTCAAACCAAAACTGGAAAGAAATCTGTATAACACAATTTTATACTCTCTTTGACATGTGTGATATGACTGGAGGGACAAATTTACCCCTTGCCTTTGGAAAATATAAGTGATTTCAGTGACAGAGTATTAGAGAGTATGAAGCCAGTGGGCCAATTTAGTAGGCCAGTTATATCTATACCGAAAGGAGCAGGAACATCAAAAGATAAAAGGAAGGAAATAAATGTCCTCTCCAACCTGCATTTAAGCCCATTCACGGTTCAGTATGATGCAAACATGGCAATGTTGCATGTGCCTGCACTGCCAGATGTGGTCTATGACCATACTGATTGTTCACATCAGAAATTGGACTCTAACATATATCTATATAAAAGAAAATCCAAACAAAATGAAGATGCTTACTTTTTTTTTTTCCTGTGCTTGTACTATGCAATGATAGTACTGTTGTGTATCTGGAATTTTATATTATTATTATCAATCGACGTATTAATCGAGGTACAAAAGACCTCTATGCTTGTCACACTGGAGAATCCTGTCATTATATGCTCATCATAACTAATCAACATGAATAAGCTATTTAAAGACAGACTAGTGAAGAATGAGCTTTGGTAAGTTATCTATACTAACTTCAAAACAATCAAAATTTTGATTTTTTATTGAACCTTTGTTCTGTTCAAGAACATATATTTACAAAGTCTTTGCTTGAGAGAAAAATAATGCCTATTGCTATAAAAGCTTGGTTTAGTAAAAGAAAATCTTTGACATTTCTTAATGGAGATAAAAAATTTTAAGTTCTTTATTATATTTAATCTGAGACCATCATTTCATTAATCAAATAGCAGGCTAAATTTAAGGAAATGTAGTTAGCTTTATTTGAAATGTATGACTAATATAATTTTGATGTTTGATATTATGATGTACTAGCTAATGTATTTTATTTTGTATAGAAAGTTACATTTTCTTGTTTAAGTCATTAAACATGACATCTGAAAGACCAGTGCCTCTTGGAAAGGCAAGGCAAAAGGAAAGGAAAGGCAAAACAAGGTGAAAGGAGGCGAGGGGAGGCGAGGGGATGGGAGGGGAGGCGAGGGGATGGGAGGGGAGGGGGGGAGGGGAGGGGAGGGGAGGGGAGGGGAGGGGAGGGGAGGGGAGGGGAGGGGAGGGGAGGGGAGGGGAGGGGAGGGGAGGGGAGGGGAGGGGAGGGGAGGGGAGGGGAGGGGAGGGGAGGGGAGAGGAGAGGAGAGGGGAGGAGAGGAGAGGGGAGGAGAGGAGAGGGGAGGAGAGAGGAGAGGAGAGGAGAGGAGAGGAGAGGAGAGGAGAGGAGAGGAGAGGAGAGGAGAGGAGAGGAGAGGAGAGGAGAGGAGAGGAGAGGAGAGGAGAGGAGAGGAGAGGAGAGGAGAGGAGAGGAGAGGAGAGGAGAGGAGAGGAGAGGAGAGGAGAGGAGAGGAGAGGAGAGGAGAGGAGAGGAGAGGAGAGGAGAGGAGAAATAAAATTTAATTGGGGTTGGATTTTTTCTACAGGTGCCTCAGGGATCAGGTCAAACTTAAGAATATCCTGGCTTGGTTTAATAGCAAATAAATGAGAAAGTTGCAAGTAACATCAATAATGTAGTAAAAATATGTACTTCTTAGCTACAAGCAAGGAATGTTTTTGCACTGATTTACCAGATCTGATATGCCCCACATTGATTCACAGTTTATCTCCTTCTACCTGGGAGTTCAGCAACATTCACATTTATTTCATATAGATGAATTTTGTCAATACACTAAGAGTACTCATTTCAACACTTCTTGGGGTGACTGAATGAGGTAACAAAAGTCTGAAACAAGTCCTGAAACAGGAAAAAATATTCTGAAATGCTCTTTTGTTCAATTTTATGGATCATGACATAAAAATTGTGTATCTCTTAAAAATGGATACAATTAAATTTTTAAATTTATGGGGCAAGGACCTCGAATGTTTCAAACCTTCATCAGTAGCTCAGGACTGAGTAGTTCAGTTTATTATTGTGTTAACTACTTATAAATTAAATAAAATGTCCCAACTTTTGAACTAGTGAAAGGAGCCAATTTTACTATATCTACCAATTAAATTTGTATCAATAGCAATAGCAAATATACTGCTTTATGGTCAATTTGAAAGTTTCTGTCTTTTCCACTGGCTTGAAGACACCTTCCAATCTTCTAAACTCTTATCTTTTCAGTCTCTGCTTTTTATGCATCTTAAAAACTGTTCTTTTTGCACTAGCATCAGAAGGCTTGTCTTCTACTTTTATATTTTACAAACATTTATCTTCTACACAAATCTCTTTACAAACATACAGATTACTAACAAAATGACAATATATTGACAACAATTAATATTTGCCACACTGATTTCTAGATAGTTTCTATATTTCATCGCAAAAATGTACACAGGTTATCACATAACTTTGCAGGGATATGCAGAGATTTTGAAGCTGCCTGGTGATCATGTGTACTTCAGATATATTCTAAGACTACTGTAGCAGGGAAAATGTTACACTGTATGTATGACATAGGAGAGATGATATACTGTTATTTCTGTGATGTCCATTTTAAGCACTGTATGTACAATCAGTTGAAGTCAGTGGAAGACGAAACCAGAAATTGTTCAACGATCCACTAGTTGATTAGGGAAAACAGTTGAAGTTTGGGGTTCAACTGCTAGACTACAGCTGTAGGTAGGTTCCTGTTTGCTCCATTGAAAGGCTCAACTTCCAGAAACACCTTGTCTGTGAAAAAATATTTATAGAAACTTTGTACATATTGAAAAAGTTTTAAGGATTTTATTTTATTCTTTCTGGGCATATATATCGTGTTTTATATATATATATATATATATATATAATTAGTACCAATTAAGAAAAAGAAAAACTATTCTAATGATAATACAAAACAAAAACTATTTGGCAAAGCAAAAGCTTAACGGAGTAGCTTCCTTCCTACATATTTTTCTTCCATTATTTTTGTTTCTTTTCTTTCTGCCTCAAATGGAAGTAAAAAATCAAATATATTTCAATTACTTTTTTATGATTCAAGTTTTCATCTTATTAACATACCAGCTACATAAAATGTTATTCACATTGATGCTTTATCTTAAATGCTAGAAGCTCAAAACACAAAATAAATTCTGAGCTGGCAGGCATGTGCAGTGATTTTTCCAAAGCTGACTGTACTGCCACCGCACTAGATATCCATTCTCTGCTGAAAGTGAAAGAGTAAGAGTTTTTTCATCCTGACGTAGATGAGATGTCTATGTTGAGAAGTAGGTTAGTTTTCTTTATGTTTGTAGGGATTTTTTGTTTTGTTTTATTGTTGGTTTTTGTTGCTGGTGGTGGTGGTGATATTTTTTGTTGTTGTTGTTTCATTTTGATTTGATTTGTTTTGTTTTTGTGGGAAGATAAAGACATGAATGACAACACCATCTCTGTTTTATTTTTGTAAAGCTTTTAGCCAAAACTCTCAAGAATTTTGACAACCGTTAGTGGTGACATCACTTTGTTCTTTCCAGTTAGATATTTACAAAACATATCTTTTCTCTTCTGTTTTTAGCACAAGAAGAATGGGCCACCACCCGTTCCAGCCTAAAGGCACCACCTCCAAGGTCAGCCCGAGGGGGTTACAGGGAACACCCCTATGGTAGATATTGAAGGTCCTCCTCATCTGTGACCTCATCTCAAAGACAATTAATAGCCTGTGGTCTCCACATAAACAGCAACAAGACAAGTAATAGTCCATTTCTTTTCTATCCTAGGGATTACTGCTCATTATTATCCTATGTACTACTTGTATTTCTTATAACATTGGAGTGACATTGGCATTAGTATTATTTTATAACACGGACTTTAAAAACAAACAAAACAAAAAAAAACAGAAACAAACAAAAACTTTGGCAAGCATTGTCTAGAAACCATTCAAAGATGATGTTCTGTTGGTTGTATTCATTGCTGTGTGTAACTTAAAAAGCATGACACTGTTACAGATCTTGAGTCTCTCTACATACTAGCTAAGGCTGAGTTTTTGTTTAGGGTTGCTGAAAGACTGTAATATGATTTTTTTCCTTTTTTCATTTGAACCAGACAATAATCAAGTTGTAGATAAGATGTTTTAACCTGTCTTTTTTAATATATGTTAGTTTAGATTAAGATGTTCGATATTAAGTTTGTAAATTTAATTTTAAATGCTGTTTTAATGGGGTTGAAAACAAGCAGCTACTGTATGTATGTAGCTAACTGAATTTGTTCAGTGTTTTAACCTGTATTTGTTAAAAAAATCACATAAAGTTCCATGTGTAAGCTTCTCTAAATAGGAAACCATAATTTTGTCAAATATGTTTGCCATAATTTGTCAATAAAGCTGAAACCTTTTGTAACAAACTAAATTTGGAATTACTTGTTTTCTAGCTTTAAATGCCTGCTTTATTTCTTTTTCAAGAGATGCCTAAAAATGTTTTTTATATAAAAATTACAAAAATGAACCCAAGCCTGTTTTAAGCTTTTTGTGTAAGACTTTAAAAGTTGTATTAATAACTTCTGGTTGTTAAATAATTTAAAAGTTAACAAACTAAACTGTTACATGAATCATGGTTAGTATCCACTAATGTATAACATGTTAATGGAAAAAAATGCTTTAGAACAATAAATGGATTTTAAACTATCCTCTAAGCTTGATCTTGCTAAACACAAACTCTGATTGACTTGTTTGTATTAGCATGTCTCTCGTGAGAATGTAATGGAGTTTAAAGAGGTAAGATTACCACTTACCACTGTTAGACTGTCTAAATGCTAGTTCTTCAACCTTTGAGTTTCCCCGCACATTAAATATCCCATTCAACATGTAAGCATTGCATAGATTCACTTATTTGTTTTCACTCGGAAGAGTGCGTTGACTGCATTTTTGTAGTATATATCAATTTGTCTTGATAAACTAATCATCAGTGTCACTGCCCAGTTGTTGGTACTCAACCTCAAAAACTTTATTTGTAATTTTCAGTGCTAAATATCACCGCCCTTGAAGGCAGTTTAGAGGGCTGATATTTCTTTTGAGACTATCAGACTTGATGGCTGATGATTATTAAGGAAATATGTCGCAGGACTCAAAGGATGACTAAACGTTAAACAGGTAACACTAATAGTAACTCTGTAATTTTGAGTATGCAACAGTAATGTTAAATATTCTCAGTTATTAAGTTACTGATAGTTAAAAAAGTAAACCTACCAAAAGATAACAAATAGGTATATAGGTTATTAAAACAACTAATTAACATTAACTAGTGACAACAAAATGATTCTACAATATATAACCCTCAAGGTAATAAACAGAACTAAAATTAACAATAATAGTAATGCAACTCTTGCTAACAACAAATATATAACCTAAATTTTGATGAAAACAAACCAACCAACCAACCAACCAAACAGATGACTTGATGGTAGGGATTCCAAAACTGTTAATCCTTTAAATACAGTCTTTTTGTTTACAGTGGCTTTTTGTCAATGTGATTGGTTTACTTTTTTGATGAGAACAAAGTAGTTTGTGAACAAAGTCTCTTGCAGCTGGAGTTGCATGCTAATTCTTTTTGAATAGTTAATTAAGCATATGTTGTCATTTTAACCTGATGTGTTAAAAGTGAATGTAGTGGGCTAGATGATTGTTACACTGAGTTTATTCTGTCTCACTGTTTCAGGGCCTCACAGGCACTGGACAGCTAAACAGCAGATCTGCTGAGAAGTTGTCAGGTAAGCTCTGCCACGTCTCAAGGCTTTTTTCTATTTCACATTTCTTCATACATTTCTGTTTACTAACACATGGGAGCATGTTCATGTGGAGTTTTAAAGTAAATAATTATTTCCAGCAGTGTTTCCTTTCATAGCTGTGTGAAGATTGGGGTATAATGGCAATCAAAGCATTTGCTTCTGTAAGGTATGATACATTTCAGTTAAATGAAAGAAGTCAACTGTTTTAATGGTAAATATTATCATGTGACACTTTATAAGTGCTCCTGATAAAAACAAGAGCTCATGTTTATTAAAAGAATGTTTACATTTTGGAAACTTTTAAGTCATATGATTTAGAAAAATAGTTGCTTACCTGTTGCTTCTCAAAATATTTATCATTACTGTATATGACAAAAAGATCTGTAGAGAGACAGTGTGTTTGCTTTTTATTCTTTTGCTTGATAATTATTTCTTTGTTACACTTTAAAATGGTAGACACGTTAATAGAATTACCATGTGATTACATGGATCAAGGCATAATTTGCTATATTTCTCTCTTATCTAATATCTAAAGATAAAGGGGGGGGGTTGTTTTGTTTGCTTGTTTGCTTTTGATAACCTTGTTACATAAACTTCAAATTATACGAGATTATTGATTAATGATAAATGTTGCTGTTGGAAACTTCATAAAAAGTCATCTCAAATAGAACTTTGTCCATTCACCCAGAAGTGTCCACTAATCAAAACACAAAATGCACAAAATTTCTTGCTCTCTCATGGTTAGATAAGAGTTAATAAAAAAAACTGGTGATGTGCACCAAATACACAATCACAGACACATTTATTACTCTGGCGTCTTTTCCCCATGATTGGGGTCTCGCTGGTTTGTAGTTTTCAGTTGCCATTGTATCCCATGGTTACTTACAAGCACAGGTTGTGTTGTACAGCAAGATACAATGAGCTTAATTTTCCTCTCCAAAGGGCTACCTTAAAAGTGGTTTGGTTTATGTGGTACATCCGCTCTACAGGCCAAGGTCATATGACAGCAATAGGATTTGTCTGCAAGTTACACTCATCAGTTTGAGTATCCCACTGCAGTAAAACACTTTCACCTACCCATCTTGCATATAGTTATACAAATATGCTTTAGTCAGTCTATGTTACATCTATGCAGGTAAGAAAATCACACTCTTCTGATATAAATACAGTTGCACACTGGTATAACTATGATTATAAATTATTACCCACCATAGCTTTTACTATATAAGTATTTCAGGAAAAGCTCATATGCCTTACTTAATTAAGTAATTACACAAAACTCTGAGCTACCATACCTGATGTGAGATCCAGGGCTAAGTGTATAAAATGAATTTCACACTTGTACACTAATTTTTTGTTTGAGGGTAACTAGTGTAAGCTCCTTGAGGCTAAACTTCAATACATACTGTCTTATAACAGAGCATTGTCCTGTACTATTATTGTCTCAAGTCTTCTTTTACAGTTATTATTTGTGTAAATTTAAAAAAAAAAAAAAGCACAATATATAATTAAAATAATGCATTGTAAAATATTCTTGTGTAGGAACCATTTAGAAAAAAATGATAAGTCAGTGCAAACAGTTCTTTATGCAAACATTTGTTTTATTGATTTTCAGGGAATTAGTATGAAAAATTACCCATAACTACATGTGCTGTTCTGTGTTAACTACAAACTATATTTCACATCAATTTTGGAAGAAGCTTTACAGCTAATCAACTATGTCTTCTTAATAAAAAATAAATAAATAAATATCCATCTTCTTAATTTGTGAGAGAGTAACAAGGAACTATGAGTATTTTAATTAACAGTCAGCTTTAGGTCTTACATGAAAAGGTGTGATGTATTCCCCACATCCACCAAGACAGACATAATTCTGAGGTCCTGAAAACATACAGACATCAGAAAACACAGAAATTAACTTGTGCTATGGTTAATTCCAAGACACTAATCACCCACTAAACACGTTTTCTTTGGATGAATTCACATACTAAGTCATTTACCTTGTAATAGGAAGAAAACTTGTATTCAATATCAAAACAATGTGTAAAATCAAAAACTAAACTAAAAACGTTGGAGGAAAAAGAGAGAGAGAAAGCGGGAGAGAGAAACGCCAGAGATTAAAAATTTCAAAGATTTTTTATTAGCTTGACCTCACCTATAGAACAGTTTGATCTTTAAAATAAACTATTGCGTTATATTTTCAGTACTTAAAACAGTAAAATATACTATTTTACAAAATTACACAAAAATATTCATAACTTTACTTCTGTGTTATCAAGCTAAATATTGATTTCATTGTTTTCTTTCTAAAATGGAACTGTTTACTTTTTAAAAATTCCCTTCTTTCATGAAAGAGTAGATCATATATGCACTCCCAGATGGAAACCCTTATTGCCCTAAATAGGTAGGCTATTGCATTGTAAATGTAAGGGATGCACATTACAAAAAAATAAAATAAAATAAAAAAATGTTAGGAATAGAATCAATGTGTCTGTTTTTAAATAATGATTTCTGGAGGCTGGTTATGCAACATTTGACATTCTGCATTGTTGAAATGTTGATCAGGTAGTGCAGTGGACATCACTGTAATAGAATTTTTAACTTCATATGTCATACTGGCACAGCTTCCCTTGTTAGAGATTTGGTCTAAGAGGGGAAGCAATTTTCAAGGCTGTCTAGAAGCAGAGTCAGAAGACAATTTTCAAAGCTACCTAGAAGCAGAGTCAGAAAAAAGCATTAAGTGGCTAAGTGCATAGTCACCTGCTGGAGCGGACCCCATGAAGATGCACCACCAGGGACAGGCTCCTGGTAAAGTAACAGTTGAAGAAAAATTGCACTCCTGGACTGCTTTGTCTAATAGACTTGTTACATGTATTCAGGAGCCATTCTAACTGAAAAAAGAAAAAATTAGATATCGCTATATTAACAAACTTTATCAGAAAATGAAGTTTGAACAGGATCTTAAATCTTCATGTGAATGAAAGAACTTTAGGAAGTATAGTATGCATGACCTCACCTCAGAGAATATTAAGAATATTCTTCTAGCTCACTGATGTCCTCAACATCCATTCAGAATAATGCTATTATAGCCATCAAGCTGGGAGATATTCCTTATTGCACATGCTCCATTCAGTCTATAACCCTGCAATAACATCTCTATTATACATGAATGTGTACTGACTTCTAAAACTGGGTCATGTTGTGTGAGTGCATGTAAAACGAATCACTGTGTCTGTGGTAGCTCTGAAGGAATGGGTGTGAAGACCTGTTCACTAGGCCCTACAAGCTGTGTCTCCTTATAGCCAGGGACAGCCAGGACTGAGCTGAGTATCTGGAATTTAGTAAAGTAACCAAGTTACCATCAGAATCAGGGTAATTAACATATATTGGTGCACCAGTTAAAAGACATTTTATCATGAAAATATAGTTTTATGGTAATACTCATGAAATATCCAGGATTGTTATCTGAGGGTTAAAATTATGAATAAGTGATGTCTTTTCTTTAAATAAATGTCAATTTGATCTACATTGATGATGTATTTTTTTGAGATTTAACAGTAGGTTAAACAGTAGGTGTTTTGTACACCATCTTTCTAAGAATTTGTTTAAAAAGTTTTGCAAGAGTCAAACTATACAGTCACATGTTAAAAGTGATGGCAGAGGAGAGGTGTAAAATAAGCTAAATGTTAAAGAGAAAAAATATTTGTTAATATTTGAAGGAAGAATATGAGCCAGTGAGGAATGGAAGTCTTAAAAAGCTTTCCATATTGTATTGTATTAACTTGCAGAAGGACTAAATAGGGATACCACCATTGGAAATCAGTGCTGTCCACACAACCTACTTAATGCATTTCCTTATTTTTTTTTTTCCTGGAAATGTAACCTGAATTCTTTTATACTGCTGTTGAACTTCATTTAATGACTCGGGAATGGAAGAAGATGAAGCCGTTTGGGAAAACATTCATACAGGCAGTATCATAGAATAGATTATAAATTCATCTTGTATGATAAAGAACCCCCTCATTGTTCTATCAGAACATATGTATTTTTAAGGCTCAGAAAGGCCAAGTTCACTTGTAGATGCATTTTTTAAGGTAGGAATCAAAGCATTGAATTTTACTACAAGATTGGAATTATTTTTACAAAAAAAAAATAGTTAAAAAAATTGCAAAGGCTGGCTATAGTTAAAAATGTGTCTAAAGGATGAAGACTCTTTTAGTATATATTTCAAGTAATCTTCTGTTGTCGATATATTGACCAAAGTACAAAAGGAACCTAAGCTAGTGAGTAAAGTCACAGAAAATAAATAAATAACATAAAATAAATAAAATAAAAATAAAATAAAATAAAATAAAATAAAATAAAATAAAATAAAATAAAATAAAATAAAATAAAATAATAAAATAAAATAAAATAAAATAAAATAAAATAATAAAATAAAATAAAATAAAATAAAATAAAATAAAATAAAATAAAATAAAATAAAATAAAATAAAATAAAATAAAATAAAATAAAATAAAATAAAATAAAAAACAATTGGATGCTAGATAGAAAAATAAGTCTAGTGCATTCTGAAGTTTTCTGCCCTACTAAAAATATGACCTCCATCAGTTATTAGAACCTAGGAGTTATAAAAAGGGTATTTCATCTTATCTGTTTTACCACATTGGTCTATGGAGTTAGAAAAGATACACAGGTAACTTTCTCAGACCGATTAGGGCTTCAAAGACAATCAACATCTGCCACTTTGTTGTTAGCTAATTATATTTTTCCAGTCCTTTTTATTGCTCATTGAGACCTGACTGAATGCCCTTTGAAACCAAAAAAGATTTTCAGTCCTTTCATGGTCTCTGGTTGTCTAGGTCTTTTATTCTATAACTCAGTAGAACATTTTAAAATTACTGAAGTATGTGTCCAAGTTGTACAAATCTGGAACAATTTTTTCATTCTCAATCAGAAGCGATCTCTGTGAACTTTAGTATAAGAAATGCAGATTTCTAAACTTCTACTAAAAACATATAACTCTTTCAAAAGGTTGCTTGTTTTGTTTTGTTTTGCTTATGTAAAATCTGATAAAAGGCTGTGTTTAGTACTTATTGAAAGACATAAATGCTTCCTTTCCTAAAATGTTTATCTTTGAAATCTAAGATTTTACCAGAGAATAGCAAGATTTCTTGAGAAAACATTTTCACGCTTTCATACTTCAGATCTGTACATCAGAAGAAAGTTTTACAGGAGAAAGATCACACCTGTGCTATAGTGGTAAAGGACACACATTCACACATGAAAAGGAAAAAAAATGAAAGAAGAGGCAGGGTAGTTGATTCTGTAAATCCTGTGAATTCCCAAAGAAGTTGTCGAGACACCGTATAGACAGGATCAAAAGTTTCTGATATATTTTAACAACATTTATTTGGATGTACAAGTAGGATGATGGAAATGCTTCAGTGCCCTGATGAGAGCAGAATTAATTTTTAAAACAATTAATTTTTAAAACAATGTTTCTTGCTTCTTATTATTGCTGCTGTACCTTATTGATTTAATTGAGGTACAGTTTCTTATTAAGTGTTACTATGCAATGTTATTATAAAAGATGAGAATACCTGCTTATATCATGTCTAGCACTGTTCTTGCCACACTGGATGCATTAGTTAATGATGGATGACTTAAGCTCACACAAAAACAGTGAATGCCTTTGCTATATGCCCTTGCATTACAAGATCTACACACTCTGTTACCATTAATAAGTCAAAGCTTTTGAGAACCAAAGAGCTGAGCTCCTTGTTTATGACTTCTTAGCATTCTGGCTTTCTTTTTCTTTTCTTCTGCAAACAGAACAAAATGTGAGACTATTTTGCATGATAGTTTAACATATTCATTTTCCATATTAATTTCTCAACTAGTAACTCACTTTATTTCTTCTTGAACTTCATAACAACCCTATATAACCATTGTAAAAATTCAGTGGAGAGGTTTTGGATAAGCAACCTATGACTTTTTCCTGTTTTTCTTCTTTTTCTTCCTCTTCTTCCCAAAAGAACATTTGTTCATAATGACTTCAGATGAAAAGATAGTCAAGGTCACTCTCATTCAAATGAATGCTACTACTTTCTGATAATATATGACTTCAGCTTAATATCCTCAGGGTATCCTTTAAGTTGATGGGCTTTTTTCTTTATTCTGTATGATATTTTGGACATTATACATTTTTTTTAATATATCTATATTAAAATCCATCATGTAGAGACAAAAGCAATCAACTAGAATGCTCTGTAAGGATAGACTCCAGTTAAGCAAAGTAGCTTTTTGATAGAGAATTCAATCCAGATGATCTTACTCAGGTTTCACTCTCTAAAAGTCCATGCTGATATCAACAATTGAAAAGGGAATATGAAATTTAAATTTCATCTTCAGTCATCTTTTATAATTTAATTGTATTCAAACAGAATCTGTTAAGCACTGCATTGGGTTATTCCAGCCAATGTCCTGCTTAGCAGGCAGTCTGAAATAGCCTTGACCCAGGAAGAGCACTTCAAGATACTGCACCCTTTCACAGTGCTGAGAGATGCCTGTGATCTGGTAGACAGACCTTTGCTCCATTTGTTGTCTTGTTGATAATTGTAGCTGTCAATGAGGAACAGTGATTGCAGTTCTCTGTCAGAGACACTGTTACCCTGAATGGCCCTTTCACCTTCATCCAAGTAGATGCAGCTTTATAAGAGGTCTCACTATATAAACCAGACTAAAAATGCTGTGCACAGAAAATGGAAGTTTTACAGTACCACCAGCGAGATGTACCTTTTTATGTCATCAAAACTAGCTTTTCCATGTGCAAGAAAAAATTTCAGTTGAAAATATTTGCCCAGGAATCCATTTGAGTCTATATCTCAATATATATATATATCTGCATTAAGGCAGTGTTGGTATTAATAAAACTCACTGCTACAAATGTCTTTTTATTACATTGATAAAAGCATGCTCATACTACTGTGCACAGGCCATGAGCCTTCATCTCAAGTAGATGATTGCAGGTGGAGAAAAGGTATTGAAGGTAGTACTTCATAAATTTGTAGCATTATAAAAAATATAAAAGAAAGAAGTTGGATGAGAAAGCTGTTATCACATAAGTTCCATACAATAACCTCACAAACATTCAAAACTAGAAATGCCAGCATTTAGTTTGTTCCCTGTCCTCATTTTTGCCCTGTTGTGCACATTCATTATTTTAGAGACTCTAAGCAGATGATCACATGATCTTCCATTCCACTTGTGTTTCTTGCAGGGCACAGGAAATGTATCAGAACTGTGTAGCAAAATATTATTTTTTGTTACTTCTTTATTTCATAGCTTGTAGAATTTGGAAGGCAGTGTCTTCCAAGAGCTGTCTGTCACCCAGACTAACCCTTTGTCACAGAGATGCTGTGAATCTATCTAAGTCATTTAGGGTAAATATTAATGTGACAACTAATTCTGTGTTTTTCGTTGAATGTGTCCAACTTTGTCTTGATTTACAGAATTTTGGAGCCCTTACGGAATTACTGTACCTTTTGAGTGGTGCTCATGGAGTTGAGAATGTTCAGCGTCACTTGAAATAAATCAGTGGGATCTGAAGGACTGAGCCTCAGACTGGGAATCTCCAAAGCACTGAATTCTAAACCCACCATTAGCACCCTCTCCAGGACATGTTGGTGCTCAGACTCACGGTGATCTTCCAGTCTATCAGGTGAGCTGAGGTATTTGTCAATATGTTTTTAGTCTGTGCCAAAGGTGAGATAATTCAGACAGAAACTGAGATAATTCAATCTTTAGAGAGAGAGAGGGTTGTTCTAAACTAGTTCACCTTAGGTTTGTCATGGGAAGAGAGCTCATGCATATACCTATGAGGTATGTTACTTTGAGATAGAAATGTTTGATAATGCATTTAAGTTCTTATTCTGTCTTTCTGTGGTCAGGAAAGCTAACATAAAAAGCCTTTCTCATAGAAGTAACATAAAAGTAATCAAAGTATATTTATGCCATATGTTGAACACAGAACAAGCTTTTAAAAATGCCAGGTATTCTGAGAAATCATCTCCCCTTGGTATGAGATAACTCATCAGATGGTCATGTTAAAATATTTTGCAAACTTTTTTTTTTCTCTCTGTTCTCTATTTGTTTATTTAGAAAAATATTTGTACCTTCATAAGGTGTTTTGAATCTACACTTATTAATGCTTATAAGGTTCAGTTACTGTATCATTGTTGCTACAAATGATGGAAAATGTAAGCCTGTGAGAAAGTAAATAATTCTACAGCAGTGGAAATACAGATGGAAAACAGTAAAATAATTAATTAATTAAATAACGAAATTCAAGCCCATATCCTGAATGAGTTCAGTCTTGTGTAGAAGAATGTAGGAAGGGGTCTTATAATTAAATGCCATGACCTCACATATATATCTAAAGAACCCAGTGTAACTATTTTTAAAATATAATAAATCTAACATTTCCTAAATCTTCTGTCCTAAATAAGAAAGTTGTGGGTTTTATGCAATAACCTTATTTATAGCCATATGAAAATAGAGTTATTGCATTTACTTATTAGAAATGGGATTGGTTCTTCAGCAAACAGTATGTGAAATTAAAGAGCATTTTCAGTCTTTATTGATGGTAACTAGCAACCTCCAAAAGGTTTCAGGTAAACAGAAAAAGTAGTATCAGTAGCTAATGTGGAGTTCCTCTGCAAGTCCTCTGGCAGTTTCCATATAATGGCACCAGAAATGCTTGCCACAATCCTGTACACACCATCACTTCCCATATCTCCATTCCAACCATAGTTCTTTCCTTGTTCCTTGTGACCGTACAGAAGAAAACAGACCTGAAGTTAGTCTTCTGCAGTTCAGGACAGACTCTCCTTTCTTTGTTGTCACATGTTCTGAAAGCGATGACACTTTTTTTCCCCGTGCTATATTAGGATTTCGTGGCATTGCTAGCTGGTCGAGGGAAGTGACTATCCCGCTCTGCTCTGTGTTGGTGCAGCCTCACCTCAAGTATTGAGTGCAGTTTGGGGCACCAAAGTATAAAAATGACATAAAACTGTTAGCATCTAAAGGAGAGCTACAAAGATGGTGAAGGGTCTAGAAGGGAAGACATATGGAGAGCAGCTGAAGCCAGTTAGTTTGTTCAGCCCAGAGCAGATCAGGCTGAGGGGAGGCCTCATGGCGGCCTGCAGCTCCCTCACGAGGGGAGCGGAGGGGCAGGCGCTGAGCTCTGCTCTCTGGGGACAGCGACAGGACCCGAGGGAACGGCATGGAGCTGGGACAGGGGAGGGTCAGGCTGGGGGTTAGGGAAAGGTTCTTCCCGAGAGGGTGGTTGGGCATCAGAAAAGGCTCCTCAGGGCAGTGGTCATGCCATCCAGCCTGCAGGAGTTCAAGAAGCATTTGGACAATGATCTGGTTGATTTTTGGGTGATCCTGTGAGGAGCCAGGAGTTGGACTCAATGATCCTTGTGGGTCCCTTCCAGCTCAGGATATTCTTTGATTCTATTCTATCATTCTAGGATTTTCTCTCTGCAAATGGTGATAAAAATTTGGCTCTGCCTTGCTATAAATTTTCTCTACTGTCTGAAGTACTCACGGGCAGATTTTGCCTTCTGAAATCTTTACCATTGTTCTCCTCAATAAAGTTAATTTTACTTTCATTTTCACTGGTGTTTAGAGGGTTCTCTGAGTATCCAAGCCATTATGTAAGGTACACTTTTCTCAGTTGAACTTCAGTTCAGCTGGGAAGGGAGTGAAGACTGACTGCCAGCAGAAAAGCAGTATTTATCAGAAGTTTGTCAACATTGTACTCTAACAGGAAATCCTGGCCTTTTAATAAACAGTACAGTGTGAAAAATTAAGTGAAAGTTACTTTGGGAAAACAAAACTAAACAAATGTAGTTAAAAGCTATTCAAACCTAACACATCTCCAGCTTTAAGAAAGAAAAATATATATATATATGATTTTCGAGATTCAGCTAAATCTAGAAATAAACCCTCAATCACAGTACTCGCACTCGAGATATAAGTAGGTCTGAGAGGGAGATCAAGAAATGCATGAAAATATGCATATTTCTTAAGGGTTTAATTAGATTATAGTTAAGTGTCATACGTAGTAATTTAGAGCTCTAGAAATGTGTTCCACATTATCGCAGTGTGGAATAAGAAGATTCATGTCACTATTATTATTTGTTATTTACACACAGTAAATGGAAGGAGAAATGGGAAGCTGTTTCCTGTGTATCATACAGAATGCTTTAGAGAATAACCAAGATAGATTTTGCTTATAGCCCAATCTCCTGGATGTTGGGCTACATTTCCTAAAACGACTTAAAGGTAAGACTTGGGGAGGTGATCATTTTCATTCTTTGCCTAAAGAAAATGACTTAATGTCCTTGGAAACACAGAAGTGTTTCCTTTCAGCTTGGTAGAGTAACTTCAGGCTTTAGTAAGTGGAAAGGTGTTTCACGAGGGTGGGAGAGTCTTCTTGTATTTCTAAGAGGTGACCAGAAATCTGTAGAGCAAGAAAGGAAAGTCTGATTTTTCCCCACATTGAAATTCATAGAATTCATGAAAACAAGGTTGATCTGCCTCCATGACTTCCTTTCATTTTTCTGACATTCTTGTTTTTCAGCTACTTCCCTTTGCAGTACAGCATATTCTTTTCTATTTGATAGCCATTAGTTTGACCCAAAAATATACGCCAATTAAGCACATTTTTCAGACAAGGACTGGCAGCCATTTCCACATTTCCCCCTTTTAACAACCCTGATAAGGTATTTTTTGCAGGGACACCAGAGACCTGTACAGCTGAGCAGTTACAGCACAACGTGCCTGGATTTGTGATGTAGGGCTAAGTAGATATTTTGGAGCTGAGTAACCAACTTTTTATATTTTCTAAGGAATTCTTGACCCTAATATGTCTGTGGATAAATATAGCCTATTTGAAACATTTTCAGTTCTACTAAAACCCATTTTGTAATTATGGAGAGATGAGCAACATTCCCAATGTTACATTCGTTTTTCAGACACATGGTATGAGTCAAAGGAAAATGGGAGATTAGATCTTACTTTCTGTTCTGACATCCACAAATACTTCAAAATTTGGCCTAGACCTTGTTACTTCACTAATATAAGTAATTTTTTCTCAGACAAGTATGTTTTCTTTCCAATCTCTTGCATTAAAATGCAATGATATGTCAGGCAATTTTGCTGTAAATTCAGGTTTTTCGATATTTAGTTTGACCAGAAGCAAGACCATACTGCCCCCCTGCTTTTGTTAAGTGGATCCATAAATACAGATATAAATCCAGATTTGACCTTTTGATGGTTGGATTATCAGTCAATGTGTATAGTAACTATTTTGACATACAGATTTCTATGAAAATATATACATTGTTATAGCAATTGATGCACACTATATTCCAGAAAAAAAAAAAAAAAAGATCAACATAAACCAATATAAAATATCAGAAATTTGTTGTGAAAGTCCTTTTTTTTTCCTTTTTACAAATACAGAGGTAGATTTTGTAGGATATTATGCCATCACAAGGAAATGTTACTAAATACTACTACTAGGCTGCTAAATGTTGCTAGATGCATAACAAAAAGTAATGCTGGCTCCAAGGAAATATTAGCATTATTTCCTTTTTACTTTCCTTGTCATTTTAATACATTTTCCTTAAAATAGTGTATAAGTAATATTTCAAAAAGGCTAGTGAAATGCAACAACACAGAAGTCTTAGAGTTGATTCCATGAACCAGCTCTAGCTCTCTCAGAGTTGTGTGTCATATCTAAATTTCTCCTTGAGATTCCTTCTATATTCAATGCAGAAAAGACAGTCAGGTATAAAGTAAAGGATGATTTGGCCCACGTTTAGAGATCTGTAAAAACCAAATTGGATGAAATGCCCACTACTGTTTAGAAAAGGAGACTAGATGGCTGTGTAACTAGTTTTTAGATAATTTAGTTGGGGTGAAATTAATCCCAATCTTAATAATTATAATTTTAAGGAACAGGATTTTTAAATTTCAGTTTGGGGAGATAATTACATTAAAAGCTACAGATTATGCATATCATATTAACTAGATTTCGTTAATTAAACTGTGTACACAGAATCCGTTATATATGCTTGCCTTTGAATCCTGGCATAGAGTCTGGGGCATGTTCTGTGCCCAATGCTCTTCTGTGGAACAAGAGGATGAAAAGTAGGTATAGAAAAGCACAGCTCCATGCACAAGAGCTTTGCTTTGATAGAAGAAGTCATTCAAGGCCTTCACATCAAAGCTCCCATTCTAAATATTCATCTAATGGAAACTGGCCTATGGAGTTCTCCAGAACTGAGTTTTTTTCTATAACCTTTTATTTTTATATTTTTTTTTTCACCTCTGGTAGCTTTTTTCTTGAGTTACTTATTAAATAAATGGTATTGGCTTAGGAGAAGTCATTTCTGTTGATGACCCTTGACATTTTTTTTACACATAAATATAAACTCCATCTCTATTTGAGCACTGAAGACATATCTTTGTTTTCAGAAGTGTTGAGTAGCCTGCAGCTTTCACTAGACTCAACTTCAGGATCTCAAAACACAGAAATCATGACTATCTGAATATCCTCACACAAAACACCTTTTAATCCCCTTGCATGTTTATACAGGTATTGTGGAAATTAATATATTACAGATTGTGATACAGGCAGCTGGTGTACAGAGAAGTACTGAAGATGTATATATTACATTAATATTTCACTAATAGCTTGAATTGCAGCTGAAGTGAGCCTACTTGATTTTTCTAATAGCAACCCTAACGACTTGGACATGTTGCTCTACTCATAAAATATAGTTATGATCTATGGAAAACAGTAAGCAAATTAGAGGATGAATTGGATAACTGCATGCATTTTCCTAAAGGCAGACAGAATGAAATGTGGAAAATATTCAGCCTGAAGATAATAGATATAAGACACGGTGAACCATACCAGTAATAAATATATTAAACTTTTAGGGAATGATAAATCTTACTGGTGAGTTCTGCAGCTACCTCCACAGCATGTAGATTCAGGTGAGTAAGCACTCTTTATAAGACTGATACAGAGTTAATAAATGCTTAGTTAGGGTTGAATTTAGCATGTAGACAGTGCGCTGAACTCTCCATCCTGTCAAAGTCGAATATTATTTTAACGTTTATCAAGCTGACCACATGAATCTGCTCAGCAATAGAATCTGGTTAAATTCATTCCTCCTCCTCTATATCTAAGGTGACCAACCAAGAAGTTGTGTTCTCTAGGCACGAAATGGCTTTTTATTACTGAGGTTCACCATGCAGATCGCTAGAAGTTACATAGTAATCTAAAAGGAAATATAACTGGAAGTATATCAGAAGATAAAAGTGCCTCAAGCTTTCCAGCACATTTGAATAGTGTTTCATGAAGTTATATGACATTGGAAGATCACTTTAATGTTTTACACATGTGCTTTTTGTCACTGTGCTCTTCCACAGCACTAGCTGTTGAAAGTATCAATCACAAAGTCTGTAACATAGGACTTAATACAGGAGTTTTCCATTTGCTGTTGTGGTTCACACTGGCTTTCTTTATAGCTCTGAGAACAATTTACCTGCTGAGGACTTAGTATTTCATCCTTCAGTAGATAGAATTGTTTTCATCTTACCCTTCCCAGTGGAACAGAGAGGAAATATAGTGTGAGCACATATGGAGTAATGCACAAGTGAGTAACAGCAACACAGGCAGCCTTATTCAAATATATTATTGGATTTAAAAAAAAAAATCAAGTAATAATACATGAGAAATAACAGTACGTCTATTACCATCCTGAAGTATTCCTAAATGTTCAGTAACACCATAAAAGATGTCTGTATTTACTACAAATAATAAAGCTGTAGCATTAAAATAATCAAATTCAAAGCAGTTCAACTGCATAATTTCAGTGAAGAGGTGCTTATGAAACACAAAATGAACTCCAAAATGGAAGGCTCATTGCTTCCTAATCAAAAGCAGTCAGCTTTATACACCAGCCAGTTAGGTGATAAGTTTGTCATTTCTCAGCTGCACTGGAGAGAAGTTGCCAAGAAGGTTTGACAGCCTTTAAACTTCACAGATTATTTTTGCCTGTTTATGAACCTCATGGTAATCTACTAAAACTGAGAAACTGGGAGGAGAGGCAGGCTAACAGCAGTTCTATTAAAATATATTTCCAGCAATGAGTGTGTCAAGTAAAGCTTATGGAGTGAAAAAATGTGTAGCTCCTGAAAAGAATTTCTACCACCCCTCAAATCTGGTTCTTTCTTGTCTAACTGTGTCTGGCTACTTTGGGGAACTGAAGAGTATCAATGATTAATTGCCTAGGTGACAGGCTTGTAATACATCATTAAAAGCCAGAGATCAGGTAGTCTGAATTAGGATGGGAAGCTCTGGATGAATATATTACTGCTATATATAATTAACAGCACAAGCAAGAAATCATTGAGTTTCGCAATTTAGAACAATGGCAACTCTCCAGTGAAAACATATTTACAGTGGTTTTACATTGCTCTCTACAGGCTATGTACAAAAGGGAGAGACACTAATTAATATACACCAAGGCAGTAACAGAGAAATCTGTTTTTGAACTCTTCTTTGCTTTTAAACAGCAGGGGCTCTGCTAAATAGGAGAAAGAATTATTAGAAGGTGGAGAGCATCTAGGTTACTGAGGGTAAATCACTCTCAGGGGAATAACTTTGCAATCTGAGCAACAGAGTCTGACCTTTATATGACTTGGGATGAATAGGTCTTCTCTGTTTTAACCCAGCATGAACAGCAATTGCAAGGCAGCTTACCCAAAGTCACTCAACTATCTTATCTTGCATCAAGGTCTGATTTCTCCTCCTTTGGCAATTCTACCAGCATCCTGGAAGAATTTTCTAATGCTGACTAAATGTCTTCTATTTCACATCCTCAAGTGTGGGATTCTGTAGATATTTTAGTAATGTTTAGTATTGGTGGAAGTCCCATCAAGCTTCCGAGGTTCTTAAATTGCTTCTTGGAGTTTATTTGTCTTGTAACTCAGGTTATAAAAGTAGCACCATAAACATTAATTGAACAGCCATTAAGCAGTATGGCTGTTTGTTTTGGGTTGATAGAGGACATAAAGCTTCATACCCTGTGGTGGAAAACAATTAGATACAATGATGAACATGCCATTAAATATACCATTATCAGACTTCTATCATTTTAACTTTAGAAAATAGCAACCAGCTGTAGCCAAAGCATACACAAGTGATAGAAAGTCATATTTTAATTGTCATGTCATAGTCTGTTATAAATATTGTAGTTTTTAATGTTTTATGCTAATGACAGTGACTAATGGTAGTCATTATCTCCATTCATTCTCATAAAAAATTTCCTCAAGAGAGTATGATCATAACCAGAATGCTGTTTAAAATTAAACTGTGTTTTTTCTAAAATAGAGAACATAAAGAACATTTAAATACCAAGAGGCTGGCTATCTAATTTATTTTGAGTGTGGTTGACAACTACAGCTGTTGTTAGCTGTGCCATGAATTGAACTGATATTCCTCTCAGAAATATTTTTGGCACACTAGGATGTGTATACATGTCACGTCTTTGTGTGCTCTCTGTGGCATGGGATAAAAGATGAACTTCACAGTGGGATACCTGTGGCCAGAAAAAATATGACGCTGCCCCTGTAAAGCCTTAATATTAAGAACATTGAATTTCTTCATCCATTTCTTATTTCAGTTATGAATTCTGCTTACTTGACAGGTACAGAGTGCTTCATTATGTGCACGAACAGAAATGCTTAAATGGATGAAGCAGCTATTTACATCTGATAGGAGCTAAGTGGGACATTAAATTAATGCCAAACAAGTGAGTGCTCATTTTAGTTTCATTATAAATGGCTGCAGCACAGCAGTAATGTGTTGACTCTCATGTGCTGACAAGTTCTATATTTCTTACAAAATTCCCTTAGAACTCAATGTGGAAAGACAAATTCACACTGCGTGATGAAATTAGCAGCAGATGCATTAATAATTGAATAAGGATCTCTGGAGAGACACCATAGTTCAGCAGAAAACTTGGTGACTGGCTTTTTAACTAGGGATTTCTGTCACATATATGCACTTACATAAGCCCCAAGTTATGTCCCAAGGCCTTCTGGCTGTAGCCTTTTGTATCAAATCTTCATCCTACTTTTAGAAGACCATGTTAGCCTGAGCAGGTCCCTGAATATACAGCCATGCTTATCCCTTCTTCCTCTGTGACTCTCCTCAAACTTTCAGTCAAATTTAACAGTCTCTTTTGAATTTGTTTCCAAAAGTTGAGTGCAAGACTATACTGTATGCAAGACTCTTGCCATAAAACCCCACATTTTAAGTTCCTATAGAGTCAAAACATTCTCCTGTGGTGCAAGAGCCAGCAATTGAAAGAACCAGCATTGAAAGAAAAGCATTAAAACTGTGTACTTTCATCTTCCCTTCCATCCTGTCACAGGGATATTGGTGTCCTCTGAGTGAACCATACACATTGCAGATTCCAACATTTGTGAAAGAAAAGAGCTTCTGTCCTTTTGACTGTAAAAGGAAACAAGAAGATTGCCAGAAAAACTCTGCTTTTTACAGATCCTCCCAAGGGCATGATGTAATTTCTAATACCTAAATTGTGATCATTCCTCACACCAAGTAATATTATACTCAGAAAACATTGACAAAACTGTTTGACATCTTGTAGACGGCAGTACTACCAGGGTAAATTCTCATGGATTTAAGATCAGTGCTTTATTGTACTAGTGCCAAAAGAGTAATATCAATTTGAATAATCTAAAAATTTGTCTCAGTTGGGAGAAGAGTAGCAAAGTTTAGCACACTCTTACTTGATTAACTCAACATACTTATCAGCTCTACTAACTGTTCTTGCAAACCTCAGTTACTTATTTAGAGGTGCACAGCTGGAAACTACCTCTGTGTTTTGATTTCCTCCAGTTGCAGGTTATTTCACAGATCTCAGGATGTGGAAGACAGAAAACTTTGACTCCAAAATGTTGGTCTGTATTTTCTGGAGTTTCATCAGCAACAGGAAAGCTAATTTTAATCTTAGGTTTTGAAAATATTAATATCATTTTGCAATATTTTCAATAGGCTATGATGTGATTTAATAACATATACATCTTTTAAAAATCCATTAAAATAACTATGAAGTACAATTCCTCCTTTTAGATATGCAACTTTTTTATTCAGTAACAGTGGATATGTTTTTTATTCATTAAGAACTTGGTATCAACTTAGTCCTAATCAAAATAATGGATTTGAAATCTTTTTAGTGCAAGAAACATTTAAACAGTTTGTGTTGTCACTTGAAATAGGAGAAAAGTCCAAGAGATTCATAGTTGTGTCACGATATACTGTCTTGATCTATTAGAAACCCTTGAAATATCCTGCAAGTGACTTAGCTGAGGAAAGAACAGTACATTTTTGCTTTGCAGTGTCAGACTACTGATGCAGATGTTAGAGATCAGAATATCAGATGAAGTAAACATGCTAAAAGAATACTCTAGTTTCAGTAACACCTTTTCTTTTGAGGTGTTTGAAACAAAGATGTAGAAAGTAAATTGGACTCATTTTTACTGGGCAGACATAAGATTTCGGTATAATATTTTTCATTTGATTCACACATATTAGCGGCATTTCATTGCTGCTGTTAAATAAATAAATAAACATGTTACCATTATCTCAGCTCCGAAGGAAAAGACTAGATAAATAAACATGATTGTGCACTGTTGGATGAGAAGCATATACCTGAATTATATAGGCCAAAGAGGAATAAAGAAGCTGTATTGATGGGGAGGAGGGGAAGACAGATCACAAGTCATTAACTATGGTTTTATGCTTCATGTCTCTGTACAGTACATTTAATCCTATTAACTGCTCTCCATTCATTCTGTTATTCCCATGGAATAGGATTCTAATTCTGTTCCGGGTTAGTCATGAATATTACGCAGTCCAATAACTTTTGTAGCTTTTGCTAGTATGTGCAAGTCTCATCAGAGGCTTCACTGTTTATTCTTAACATTTGAAATAATCACTGAATTTCACCTCTCCAGGCAATTATCAGTCCTGCAGAAGCAAAGAGATGTTTCTAAAGCCACCTCGAGAATGAATAAACCAATGGCATTTACCCAGGTTTTTCACGTCACTGGATTTTCAAAACAGCAAAGCAAATTAAAAGAACCCCTTCTCTTCTGCTATCACAGTCATTTTGCACTTTAGTATATGAGGGATTGCTAATATAAAAGCTATTGAGGAAGATGTGGAGTGATTCGCTTCTAGCTCTGCCTTGAAAAGTAGCAATAAAAAAAAATAATAAAAAAAAATTGTTGTCTTCCAATCAGATACAATCAACTTAGAGGTAGAAAGACAAGTTTCTAATTGCCAGTTCAGCAACCTCTGTCTGGAGGTCAAGTGGTATACTTTTTGCTTTATACCTCATCACTAATGTTGATGTTTCTGTAGGCCAGAATTCCTTTTCTCTTGTGTACTCACAACCTTCTTCAAAGTCTTCACACTTTTCCCCAGTCATCTTTTGCTTTTATTGTTATTTTGTCTCTTCTGAATTGTTTGCACAGGTAGCATTTAGAGGTGTCATGGGAACAAGTTGGCAACTCTGTTGGTGATTCGTTCATTTACGCGCACTTTCATACAGATTTCCCGGAAGAATAAATTGAACCTCAAACTAGATATGTGAGCAAGGAAACGATAGGGGAAGAAAAAAAAAAAGAAATAAATAAAAAAAAGAAACCACCCTTTTTTTTTTTCTGAATTTGAACACAGTTGAACACAGAAACTGGTAAATGCTGCACCATCCATATGCACACAATGAGCATAAGTTCTATGAAAGGCCAGCACAGCTGATGGAGAGCAAGGTGTTGCAGCAGAAATTTATTGCAGCCAAAAACAGGATAGAATAACATCTCTTTCCTTGGTAGCTTTTGGGATGACGGACTATCCCTAAGTATGGACAGTGTCACTGAGAGTCCTACCCTACTGTATTAGAGCAAAACAAATACAAACAGATGGGATCATTGTGGGTGTCCAAAGAGTCTTTGAAGGCTGTGAAAACTGTGCTGAGCTGGCAGAGCTAAAAATTCAATACAGCCACAACGGAATGTATTTGATTTCTTTTTAGTGCACCCTGAGTACAGCAAGGCTGAGTGTTTCCATTTATTCTGTGTAAACCCTCTTTAATTTTAAAAATCAGATGGGATGGCAATTATACAGACTTATACAAAATTTTGCATAAAATGATGCCCTTTCATGCATCCCAGCAAGTGATACTACAGTTCTATTTTCTCCTTCTCATATCTGAGAAAGTAGGACCTGTTTTTCCAATGTCCCATGTGACAAGTGCAGCCTCTTCTAATCACAGGAAGATGGGTCTATTTTTATCAGCTTTTCCCTTCTACTTTCCTCGTCTACTGAAGGAGACTTGCCTTTCCCATCATAGTCTTCACTGGTTCCCAAACATTTCATAATCTAATTAGTGTTGTCAGCTTTCTTGCTTCCCTTCTGTCTGCCTGATAATGTGTAGATAATGCGTGGATAATGCATGAGATGTCCACTGACTTTGAAATTAAAGTGTCTGTTTTAAAGTTCACTATGCATAAATGTCTAAAATTGGACACTAACTTAACACATGCAGTTCCAAAGTCTTCATTGTTGCACAGTGGAATAGCCATTAAGCAAGTGGAACTTTTCCTTAAGGTTTTATTTAGGAGCTAGCTTTCATCTGCTGTTTCCATTTTTTTCTGTTACCCTACCTTTGCTAATCACTTCTTATATGAAGCTGATATAAGATTTACCCACAGATGTATTAAAGTGACTTTGGTGAAGGTAGGCTTTTATAACAAACATGGCAGTGAAACATGATGAATATTGCAGTACAAATAGAATTCATTTAAGGTCCATTCACCAAACCGTCATCCTTATGTAAAGAAATTTTCAGTATGAATCTCCACAGATGTATGTACTTTTACTTAAAGTACTTTTACTCTTGTCATTTTAAGAAAACATTTTTGAACAGAGATGGTACAGCAAAGGACTCTCAAAAGATAATTACAGCTTCAAAGCCTTCAGTTAGGACAGCAATTGCTGTGTACAAACAACTAGATTCTCTTCGTTAGTCCCTAGATAACTCCACTAAGAAAGTGAAGGGACTGTTAGAGGGGTGGGAATTTCAGGATGGAGGTGGAAGATGAAATCACAAAGCTAGAGAATTTTGAAGATGTTTTTTTTCTGAGAAAAATAAAAACCTGTGAATCTCAGATGATGCTTAGGATGGTCAACAGAAAACTGGACAAGGCACATGGGATGTAGTATGGATCTTAACAGTGGCTGCAAAGAAGCTACTCATAAACAGTCCAGTTTATGTAGCTGCAAAACTACGTGACAGCACAGACTTTAACTGATGACTTGGAGCAACTCCTGTAAACTCCTGTACCTAGATCTGTGCAGAAAGACAGATGTTAACACAGGAAGCTTCCTTGCCAAAACAACTGTATAGTTTTAACAACATGCTTGAATGAAGTTGAAGCCTCCAAACTGAATCTAGCTTTCTGGTTTGTTTTTCAAGCAATGGTCAATTTGGGGACTGTAAATATATGCAGCATTTTCCAGAATATTAAAACAGGAAACAAATTAGTAACATTTATGTAAATAAGAAATAACCTATGTCACAATCCTGCTCTTATAAAGGTTAAAGACTATAATCATCAGCATGCACCACCCCAGTCTCTCAGGAAATGTAACAGGGTATTACACATGTGCTATAACACATGGTAGATTTTGTGAAATGAGCAATTACACTGATAAACAGAGAACCTCTTCCAGGTGGAGGGATGTACACACAAACTGGCGATCTGATGGATAGCCAGTGCCAAAACCCAAGCTAGATGAAAATTTAGGAATATCAGACATTTGTAACAGTGTCTCAGCAGTGATCGTGTCTCCATGAGAAAAAACTGTGCGAACAGAGAAAGTTCATCCCTAATCTCAATAACTTGATGAGTAATTTTTACTCTAAGAATATACTTTTTTTTTTTAATACGTCACATTGCATTAGATTTTTATTTTTATATATATATATATAATATATTATTAGATATGCAGAAGAGAGTTCAACAGCAGGGTTCCCATAGAAGATGAAAATGGGGTTTAGTGGGTTTATTCTTCTTTGGGGGTGTCAAGATGTGCTTTTATCAGAACTCTGGCTATTCCCATTGCCTATAAACACATCTTTATGATGCATGTGAAAACAGTTTTAGTTCAGTACTTGCTAATAATTTGGCTTAGGGATTTGTTCATTTTATGCTTATAAAGAAAAAGTTATAATCTATCTCTGAACCCTTCTGGTTTTGCTGGTTTCAAAATCAAATGAATAAGGAAACTGTCATCAATAGGTAACATTGACACAAGTTTCCATTTTAGTCACTATAATTTTTCAAGCACTTTAGACTCAAGCACACCTTTGAGCTATAAAATAATCTAATATTCTAATTACATTTCACATTCAACCATTTCCTGTTTCTTGGACATCTGTTATACATTGAGCTGCTGTTTCTGTTGGGATGGGTGCAACTTTCAGATATTTTCCATTAACACAATGAACATAAAATCAAGGAATATATATCAGTATCTAGACTTCAAAACTACATCATTCTGCATTTTGTCAAAATGCATGTTGACCCATCGGCATATTTCTCAGTTGCCTCCTTCAACCACATCTCAGAAATTTCTTAACAGTCTTTTCAAATCTAACCTCTTTATGTTTTTATTTTCTGCTTCTTTTGACATCATTTTCAGCCATATTCTTAGATTTGAATTAAAGTGTATTTAACCTCAATCTTGATATGAATACCAAGGTGCTGCAATATTAGTCTTTTAATATGGCTTAACAATTCCTCTTGCTTGTTATCATAATCTTATCCAGCTTCTTATCCTCTAACAGTCGATCTTTATCAAGAGAGATTTTTAAGGCATGATAATAATGCAGTAGAGAGCAAGATTTCTCATAATGACTGGATATTTAATTGGTAGCTGAAAGGAAGGCCATTTCACTTCTTAGGAACTATGTCATTTGTCTATAAAAATCAGAAATTCTATCTTTGTGCAGCACCACAGAACAGGGTACAAGGATTGCGAGACATTTGCAGCCTATTCTAATGCATCATATAATAACACTAGAAAACACATTCTGAATTAGATAGAAAAATGTTATCCATATATACTATTTCTGTGTTCCAGGTCTCTTTGTCAGCTGCTCTACCTTCTTTGTGCCCCAGAAACATTTTTTATTTAAATAAACTCATAAATATACATTTAAATAAATATACATTTACTCATAAGTATATTCATAAATATACATTTTGAGTGAAAAAGTTATCTTCCTTGCATATAAGTGGTGTAGACAAGCATTAAGCTCATCCCAGTATCTGTCAGTTCAGCTGACAGAATGAGCTGTAGCTTACACTAAGTGTAACAACCCTGTAGCAAGTAGTTCATTTCAAAGACTGTGATGTACAGGTTTCCATGTACATTGGCAGAATATGGCATTTTCCTGTCCTATCAACCAAAGGACAGGTATTTCTATCATATGGAAATTGGTTAGCACAACTAGTTCTCTGTGAGCATCTGGAAAAGGGACAACAAAACTGATTTTGTCAAGCACAAAAGAAGAGTGAAGGGCAATACCAGAGTAAATAATAATGTATTTAGGCATATACTTTAACAGATTTGAACAATACTGATCTGAGCAAAGCAAGTATAAAGTGATAAATGTAATAACATCAAAAAATGAATATGAGAACCCATTTAGGCTTTTTACTAAAACTACAAAGGGTCGACTTACCATAAGCTACAAAATATGTCATTAAATCATCGCTATCTACCAATAACTGCCTGTTGTGGTTTCTGAGTTGCTCCTGCCTCACCCAGTATTCTGAGTAACTACATACAACTCCAAGAATAATACTTGTAAGGAAGTTCCAAGTGTCAGACTGATGGAAAAATAAATAAATAAAAATTAAAATTAAAAACAAAAAAAAAGTCATATTGCAGTAATGAGAATCCCTATTCATCTCAGTGGGTCTAATCATAGGTGTGAAGGTTATCAGATTTGTCTCTAAAATTATACCATGTTAAATGTAAGAGCACATAAAATGGTTTAATAAATGGGATACGAGTCATTTCAGTGGTGTTCTCTGAGTATAGTCTGTATACCAATAAAAATCTCCATGATTTTTCTTAATTCTATTAAAGTACAACATCACCTCCTAATATTTATAGAGATCAAGCAGACTCACTTCAGGATGAACCGTACATACATACCAGAGGTGCCATTTTCTGAAATGTAAACAGTTGGCATCTGCTGAACCATAATCCCTAAATCAGAAACACAAATGTTTGGATTAACAAAAAGTATAAAGCCTCATTCTTTGTTGTTGACCTCTCAATGCATATTTTTGCACTTTCAGTGTTACGTGCGTGACTGGCATTCTTTATCCAGGACTGGAAATTCAGGGTGGCTATTTGCCATAATAACCACAAAGAACAAACGTGTTCAAATTCTAGGCAATCCAAACCTTCACTGAATCTCACTCACTTCAGGAGTTTTGAAATCAAGCCTTCAGTTCAATTCTACATGAACTGATGCATCATGAAGTGGCTGAGACCTTATATTTTTAAGAAACATACAAATTAAAGAATATATATTTTATATCTTTTTTGATTCCACAAATTTGTTTTGCTGGGGACACTAATTCTAAGTTTCAGGGAAGACAAAGATTGTCCACATGTGAAGGATCAACACTTTAAAACTGCAACAAAACAATAAAAATTAAAATCAGTAAAGTACCCTGTTGTGGTTTAACCCGGTCGGCAGCTAAACACCACACAGCCGTTCGCTCACCCTCCCCCCTCCCTCTCTGGGATGGGGGAGAGAAACGGGAAAGTGAAGCCGGTGAGTTGAGATAAAGACAGTTTATTAAGACAGGAATATAATAATATAAGGAATATAAGGAATATAATAATAACAATAATAATAATAATAGTGATAATGATAATAGTATTAACAATAATAATGTGTAAGAACACAAGTGATGCACAATGCAATTGCTCACCACCCGCTGACCGATGCCCAGCCTATTCCCGAGCAGCCGGCCCCCCACCCCGGCCAGCCACCCCTATATATTGTTTAGCATGACGTCAGATGGTATGGAATACCCCTTTGGCCAGTTTGGGTCAGCTGTCCTGGGTCTGTCCCCTCCCAGCTCCTGCTGCACCCCCAGCCTGCTCGCTGGCAGGACAGAGCAAGAAGCCGAAAAGTCCTTGGCCTGGTGTAAACACTGCTCTGCAACAATTAAAACATCAGCATGTTATCAGCGCTCTTCTCATCCTAATCCAAAACATAGCACCCTACCAGCTACTATGAGCTACTTAACTCTGTCCTAACTGGAACCAGGACATACCCTTATGTGCAATTTTAATCATTTTAATAAACACTTTCCATACTCTATTTCTATGTTCTATTCATTTCTAATGTCATTAGGTTAATTTTACTCTGTAAGATGAAAGGAAGCTTTTTAAATTTGTTGTTTAGTTAAATATGTAGGATAGGTTAGGTGTTAAATTTTACGTCTGTGATTTTGAATTACTTCAAAATTATCAAAATAAATAACTTTTGTCTATGTAAATATGTGGGTCTTGTTTTCTATGCTGTTATATCTTCCCTGTCATAAGAAATCCAAAATTCTAGTCAGAATAAAAAACATGCCCTGAATCCTAGTGTTGATATTCATCTATTTCGCTTTTCAAAATGGTGTAATTTCACCAGGCATCATTTTAACCAAGTTGTAAAGGAAAGTATAATTCCACATTAAATAACATGTTGCATATATTTTATCTGTTAGAGACCAATTCTGTACTTCTAAAAGGAGAAAAAGCTGTTTCCAGTTGCTATGACTTTTAATGTTCATAATTTGCAATAACCCATATCCTGAAATCACTCAAGGGAAATCTAGTTTTTCTTCATGCTTACTCATACCCAAAAGGCCTTAGTGAACAATAGAAAATCATATTTTACTATGGCTGCAGCCTTGACACTAGAATTGACATGGTACAGTGAATTCATATTTATAGTTTGTGCAACAGTACATTTGATCCTTGATTTTATTATTCTACTGCCACATAATTATTGTCCTTACAGATTTTATCATACTGAATTACTTATTCACCTCAAGCAAGGCCTAAAAAATAAGAACTGTCCCTCTTTAATCATATCCATGAAAAGGATCTAACAGCTGTGAACACTGTTCTGGCTGTGGGTTTCTGCATGTGCATAAATCTGTACACAACCCATAAGCAGAACCCCAACTTGGGTGAAAATAATTATCTTTTGATTTCTTATCTGAGATATGTTCTGTGCCAGTAATAATACTGGCAAAGAGTGTCCCAAACCTTGGGTTAGTTTCTATTGTAGAATAATATTTGTACCTTTTGTACAGAAAAGAGAATTTTTTCTAATATTAAAATGCAGAATTATAACAGCCACCATTAGTAGGATCTATTCAGGGTTTTTCAACTTTTTTTCTGTTTCAACTTGTGAATATTAATGTCTCATTTCTTGGTGAAAAACCTATGAAGAATATTCTTAGAATCACAAATGTACCTGGGAAATTTAAAGTCATCACTTTTATTTTAATTACCAAGTTTACGTCATCATCATTGTGCAATTCTATTATCAACCACATGTACCAGAACAGGCTGGGAGATGATCTGCTGGAGAGGATCTCTGCAGAGAAGGACCTGGGGGTCCTTGTGGATGACACATTGACCATGAGCCAGCAGTGTGCCCTGGTGGCCAAGAAGGCCAATGGGATCCTGGTGTGCATTAAAAGGAGCGTGGCCAGCAGGTCAAGGTAGGTGATCCTCCCCCTCTACTCTGCCCTGGTCAGGCCTCACCTGGAGTACTGTGTCCAGTTCTGGGCTCCCCGGTACAAAAAAGACAGGGATCTCCTGGAAAGAGTCCAGCGGAGGGCCACAAAGATAATATGGGGCCTGGAGCATCTTCCCTACGAGGAAAGGCTGAAAGACCTGGGTCTGTTCAGCCTGGAGAAAAGAAGACTGAGAGGGGATCTTATCAGTGTTTACAAATACCTTAAGTGCGGGAGACAAAGGGATTTGGCCAACCTCTTTTCGGTGGTTTGTGGGGATAGGACAAGGGGTAATGGCCACAAAATGGAGCACAGGAAGTTCCGCACCAACATGAGAAAGAACTTCTTCACGGTGAGGGTAACAGAGCACTGGAACAGGTTGCCCAGGGAGGCTGTGAAGTCTCCTTCTCTGGGGATATTCAAGGCCCATCTGGACGCCTACCTGGGCAACCTGCTCTATGGAACCTTATCTGGCAGGGGGATTGGACCCGATGATCTCCTGAGGTCCCTTCCAACCCCTACAATTCTATGATTCTGTGATTCTGTGATTCTCTATTCATATCGTATACCTGCATGCCCCTTTGATCAGTACTGCAATGGGAAGAAAACACCTACAGGAATTAAAAGCCTTGTTTCTTTGTTTGTTCGTTTCAAAATGTGTCAGTGACTATGGACTGCTACACTTCTTACAGAAAATAAAGGAAATTTGAATGAAATAAATGTAAACCCAAGGATTTAATGACTTGACAACATTGAATTTGAAGACAAGCCTAAAGTGATATTTAGAGAATCAATTCTGAAGAAGCCTGCTTGACATCTAGCTTCCAACAACAAAAAATTACGATTGTTTGTTTGTTGTTTTTTTTTTGGTAATTCAGGGTATTCTGAATTGGGCAATTCAGTCTATCCAGCTACCAGGGAATATCTATATCCCCTGCTACCTACATACAGTCTATCCATACCAGGGAATGTGCATATGACTTATATATAGCTCAGAAGGAAGAAAAAAGAAGAAGAAGAGAAAGAAGAGGAGGAAGAAGAGGAGGAAGAGGAGGAAGAAGAGGAAGAGGAGGAAGAAGAGGAAGAGGAAGAGGAAGAAGAAGAAGAAGAAGAAGAAGAAGAAGAAGAAGAAGAAGAAGAAGAAGAAGAAGAAGGAGAAGAAACTTAACCTCAGAAATAAGTTTAATTTAATTTAAATTAGTTTTCTGTGGTTTGGCTTTAGTAAAATATTTGTGAGTACATAAAAATATTTCATATACATAATCAGATCTACTCTAATGTAAAATTCTTTCTTTTCAGGTTGGAAATTAGGAGAAATGTCTTCTCAGAAAGAGTAGTTAGGCATTGGAACAGATTGCCCAGGGAGGTGGTGGAGTCACCATCCCTGGGAATGTTTAAGGAAAGGTTGGATGTGGTGCTTAGGGACATGGCTTAATGGGTAATATTTGTGGTAGGAGAATGGTTGGACCAGACGATCTTGGAGGTCTTTTCCAACTTTAACTATTCTATGATTCTATAAAAATCCCTGAATCCCTGTCCTTTCTTCAAAGGCCTGGCAGAAAACTGAGTTTCCTACTTATAGGAAAGTTTATATTGGTTTATATTACTTAGTTTATATTTTTCTAACTAAAAGCCAGAGTGCCCTGAAAAGTTAAGCTGGCACCAGTAAATGCCGTCAACATACCATATCACAACTGTTCATGTTTATTTAATTAGACTTTACTCTTTCTTGCCTCTCATCTTGAATTGTATTTATGCATTTGTTATTCTCCAGGCCCATTTTTAACAGTCCCTTCAAAACAAAACATAAAATCAATGATGCTGAAGTTTATGTAGGCTTGATATTCGGCAAAAAATGGAAGTGCCTAGCCCTGCTGTCTATAGGATGCATTTATGTAGTTCTCCATGTAGCTCTTTTAAAACAGGGTAAGTGAGAGCAATCTCATTCTGAGAAGTTGAAGAGCCATATGGCTCCATTTTATGGGTAGCTGGTTTTATTATAGCTCAGAACAAAACATTTGTGATCTTTAAACAGATTCAGATTACTCATGTAGATGGGCAAAGTAGCCATGCATGGTGTTGTACTGCATTTTTCCCTAATAAATATATAGATTCAGCGTGATTTTCTTATGTTTTACATAGCTACTTAAGATAAGACTACAGTAATTAGTTCATACCTGTAGTCTCTAGTCCCTCCAATTAAAAATACTATAAGAATGCATTTTATTGCTTCAAAGGCATTGCAACAACAGAACAGGGCATTCTGTGGTGCATTGCCATATTGCTATTTGAAATACATAGACAGTAGAAAAGGTTGCAAGTTCACATTTCGGTCACCGTGTACGTTTGTGTGTGCAGGTGCCTGGGTACCCGCATGCGTGCATACATGAATACTAGATCTTTGAATGGATCCTAAATTGCTTGCTTTGGCTTTGCTCCTTCCTCTCAGTACTGAGCTGTATATACAGATTGAAAGTGAGAAACTGGTAAATACAGTATCTAGTTTCATTGTAACCCCTTCCTGATTGATGACATGCCTTCTCCCAAGATCCAGCATTATAGTGCAAAACAATTGTTATAACCTGCAGCTAAAACTGCTCCTTGGAGGTCTAATTCTTTTCTAGGCAAATATGGTTTTCATTAATACTAATGTTCAGATTCAGGAAAAAAAAATGTTCCTGAGATAGTGTATTATACTCAGAACTTTAAGCTATTGCTCTTCTTAATGGTACTAATCTGTTTTCCTACAGAGAACCAAGTGAATTGTTACCTGTCATTGCATCCCCATGTTCATCTCTTAATACTTGTGGGTGTGATACAAACCACCTAAAAGAAATTCACTGCCTCTTTTACTGCCCAGACAAGGCTGTTTCCTGTGTTCCACCAATACAATTTTCCTGTTGCACATTTTGGTTTGGTAAGTGCTAATGCAAAGATTTCTACCTACTGCTTTTAAAACGCTTACTGACCTATAGAGACACAAAAAATTAAACAACAGTAAACAAATTGCTCTAACAGACAACACAGTCCCTCAGGAGACAATCATAACATTGACACCAGCATTGAGATATTCTCTCTCCCGAGCACCATTAGCAGTAATTTTATCACTGAGTGTTTATATAATTCTGAAACGTCAGTCCCAAGACTAGGGGGTTCTCCAGGTCAGAGGTTAAAAATAGGCAAAACCACTTCACTATTATTTTCATAGTCTGTTGAAAAGAAAGACGAAAACAACCTAAAGTCTTAAACTTCCAGCTAAGAGACCCAGTAATACAAGAATTTACAGATAGCAAAACCAAGCTGTGAACACAAGTGAGCAGGGTATTGATTTTTTTCTTAAATGTTATACAAAAGGACAAGTTGTGTCTTTTTACTGTTTTTATTTTGTTTCAATTGATAGTTTATTTTGCTTTTAGTCTGATTTTCTCCTGAATTAGCCAGAAAAGCAGTAATTTTGAGGACATAGTGTCACTATAGATAATAAGCTGGATGGTGGGATGCTATGTGAAGACAAATATAACCCTTGTAAGACTTAATAGTTAAACAGTAAACAGAAATTTGTGCAGAATTATTTGTCCACATTTGCATGACTTTTACTGGAAAGCCATCTGTTATTATGTTATGTTGAAAAGGATATTGAAAATCAATATATATATACATAAAATAGTTTTGAAATGAAAAAAAAAGAAGGGGAAAATGCACCAAGAGCAAGACAAAAGTGAAGTTCTATCTACTAACTTAGTTAAGACAGAAGTCACTTGACTGCAGCTGTTAGATACCTACAGGCAAAAAGTATCCGTGACAATTAAGAGCCTCTTAATTTAGGAGGAAGGAATGTATAATTAGGGAGCCAAGAATTCCATTCTGACTACCACTTCCACCCCCACCCCCAAGAAAAACAACAATGGAATTTTTTGACAGTAGGAGCAACTTTTATCCTTCTGAATGATACACCACATCTTAGACTGAAACTATGGAGTCTGACAGAGAAATTCTGGGACTCTGCCATGCGGGAGGATAGACTTGATAATAGTGTACAATTTCTTCTGCCCTTAATATCTATTTCTGAAGTTAAGAATCTATAAATCAACCAAGATGAATCTGGGTCTCAGTCATATATATTTTATCATGTAATTACATTTCCCTTTGAGGATTGTAATTCAGTTCTCTTACTAGTTTTTTCTCTAAAACTTTTCTACAGATCCCCAAAATAGAGTATTTCACATTCTAATAATTAGACCTTGAACCAAATAGAAGCTCTTCCGCTCAAGACTCTGAATTGTCATGAGGAAAATTTAAATAATCATCATTTTAGCTTCTTTGTTATGACTGAATACATCAATAATCTAGCATTAAATGTGTTAATGTCTGTTATAGCCCTTGAGCTATACAAATATGTGGTTCTATTTTGATCATGCTTGATATGCTATGTCTTGACTAGGACTTATTCCATTCTGTTTCTACAGGTTAGTGAGACTTTAATCAAGAAAAAAAAATCTAATGAACAGCAATTTGAAACAGAGCATTTGGAAAGGTCAAAATGGTACGCTACATCCTTATTATCCAAAAGAACAGATGAGTTTAATATCCTGGCAGCGTTTTCCTGTGAAGAAGATATTAAACAAGAGCTGAAAATGGCACAAGGTTCCCTCTTCCTTTCTTGTGACAAAGATTGTAACAAATGATGAAACTGTACAGAATAAATCTCATCCTGCTTTAATGTTCAGACTGGGGATCCTGCCTAGATTTCAAAAGCCTAAGCTAACCAAACAGACAACACACATGGTATTTATTTCAGGCGTATCCACATGAAGTAGAAGTCTTTTAAAATACTTTTTCCTACTTAGATGACCTGGTTTCCATCAATATTTTCTAGTCTTAAAAATGGAAAGAAGTGGTAACAGAAGGTACACAGTACAGTGAGTTTCAAAAAGCACTTTGTTGAACTGCAACAAATAATGTACTGTATCAGTCCTGCTTAAAATGTAGAGTTGTCATCTTCAGTTTGAATAGACTGCAGAATACAAACAATGTATTCCAGCACACAATGCATTTTAAGTGTTCTGCTTTGGAGAGTCCCTGAAGGTATGGAAATGTTTGAAGGCAAAGGAATTTGCAGTATATCCCATAGGTTGTTAGCAATTTCATTAATACAAGGAACTGTCACTATGTGCTTCCTTAAATCTTTAAATTGGTCTTCATGTTAAATCTTATTTTTACAACTGAAAAAATGCTTTGCTTAAAGACTAAAAAAAAAAAAAAAAAGTGAGCACATGACATACACCTTTGTTAGTCACTTGCATTCTTGCATTCATTCCACCTGAGATATAAGAAGTCTGCTATTAAGTAAGAATATAACAAGTTATATATATATTCATAATTATTAAAAAAATATATAATATTCCTAATATTATCACTGTCTTCAGGTAATGCTGGCTGAAGTAGGATTACATGGTTTGACACAAGAACTCGCAAGTAGAAATCATATGGAACCTCTTTTTTCCACACCATTTATGGAATACATCCAGAAAAATAAAAAATGAAAAAATCTCCATGGTACATTACATGCAGTTTCTTGCTGGGAAAAGCCATTTTGCTTTTGTCAAAAAAATAAATAAATAAATAAAAAAGAACATACCTAAAATATGTTTTCCAAGTCTTGAGTGAATATATGTATATACATATATATTTGCCTTTTACTTTTCCTTAGGTGTTTCCTTAGGTGTACTTTTTCCTGTTTTATTTTCCACTGGAGATTGTAAATGCATCCTTTGTTTTGCAACTGTAATGCAGAACGCATTTTCAATGCATTAGCAATGTGCAACCTATTTTGAAACTTCAAAGGTTTTGCAAAACTATGGAAAAAGATCCCTGATGGGTGTTCATTTCATAAGTACCAATGGAAAATAATGTTTTCCATGTGCCTAATAAAAATCTACTAGATACAATTTAAAGTTTCTATTGAGTTTCTTGTGGTTTAGCTAATACCCCTGAAACTAAAACGACAAAAAACAGGTCTTTTCTGCTTGCCAATCAGCTGAGTACACAGCCTACATTAAATAATGAGCAAAACTATTTTTTCAGTTCTTAATTATTGTTCACAATTCATATTCATGTATCTTTATCATGTGAATTACAAAATCTGACCATATATAATTCTATGACTAAGAAATAAAATACATGCTGTCGTATCCTAATTTTTAAAAATCACGGTTATGGAATGATTGAATAGAGAACCCAAAGTACTGAGGGAAGACTCAATGTTGCCAATTGCACACACTCCAGCATTTCTTAGAGAGTGAGTCCCAAATATCAGTTGAAGACAGTGGCTTTTATTTATACTTTTTCAGTTTTCTCACGATTATGGAAAATGCTGTTACTGTGTCACATACTATTTAACATGGGAAACACCTTGAATATATTATGCAGGCTTATTTGGTTATTTCATTCTTTTTTCCAGTAGGTGATCACAATATTTCTGTTTGAAAAAATTACCAAGATAATCAAGTGCATCTTGTAAACCAATACACCAGTTTGCAGTGAAACTTTAAGAGGTACCTACTTCCCTCACTCATCTTCAGTAAATCATATGGTGGCTGAACATTTCCATGAAATGTTTCTTTAATGAAGAAGGTAAATAGTAAAAACTGAATGTAACTGAATGTAAAATGTTGGACCTGTGAACCCATGAGTCACATCTCAAAGCAAAGAATCACGTAATCCTCTGTGAAGGATATTCATTAAATTAACAGCAGATGGGAAAAAAAATTAAAATTAAAATTAAAAAAAAGAAGAAAAAAGAAAAAAAAAGATGCAATTTCTTATTGAAGCAAGATGATCGAAGAGAGAAGTCAAAAGACAGCTGACCATGTGCAGCACACACTTTCTCACACATGGTTTTGCACCAGGATGCGCTGGTTTATTGTAATCCCAATAAGAAAGCTACCATGAAATACTGCCTAAAATACAATTTATCAAAGCTAACACTGTAATGAAAAAGAGTATATTACAGATAATCTTATGTCCCTTCAGATGCTGGGAACCCCATTGTGGGCCTCCAAGCAGTGCACAGCACCCTGTGTAGAACCTCTCCATAGAAAAGTTACTCTATATTTTAGTCTTTTGAGCTCTCCTAGGGCTCTTTAAAAAGAAAAGTGAAATAATAAAATAAATCTATGTCTACTGACAAAGAAAAATGTGCACATGGGAATTTGTCACTGCGGTTTCAGATAAAGGCAAGGACACACAGGTAGTACAATCATCAGTACTGAGTGGGAGCTATCCACAGTCTGCTTCATTACAATTAGCCAGCAAAGTCTATCCTGCAGCACAGAAGGATAGAAGGTTATGCTTAGTGTGCAGCACGGTGCAGACCTGTGCCTGTGTAGAGTAATTTCTATGTGGATCACTAACTCCTCCATGTGCAACGGTCTTCTGGACAGGATCTCTGCACATGTATACATACACATCTGTTTTTTCATTCACACATGAAAAGCTCCTTTTGTGCTCTAAAGTGAATGGATGAATTATATTCAAATCTACACACATTCAAAATCTGCATATGTCTATTGCAAACACTCCTTTGTACATGTCTCTGTGCCCATGAAGCTGGAATTGTGCAGGAAGTCAGGATTATAATTATGTAATTTGTACCTCCAAACATTGTTAAAAGGCTATGTAAGTATATTTTTACAAGTGTGCTTGTGTCTACAGCTTAAAATCTGGTTCTACTAGCATATGAGTCTGTTTTGTTTTGTCATGCAATGCTACCTGATATTATATGAATAAATCATCCATAAGCTAGAAAGCACATTAAAATCAAAGGAACAAAGTCAGTTGCATTATTGAATGGAGATTAAAATAATTTGACATGAAAGGCATTTTAGAGACAATACAGCCTGTCTGATTTACTGATGTGCGCAGAAGCTAATATATCATTCAGCCTTGCAACCACCTGACAGCTGCTCAGCATCTAATGGGAAATGTGATGGTGGTCACAGTCCAGTTCATAGTGGACAGGTGTCGGCATCACAAAAATCATCATCACAGCTGGCACTAATTGCCACCTTTGTTGACAGCCTCGGCAAAGTGGCCAGTGATTGAATTGGCATGGAGGCTGCCTCACAGGCTCCACTGGTAAGGGATGCTGGGCTCAGTTCTTCCTTTACTGAAATCATCCTTAGTTTTGCACATATTTCAAAGGAACACAGACAGGTCCTGACACTATTTGCCTGTATGAGCATGCACACTGCTATGGCATACCTCTGGAAGTGATTTCTCCCTGAAGAGGGTTAGACGCATCTTGGGGGCACTGAAGCCTGTCTGCTGACACTGGCCAACAGAAGAGCCAAGGGACTTAGATTTGGGGGAAAAAACAAAGGGGATGAAAACAAAAACTGCTGCTGATGCAAAGAAGTCCCATATCAACTACTCAGGGCTCCAGTCTCACCCAGGCTTTTCTCAATTTTAGTTTGTTTTAGATGAAACTGTGATTTTGTGGACTTCTAGTAGCCACTGTACACCTCCATGCCTCAGTTTATTCTTTTGTAGGAGGGTCATAATGTTTGTCTCAGATATAATATGAGGTGTTGCAAATTAAAAAATGTCTTAAAGACTTCTAACAGTTCTGATGAAAGTCAATAAACACATTAAAACTCAGGCTTCAAAATTATAGGAACTCTGATTTCTTAATAATCCATTTAAGTTGTAGGCAATGACTATTGCATTCATCCTTTTTGCACTTTCTATTCACTCTGTGAATATTAAGTACAGTTTATTCTTCTACTCAGCCCACCCTGCTCAAATTAATGTTTAAAACTAATTTTCCTTTGGTATTCAGAAACCTGTATTGTTTGTGGGTTAATTATCACTTTTTTTTTTTTCCTAGCTCTGTAGACAAATACAATATAGGTCAATAACGTGACTTTAGGATTTGAGAATGCTTTTATGGTAATGAAAATAAGTAAAAAAGTAGGTGATAAGTTTGATTGTAATTAGTAGCAGCAACTAAAGTATACAGAGGTTATTACAGGAAGAAAAAAAAATAAAAAAGGAAAGGACTGTTCTAGTATCATGTGCATAGAAAAAAAATGTTGTATTTGTTGCATGAGGCAATGTCAGTATGTAGATAAAAGTGAGAATCAAATTGAAAAATAAACCCACAAAGTCAGTTAAAACAAATATGATTTTATAAAGATTGAAAAAATGTCTGAGGTTTATCTGTTTGTATCATTGTACCAGAGGCTTACTTTCATTAGAAATGATAAGGGTATAGGATTACATGCGCAGTAAGAGAAGCTCAAAACAGTTGCTGAGCCAGATTCTGATCTCTCAGCATTGATTTTTCACTGCTGTATTATATGTGATTTCAAGGAATTTTCTTCTCATTTACATGCATCTACATAAATTCAGGATCAAGCCGCAAGCTTTTGCTTCTCCCAGTGCTAATAATGAGCAGTGGCTGCTATGGTGTGCTTCTAAAGACACTCTGGAAAAAGAATATGTCATCGTTAGTCTAATGAGAGGGAAGAGGGAAAGAGATTGCTAAATGTTTTCTCTCTAGCCCAATTAAAGGAGAGAGAGCAGGACAAAGAGAATGGGAAGGCATGCAAAGGGGAGATCTGTATGTGTGACTGATTTCTTCCTGCCTTCAGCTACAAAAGCATTCTTGTTAGGTAGAACTGAAAAAGACAGGAGGATGTAGGAGCACAAAGGATAAATCCTTTTCCTGAAATCAGACTATAGCAGGATAGACTTTCATTTCAGGTTGCACATTAACTTCCAAAAATATCTTGCTTGTGAAGAGAAGGATATAATAACAAAGTAATGTGCTGTCATTAGGGTTCTTAAGACAAATTATCCCTGTGAAAATGAAGCAGCCAAGCTTATCTGTTTGCTGAGAGCCCCTTTGACCATCCACAGTCACCTTTCAGGACTGGTCTAAAGAGATAGAGCCACATGTGTATGAAGGACTTGCCCATGCAGGTGTTGCTGAGCTAGCGAACAGCTGCCAACTCACGCTTGGTGTGATGAAACTTTGTGCCTGCTAATTGAGCTTAAAACTTAAGGCAGATTAGAGGAGGTCAAGGTGCACTGCAGAGCTCTGGGAGTGACAGAACAGGGAAGGAGAGAAACAAGAGGAAGACTTTACATCATCTACTTTTAGCTATCAAGTTCAAGTGTTTGAAATCAGGAGCCTCTGTTCCCAGTGTAGTCCATGGTCCTGGTAGACTGAGCCTACTCTAGGAATTAAAGTAGTTCACAAACCATTTACTGGCCCGGAAGTGGGGTGGGAAAAATTTAGCTGCAAAAAATGATTTTGTAAAGACTTTCTTTGCTCTCCTAGTCTTATATGTTGCAGTTTCTCCCAGTAACTAAAAAATACTCGAGAAAGTTCATGAGAAAGACTTGCATTACCAGACTCTTTCTGCATATTTTTTTTTAATCCGTCAGTACTGAAGACCTAAACTTTGAGTCCTTATCATAGTACACTTTCTGGCTTTTTCCATCATTAAACCATGACTGGCTTACATATTTTTCCCCTACAATGAGACCTATTTTCCATATTGCCAGTACAGGCAACAGAAGGGCAATATTGACTCTGGTTTCTGGTTGTCCAGAAGGAAACACAGAGTGATGTTGCAAGCCTTGCAGTGAGGAGCACAGCACAGGAACAATTACCTGAACTCTCCTGCCAGTAAAACAGCCACCTGCCATGGGGAGAAGGGTAGGTCTGCCACTAAAACTGGCAGTAGCCCAAGCTCATTCAAGTGAGCCCAGCTCAGCCTTGTTTGTACAACAGCAAATAAACAGAAGGTGAGAAAAGACCATGATTAGAGTCCAGATGCTTCCTATCTCCTTATGATACTTCTAGTTTATTCAAAGTTTCTTCCTGTGCATATATATTTTATAAATATTGTAGTTAAAAATGATAGTGTCATAAGATTTACATTCAAAACTTTAAAAATTCTACTTACTTTCTCTCAGAGGGCTTTTTGTATCTTAGATTCCTTTCTCTTCTTTTATGGCTTGTTTATTAAGTCCTAAGCTCCCCAGTAAAAAGCTGCCCCACTCACATTTTTAATACTCAAGTTTTCTCTCTTAATTTAAAATTCTGGCCCACTGAATTCTGACTTTCTAGTGGTTCACTCTGTGCTGGGTGCTAGCAAAATTAGTGGGCTCATGGATCAGTACTTTCAGCTCCTCTGTCTTGAACTGCAAATATCACAAGATCTGAAATAGAAACATTATCCCTGATGGTTGAGGACACAGTACTAAATTCAGTTTGATTTAATGATAAGCCTGACACTTTGGGAGATATAATGACTATCTAAAGGAATGGTATCATATTTGCTTACAAATGCCATCTTTTAAAATATTATACATCAAAAGCAATTAAATCACTTACTGACATTGGTTCTGTTGGGAGTTTAGTACAATGGTAAATTTTAATGGACAACTGTGAGTTCAGTTAACTTGAGTTCGTGTACAAGGGGCTGAAAACCTATAACACAACTGGATCCCTCCAAAGTTTACCAGTGGCAGGTCTCCATACCCCAGCTGGAAAACTGGGGCCTTTCATTACCCAGAAATGGTCTAAGGTGCTGTAAAGAGGAGGGAGTACTATAAATGTCATTATGATACAGAAACTCAGACAATTTCTAGTCACTTTTTTCCCTTCCCACTGTATCTCAACCACTGCAAAATCTGCCTCACATTAGGGAGTCTGAAGTTATTAACTTCAATACATAGCAATTTAATTTTTGTATAAAATGCTGTAGCAAATAGGAGAGTTGTCTGCAGAAGCTACAGGTAAAAATTCAATCTCAATCAGCAAGACCAACACAAAAGGCCAATCTAGTTTGAATTATCAGACAGCATTTCAGCAACATTCCAATTATTTTCATCATTTAGAATGACCTTAGTAGTATTTTGAAATCATATTTAAACCTGTAGCTGCTACTAATCAGTGAGCTATGGCAAGCCAGCAGAAGGGTGGAGACAGATACTGTGTCATCTTGATCTTACTGCATAAATTGCTTTTAAGGGCAAAATTTCTTGCAGTTCTACCTCTTAATCATTTGGATGTCTGGAATAAAGGGCAGAGTATCTTAGCATGGTTTGGAGGGCTTTTACTACATGTCATGAGAAGAAAAAATGAAATTAAATTGTATCTATTTCTCTATTACCCATCCCCAACACACACGCACACACATACACACATTTTTTATATTACTTTAGATCTAATCTTCATTAAATCTCAATTTCGTCGGCTTTTCATAGGCTTTAGTAAGCACTGCAGGACATCCAGTTGCCCTGACCATATCAGACCAGAGCTGGAATGAAATGTTAATAACACTTATTCAGAGCGGACGATACATTACAGAAAATAAAGAAAAAAAAATCTGTAATTTATGAAACTCCATGGCAACATGGAGTTTTCATTCATAGTTTTACTATATAAAAAGCAATACTGTTAACATTAGTTTAATAATGTTACTTAAATGCTTGTGCTCCTAAGAAGAAAAGCTACATTTATTTTTTGTTTTGAGCAATTTGGTCTTCTACTAGCATTTTCTTTTCCAGTGTGGCTAAGTGATGTCCTGATAATGTGGATATTATAAAAAGCAGATGTAATTTTTTTTCATCTTAGTTCTTATTCCAAGCAAAATAGATGGCTAATGGTGGCATCGGATGTTTCTATTATACTATAAATTAAGCTCCTTTTAAGGAGTTTAAAAATTAAAACTCCTTCAAAGTTCTATTTTCCATGGATCGATCACCAAAATTTTATTAGAATGTTCACTAAAAAAAAAAATAAATCCAAATTTCCTTTCATTATCTTAAAAAAAAAAATGGTCACTAGGGTTATTTCTTCAGTTAATGCTCAGATTTGTTGAGGACCTTAAATATTAAGCATAGCAATTTATTTTTATGTATTAAAAAATAGAACTGTTAAACACGTGGTTTACATACGCCTATTACTGATTAAAGCATCTCACTTAGAGAAGCTAAAACTGCCAAAACCTGTAGACAATAAAGCATTATCTGAGCAGTATTTTATTTCTCTGAAATACTCTTCAGAGTTGCTGGCTTCTGTTTCAGTTATATATAAATAAATAAAAAATCAGAAGAATCATTAAAGCTTTTCTCAGTATTACAGCCACTTCAATGCCTATAGTACACACTGAATTAAACCATGTAAATGTGTCCTAGAAGATCCATAATTCAGTCAGTTTCCAAAGAATGAGGAAGAGAACTGTACATAGGATTTTCTTTCTCTTACAGTGCTAACTTTAAAAAGCCTGAGCCATCTTTGATATCAGTAGAATAATATTGGAGCAGTCCATTTGCTTAATTTCACTTGATTCTGGCCATCATATCTAGATAAGAAGAGCAACAAATGTTCTAAGTTTGGGTCAACATTGAACCTGCTGCTGTGCTAAACCATAGCTCTGGCAATGAGAAGCATCTCTGCCACTTACTCCCGTGTGTGCTCCTGGTCCAGTGACCAGAATTTAGCTGTAACTGTCAGAAAGAGTCTTTACCTGATCTCATCAAGCATTCCTCTTGTGAGGGTAAAGATGATAACTCTTCATTTTGCCGGAAGCAACAAACTAATGGAAAGCCCCTTCTCTATCTGTTATCTTTTGGATACTTTTCTTATATATCTGCTACTGGTCACTGTCAGAGGTAAACCTTTGGACTGAACTAAGTGGTCAGTCTTATGGGTCTACATCCTTTCTGCTCAACTGCTTTGAACCAGCAAAACTTGGCTCTTCTTTCCATACTGCTTTGTGCAGGTACTCTTTATTTATTTTAGATAGATGTAAAACCCAGAAATATTATTTCCAGATGTTTACTAGCTGAGTGTTTATTTGCATGGCAGGAGGTGCACAAGCGTCAAAGACATTTTAAAAAATTCTCTAAAATATTACAGACAAAAAAAACCTTTACAGATTAGTTATAGCTTTGTCTGTCAAAACAGAGCTGACCTTTGGGAAAATAACAGCACGTTCATGCTTCAGGAATTTCCACTGAAACAGTACAACATTCTCACTGAAAAGGAAAGAGGTTTTTTTTTGAGACCTCCTCTGATTTCCCAATGATTTGCCATAACATTTGACTCTTCCTAGTATGGAGTAGCATGCAACTGAATGACAAGAAAATACAATATGCCTAAACATGATATTTAAACAGCAAAACAAAAATCAATCCAGGCAATGTTAGCAACATACCATACAGATGAGGAGGAGATATTTAGGGCTATGACAACCAATCTAACCGTGTGTCTGGGTAGATAACGTAACTCACAGGAGAGAATGAAGTTATTTACTAGCTGTAGCTCCCATATGATACCAAGTAATAACTCACCTCTTGTACCCTGACATGTTCTTTTGACCATAATTCATCCACTGAAAACAAGTGGATGAAGAAAGCAGTATCTTACTTATAAGCATGTGTGAGAAGCTTGGGGTTTCAACTGTAAAAAAGAGGGTTGTGCTTGTTTTGTTTTGTTTTTAATTAAATCTCACTTGATAAACATATGACAACACCACATCAGGTAGAAGACACCTTGTCTCTATGATTTTCTTCACAATTGTATCAAACTCCACTTACGTTAATATTCAAGAACCATATGATATATAATAAGCACAGACCAAGGGGGAAAGAAAAAAAAAAAAACATACAAAGCAAAAGTGTAACTTCTGGGAGGTATAGTAGCTTTGCAAAGTACAATACACTTGACCTTGAAATATTGCCACAGTGGCTCAAGATCATTACACACATGATTTCTTCCTCCTTATATTTCTGGGTGATCTTTATTTTCTAACTTACTAAGTGAAATAAGGTATGTGAAAACTCTGAAATTCAGTCCCTCAGACAGACACTTTGTGTCTATATTTATGGATGCAATTTGAAATTTTTAAATGAAGTCTTATGTTTTAAAAATATCTGGAATTGCTGAGTGTTGTTGGTTAACCCTGGAAGGCAGCTTGCTCATTACCCCCACACTGGGACGGGGAGAGAATCAGAAACATAAAAGTGAGAAACCTTGTGGGTTGAGATAAAGACAGTTTGCTAGATAAAGCAAAAGCTTTACTCACAAGCAAAGCAAAACAAGGAATTAATTCACCACTCCCATCGTCAGGCAGATGTTCAGCTGTTTCCAGGAAAGCAGGGTATGTGGGAAGGTAAACGTCATCACTCCAAAATTCCCCTCTCCTTCCTTCCTTCCCCTTCACTTTTATTGATGACCATGTTGTCATATGGTATGGGATATCCCTTTGCCACTTTGGGTCAGCTGTCCTGGCTGTGCCTCCTTGCAACTTCTTGCCCACCCCCAGCCTCCTTGCTGGTGGGGCAGTGTGAGAAGCAGAAAAGGCCTCGAGACTGTGCAAACACTGTGTAAATCTAAAACACAGCACCATATGTCTGCTGTGAAGAAAATTAACTCCATCCCAGCCAGACTCAGTACATTAAGCTTCTGCTGTTTTTTCCATATGAAAACACTGAAATGGATTTTTAAATGTATTGCATTTAGAAAGAGAATTAACTTCACTAAGTCTTATCTCAGTAGGTCATGTAATACTCCCTAGAAAATAAACTACAAATTACTACTGACACAGCTGAAGAAGATGAAAGAAAATGCATATTTAAAACACTCGGTTCATAATAACATTCAAGAACTAATGTATTAGAGTAGTCACAACCATAACATATTCATGTGCTACACTGAGGACTCTGAAAAGCAGTTTTAAATAAAAACAGTTATAAACACTTGGTTGGTTCAAGGAATTCTAACAATGAGGGACTGCATATAAGTGATAAATAGCTAAGCAGAAAGCAAATGATTAGCTTTATCCCCCAAACCAACATATACTCCTTCAGCATCAGAAATTCTATGAAAATGGAATATGTGGGTACACGCTTTTGAAATATCACCTTTTCATCTGATTGAAGTAAACAAACATCTTGCACACTTCAACAATGAATTGAAGAGTTTCCTTTTACCCCTGGAATGCAAAATGAGAGAGAAAATAATCACCGCATTCATGCTTTGTGGTTCAGGAGCAAGCAATTCTCTGCCTTGTTTTCTCTAAAGAGCATACAGGAGCTTGCCTGTGTAGGTTGTGGAATATAATCCAGAATGCAACTATAGTTAACAGGTTTCAGAAAGCATAACAGTTCCACATGTTCTGCCTGATTTCTGTTGCTGGAATAGCTGGTGAAATATGATGTCATTCCTCTTTTGGGGAAGGGATAAATCTTGAGTAGAATAACAAACTTCTTGTTTTAATGCTAGCAGCCAAGACGTGGTAGCATTTGAAATGCATGATCTGAATAAATAAATGTATGACTTTATACAGAGGTGACAGACTGGAAATTTTGGAGAATCAGGCTGACAAAACAACCAGAATAAGAAAATGATATAAGCTTTCTTTTCCAAACCTGGAAATGTCTGACCCTTCTTGAGTGAATGCATGGGATATATTCTGTTCATATATAACAGCTGGGCTTTCTGTTAATACTGCTGCTTCTGCACTACCTGCTTGGGGTGCTGCTTCTGCACTACCACCAGCAATCAGAGCTGAGGATTCAGATAGTAAGAACTCTACCCACTTAGGCATCTGCCTCCAAATCAGATATCATGGGCCTTTTACCCTAACTGGGCGTACAGCACACTACTGTCTAGCTCCGTGCAAGAAATCATGATTTGGGAGAACAAACCCTAGCTCCTGGATGGCTGTGGCATTTCACACCCACTCACAAGAAATGCTAATCTTCTTCCACTTGCAGTGAAATGCAGAAGAGGTTTGTTTTGTTTTGTTTTGTTCTATTGGTGCATAGTACTAAACAGGTAACCTGAGGTAACTTATATCTTTGCTGCTTCTGCTTCACACTTTGAGAACATACATATCATTTTTCTATTTACTGCTCCCCAAACAAATACACTAAGTAATGACTATGACTGATTTTCATTGCTGTCCATTTTTCACCTCTCCATTGCATCTGGATCCTTTAAAAATGCAAAATTGTTTTTTAAAGTTGAAAATGTACTTTTAGTGCACCTAAGCTATTATTTCCAAAGTACCTTCTCTAAAGAGTTAGATTTTATGACCACAAGATACATCCTCAGCCATATGTAGCACGCCAATGGTGGCATTCAGTTGTCAGGATAATCAGAGAAGTGCATAGCACTCCATACAGCTAACACACAGGGGCTTGGGGTCATTTCCTTATCCAGCATGATTCTCTAGTTGTGTTGGCCTGAATTCATATTGGATGTAAACTATTTTACACTCCATGCTTAGTAGAATTTAAATGTGATGTGACATTAATAAAGCATAAAGGAAAAAAATGTTAACACCAAAAGTCTCTCACATTATATCTGTGCTGGGTACCCATTCTTCTTTATTAAAGATGTCTTTTCAAAATGACTATTATTTTCTTGGTTCAGGTGTTTTTCCACTGCTCATATGAGTTTTTAGTGTACTAAGTTTAGATGGGCCTGGACTATCAAATAACTTATTTTATGGAGCTATTTTGATGAATCAGAAAGGGAATAGGCAGGCATTTTAACACTGTGAAATGGTAAAGTATTTCTTTCTTTGCAAGTAAGTTTCATGGACCTTCTTCCAAGAATAGGAACTTACATGCTACTTTTACAGTGCATCAGAGATTTGTTTGTGTCAGATTTTGTACTTCAGTCTTCTTTTTAACTTTCATGAAAAAAAGAAAAGAAAAAGAAAAAGAAAAAAAGAAAAAGAAAAAGAAAAAAAGAAAAGAAAAAGAAAAAGAAAAAGAAAAAGAAAAAGAAAAAGAAAAAGAAAAAGAAAAAGAAAAAGAAAAAGAAAAAGAAAAAGAAAAAGAAAAAGAAAAAGAAAAAGAAAAAGAAAAAGAAAAAGAAAAAGAAAAAGAAAAAGAAAAAGAAAAAGAAAAAGAAAAAAAGAAAAAGAAAAAGAAAAAGAAAGAAAAAGAAAAAGAAAAAGAAAAAGAAAAAGAAAAAGAAAAAGAAAAAGAAAAAGAAAAAGAAAAAGAAAAAGAAAAAGAAAAAGAAAAAGAAAAAGAAAAAGAAAAAGAAAAAGAAAAAGAAAAAGAAAAAGAAAAAGAAAAAGAAAAAGAAAGAAAAAGAAAAAGAAAAAGAAAAAGAAAAAGAAAAAGAAAAAGAAAAAGAAAAAGAAAAAGAAGAAAAAAGAGTCTAAAATCTCATGACTTCACCCACTTTTTAGACCCATGAAGGACAAAGTTTTGTTTGTTTCAGTTGAAGGGCCTGTTGTAATTGCCAGGAAAAATATAAGCCTTGAATGACAGAGCACTTTCTCTGAAGGCTGTTTTGAAAATATCTTAACATTTTCAAGGGCATATGTATAAAAACAGGACAAAATCTCTGAGTATGCTTGTAAAATATAGTAAAAAACATGTACTGTGCTATAGTCAGTCACTGATTCTGCCACCCACTCAGCTCTGGGGCTGCAGCATCTGATCAGCCGTAGCACATTACCTTGTCACCCCAAAAGCACACCAGCCAGCTGATTGTTCCCCGTGGCCTCTCCTCACTCTTCCTTTGCTCTGACAGCTGCTTTTTACTGCTGCTCCATGCCCATTGCCAGTTATCGTATCTGCCCACCACTGTACATCTAGGGTGATTACTCAAATCTCAAAGGACTTCCCTCCACTCATCCACTGAGCCAGCCTGAGGAGGAGGTGAAGGAGGGGAGAGAGGAGGCTCTACTTCCCTTCTAGTCAACTCACCACCCATGTGGCATGGACTGGAGTGCTGTTCAGCTCCTCCTAGACATGGATCAAACTGTAAGTCTCCAGAATACTTACCCCAATGACAGAAGTTTAGATCAGCACAGGCTGTTAGTGAAATTACTTGCAAGTAATACTCCGCCCCTTTCAGATTCACACAACTCCCTCCCCACTCAGTGTCTGGCCTGGGTGCTTTTTAACAAGCAGTGGGTGAAAGAGTATTCTGACAGTCCAATCTCATAGCAATTGAATCTGTTGTGCAACTGTACTGCGACTACATTTTTCAAAGCTATATTTTTTCAAAGGCTATTTTTAAATATTTTTTTCCTGTTTGATTTCCCTACTTTTAAAAGGCCACACAGGAAGATTTTTTGGCAATTTACTTTATAAATAGCAGTGGGATATGAGAAGGATGTCACTTGCCACCTGGATGGGCAATCATTCATAAGTGCTGGTCATGGACTTGTGATGCTTGATCCTACGCCAAGGCAGAGTTTCATTTCAGTCCATTTCTACCACTATGACTGATGCAAACCCTGCTTTTGTAGTTGCCCTCAAAGGCAAAAGGCTGCTTTCTGCATCGTGTTCCACTGAAGAGGAGAAATGACAGAAATGTGAAGGGGGGTCTGTCACACTGTCAGGATTAGTGCCTTGCTTACGGAAATTGGTTCCAGGACAAACCCTGGCATACTCTAGGGAGCAAAGGCCAATCTTTCTGTCAAAATGTTAGGTCCCATTTTTCAGCTTCCTGCACCTTCCTTTTTAGTTATCTGTCCTAAACAGTTTCAGCTGGAAAGGTACCCTGAAGTCATCTCTTTCAAGAAAGGCACGGCTTTACCAGCTGAAGTTTTAGTGTCTGAAAATATTCCAGCCATATCTGATATTCTGCACATAGCTGTTTTCAGAACTACATGTCCTGTCAGGGCATATAAATTCAACAGGCTTTGTAAACAAGTGGCCCAAAGGGAGCTGCTACTGGCAGCATTATAAATATTCAAGACCCAGTCAGACATAATTAGTTTATTCCCTTACGTTTACTTTAATACTGCCCCCTCCTTCCAGTCTGTATATTTTGTTAAAGTTCCTGCTTTAGAACAAAATCCTGCCTGGGCAGTTTTATCTTCCAAGTACAAAGAAAATCTTCTGGCTGTGTTATAACACTGTAAGTGTATCCTGTATATACAGGAGGGAAAAAAATCATCCATCTTTCCTGCCTTCTAATAGGATCAGCAGAGTTTTATTATCCTCCATGTCTCTTCTGAAAGAAAACATCAAAATTTATATGCTTTGTGCCTCCAAACCTTGTACACTTCTGCATCTTTGCTTGGATATTAAATTTTTAAACATGAAAGAGTGTAACTTACAATCTCATCCCTATTAATGGTAACAGTGTCTTTGCTGCTGTATGACCCAGAAATTTTGTGAAGTGCCTCTGTTCATATCAGAAACATTTCACAGAGCTGGAAGATATAAAGTTGCGGGATTTGCCTACCACAAAACATTTTATTGCATATTTGCAAAATGAAGCATAAACACATTAAAAATTAATAAGTGATACAGAAGCAGAACAATCCACAGAAAATGCAATGAGTCAAAGGGATTAATGAATTAAACAAGAAATTACCTCTTCAAATAGTGATTTCTACTGTTTTGCATTTGAAGGAAAGTAAGCTGGAACATTTCTGGGTTTAAAAGATTGATTTCAGATAAAATATTTCCTGCCCCTTTCTAAACACTGGCACTGCATCTGAGCAAGCTCACTGCACAGTGCCACCTCTTGCTTGGTCAGAGCCCTACATCAGGTACCTCAGATGTGGGAAGCTGACTGGAAAGTGGTGAACCTATCTGGTTATATCAGACATCCACCGCCATCTGTGTTGTATTCCTGTTGTACAGCCATTTCTAATGTGGAATGGACATTATCAAAGTCAAGACACCAAAACAGTTATGTCAGAGGGATCCAAACTAATCTCCTTTTCCAATGCACATAGTATTTAATAGTTTAGCAGCTAGAACAGCCTAATTTTAGAAGTGACTAGTCAACATTTAAAGCCCATTTCACAATGGATTTACATTATTGGCCATACCGTTATATAAATATTATTAGGATTATCATACAATTTAATACCAAAGAGGAGTGCTTGTAAATACAGCTGTATGTAGTTTTCTTCAAAGCTCAGTAAAGTTCAGAACAAATGTTTGGCATTGGCTCATTGACAGTAAGAAAATGTGAACATTTTTGCACCTAGAAACATTCAGAGAATAAACACTGAGAACACTAAGGCACTCTAAGGTATTATCTGAAATAGCTGACATGTAATCAAAACCAAACTTGGGGATTTAGCAATGGAGTGCAGTGAGGCTTAGTCAAGCTGTCGGGCAGCTAAGGGCCCTAAAGGCACTACCAACTCCTTCTGTCCCTGCCATCCTACTCAGGGCTTTCCCCCCTCCTGCCCATGGCCCAGGACCCCATTTCAGCCTCCCTGGAGCTGTCAATACCTGCCCAAGTGATGCCACAGCAGAATGGATGGACCTTGGATGCAATTCATTACTTCACTTTGTCTGGGACTATGGATAGACCTTTCCTCTATTACTACCCCAATCCTGATCAATAATTAGGGTCTAGTTAGTAAAGTCACGTCCCTTGCTTGTGCCAGGGTGGCCCTTGCTCAGCTCCTGGCTCGTCATCTCTTGAGGAGCAGTGCTGCTATTGCTGCCCCCTGACAAAAGCAGTGAGAGTAAGAGGCAGATTACTTCAATCAGAAATTAACTTTAACTAAGTAAGAGTGAATGTTACTTTCTAGATTATGTGAATGATGGTGAGCAAAGTGATTTTATTTAAAAAATAAAATCCTAGTTGCCAGAACTGTAGCATCACAGAATTAGCAGTGTCAAAACGCAGTATTGGAAATAAATCCTCTTATCTCAGACTAAAGAGCTTCTTCCTCTGGAAGCAGCATCTGGTTAGTTGTCTCAGTACAAGCTACATGACTGTGCAGCTTCACAAGCAGTTTCATTATGCCTAACTGATCTTTTTCTTTGCCTTGAAGCTGAGTCATTAGTTAATAAAACAACCTTTCTTCCAAAGCTTAGCCATTTCAGAAGTACTCAGATTTTTACATTTTAACTCCAATTTTATCTTTTATCCTCTATCCATCAGGTGCTAGGAAATCAATGGAATTAAACTGCGAGTATAAATACTGAACTGAATGTACTTGGGATTCTTCTAATCTAACCTAGGTAATCTGAGCTAGTCTATACGTAAATTACTCATCCTGGGCTTTATTAGGCAATGGAGATAGAAAGGCGCTTTTGCAAGGGCAAGATCCGTCAGGTCTCTGTTTGACATTATTTTAGCATAAGTTAGGTCACACCCTCCAGGACACCCCTCCTGGTTATCGGCACTCCCAGGAGTCAGGAAGAAGTTTGGCCCTGTCTCTGATTTGGCACCTGCGCATGTCCACCCCCAGAGGCCCCAGAGGCCCCTGGGCAGGGGAGTGATGGCAGCCTGCCCCTCTGGAGGGATGAGGCCAGGATCAAGCAGTGCTGCAGAGCTGCATGCTGCTGCCTGTGGCCCACCTGGAGGGCAAAAGAGATGCAGGATGGAGGTGCTTGTATCTGCAAAACTGGTCCCTGAAGGACCAGGAAGCCAAACCCAATTTCAAAGGCAGCTCCTGGCTGAGGATGGTCAGGCTGAGCTTGACCCCAAGCTGCTCCCAGGGACTGTACGGGCCTTGGCCATCCCAGGTAGTCAGCTCTGCCTGAGAGAAAATCCCCAGAGCCTGGAATAAATGTGCTCGGTGACACCTTGCCTCAGCTGCCTGTACCCACAGTCCTGGCCATCTCTGTGTGGGTCCCATCCCTGCTGCTGGCCTCTCCCTCCAACCCCATAGCTCACCTCACAGTGCTCCTCTGCACTTGGCAGCCTGTCGGCAGGCTGGGAGTGGGAATTCACTTCCACAGACATCTCTGGGGTCCTCTGCTGAGGCTTGTCACTGACAGAAAGGGGAGCGGCTGCCTCCTGATGGAGCAGTTCTCCTGGGAGCTGGCACCCTGCGGGCACTAGCCCCGGCAGGGACACGGTCACCACAAAGAACCCCCCACCTCTGTGTGTTTGCACAGCAGGTTGTCTGTCTTGCCACACATCCATTGCTGAAACTCATCAGTGCTGTCACCAGGCTGACTGCGATGCTAGTGGAAAAAGAAAGGGAAAAAAGAAGTCCCTTTGTTCTGAAGTGGTGTGGAGTGTTAACCTTGGCTAACAGCCAGATGCCCACCCACCCACTCTTTCAATCCCCACCTCACTCTGCAAACAGGAGAGCAGGGAGGGGGCTTAGAAAATGAGAGTAAAAAACTTTGGGGACAAGATAATGTCAGGTCAAGATAAAGTCACCTGCAAAACAGATTTGGGAAAAATTAATTAACTTCACTGACAATTAAAATAATTTGGGTTAGTGAGAAACAAAAAGCAAACATTAACACACACACAAACACACACACAGGAGTTTCCCAGGAGGAACTTCTGTCAATAGGCAGGATCCGTGCAGGATCCATGGGGAAATCTATCTGTGGTCCATCTGGTGCTACAGAGAACTGAGGTGGCAGTATTTGAGGGGCAGTATTTACTCACTGTCTATATTCCTCCTCATATTCTGCCTTATTAAATTAGCTATTTTATTACGGCATTTGTTGTTGTGCCACAGTTCCTTCAGGGAATATCAACCTACTTTGGCATGGGACCCTCACAAGTGGATAAAGGCTCTTCACTGTCATCACCCTCTTCTCCACACTTATGAAACACCTCTCCAGATACTGACTAATGGCTACCTTCTCCCTCTTACCTCTCACACTTCTCCTAAGCAGGACCTACCCCCTGTATAAGCATACATTTCCATGTATCTCTTGTGTCTGCTGTTAGTGGAAAGCAATGCATTTGGCTGGCCTGTTTGAACGTCACAGGGGTTTATCATAACAGGATTTGGCTTGTTGCTGCTGCTGTTTAGCTTGGCCTCTCACCTTTCACACTTCAGCTGCTCTGTTAGTTTTGATGCCTAAAACTATATGGTCTCAGATGCACTTGTAAATAAGTCACTGGTACTTCAGGCGAGCTGCTGCAGTCTGACTGTAAATCGTGTCTCTTTACTTTCCATTTAATTTTGATTAGACAAACTGAGGACATCTGGGGACTGCATTTCTGTAAAGAACTGTAGAATTAAATGAATGAACAATAAGTGCTGAAGGCAATGATGATTCCATCTATCAGAAAATCAAGGAATTATTTGATGCCTCCCGTATATTCTGGTAATCATCATGGGACATAGCTATTGCAACAGAAGACTTCAGCCTCAGACATTAGGAGTCTGATGAAATTCCAGTCACTGTTAGACATCTATCTAGTAGCAGCTTTGAAGCTATCTACATTAAAAAATAAATAAAAAAAGAATATTGAGGAGCTGTGTTTTCCACATCTCATTCCTCTCTGGAGCTTGCAAACAAACCATACAACAAATGGAGGACTCATTTCCTTCATCTCAGGATTCATTCAGAGTCATATCTTTAAATTTTCATATCTTTGCATTCTAGAAGGCAATACATAAGTCTGTTCTCAATTAATAAATAAAAAAAAAAACAGTAATAGTAAAATGATTCCTTTCTTTGAAACTACAGGATGTTTTGGGGTACGAGGGGGGAAATATTACCCTCCCACCTTTTAATACAGAACATTACAGCATTAGGTTAGGCTATAGAAGATGTACACTTATCTAGTTCACTGACCAAAGCTATCAGGGATATCTATCTTCCTGACAGAGCCCCAAACTCTTGACAATATGTTATTCTAGATGACATCTTCATATTAACAGCTGGTACAAAGGGAAGTATTTACCATACACAATCAGATTTTAAGTTGTTTAGTTGTTTTATAAGTCCAATGACAGGTTGCTTGCTCTTGTACAATTATCCACTGGAAACTTATCTGTTTTCTGCTAATTTTGATATAGAAGAGATTTGTTTTCTTTCCCCATTGTACTTTCCTTGGATACTTTCTTTTTCTTTCAATATTGCTTGTTTTTCAAAATTGACATGGTGCTTGGAAATGTAGTGAACAAGGTCAAAATTTCTGTGCCTGAACAGAAATCAAGGAAGTCTGAATGATGAGCCATCTTCCTATGGTGGAGATACAGAATCAATGGAGAAAATAACATGGGGAATATCTGTTAATATTCCTGTTTAATATCTGTTAATATTCTGACTGAAAAATAGTAGTGGAATTCTCATTCTGTGGAGGTGTTCTCCTTTCCCCAATTCACTTCAGAATATCTTAAAAGAAATTCAACTGATTTAAAATGTCCTGCAGAACTGTACTTCCAATCTCTGATCAGTTTCAGCACAAACGCTGTAAGAAAAATAATTCCTTCACTTTCCATGTTAGCTCTGTTTTTCCTAGAACTGCAACTATACTGCCACACAGGCTGCTGTAGGTCCAGCTCCTATTGAACTCCAGGCTACATCCTTTAAGTATCAGTTCTGCATAAACACTAGGGTAGGGGAAGGCTATGTAAGGTTTGTCTATATGCATGATGTAGTTCAGATCAGGACTGAATATCCTGATCATTCTTATTTACCATACTTCAGTTTATATCACAGAGCCGTCTTGGGATTCTTCCAGATTAAACTGAACCAGAAAATAATCTCTAGGAACAAAATTAAAGTACAAATGTGTATTCAGTACATAGGGCCAGACAAAAGCTAGTCTAAAGTAAAAACCCCCAAGACACACCAGGTCTTCATCCATTTCTCTCTTCAAATCTGCTATACTGCTCTCTAATGTAGGCATAGCTCTTTGCCATAAATCCCATTCAGACCAGCTCTTCCTGATAATAGTAGAACAAAAACGTACAGCAACTTCAATATATGAATTCGGTTAATATAATCTATAAAATCCACCTCATTTTCATCCCTTACACCTAACTATTATGCATTAGAAATCTGGCAGAAAGCTCTGTCGAATTGAACTATTGAACTCAGAGTGGCAAAAGTCCCTCCCCAGGCAAGATATTTAAATCATTTTCAAAGTTAATTTCCTGCTCCCAGATGGAGAACAAATCTAATCGGGTTTACTTCATTCTTCTGATGAACAAGAAAATGTTGCCTGCATACTCAAAAAGGCAAAGTGTCCTAGAAGGCAACCAGAGCACTTGCACTGCAACAGCCAAAGAAAGCTCTTCTATAAAGCAATGTGTGTGGATCAGCATGTAAATGGGGGTTTGGATTTAACCTGTCAGATCTTTTTGGTCTCCTGCTAACCTCTTTTTATAATGAAATTATGAACTGTTTGCAAGCTAACTGCACACAGGGTAGATGGAAAATAGTCAGAAAAAAATCTGATATGGGCAAAAGGGATGTTACAGAAAACTGGCTATGCATTTAAAACAACCCATCTCTAGTTCCTCTTCATTACTGATGGCCAGCACTTTTCCCACAGGTTCTAAGGACATTTCCATGAACATTTCTGAAAAACAAATTTCTATGAGAATTGGAAAGAACTTAATGAGGTCACTTAATCATTAAACACGGTTTATATAAGAGGGAACAAAAGTCTAATAATCTTAAACTGTATACATCTATACATATGTACATATGATACAGTTTAAGATAATACAGGGTAAATTAACATTTAAGTTATTATTAAAATTCATATTATCAAAGACAGAAAATAACCAGCATTACCATTCTAAACAAAAGAGTTAGCTGATTCTATTTTTGCATGTGTTTCTAAAATTCCATTGAAAAAGGTGTGTAATAGCACCTATGTAATAGTACCTTAAATGTGTATTTATGAGTTTTTGAAGCAGGTTGCAGCATTAATGCAACCTTAAATGCAACATTAACTAAACTTTTCCCAATTTCAGCATATAATATGTGACTTTTTACTGCTTTACTGAGCCAGATGTTATACTTACAGAAAAACTGATATGATCAATTTAAGTTTACTTAACAGTAATAAGTTCTAAGTCCATACAAGGAAATCAGGTGTTCATTACTAAAAGCATAAATCCTCATTTATAATTAATTTTATTTTTTGTGTTTTTATTTGTGCATTATATATAAGTACGAATGAATTACTTGAGTATAAAGTTTTTAAGTATTGCTATAAACCAGGGAAAAAAATTAACTTTCATCAAGCTAATGCTGAATGGATAAACATGCATAACAATTATAATCTCATCATTAAAAAAAAATCAGTTGATCAGTTGTTGAAGTCACTGAAAACTATTTTTTCAGGTCATTGAAAACTACCATTTAAAAATAGCTTATTTCCAAGAAGCTCACTCATATTAGTTACTTTAATCAGAACGTAACTCAGTTACTTTCCTCCTTATGTCTTTCTGACCAGAAATTCTCTTTTCATTCTGCACTCAAATTCTGCACTTAGTGACAGTTTCCTTCCTACTGAGCAATGCTATAATTTACCATACAGCATGATCAACCCTGCCACAAGGATTAAGACATTTGATGTTCTGTTGCTTACTTCCTTAATTTTACTTTCATTCTCTGACAAGTCCACATAGACTTTTGCACATCCAAATACATATACATCCTTTGGGATATCTCCAAACCATTCCTCAGTGAACCTAAACTTACTCACTGAACTAGTCTTGACCCTTCCTGCTTTCCTGTCACTTAAAGAAAAAGAAACATTTATTCAAATATGCTGAAACAAGCTCAGCATGAAAAAAACGGGCATGGTAACTTTTCAAAAATCTCTTCTAGAGCCCTGCTATAACAGACTAAATTGACTAAGGATAGCAGGCAAAACTGGAGACTGAAGGATACTTCTCTCTTATATTGACCTTGAGGAGCATATAGCAGATGAAGAAGCATACATTTCATTACCGTACTTTCAGACTTTCTTTATCCCTTCTTTTCTTCTATTTAAGGTAGTTACTATTAAGTCTGTCTTCCTACAAATCCTAGACTATTCTTTGAGTTTCATTTGGGCTATAGGCAATAAAATAAGTGGGCTTTATTTAGTTAGTGAGAATATTATATTTAGCATTTTTTGCCCTGTAATAAATTTTATCTGGTCTTTTTTTTTGAATGTGAACTTCCGTTGTATAGCAAGTGTTTCATTAACTCAGACTGTATTTTGACAAAAACTGATATATGAGCAATATGCTGTGATAAATTTCCATTTATCTATTTGTATTGTTATTAAATTAGGTATTAATTATTATATTACATATATAATTATAATATAATTATAATTATGTTATATATAATTATAATTATAATGTAATTATTATATATAATTATTATATATTATTATTATATTGCCATAGAATAAGAACTCTAAGTTTAAAAGATTATAAGTTTAAAAATTCTAAGTTGAATTCTCTCTCTTTTTTTTTTTTTTTTTTTTTTTTAATCAGCATTGTCTATTGTCCAGCAGGAGGTTACAGGATCCTTCTGCTTAACATTTTGTGTGCTTAGCAAAATCATTATTAAGTTACAATATTTATATAACATAATCTTCTTTTTTTAAGAAAATTTGTTGCTTCTGATTTAAAACAAGCCTATTAATAATTGCAACAATGTAATCAAATAAGTAAAGATAACTGCCATAATGCCACCTTTATTGTGCATCATCAACCAGATGATTGTACCACTTGAATATCTGCACCTTCTAGCTTCAAAATGTGGATAGTTAAAAGTTTAAATCAGGATATAAAAGAAAAAATTCATAAGCTGCCTCAAGTAATTTGGAAGGAGTCCACAGTGTTTAAAGTACATGTAAAAATGGATCTATGTAAACTATTTAAAGAACTGCGTGAGAGTGAATGTATTTTTTAAGAACTTGTAGCAAATATTAAGTTCTCCACACAACAAGTCTTGCTGTTTCTTCTACTTCATTATAGTATGTTTTATGGGAAAAATATATATATTATACTGACTTAATTGTCTTGGTTTTGAAAATTGCATTTTCATCCAAGTATTTCATAGGATATAACAGAAAAAGAAACCTCATTTCTTTGTATGTGACCATTCTTCCAGTCAGATGGCATCCACTAAATACACAGAAGCATCACTGAAATGACTGTGTTACAGAAATTCAGGCAAGATTGGCAAGACTACATTAATATGTAGTGCTTAGCAGATGATATACGGCTCCATCATCATTTCAGAACCAGGCTTTAACATAAGAGGAGAACAAAATGAAAATATGGCTTTCGTTAAGTTGAATTTACCTCTAGATCAAGACACTGTTTTTTAGTTTTTCTCAAAAAAAAAAATCATTTCCTCCAAAAAAAGGAGAACAAAATGAAAAGCTGTAGTTGGAGGAAAATGGAAACTTTATTTAATTTTGAAAGTAAGCAGATTGTTTCATTCTGAAAGGAATGAAACAATTTTTCTTTTGGTCAAGAAGCATCTAACACTACACAACAGATAAAGAAAACAAAATTATTTTGTTTTCAGTCTTCAGTACAGTAGTAAGCATATGAGAAGCGAGATTTTCTGGGAAGTATTTCACTTTACTAAAACAACCCTGTGTAGTTGAAAATGACAGCTTTAAGGCACACAATCTTTCTTTCAATTTGGAACAAAGGCAGCAGTCTTACATTTAAGGGAGCATTGAGGAGAGTTGGTCTAAGCTTAGCTTGACTATCTTAAATAATTAGCTTGAAAGGAAGAGGTGGTTTGAACCTGGGGAGAAGAGGGAGGAAGAGGAGGATGTTATTAACCCCAACAGGACAGAGAGAGACAGAAACAGGTAACTGCTGCTTAGAAGACACATTAAAGTTCTGAGTATGGTGTAGGAAAAGATGTATTATGTTAAGAAATTATGATCTCTATTGAGTTCCTGATACATAGTATCCACTAGACATGAAAAATAATCAATATGAAAAATATTTTTTTCCCCTGGTTCATATTTTGAAGATGGTTTCTTTTTATTCTTGATATACTCAGTTGTCTAATATCTGGTATTACCTTTCTGACTAGCCTTCAAGCCTTGCCTCTCTTGCATCCTTAAACAATCCTTAAACAATCACAACTCCATCAGCAGCACAACATAAAGAGAAAAAGAGTTGATTCTTCCTGAGTTTAATAATCTGTACAAAAAATATTTGAAAGCATAGTGGTCTGTTGACCCTAAGTAAGTATAAGAAAGTAAGTATAAGAAAATGACAAAAATGTATATATAAGACCTTCAGTGTGGGATCTGCTAAAATGGGCTGAAGATTAGGGGAATGTTTTCTAAGGTTCTGGAAGTATGTGCACTTCTACAAAATATAATCCTATTATGATAAGATAATTTTTCATTTCATCAGATCCTGTCATTTTGTCTTAAAAATCTACATGCTAAGCTTTTCTGGTATCTAAGAGGAAATTCCTCCAGTTTTGCTCTTTAAAACAAATGTCAGTTGTGATAGACAGGCTTGTGAAGAAATAGGAAAGCATATTGGGAATGCTATTTCTAAATATGAATGAATTAGACATTAGTAGTAGAGATGTCAGACATGACTGAATACCAGTTACATGGTGAAATTCATCTGTTAATTTCTTCCATTGTTTAGGAAGGCAGGCACCACTGAGCAGTTTTCATTCCTCACGAGGGACCTTCAACAACAGTTTTGAAAGTTGAAGTGACTGTGCCAATATTGATTCCTCGGGAAAGAGAGGAATAAAGTAAAGAAAAGCAAATGGTTATGTAGGAGTCCTAGAGCCTCAGACACAGACATAACTCTGGAAACACAGTCAATTTTTTATTTTTTTTTTTTAATTTAGCATTGATCTTACTTAATGTTACACATTCAGATAACTGGATGAGGTACAAATCTGGCTTTTCATAAGGGCTTCATTGGTTAAGTTCAGGAGCAAATAACATTCAGCCTACATCTCTGGCAAACATTCTTGTAGTCAGTCTAATGAGAGAAACCAGCAGAGGAAGGATGTATAGCATAAATTGGCAAACTGCTGAGAAAAGCATGAACAGTGATTCCCAGAAGTTCCATTCCATGTTTTAAGAACAGGGTCTAAGAACTGTAAACACAGAATAAGAAGTTCTTAGCCACACTGTAGAAATCTGGAGAGTCATCAGGGAGTTAAACCTGGGATCTTTACTTTCTCAATTATATTATCATTAGAATAAATAGGGGAATACATCTGTCAAAGTGACAGTTTGCATATGGTCTCTGAATTGTACAGTTGTTCCATACAGTACTATAATTCTTTTTCCATTTTAAGCTTTCAGTCAATGCCAGAGATATAGTGAAACTTGTTCATAATTTAATTTAGCAAAAAAGGCTATGAACTTAGTCTGAATCCAAAATATTCCTACTGCTCCTTCATGTATTTACAATACTACTTACATAGCCTATGAGTTAAGCAAGAGTATTTCATAAGCACTCTGACATAAGTAATGAAACATGACACTGCAGATTAGTAATGGAGTATCAGCTACTGCCATAAAAGCTGATTTCTAAATAAATCCACTTACAGTGCAGGTTAGGTGGGCTCCTGCCTCATCCACATAAAAGACGGAAGGAACAAACATGCAACTTGAGTCTCAATGGTAAATGTGTGATCCCACTCTAATGCATGAACAGAGCTCCACCAGGTCATTATTCATGTAGCAATACTGAAAAATAAAATTGTTATCTCTGAGTGCATCTGAAATTTGTCCATGAGAATATGTTATCTGTTGGATAACATCTATATGAGACAATGAGAATGAGAAAGCATGTTATCCATTTGGAGACCAGAAAATTGCCATACCAAAGAAGGAATACAGCACGTATTTAGCAGTTGTGAACTTTTTAACCTCTGCATAACTTTTGCCCATTCTGAGCTAGACTGCTGCTATGAGCTTTTATATTTTTCCTCTTCAAAATAATGGGCCTTTAATTCACATAAATATCATCAGGACAGTAGAGGAAGAACTGTTAAAGGCGTAAATAAAGGCAGTCTTATCTTGAAACACATACAACAGCAAGTGCACAGGCAAAATCATTGGAGAGATGTCTGGCTACCTGTGGATTTTTGGATACATATTCATGTCTTACAAATCCAAATATAAAATGCTGCACAAAATCTCATTCTTCCTTCTAGAGTACAGAAACTCCTGTGATACTCACAGAATGAATTTGGGGATGGAAATAATTTTTCTACCTAACTTGAATCTGATATAACTGCTCTGTAAAATACAAGCTAGGACTATTTCAGAGCAATGTTTCTGAAAGTCAAAGGAAACTGGCATTTCTAAACATAAATCCTATAAAAATATTCTTCTGAGAGTGACTGTTTTAACACTTTTTATTCTAAAATGGTTCAGAGCAAAATACTTCTCTTTAAAAACTTCAGGAAAACTTAAATAAAGAAACATTAATGCAGAGGAAAAGAGATATTTAAACTATGATGTAAAATGGCAATACTTTATGGCATTCCTTTAGTGAAGTCACTCATATATTTGTTTTCTTTAAGCTGTGGCAGAACATTCAGGCCATTTTCTGCCATAAGCAACTATCTGTCACTTCGCTGTACTTCAAGATTTTTCATTCTATGTAATAGCACATGCTGACAGAACATATGATCTAGAACCTAGACAAATGTCCCCCAAGGCTAATATAAACTCTTCAGAGGTATTTGCTGGTGGAAAACATTGCACTTCTCACTAAGAGGGTGAGAAAAGTCCTTCCTTCAAGCAATTAGCTGTTAGCTCAGGAAATCTTTGGAGGAGGTTCCAGTTCTCCAGCATAACCTTCATCATCCACTGTAAACCAGCCTGCAGGCCAAAGTGTGGTACAGGTGCTTTTTGATCTGACCAGTCTTAATTTTCTCTCACAAAACAAAGGTCACTCTTTTTTTTCAGCATAAAACTAGTAAATACTATTGTCTTACTGAACTGGATGAGTCCAGAGACAAGGCAGGGGGATAAAAATAGTTTTTAAAGAATTTCAGCTTTTTACCATGTGCCTAAGGTGTTCATCAATAGTCTTATTTAACAAGAATATTGAGGACAGATGGGTGAGTAGCCCTAGGACAGCTAAATGCTCTGAAGTTCAATGTTGAAAACCTCTCGTAGAAATTTAACCTAGGTGGTGCTGGATTAGATGCAAGGGCAGAGTTTTAAAAACCAGTCATGATAAACTGGAGAAGGAACATCAGGGAATAAGACAGTAGTAAACTATTCCTTAAAGAGAGGGGGCAATCCTATGTTTCACTACAAATGTCTTACATAAGCATGTCCTTTCCTGAACTTCTACAACTGCAGACCTATCAAATTATCTCTATTAGTGAAAAAGTACATTACAACCTTTTCTGTCCAAAGTCCATCTCATCACATTCTTAATGACTTCATCATAGAATCATCTAGGTTGGAAAAGACCTTAGAGATCAAGTTCAGCCATCAATCTGACCTACCAAGTGCCATCACTAAACCATGTCTCTTGCTGCCACATGCACACATCTCTTAAATACCTCCAGGAATGGGGACTCCACCACTTCACTGGTCTGCCCATCCCAGTGCTTAACCACCCTCTCTGTGAAGAAATTCTTCCTTATATCCAATCTAAATCTCTCGTGACACAACTTGAGATATTTTCCTCACATCCTACTACTTGTCATCTGAGAAAAAAGGCCAACAGCCTCCTCACTGCAATCTCATTTCAAGTAGATGTAGAGAGAAATGAGGTCTCTCCTCACCCTTCTCTTCTCTAGACTAAACAACCCCAGTTTCCTCAGCCACCCCTCATAACTCTTGCTTTCTAGTCCATTCACCAGCTTCCTTGCTCTTCTCTGCATGCACTCAAGCAACTCCATATGCTTCTTGTAGTGAGGGACCCAAAACTGGACACAATATTCAAGATGCAGTCTCACCAATGCAGCATATAAAGGGACTTCCCTTCCATAGTCCTGCTGGCCACAGTATTTTTGATGTAGACCAGGATACTGTTGGCCTTCTTGCCCACCTGGGCACACTGCTGGCTCATGCTCAGCTGGCTGCCAACCAGCACCCTCAGGTCTTTGCCTGCTGAACAACTTTCCAGCCACTCTTCCCCAAAGCTATATATTAAAGAATGCCTACCTTTGAAATCTTTGTGAAAAATCCAGAAAATGCAGAAAGTGACTTACAAAGGAAGTAAAAGGTACCTGTATTTGAAAGAGGCCATTTTTATCAGTTTCCAGGGTTTCTTGAACACCTCAGTATTCCATTAGCATTATCACAAAGATTCATATTAGCTGCAAATGGGTTTATTAATTTTCAATTCAAGGTCATCAACTTATTGTAAAGGTCATCAATTAATCTGAAATGTTACTTAAGAAAAATGGCTAGCCTTTGCTCAGATATCTTGGAGAGATGTTTTGCAGTTTTATTGTGTGGTGTGGTTTTTTTTCATGAGCACAAATATGTGATGACTTACTTTTAACTTACCTGTATGAAAACATTGTGGTTAGATTAATGTGATATGATCACAAGGTACATGAGTAGCTTATTTTATTTACTTTAGGAATAGACTTTCTTTATATAAGCCAACAGAGGAAACATCACTTCCTACAGGTTTACTGTATTAGGATATAATGTTGGGAACTTCCCTGGTCAGCTGTTATACTCTCTGGCATCACTTGTGCAAGTCTCTTAAAATGCAGGTAGCAAACACTATGATTAAGTAATCAAAGACAACCCAACAAATATGGTCTTAGTTCATGTCAGTTATAGGTGACAGTTTTGTTGACATAATACATACAGAACCAGACATGAGTAACGATACTCTTGTCTTTAGCATGCTTATGTGTTTTCAGTAATGATTAAAGGAATGAACAAGGGCATTATTATATGTAGAACAAACTAAGTGGGCAGACCCAAAATATGACTACAAACTTTGAAAAATTACAGATAGTTATAGATGCAGGAGTGGTTTTTGTCTGTGTTCCAGATTCTTTCCTGTGTTCCCGTTTAGTAGACTGCTAAGGGTCTTTCAGGACACTAATGATATATGCCTTATCTTCTCCATCGTTCTGACCTTCAAGGCAAGTTAAACAAGCCAGAGTTCTGCTTTCAGATGTGCCAAAGAGCAAGTCCATTCATTGTCTGAATGGCGTTTAGCAGTCCCTGATAATATTGCATACAGAGAACATAAGTTCCCACACCTAAATCATTTTACCAACATAGGGGATCTGTTTGTAATGTTAATTAACCTTTTTGACCTGCGTGTTCACAACAAGACAATTAGAAGCAAAAGCTAGCAGTTAATTTATTTTGATTTATTTGATGCATTCTGCTGCTTTTATGAATAATGTGCAAAGTCCATAGATGCAGGAATAAGCTTCCAGAGAAAAGTAAGCCTGAAGTTCCAATGTTTTCAGTCAGTACAGTCACCTTGCTCTTAGTGGTTTTTGTCATGGCCACACTGTTAACACAAGTTAACACATGTTAAGACATGATTTGTCCTTCAGCCTCTCTCTTAAAGCTTTTTAAGATATGTTTCCTCTCTTCTGGTCTGCACAGAGCAGAAAAAGCAGAATCCTCCTCCTGTACCTGTCAGCATTCATCTTCATGTTCAGTCGTGACATTTATCTGCATTCTGATATGGAGGTTTATACTGCTTTCTAAAAGAACTTAGACATGTTTAAACCCTTCCATGCCATCCCTTTCCTTGCCCTTCCCCATGCCAACTCCTCAGTTTTAAGTATATTTAATTCATGGATAATAGCAAGAAACATAAAGATTTAGGCAAAATGGCAATATTTTTTAAAGTGTCAATTTCCAAGCTGCTTGCAGGACACAAAATATTTTTTCTTTTCTTTTACTTCTGATGATCTTTCAGCTCACCAGAGTATTTCCTAGGCTCCAAAGTATAGCTTAGATAATAGCATGGCAATAGCCGGAAAATGAATTCTGCTATTGTACTGCTGTCTTGCAATTTTCCTCTTGGAATTCTTTTCTTTAGATTGGTCTCCCATGAGGTGGTAGATATGTTTTAAGCTGTTTCTGTTAACATTTATGACAAGAGGAAAACTATTTTTCCTTATAAATTACTTGATTGTTTTTCCTGTAGGAGAAAGAGCAGGAAATGAATGGACTGCTCTTTGGCAAGTATCCACTTTTGTGAATGGGGCTTCTTTATGCACAGAGTACTGTGATATGAAATCAACAGAAAAGCAGTTAGTTTCTTTAATAGAACCAGTTTTTAAGAATGGTTAGTTTCGAGAGTGGAGGTGTCATGAAAATATAGGGCTGGGGAGAGGTATTACTATGTATTTCTTTTTTTCTAGTTCAGGAGTTCTGCAGGATTTGGAAGATGATTTCCCTCTTACCTTACTTCTTTCCTTAGAAAAGATGAGTGAAGGAAAATATGTACTTTAAAACATGGTTTTGTTTGTTTGCTGGTTGTAATAGTTTCTTCACCTAGCATATTTAGGCAAAAAAATAAAAATTAAAATTTAAAAAAAAAAAAGGAGAGTCCTTAGTCCAAATTCCTTAAACATATCTAAGTACCTGAGACCCTTAGAAGTCAGTGGAAATTAGGCACTTGAGTCACTGGAGAGTATGCCTGCTTGGCCCTAGTCCAAATAACTGAAGAGCTTTCTAGAGAGACAGGCATAATAGAATAACCTATAGAGATTAAATGAGATAAACCAAAGATTCAAAAACTGACATTCTCACCAAGAGTTCTTTATGAGAACCATAGACTCATTGGGTAATAAGTATGCAAGAACTCCTGCTCAAAGCAAGGTCAGACAAGTGATCGCACCAGGTTGCTCAGGGTTTTTTCTAGTACAGGCTTGAAAATCACCAAATAATAGAAGATAACCCCTTCCCTCTGTGTACTGACTGTGATTCTCTTAATACAGCCCAGGACACTGTTGGCATGCTGCTGATTCTCGTGCAGCTCACTGCCAGCTAAGAGCTCAGAGTCCTTTTCAGCAGAGCTACTCCCACACAGTCCCAGCAGGTATCATTGCAATTCCTTCTCCAGTGAAGTGCTTTCTGTTTACCTTTAATTTCTTGATGTCCCTGTCAGCTCAATGCTTCAGCCTGCGTTTCGCTGAACGGTATCCCTGTCCTTGAGTGTGATCCAGAAACTTCCTTGAGTTTTTTAAAGTTGTTTGAAAGCTTTGCCTGCTTGCTCACCCTAGTCTCCCACCACAGACTCCCACCATGATGCCACCCTCACTGGTCTTTCCTCTGTTTTTGACTCACAAGCTCTAACCCAACCTATTGTGTATCCTGTACAATAGTTTCCTACATTTGAGCTGCTGTTTAACATAGAGAACACCTCCCTTTCCCCAAATCTCACCTTCCTTGCCTTTCTTCCCCGAAGAGCTTCTAACTGTCAGTCACAGGTCTCCAGCCACGAGTTGCCTCACCATGTCTCAGTCCTCCTTTCAATAATGTTTTTCTGTTGGCAAAGGTGTCAGGGAGATCCCATCCGTAATACTGATGCACTCAGGGCCTCCCTTAGATGGGTCATTGCTGTCCACATGGATGAAAAGCAAGGGGAATCAGCTAGCAGCAATGTGGAGAAGGTGATATTAAAAAGTGATTGGATGTGTTGTTATGATCCTACATTAAAAAACTTTGTTTGGGGGTTCATTTAAATGGCTAGATTTCACTTTCAGCAAATGATTACCTATAGGAAAAAAACTGCTGTAGCCTTCTTGCTACCTCCATAAGGAAAGAACTATTATTAACTAAAGAGCATTTAAGAGATTCTGTATCTGGCCCAGATTCTGTTTTCAAGTTCATGAAGTGTAAAACCACAGAAACCTCATCTAGCAAATGCCTTTTAAGGAAGCTGACAGTTCTTCTCTACTAAATATTTTTGTTTAAATGCAGCTCTTCTGGCTTTATAACAGTGTTACTAAGAGCAGAACGTGATTCATTACAGTCATCCCCTCCTTTTTAAATGCCATTATTTTTAATCCTCATCTTTACCAAGGCCTTTCACATGTCATGGTGATGTTTTCAGGATGGTCAAGGAGCATCTTTATTTTTAGCCAAGGTTCTTTAAAACACCTTGCCAGTATAATGTGCCCGTGTTTGATTATCTAATCTATGAATAGATCAGTCGTCTCAGGAAAAAAAAAATGTTAACTTGCTCCCAGGAGGCTGGAATAGCTATTAAACAGACATATATCTGAAGCCATCTCCCTCTTGCATCTTTGTGATTCTGATAAAATAGATTAGTTAGATAACAACAGAAAACACTTTGCACTTATATCACAGTTTCCATCCATGGATCTCAAAGTACTTCTTCAATGTTAACAAAGATAAATAAATGTTAATTAAGATAAATAAGTCATCTAGATAGTATGTCTATCAATATTTCATAGATAAAGAAATCAAAATACAAGGAACTTAGATGGCTTGCCCAAGGTCATATTGTAAACAAACAAGAGGACCAAGGAAAAAAAAAAAAAAAGTGGTTTATTTTAACTGTTAGGTCATTTTTGATTCCAAGCAATAGCTTGAAAAATTATCTTCACTGCTATGACTATTTTGGCATTTTAATTAAATTAAGCAAACAATTAATTGTTTTTAACACACTAAATCCTTTTAAAAAAATGAATGTATATGAACATGCAAATCACATTTTCAAAATGTTGTACAAAGCTCTACAAAAGCATTGCTTAAGCACATGTCCTTAGGGATATGTACTATATGGGAATTAAGAAGCTAAGATCACAAATTATGTCCCAGTATCATCTTCATCATCACTATCATATGCAGCCTTTGTGCAATAGATATTTATGCCATACTTATGGATACATATGAAGTAATTCAAACACCAGTATTCATACACAAAACTAGGAGCTCTGCAACAAGCCATGAGAGATAGGTTTTAAATTAGATATTCCCTTTCAAATTCATGGTGAGGCCTGAGCTCTCAAGGGAAACTCAGAGCACTCATAAAGGAAACAGTCCAAAAAAAAAAAAAAAAAAAAGAGAGAGACAGAATCAGAACGTAATATAGTTGCCTACACATGGCTATTTCAGATACTGTGAGATGTTTCATTTGGCCCCTAACTGCAACTCCAAAAGAGTGGAGCTATTCCTTTGATCCAGTGTTATGTTTGCTGGCTTCATGCAATTATTTAGGCAATCCCATACCATGTGTCCTGGTTCTTACCGTTTTCACTTGAATGAAGTAAAAGTAGGTGCCAGACCCTCCACTTTCTTCTCCAAGTTAAGGGGTCTTTGCTGTTTCACCAGGTCTACTTTTTACAGATTGCTATTAGAACAGTCTTGAGTCACATAGCTTAGGGCATTCTTTAGCAAAGATTAAGACATTTTCTTTTGACTCATTGCATATTAATTGTTTCTAGAAAGTAAGGCATTTCTAACAAAAAAAAAAAAAAAGGACTGATTCAAATTGTAATCTTTTTGGACTGCAGAAAAGTTTTGGATACTGTTTTTCATAGTATCCTTCTGGACTAAATGTGCAGAACACATTAGCTAGACAAGTTTGTAATACAATGGGTGAGCAATTGGTTGATGGGTTAAGCTCAAAGAGTTATATTAAATGGGGTTATATCAGGCTAGCAGTCAGTCACTAGTGGGGTTCCATAGGGCTTCATTTTAGGGCCAGTTTAATGTTTTTATAAATGACTTGGATGAAGGACTCAAATGTATGCTAAACAAGTTTGCAGATGATATTAAATTTGGAGGATCTGTTGCCTCCCTTAAGAGCATAGAGGTCTTGCAGAGAGATATTGACAAATTAGAGGACTGGGTAATCACCAGCTGCATGAAATTTAACAAGAGCAAATGCTGGCTTCTGCAGCTGGGATAGTGCAATCCTGAATGTATGTACAGGTTGGGGAATGAGAAGTTGGAGAGCAGCCCTGCAGAAAGGGATCTGGGGGTTCTGTTTGATGACAAGTTGCATATGAGTCAACAGTGTACCCTGGAAGCCAAAAGGGCCAACCATGTCCTGGGGAGCATGAAGCACGGCATATTTAGCTGGTTGAGGGATGTGATTGTCCTGCTCTGCTCTGTGCTGGTACGGCCACACCACTGCTGTGTGCAGTTTGGGGCACCACTGTATAAGGAAATAAAACTATTAAAGAGCATCCAAAGGATGGCTACAAAGATGGTGAAGGGTTTACAAGGGAAGACATATCAGTGGATGAATTTACTTGGGTTGTTCATCCTAGAGAGGAGTAGACTGAAGGGAGACCTCAGCTTTCTCACTGTGGTGGTCAACAGCTTCCTCATGAGGTAGAGCAGAGGGGCAGGTAGTAATCTCTCTGTTGACCAGTGATAGAACCTGAGGGAATGGCATGAAGCTGCATCAGGGGAGGTTCAGGCTGGATGTTAGGAAAAGGTTCTTCAATGAGAGGGTGGCTGACCACTGGAACAAGTTCCCCAGGGCAGGGGTCACTGCACTGAGCCTGCTGGAGTTCAAGAAGTGTTTGGATAATGCTCTCAGACATATGGGCTGATTGGTGAGTGGTCCTATATGGAGCTAGGAGTTGGACTCCATGATCCTTGTGGGTGCCTTCCAACTCAGGATATTCCATGATTCTACGATTCTATGAAATTGAACCCCTGACAAATTACAGCTCTCAGGAGCATGAGAGCTGAGTTCATCTGTTCTCCAAGTCATGCAGAAAGAAGTCCACCCCTGTCCCGAAGTTCCCAAAGGGATACTGCATCCACAAGCCTATTTGGGCATAATGCACCTGCTTTTTCTTGATTTCATAATGAAAGTGGGTTGAGCTCCAGGGGGTAGTCTGTGAGTCATGACTGAGGAGCCCACTGTGAGTCAGAAATATGTTTTAATATTATAACTATTAATATGAATAGTTGTTAAAGCAGACATTTTTTATTTAAAGAGAATGCACTCTTTATCATTTTTAAATCCACTGCTAGAAGAGTCTATGAAGTCCAAATATCCAAAATTTATTTTATGACAGTTATTGAAATACTAGAAGCAGTTTTATGATTTGCTTATTACATAATTACACTTTAATTCAGCCAATAAAACCTAAATGTGATTTACGTGGGCCTTGTATCTAATATACACAGAAAAAGCTCAAACTTGAATCTATATAGTGTCTGTTACTATAAGCAGCACACTAGGATTATAGGAAGAAAAAATGCCACCTGTTTTTGACTGGCCTAGTTCACAGAGTAAACTGCCCACTGATTTAGAAAGCAGATCATGCTTTCTTTGGCATTTATCCAGTTGCTGTCTGGACTGAAAGGTTACAGAAGCACACATACCTACATTCTGCAAAAAGTAGAAAGGCCGGTGAGTCACGTATCCTCAATGCCTGAGGCAGAGAAAATGCTGTTCCCTTCTCCAGGTTTCTTTCCACCTTCAGTCTTCTAAGGGAATGTTGGACTTAAGGCATCAACATGTATTAGTGAGTTTGGAGACTGACAGTTTTATTCATTTTTTGGTCAGATTCTTAAGTGCAGTGTAGCAGAGAGTGTGTGAGATTTCCTTCTCACCTACTATAACAGAATTGCCACCTGGAAACCTAGCCCCATCCCCCCACCCTTCCTATCAGTTTTACATAAAATGTAGAAAGGAATAAAGACTGAGACAAGAGCTAAAATTCAATTCAAGCTGATAAAGATAATTGTTTGGATTATTGTTTTTTCAATAAGACCACCTATTCTTTAGCCACATATTGATCTGAAATGTTCTGATTTACAGGAACTTCCCAGATTAAATAACACAACAAACAACAACATAACAAAAGTGCTGAAAATGTTATTGTTCAGTTTAAAATAGGGCTCTTCTACACTGCTGCATTTAAAAAACAAAGTCCAAAGAAGTCTTCTGTTTCAGTGAGAGGCAAACAAATTTTTACAAGTCTGAAGTTTCAAACTAGTGCCAAGAAGTATGCACATTAGCATATGTCTGCTCAACAGACTGTAGACCCATGCAGTTACACCCAAATTATCTGATGGTGAATTAGGTCAGCTACCACAAGCAGCGCAGACAAATTATTTTATCAGCCTTCCTAGCTGTACAGACCTTACTTGAAAATAAGAACAAAGATCTAATATGGCCATGTCTGACGTGGCACTGGAAGCAGTCATTCATGGTACTGAATCCAGACCAAATGGCTGGTTGGAAACAGTAGAGTGGCATTGACTTAAGAGGTTTTACATAATGACACTTGTTGTGAACTTCCTCCTTACTATCCCCAAACCAGTCTGACTAACAGGCATATCATGACAAACTTGAGGAATTTTCAACCTTTTTTCTTTTTGGTGGCCTCCCTTACTATGCAAAGTCATAGAATCATAGAATGGTTCAGGTTGGAAGGGACCTCATAGATCATCTAAACTTTGTGTTTATTATCTTAAAACCTGTGCAGGGACAGAACAGTGATCCTGGCAAGTTTGAATGTTCACATGTAGTAGATAATTATTTCCCAGAAAGAAATTTAGAAGTGTTTGGTCACTGTAGTAGCACAAGCTTAGTAAGTGTTTGATTTCTCTGTGCTGTGAGCATGACAAAGAAAATCGAATACATTTTCTTGGGTGACCTTAATATATTTTCCTTGTCACTTTTTAACTTGGCTTAAAATATGATACAGCAATTTTCAGGTAGAAAAGGAAAGACTAAAAAGCATGTAATTCAGCTCACAATGGATTTTACAGGTCTCAATGGAATTAATTACTGAGAACTAGCACATGTAGTAATTAATTTCATGCAATTCAGCACCATCTGAAGATGCATTATTTCCTTTCAAACTTACTATAATTTAATGTAAAATAGAAATTGTTAGGGGTTTTTAGGCAGCAAAAGCTTTTGTATCTTGTTTATGCCAAAGCAATTAGATAAGGAAATTAAATATTATTTGAAAAACATAACCTATTTTTCCATTGAATAGAAAATTACTTCCAGTTGTTGGTAAGGGAACTGCTTGCAATTACAGAGATTTGGGGAAAAGAAACTTTGATTTAAGACTGGTTTTCTCATTTAAAAAAACATTCATGATTTTTTGGCAGGAATCACTTATCATTTGCAGGTGAAGTGTATTACTGCATCAAACTTTGTACAAATTGCAATGAAAAACTACCAGATCTGTTTAGATAAATACCAAAATTGCCTTATATTATTTACATGTAAGATATATAAAATGTGTTTAAGTATTTTTCTCTTCATCGTCTTGTATATATCTTGTCCTGAAACAGAAAACAACTGACCTCAACAAATGACATAAATTTCTTTTATAATATTCAAGTTCCTTGTCTTTTTTGATCCATATTCAGAACTTCATCTATACTGAACAAGCAATTTGATTAAATTAAATTAATTTAAATTAAGCTCTTTCTTATGTGGTATACTGGAGTAGTCAAGAGTACTCTTCAGTTCCATCCTTAAAGTGTATAAAATTTAAAGCAGGACTGTCAAAGAACAATGTATTGGAATTTATTCAGTGCATCAGCTGAACTATCAGTTGGATGTTGGGACCTCTGGAAAATTAATCCTGAATCTTTCCAGATATTCATGTAGCACCTAACACAAGAGGTGATTCTGCTATAATATTGTGAATGGGAAAGCATGTGTGTTTGGGAGGGAGACAATATTCAAGTAGCACAGCTTTTTTTTCTGTGGTATGTCATGAAGCATTCATTGTTCTTTGACAGTAATAATGAACGGGTTATAGACCCATTAGTCTATGCCTATTTAACAGAGTCACATTATCATGGAATGGTTTCTGTTTTGGAAAAAAAAAATTAATGTAACTATTATTTGCATTTGTTAGCATTATAATACTCAACTTCAGCTGAGAGCCCATTGTCCTCCATAAAAACAAACACTGTAGCAATAGAGATCTGAAACAGCCAAAGAACACAAGCCCTGTAATTGCAAGAAGTATGAGACTAGTCAGGCTTTCTATATTTTCCACCTGCTGATCAAAGTCTGGACACAGTTTTCCTCCTTGTCAAGTAACCACTGAAGTCTTTTGTCTAACAAGAGAACTAGATAATAGCATTAAAATTACAGTTGGACCTAAAGGAGATGCTATCATCAGAGTCATATATGAGAATGGTATAGGGCAATACAAATGTCTGCTTTTAGTGCAATAGCTTATCAAAGCAAGAAGCAGTAAGTGAGTAAAAAATATTTCTTTTTCCAATGCCTTTTACAAAGAAAACAAAGATTTGCAGGCAATAAATCTGTGGTGTTCACACAACTACCCTTAAACAAGCAGAATATCTTTACCTAGGTAAGCAAAGCTGACGAAACACAAAACAATTACAGTGAGGTTTCCTTATTTTTGAAGAGCAGTATAACAAGTGTACTAATGTAGCAAAAGTACTAAAATGGAGCTGGTGATCTCCCCAGTTCTTAGCTCTCCCTAAGAAAGGGGAAAAAAAATAAATAAAAATGAATGAACATGAATGTCATGAATGTCACTTTGAGGGCCTGAATAAGGCAAGAAGGTATTTTGAAAAGGACCCTGAAATCACATTTCTAAAAATGCTAGAGGAATTGGTTATTTTTATAGTGTTCTCATGGTCATTACATTCATTGACAAGAGAAGAGATGAATAGTTTGAGGGAGGGAGGCTTGAGAGATTAGCTCACTCTGCAGCCCTAAGATTTACTCAGGCCTATATTGAGGGCTATCTCCTGGTCCTTTTGTAATGTTTAGTCCAATAGATTATCACCAACATTTAGTGTTTTATATATTCTCAGTGAATATTGTCATCCTTCTTATTATGACAAAACAGCATATACTCATATAGTAAATGCAAAAAATATCATGAATTTAATGCATTCACATAAAGAGATCTTCATCCTATGACTAAAAAGGCTCTGAATATAGGTCTGATGATTAAATTGGGAATTGGTAAAACAAGAAAAAAAAAAAAAAAAAAAGCTTACAAATCATTGTTTCTCCAGACAGCTTTAAGATTATATCTCCCAGATTTCCTTGGTGTTGCTGTACATGTACAAGCAATTCAGCCTCAAGAAAGTTTGAATTTAGAGGGCTTAAGTTCAAGTCATTTATCCATTTTTGTGACTGAAAAGAAATTATTTACACTAATGAAATGTTATAATTATTTCTGGCTTATTCTGGCCTTGAATAAACAACGTGATGACTTTGTAGCTATCTAGTAAAAACTTCCATTTTTAGTTGAACACAACGTTCAATTTATTTTTCTTCTAGCTCTTCCTTAGGTCCAGGGACTTTATCAGTTCTGTCCTATGATGTAATGAATTAAACATTATAGACATATTGGAAATGTTTATTTGTAATTGTCCAGGTGAAAATATTACAGTCATAAACCCAACTTGTCCTGTGCTGTAATGACCAGTATGGTGTCAGTCTTTTTCTACCTAGCAAAAACTTGTCTTATAAAGGCCTCAAAACCCTGAGGAACCATTGTGTAGGGATTACGTGGTTTGCTACTACAAATATTGGCGCAGAAGTTAATTACATTGTAAATGAGATGGACAAACTTTCGACTACCGTACACACTCACAGACTAATTCTTTACTTTCTGGATACAGTAAATGGTCATATTTTGTTCAACATGTAGTCTTATTATGTAATAAGGCTAAAATCTGTCTGTGACTAAATCTGACGGTAATGTCTATTTTATGTAGCCAGATCTTCTCCTCTATCATGTTTTTAAAAAAGAAAAGCATTCCTATAATTTTGAAATGAGAAGCAGGAAGGTTTTATCAGTCTAATGTTATATGAAAGGACAGAAAAGAAACACACACATAAATAAGTATGTAAAAAGATTGGCAACCCATAGAGGAACCAAAATATATTAACAGGCTTATGAAGTAAGCTTGCTCTTGCTCTGTGAGCCTTTAAGTTTTACTCCTTAAGGTACATATCTAATTTGACAGTCCAAACTTTTAAGTGCCTGCGAGTCTCCGTAAAGTGTTCCCTTCCACTTTTCCAAAGTAACAGGTGTAAGAAGATGAAATAATGACTGAATGATTTCCTGTTTTCATTTGGTCTTACTTTTCTTCATTTAAAATGCTTCTGTGTCACTTTACACTATAAATGTACTCACAGTTCAACACATAGGAGTATGTTTCATTGTGGTTGTAATAGAAAGGAGGTAACTTGAATGCAAATATTTTTAATTTTCTGAAAAAATTCCAAAGTTAAATGTAGTATTTTATATTAAATGAAATAACACCACATTTTGAATGTTCGGGCTTCAGAGAAGAGGTACATACTCCCACAAAATTGTAGGAAAGTCACATTCTACTGAACAAAAAGAAATTAATAGCTACTCGATCAAAAATCCAGTTATCTGTAATGTCAGAAATGTAGGCAACATGATGATGTGCCACAAGGCTTGCAAGGCATTTAAAAACAAACATATTTGAACACTCACCTGTGGCTCCTACAAACCATAAGCCAGTAAAATTTTAGTACAAAATTCACAGAATGGCAGGGGTTGGGAGAAACCTCTGGAGGTCCTCTGGTCTAAGACCACCTCTCAAGCAGGGTCACCTGGAGCAGGTTGCCTAGGAAAGTTTTGCTGATGATGAGTCTTTCTCTTTTCATTTATTCCTTCTAAATAACTGTCGTTGTATTTGTATCTCTCTGGTAGTTGGAAGAGAGATTCATCTCAATCCATATAGATATATCATACCGTAGACTTCAACATACCATAGACTTCAAGGTTCTTGAAGTTTAATGTGATTGAGAATATTTCAGTCAGGGTTATAGCACTGGCCTTAAATTCAAGGGTGGGCATCTTTAAAGAGGTGGAGACAAATTTATGTGTCTTCTGGTCTATGCCTCAGTCTTGCTGGAGGTTAGTTAACAAGAAAAGCTGTGTGTGTCTGAGATCTTATGTTTTACAAAGAATCTGCATTGTCCTTTGTGCACTGATGGTGTGCATTTAAAAATGTAAGCAAAGAATTTGGGAGCTGTGATAAAGCCAGCTCTGTGATAAAGTGTTGTGCATCAGAATTTCTATTTGTAACTACCCTGTCCTTGTAGGGGGTATCAGAGTTATGTTTTTGTCTGACTGCACTGATGGTGAATTTTTTTCATGATTTCTGTGTGGGGTCTTTTATTTGTTTGATTGTTTTTGTTTTTAACTTAACTTTGACTTTTTCCTCTCAAATTTAGGGTGGTTGCCCTTTTTCAGGTGAGATAAATAGAATCCTCCACATTAGGAATGAATAATTCCTAAAGTGTTTTGAAGATGTGTAAAATTGTGAAGCTTTTTATTTTCTTTCAATGCATTCAGACAATGATTTTTCTTTCAATACATTCCTGGCAGACCTTCCTATCTATTCCTGTCCAAAGAAACATTCGCTATAAATACTGAAAATTAATATAAATAGATCACAGATAGAAGATCATTAATATATATATATAACTGGCAAAATAAGTCATTTGGTCAATGATGACCAACTGTTTTTAATGCAATAATGCCTACTTCATCTCTGTTCTCCTTATCACTTAAATTCTATATGATAGAATTCAGCTGCTTGAAAAAAAGCTGTTAGTATTCAATACCAGGTATTAATATCGCCAAGACATACTCCTAATGATAATAAGAACATTACACATTGCTGCTTCATCCTCCAGTTTTTGTAAGTATTCCTACTGACAGAAACTATCTGTTTATTTTTAATTTATTTCAATTTGTAAAGACAAAAATAGCTGTCAGCCTAAAGGCTTGTATGCCCAGATGACAATTACAGGTAGATAAACAAACAGAGAAGCTGATTTCTCAAGAGTCCACGCTATATCCTTAAGAAAGTGAAATAATTCCCTTTATCTGTTGAATTTGAGGGGAAAAAAATGACTTGAGTTAAAACACAAAGCAATGAACAGTATTTCTTTTGACTTAGGTAGATTGGGACTCAAAATTCCCTGTGCTCATGACCTTGAAATAATTTTTTGTCTGTCTAGTCTACTGTTTCAATGGACATACTGAATACCAGAAAAGATGTCTGCAAGATGTTTGACATTAGATAATGAAGTGACAAGAGAGTCTATAGTGTTTCTAAACCACTTTGATTAACAAAGATGAAATACTGTCACACAAGTGGACAATGACTATGTTTTTAAAATATGTTGTAAAAGATGTTCTCAGAGCAATATGTACACTCCTGGAGTACCAAATAAATGAATCACAAGTTTAACTAAGAACCTGGCAGTGATTTCAGCAGCCCACTTAAATATATCCATACACAGATCTGTTCCTTCAGAGATATACACTTCTGACATACAGATACATACATATGAGTATATGTATATATGTATGTACCTCTGAAATGTGTATATATGTGTATATCTATATATCTAAGATATTAGATAATTATATGTATTTGACATATGTCTTTGATATATATGTGTATATTTTAATTATAATGGTGTTATAGCTATGTATCTTTGAGATACACAGTAGTATAATAGCTTTAATTAGCCACACACACATGAACAAACACCAAAAAAAAAAAAAAACCTTTCTAGATATGAACACTTGCGCATCTGTTTGATGGTTTAGTCATTCCTGTGGCAATTCCTGGTATTCCTGGTATTGGTCTTGTACCTAAGTTAAGGATGGTGGCAAAAAGGAATAAACAGTTTTCAATGTTATAGAAAAACATTCACTAACTGGCATGTCTCCTGTGTAACAGAAGCCCTGAAGTTCTCAAATTTGCCCAAAGCCTATTTCAAGCCTTTTCAGATCATCAGGTGAAGGTCGTTCATGTAAACATGACGCCATTTACCAACACTGCACAAGAGCAATAGGGACAGTAAAAAGGCTCCCGTGATTTACGATTCTTGTAACACATAGGAATTCACAACTGAAACAATAGAACAAAGTCTTCATCACACTTGTTACTGTTGACCAAAGAATATGATACTAATGAACCTAGAACATGAAATGAGTAGTTTATAAACTATTGGGATCATTTATATGCTTTATTTGACCTGAACTTTCAAAATCAAACTGAACTTAATCCAAGGATACAGGGACAATAAAAGCTATCTCAGATTTATAGTGGTTATCTTTAAGGATTTGTGTATGACAGGTGAAGGACAGAAGACAGAAAGAGAGCAAACAGAGAGTAGGGATTTTTAGGTCAATTGACATAATATGAATTCTTGGGTGGAAAACAAAACAAAACAACAACAAAAAAAAGAATCATCTGGAAATATAAGCTTACTACTTAAAAGAGAAAAGAAATCAAAACAAACTAATTCTCTTGTAAATCAGTGTATGATGTTATGAATTCTGGAAAAGTATCTTATGCTGTATATGGTGACTCTCACATGACACCTTTTAGGCAACCTATGAAAATATGAGCAAGTATGAGCAAGATTAATTCATTCTGGAACAGGACCACTGTCAGGATGACACATGAAGAGGAGTTCTACAGACTTTTGTTCTGCATCCAGGCTTCTTCAACAATTCCATTCATGACCAAAAAAGGTGGGCTAGAGTGTTGTTGTTGTTGTTGTTGTTGTTTTTTAATCTCTGCTTCTAACAGGAAGCTGGTGGGACTGCATGTATTTTGGAGGATAGGGATCAGTTCAGAATGATCTTGACAGAGTGGATGAATAGCCCAAAAAATAATCCAGCATGTGGAAGCAGGCTGCAGAACAATTCATCAGTTCTTTGAAGAAGGATCTGTAAGTTACAGTATATCTACCTTTGAATGTGAAACTACATCACACTGTCATGGAAAAAAAAAAGTTTGAAAAAAAAAAAAGAAAATGTCTTCCTCACACTTCTTCAGTAAGAGTGTGAGTTCAGTTCTAGAAACCATATATGCAGAACAATTAGAAAGACTCCAGAGTACCAGATGCATGAAGATCGATCTGTTGGGGGAAAAAAAAAAAAAAAAAAAGAGGAAAGGAGAGGGTGAGAAGAAGGAATAGGATGAGGGTCCCAAGGGAACCTGTTGATGGATATTTAATGGACAGAGAAAGTAAAGCACTAAAATAGATTACCCGAGGCCTTAGCATGTTCATTGATTGTGGTCTTTAGGAAAAAAATTGAGTAGACCTTAGATGAGAAGACACAAAAGCGGACTGGTTATCTTAGGGAATGGCTGTTGATTAGGTGACCTCCTGAGGTCTCTTTCCAATCAATTTTCTGAAGGAAGCACAAGACTTAAAATTATGCTCTTGGGTGCATGTACACTAAACCCTGTGCCCATTCTGTCACCTTGTTTCTACATATTTTCATCTTACTTATTTTCAAGACAATTTTGGCTGTGCAACATCCACTTTCATCTTACTTGTCCTCTTCAGCAATGAAGCATGTGCACAACAGAAATTTACTTTTCACAGCATCAGAAAAAAATAGTTTTCTCTATATTTCAAAGCTGCTCTACCAAGTAGCAAGATGTCACTTTATTTTTATCAGTGATGCAATTTTTGTGCCTTTCTGAGGTACTGCCATGCCTGAAAAATGCCTCTCCAGAGGCAGACCCCAGGGACATCCTCCCTACAGAGCACAGCACCAACCAAATGCCTTGAGAGATATAAGATACTGAAAGACTTCCTCAACTTCCTTATGAAAACAATGGTAACAGAAGCAGAGTTAGGATTCAAAAAAAAACTGCATTGCACTTTTTTTTTTGTGTTGGCTGCAGATTACTAGTTCATGTAAAAGTGTAATGACCAAAGCAGCACCTTCCATGTATCAGTGCTGCTGATGGTACTAGCCAAGCACTCCTCCTGTCCTGGCACCCTAGGAGCCTGGTGATTAGGAAGAAAACTGCCTCCAGTTTACACACCTGCACATGCTTATGCCTAGCTGCAATCTGGCCCAGCGGTATTAAAAGAACACCCATGAGAAACAGAAAATTCAAATACTGCCGCTTTATGGTGGAGTATGAATAAATAAGAGTGAGAGAGGTTTATACTGCAGTAACCATTGGAGAATTCAACCATTGTAAATATAGTGTACTTTTGAAATTATAGTGACATTTTGGAAGTAATTGAAGGATACTATGTGTAAATGTGTGTATTTATACAGGCAGGTCCATTCACCCCAAATTGTAGAGAATAAATAACATGCAATACAATTTCTTTTATACCAAAATGACACTCTAGAGAAAAAGAAGAGCAAAAGCAGGATAATGTGACAGAAAAAGGCAGACAAAGGACAATGTAAAAATGCTCAGGAGGGAGAAAAGGAGAAACAGAAAAAATAGGACAATGTGCTAAGGAAAAAACCTAGGATGCAGAAAGGAGAAATAAAGGTTGGATGACATGATATGCTAAAACAAAAAGATTAAATGAAAAGGGTAGGTGTGAAGGGGAAGAGAAAATAAGATATAACAACAACAAAGGCTAATAGAATAGTATACAGAAAAAAATATATAAATATATTTCAGTGCTAAAAGAACAGAAAGGTAGGCTGGGTATTTCCTTCTGGAAACAAAAAGACTTCTGTGAAAAAGGCACAAGAGAATGTGTGCAAAAAGTGAAATATGTGAGGAAATGATGGAAAAAAAGTAAGATGAAAAATGGTGACTTCTGTTACAGTAACTTGATGTTTCTTCTGTGCTCAGCAGTACCCATAGTGGCACAAACACAGGCTGCATAAAGCTTTGCACCAATACCATAAGAGGCCGGGTTTTGAAGACTGATAAAGATTATGGTCTGAGGGAAAAAACACTAGCAAAGCTCGCAGGGTGCATTTATGGATATCTCAAAGGATATCATTCATAGCGCTTCTCTTTCTTCCTCCAGTCATTCTCCATGTGTGCCCATTACATACTAGTGACTCAAGGCAACATGTACACTGAGATTCAGGAGGCCATGGAGTATCCAGGGCACTGGCATGGGATTTAAAGTACTGAGTCAGGGTCTGTGAGAAACTGGTGTCTTTTTTTAAAGTAGCTGCTAGAGGCCAGGCATATCCTGATCTTACAAGGCACCTAAAATTGCACTCGATACTTATGCAGCCAAGTCCACCCCATGACCTTGTTTTTAAGGGGATAGTGCTTGACTTTGTTGAGAATAATATCTGCAGTAAAGGTTTTACAACTGTGTAAATAGAGCTGTATAGGGTCATTTCACAGATGTGTTCTTAGCAACCACTAACAGGCAGAGAGAACACTACCTAGCTGCCTTATAACCTGTCTATATGTGATGAGACTGGAAAGTTGCTGGTAGGAAATTGCTGTGACTTTCTCACTCTCTAGTACTTCTACAGAACACTGAAAAACTAATTCAAACTCAAAAGTTCTTCATAAAGAGAAGGCCAAAAAATATTTCATAACAAGGTCTCCTTTTAAAATTGTCATTCTGCTTGCATGGCTGAGTAAGACATTCATATGTTCACCAGAAATTAGGGAATTTCCTTAAAAATATCTCTGTACACAAGAGTTACCTTTAACTATGTTTCTGTCTCACCCTCTTCACTGGGTCAGGACAGAAATTTCGGATGACATCAACTTGAGCTGGAAGAGCAAAGCCTATTTCTTACTAAGAGAAATTGATCCATACCAAAAATGACTTTGAACAGGTTCATATTTAGATTTGGCCATGTGTTCAGTACATAGGAAACAGCAATTTTAACTTGTTTCATACATAATAAACTTCCTTGGCAAATCCAGGACAGAAATACTGTAATCAGCCTATTGAACACCTGGCACTTGAGAGTTGGTTCTCCTGGCTGATGTCTCTTGCATAAAAAAGCCAACAGGACATAAGAGAACAGGATACGCTTCATCTTCTTCATTTGGATTTTCCAGAAGAAAATGACCTCACCTACAATGTGACGCCCATCTATAAGAAGGGCCGCAGGGCAGACCCGGGGAACTATAGGCCTGTCAGTTTGACCTCAGTGCCAGGAAAGCTCATGGAGCAGATTATCTTGAGGGTCATCACGCGGCACTTGCAGGGCAAGCAGGCGATCAGGCCCAGTCAGCATGGGTTTATGAAAGGCAGGTCCTGCTTGACGAACCTGATCTCCTTCTATGACCAAGTGACGCGCTTGGTGGATGAGGGAAAGGCTGTGGATGTGGTTTACCTTGACCTCAGTAAGGCTTTTGACACAGTTCCCCACAACATTCTCCTCAAGAAACTGGCTGCTCGGGGCTTGGACTGGCGTACGCTTCGCTGGGTTAGAAACTGGCTGGATAGCCGGGCCCAGAGAGCTGTGGTGAATGGAGTCAAATCTGGTTGGAGGCCAGTCACTAGTGGTGTCCCCCAGGGCTCGGTACTGGGGACGGTCCTCTTTAATATCTTTATCGATGATCTGGATGAGGGCGTCCAGTGCACCCTCAGTAAGTTTGCAGATGACACCAAGCTAAGTGCGTGTGTCGATCTGCTCGAGGGCAGGAAGGCTCTGCAGGAGGATCTGGATAGGCTGGAGTGATGGGCTGAGGTCAACTGTATGAAGTTCAACAAGGCCAAGTGCCGGGTCCTGCACCTGGGGCGCAACAACCCCAAGCAGAGCTACAGGCTGGGAGATGAGTGGCTGGAAAGCTGCCTGGCCGAGAGGGACCTGGGAGTATTGGTTGATAGTCGGCTGAATATGAGCCAGCAGTGTGCCCAGGTGGCCAAGAAGGCCAACAGCATCCTGGCCTGCATAAGAAGCAGTGTGGCCAGCAGGTCTAGGGAAGTGATTGTGCCCCTGTACTCGGCTCTGGTGAGGCCGCACCTCGAGTACTGTGTTCAGTTTTGGGCCCCTCGCTACAGGAAGGACATGGATGTGCTCGAGCGAGTCCAGAGAAGGGCGACCAAGCTGGTGAGGGGTCTGGAGAACAAGTCTTACGAGGAGCGGCTGAGGGAGCTGGGCTTGTTCAGCCTGGAGAAGAGGAGGCTCAGGGGCGACCTCATCGCTCTCTACAGTTACCTTAAAGGAGGCTGTAAAGAGGTGGGGGTTGGTCTGTTCTCCTACGTGCCTGGTGACAGGACGAGGGGGAATGGGTGAAAGTTGCGACAGGGGAGTTTTAGGTTGGATGTTAGGAAGTACTTCTTTACCGAAAGGGTTATTAAGCATTGGAACGGGCTGCCCAGGGAGGTGGTGGAGTCACCACCCCTGGAGGTCTTTAAAAGACGTTTAGATGTAGAGCTTAGCGATATGGTTTAGTGGAGTACTTAGTGTTAGGTCGGAGGTTGGACTCGATGATCTTGAGGTCTCTTCCAACCTAGAAATCTGTGATACTGTGATACTGTGATACATCTTCAGTGGAGACTACTGATTTTCAATATCCTTTTCAGCTCTGCTTCCTTTGCCTGGTGGGCATTTTTTAAAACAAATTAACAACTACTGTCCATTTAGTCTTTTCTTACCCTTTTGTTGCTTCTGTGAAAACAGTTTGAGAAACAGTTGTCTAACTAGTACCAGATGGAACATATAGGAGCAAATTATAGGGAAAAAGTCATTATATGTTAAAGCTCTTAGAATGCTGTACTTCTATCAGAAATACACAGTCTGTGTGACGTGATACATTCTGCTTTCAATTTTTAAGTATCTAACATTTTGATTTAGTTCAGAAATATTTCTAACACTTCTGACCTGGTGGAAATCCTAGACAAAAAGAGAAAAAAAAAAAAAGAGCCCTCCTTACAAACAAAAGTAAGCTTGGATTTGTGGGATATTAATCATCAGACAAGTACAATAGACTACTTGAAGGAGAGGAAAACACCTTTATAGCTTTACAGTAATTTTACACCTCCCTTTTGAATAAAATTGGCAAATAAGAAAGAGTTATTAAAATGCTTCTAAATTAGCATTTTGTGCTATTGAGATGTATCAATGATTATGATGTGCAGCTTTAATAATCAAGCAGTAAACATAGACTTTCTAGCTGGTAAGCAGGGTGGATTTGTAGAATGTGTTTCTAAATGTGTGTGTTTATCTCCTGTAGTACCTTCTACCCCCAAGCAGTATCTCACTGAAATCATGGCATATTCAACAAGGTAGCTTAGTGAATAAACTACATTTAGTATGAATGCCAAGCCTGGCTATTTTTTTCTATGGTTTTAGGACATATTTCTGGTTACCTTTTCAGTCAGCAGCTCCAAGCTCAACTACATTTCCTAATTATTCCCACTTTGTTTAGAAGCAAAATCTTATTAGTCATATGTATAATGTATTTCTGGGTTTCAGATCTTAACATACAAGTGGAATCCTGGGCCCCTTCTTGTTTACTAAAGCAGAAATTCAAGGCATGCATAAAATGGTGAATCATTCCTTCAATACAAATCCTTCAATTGTCAGCTGCAAAATTAGGACTTTGAGAAGTTTGCTTTTCTGAAGATGCTCCTGTGCCCTGAATTGAATCAAAAACATGTACTTTAAATTTATGAAGAAATGCATCAGACTGGAATTTGTGAACTGGTTCCATTTGACATCTGTAGAAATAGACTTTTGAGCAGAGTGTGAGGGGGAAGGGGGAGTTTAATTTCAATGCATAAGTATGGTTACACAGGCAGCTGAGATTCATGTGATCAGACAAAGGGAGTAAAAACACCAAGTCAGGAAAGGTATTCTCATGTTCATGTGTATGCCTCTCAAAGGCCATTAGGGACCAGAACAAGTATGACAGTTTGGCTCTTTCTTAATATCTGCTTTTTCTCTGTGAAAAACATTAAAACAGTAACCATAGCAAGGCAGGAACACTGTTGAGAGATCCTTTACTTTTCTTGCCTCTACCTTTGAAAAGTCTTCTCAACACCTTCTTCTCAAAGTTTTCTTTGAGAAACTTTGCATAATACTGCATTTTAAAGCAGTTCATTAGAAGACTGGAAATTGTTCCAGCAGAGAGACAGAATAAGATAGTTGTTCTCAGTGGGCAGTTCAGTGACTGGGGTCATTTGAATCTGCTATAGTAACTAGAGCTTTTTTTTTTATTTTATCAAGGAGTAACAAAATTGTAAAATAGGAATGCAGTAATCCTTATGAAACAATAATAATTCTAATCACAGGAAAATAAGAAAAACAAGGGACATTAGTGCAATCACAGTAAAGGAATTTTTAAATTTGTTTTAAAAATATTATAGATCAGAATCTTCTTGTTGCTAGCATGCTGTTGGATAAATAACATTCTGTTGGATAAAATACTCCAGTCAATGTTCTCTGTTATTTTCCAGGAGCTACAATGCAGTCTTTCAAGTTGAAGAATGCCTTTGTGATTTATAATGCATTTGTCATTTGGTGGAGGGACTTCTACTCTCCAGTTTATTTGCTTTTTGGCAATCAATAAAGCTATTTGTACAAAAGTCCTTTTGAATTTGTCTGGTCTGGTATTTTCATTTCTGTGAAGTAAACAAACATGGGATAAGTAGGAATTTTTATTTTAGCTATTCCATTTGAGGCTAGAATCACTAGAGACTAATACTTTCACAATTCAGAAGTTCAGAACATATGCATGGGGTCACTCTCATTTTTTAAAAAATAGCAAAAACTAGTAACCTTTACTGAACAAAATAAAAGATTTGTAGATTGTAAAATAAATAAATAAATAAGTACTAATATAACTATTACTACTTTTAACAGATTTTAATATTTTACAACTGATTTGCATTTTACATTTGACTGAGAGCAGGCAAGCAAGATTCTGCAGACTTCATTGTTCATGTACTTCGTGTTTTGTGATGAATTTGCAAGACCAGAATAAACTTGAGTCTGAAAAATTATCACCTACCTCTGCACCACTATTCTTTAGTTCACAGCAAGTTTGAGAATCACTTCTGCAGAAAAATGGACTTTCTGACTGTCCAAGGATACATCCTCTTTATGCATCAACACCAAGGCAAGCTCTGTCATCACATTTCTTCTTCCTGCTTCCTGTAGTGCGTTTTGTATGCCAATGACAAAACTCAGCATCTAGACAATGTCTACATGAAAATTCTTTCTCCTTCTAGTCATTACTTTCTGCTCAATTATCTTCTTCTATTATTCGTTGCTCACTTCTCATTTTAGACCTTACATAGATGTTTCATGCAGAGGCACTGGACACATGTAAATACATAGAGTGCTATTGTCTTTTTACATCTGAGGAGTGTTACATACAGTTTGCATTAGGGGACATTGTATGCTTTCTACATTATATTTGTTCTCCAGCAACACAAAGACTTTTCCAGTAACATTTCTTTTAGTTGAAGGTTTATGCCATCAAATTTGTATACTCCCTCATGTGTGAACTTACATACATATTTGTACATACATCTTTTTGTTCATTTCTGTATGTCAGTAGCTTCTAAACATGCAGCCAATTTCAAGCAAACATGACAGCAATAGGAATTTCAAATTGCATGGTACTACCAAAAGCCCTATAATAAGCAGACAGGTGAAAAACAAAGAATGTTTTTACCTTTTCTTCTTTGGCCCACATAATAGCCCAGAAAGAAGAGCTGTTTGATCATTTCCCATTTACTGTTGGTCAGCATGCACTCAATCTGCAAACAAGCCATGGCATATACTGCTTCTTACCTAGGCAGAAGAGGTAGAAGGCATTTGTGCTTAGATGTAAGATGTAGGTAGTATGAGGGGAGAGCTATGAGATGTCAATAGCAGCCAGTTGGACATAAGATGAAAAGCCATTTACAGAACCAATTTCATGGAGAAAGGGAGTGTATTCCTATTATACTGTCTTTTTATCTCTGCTTGAGGAACCATCTGCTTGAAGAGATCATAATTAGTTAGCTGACACCAGGTAATTGGATGGAAAAAAGAACACCTAGTCTGAACTTGAACTACTTCACAACTCAGATTTTTTAGGTGGTGAGAGATATTTTGATTCTTGAACAATTAGGTTTTTTATTGATAATGGCTTATTGAAAAGACCTGTACTAAAAGAAAAGACTGGGATGACTTTAATGAATGTGCATAGTTAACTAGAATAAAGTGCTTTGATGGCTGGTATTCTCAAATAATTGTCTCATTAACCTTAACTATATCAACCTTTTCTCATTATCAGGGTTAAATAATTGAATAGGTAGACTTCTGGGAAACTTGCAGTCTTATGCAGAAAGATAACAGCCACTTCCTCTTGTGATAGAAACCTGTTGTTTAAAGAAGCAGTTTGTGAGAGAGAATGAATAATCTTACACATATGCACAAATAATAAATAATTTTAACTGAGAAAACACAACAGAAAAAAATTAAGCAGTGATGAATAATTTCCGAGCTGCCATAATATATTTTTAAAAATGTTTATATACCTCTGATATTGTAGCAAAAATTTGATAGTACTGTCAAATTCTGCTTTCTTGTAGATAACTAGCAAAGATTATTTCATGTGCAGGCCTCCTCATTCCCTAGCTATAGTTCTCACAATAAGCAGAGACATCTAGAGCCCTCAGTCAACCAGCAAGTCACCATGAAGATGAAACCATTGAGATTTTTATAGGAAATATAAATATATTATAAAATACATTTATATATATATATATTCCAAATAAAAGACAACTAAGAATATGCTGTTGAGTAGTCATCACATGGTATCAGCCTAGGAGGAATACAGAAGCACCAGTTAGGTAGTGTTTGTATGACCTGTCTGTCACCAAAAAAAAAATATATGTATATATATATATGTACTGGTGTAAAACTGGTGTGCACCAACATGGAGGAATGAAAATGAATCAGGTTCTTGTGAAGTTCCTGTTCTTGGAATAAGTGAGAGACACAACTGCAAATGTCAGATTCCAAGAGGGCTTTGTAGGGACTGTGCATGATGGTAACCACACACACTGTTCTTCTGAGGGCAAGGAGCCTAAGCATCATCTGCTGCTACCACTGTCACCATATTTGCCATGTGAATGGGCTATAAACATTTCTTACTGCACTTTTGAAAACACCATCTGCCACTGAGAGAGTATGAGTGAGAGGGTAGTATGCAAACTGCCTTGAGTTGGTGGCAGAAAATCATGGTCTGAGCAGCTGGAAGGGAACCCAATACATGACAGTGGGAAGAAGACCAATGCTCAAGCTGCTTGCTACAACTTTCAGAAAGATTATGAATTTATCTTTTCCTTAGGGCTAAGGTGAGAATGAGGATTGAATTATTCATTGCACACCAGGCTCAGCAGCAATACAAGGACAAATAACGCAGACAGGGGCAGATTAGAGAAGTCCCCTAGGAATGGACAGAATCTCCTAGGTAAGCCAGTGTATTCAGATGCACAAAAAGACCTGAGAAATGACTGAGAGATGAGTCCAAACAGGCATCTATAAACTAGTTACACAGGATATATATGGAAATTTAACTAAGAAGTGAGGCATTTGTCATCCAGAGCCCCTACCCAATACTGCAAATAAAGCTATTAAATAGGAGAAGCCCCAGTAAAAAAAAAAAAAAAAAAAAAAAACTCATCTCATTTCTCTCTTTTCTCTCTTTCCTGGAACTTCCAAACTGCTCTTTTCCTTTTTTTCTTGAAACTCTTTTTGACTCCTGGTATTTCTACAATGCAAACAATATGAAATCAACACTACCGCTTAAGATGCTGTGGTTTTGAAAATCTATATGGTATAAATGAGTAAATGAAAAGGTAAAGGCCAGAATAGTGTCTTACGAAAAAGACTGACAGCTAATTGGAAAAATGTATCTGTAGAGCCTGAGCTCAAATAAACTCCCTATTGTATTTCTTCAGAATGTGCCTGTTGTTTTATTTATGCGTGTAGTGTGTTGTGATTTTGCCTGCTATGATTTGTGTTTGTTTTTCAGCCAGTTCTTGCAGATATTTGGTGTGGAACTAATCCTCTCTCCAGCTCACCCTCCTCCACTTCCAACCTAACTTGAGTTATAGCTTGACGTTTGAAAGATTTCCTGCAAATAATTATGTCCTGAGTAGGAGGATTATAATAACGTTCAGAACATTGATCTCTGAAATTTTTAAGCCAAAAAAATTATCAGAGAATCATGAGTTTACCCACAGATATAAAACATGAAATTAGTCAGACGTAGTTGATAAATACATAATGATGTATAACATTGAACTGTTTCATGAAGTTAAATGGTTAACAGGCAAATTTCAAGGAATGCATTGCACAATGCATTGCATTTCTAACTGTTCTATTATAAATCTCATGTTTTCAAAATGATCTATGTCTATAAGTACTCTTGTTTTATGTATGAATGTGTAACTAAACTGAGTCTTCTCTAACCACTTTTTTTTTTTTTGACAGAGCTAAGCTTTGACTATCTCACTACTGAAGCCCTTTAAACTATTTTCAGATAAGCAGTTAAAATACCAATACACCCAAAATATTTTGTCACTTCATTTATTTGGTCTTGGCTTGAAAATAATTTAGATAAAAGATTCATTAGAGGAGAAAGTGAAGAACAGATACTGCTTGTATCACAGTCAGTACCACACTTTGACACTACAATCGTCAAGGCAACCTTACATGATTCCCCTCTAAATACACTTGAATGATAAAGAAAAAGCCTTCCTATACTAAGATATCAATATCATTTGCTGTGAAATCAGAGGAAGTCTTTAATCACTATTAAACTTTTCTGAGCAAGAACTGAATATGAGCTTATGATTTGTTCACAATTGCAATTTTCTACCTAAAACTTACTTTAGCATACTAAGTAATAACCAAGACCATATAAAAGCAAAACCTTCTCCTGCAATCTATTCCTGTCAGCAGCAAGGATGTTTATAAAACTATCAGACACCCAAACCTCCAACAACTCTTCAAGGCCACAACTGCAGACAAGTAATAGCCACTCTGAGCTGCCAATATAGAGTTTGTGTACTGTAAAGGAAATGGTGACTTGCAAGTGCCCAGTGTATGTATCACTGCTTTTTATGCAATATAAAATGTATACATACATTTTGCATACAGTATAAGCACATACATATGATTTCCAAAGGAGATTTCTAGAATACGAAGGGAGGGGGGAGGCAATCCATTATTTAAATGTTCTTAAAACAGTAGAAAATCTAAGCTGAAGACTCCAGTGGCAGAGGTCTGACTAGTCTTATGTGTTTTGGGGTATTTATTTTCTGTCTTAGTGTCTCTGTTCCAGGAACCACCACAGCTCTGGGTCTTTCACATGGCACCTGATAAGATTTGGGCCCCAGGATCTCCCTATCCAGTGTGAAGCTAAAAAAAAAATGGCAACCGAGAAAGCAGATAAAACATTACTAAGACATAGAATGAGCTAATAGGATTGCAGAAATCTCTCCTGTCTATGTCTGTCTTGACTTAGGCACAGCACTGCTGTGCAAACGTTCATGGTCTGGAAAAAGACTGTCATAGCAGGTATTAGGAACCCCACCACCGCAAATTCCCAAATGCTGATGACAGAGAAGTAGTAACTTTGGAAAACATCTGTAAAAAATATATTTTCATCAAAAATGTGTCTCCTAACTTAATTGTTAAGATAAACAGACAGGTAGGCAGTCACACAGATAGACAGATGAGCACTGTCCTAAAAGTGAGTCTCTTAAAACTAGAAACTTTCAAAGTAGAGGAGTCAGTGTAAGGTCAAAATGAGCCATCCTAATCTAAACTAGTTTCCTTCCTAAAACAGGTCAAAAGTGCTCCCTGACACTGTTAATTTCTGACAACAGTACAGGAATACATTTTAAAAATCAAAGCAGGATGATTTTCTTAATTATCACCTATGATATTTATGAAGGAAAAACTGTGACATTGTTCAGTAAATTGTTCCACTAGCTATGTATCATAACATCTAAAAATAACCATCTGAACAAGCTTAGCATAAAATTTCCATTTCACTGTTGAGGTGGAGCAGCAGTGTAACCAGTTCCTTTTAATCTCTGTCATGAGCATCCCTCAAAGCCTGTGCAGAAGGAGAAACAAGAGGGTAGGACTGTAATGGATTGTGACTAACCATCCTGAGCACACTGAGCACTCACACCTGTGCACTGGAGCTGTATAGCACAGGGTTTTCTCCCATCTGAAAAACATATCTCGGTATCTGCCAGCTCGACACATTCACAGTGAGGCTGCAGTGAACTGGTGAATGATGTGTGCTGGTCCAATAGCTGCCTGTTTTTGTATCAGCAGAAATCATAGAGCCCAAAGGCTCACCTATATGCTACCATAAGCAGTGAACTAACCTTTTCTTTTACTGTTCTCAAGACATTTGACCTATTTTGTAGAAAGCGAAATTGACTAGCTATTCTCTTTCTAATTTTGTTTTACCTATACATGGATATTGTTAGTTATCTCTCATTCTCCTTGGACACTTATTCCCAGTTCAAATCATTTCTTTGTATTACACTGGTTGGCTATTGATCTTGATCAGGTTGTTACCATGCTTTGTTACTCTGTGCATTTCTTTGGCAAAGTGTTATGCCATTTTTCCTTCTCATTAATATAGACTGCAGTAACTTTTATTCTCAATGAAGTTATTTCTACTTATCTCTGTGTTTATGACTTCTTTTCTTCAGATGAGGTGTACCTGCTCTGTCCCTCAGGACATCTGCCAAGCAGCAGTGCACAAGGCATAAACTAAGTCTGGAATTCCTATTGTTACACAGCTCAAGAAGGCCTTTGTACTTTGGACAAAGGCAGTGTCTCCCACTACCTATTTATACTCTGAAACTAGACTTATTGATGACAGGAGACAACAATTACAAGTGTCACCAGGGTATAAAAACAGTGCAGATCACAGATTCTCAGATGTCTTTTCTTGTTCCTTTACAACAAGGTTTTACAAGAGAATTCTGAGTCTTTCAGACTTGTAATTATATTGCCAGAGAGAAGAAAAAATATTCATATAGTTCATACAAATCACTCATAGTAGATACCTCCTACCTAGATTTCTGCTCTACAAAGCAATGGTAATGTTATAATTCTGTATGCTTCTGATGAATGATAGCTATATTAACACGTAAATATTTTATGCATCATTCTCTCCACCATGTACCCATCTCTGAACTAATGTATGCATATGCTGATTTCAAACTGCCTTCCTTTAATCAGGTAGAAAATGCAACTGCCCAACACAAATGCAAAATGAGAATTTCACCAGGAAAGTGTTCAAAATTTTCTAATATATTTTCCTCTGTGAAAGGGACTCAACAGTTATGGGAAATCATTTAAGAAATATTTTCTTTAAAATGACTTGTCCGGTCAAAAATGTGTGCATTATAATTGCTGAACATCATAAATACTTAATAAATATATTATTCAGCATTTAAATACATCTTTATTAGGTCATATTTAGCAATGACTGCGTACTTTTCAAACAAACAAATAAACAAACAAAAAAGCCACTGGAGATCTTTAGAGAGAAAGAATAGGTACACCTCATCTGAAGAAAAGAATTATACTGATAATAAAGATACTTGTTGCACATCATTGCTCAATCTTTGCTCCTCTCAGACATGAATTTCCCCCTCAGGTCATGAATTTTCTTCCAATCACAGCAGGGAATTGTCCAATCCATTCAGGAGATCAGTTTCTGGAGGGTAAGCAATGAAGAAGAATAAGGAATGTTGCTATATTGAATTTATTCTTGGTTTCCAAAATGAGTAATGCATACTTCTGATACAGTGCCTGTTAACTCTAAGAGTTATGGATAAACACTCAAGGAAAGAACACGATGTGGTTGGTTACTCTTCTCTGTTCTTGAAATCATCCAGTGAAGAACAACCATGCTGGAGAACGAATGCTCGTATGCATCAAATCCCTGTGAATTTCCCACACAACTTGCTATGCAACTGATTGCATATACAGTAGTCAGTGGTAACTGTTCAAGTGCGTGCAGCAAATGTGAACAAGTAAAGCAAGCTAGCATGGCTTGAGTTGCCTCCCATTAGCTGATGGCTGAGCATGTGTACATGAAGAGTTACCACAGAGCAGCTAACACTTAGCAGTATGCACACATTCTAAGTCTTTAAACTAATTTGGCTCTTTAAATGCTCTGTTCATGAATGCTCCCAAAGTACTTATACTCCCCCTCACTCCCCCCCCCACCCCATTGCATTAATAGCTTCATATAGACTTCTTTAGCATGTGCATTAAAAGGCAAAAGAGGAAATAAAAACAGAAGTATAAATATCTTGTCTAATTTACGAAATTATAGTGGTTTAATTTTGCCATCCTCATTAAGGTATCATGAGACCCTCATGTAAACAAAGATGACAACATTAAAATGTGTTCAGTATTTGTCAAACCAACTAAACTCATGGTTTATCTGTTTTCATCCAAGTTATATAATAAATAGTATTACCATGTTAACCACCTTTCATAAGAAGCTTTAGTTTTCAAATCGTTTCTAGACCATTAACTGCCTGTGCATGATAGTAGTGGTAGCCAGGAATGAGTGAGGAAAATTATGTAGACAAATAAAGTCAATGTGATATGTGTGGGTTTTTTTTCATCACATTATATCAAATAAACAAGTTCTTATCTCTTACTCTCCTCCAGTCCTTTCCTTCTCACTTTTTACTATTTCATCAGTCTAAGGTTGGTTGCTATTTTAAAATATTATACCTAATGTATTTAGATTATTTATATTGCCTGATGTAGGAAACAAATGATATTCAAACACATTATACATGTCACTAATTTTATGAACATGAATAAAACATGCTGAATGTCTGTCTTTCTTTATAAAATTACCAGCATGCCAAAATCAACCACAACAAAAAAATGTTCTAATGATATTTTTCGGAATGGGGAGATGAGAGAAAATACATCAGAAATGCTAATAGCTTGCATATTTGTTAAAATTACCTGTTGACACCTGTGAAGAGTGAACAAAAGTCTCAGACTATATACAAAGCTGACATATAAATTATAGGCTGCAGTCACCCAGCACAATGCTGTGCGTGAACTTAAAGATATATAGCTTTGAGGATTTCCCAACATTCTTACATTTTCTAAAAGATTAATGCATTTTATTTGAGACAAGTCATTAATGTAAATTTACTTTAAATTAAACCCAATGACTTTTTGTTCCCCTTCTCAGCAGATGTGGAGACCAATATATACTGTCTTTTTATAATGAATGTTTTATGCATGATCCCATCCATCTTCACCATAAAGTCTTCTTTTGTACTAAACTGATCAAACCTAATATTTTGCATCCTTCATTAGATATATGTATATATTTAATTTAGCTGCTCTCTCAACTATTTTCAGCTTGCATACACCCTTCTCAAAATACAATGCATAAAACTGGCAGAGAGTATTACGTGAGACTACAGGGCAACTGGATGTCAATGTATATGAAACAGTGGCAATGACAGATTTATTTCTAACATGATTCCTAAAGTCTTTCTATGTTGTTAATTGCTTATTATATATTAGAAATTATTTTTTCAGCATGCAAGTGGTTTTTCACTGCTGAAGCAGAATAATTATCTCCCTGCAGATGATACTTCTATTAATACACCCTGGAATGTTATCTGCCTGCCTTTGGGAAAAGTACTGTGTTGACTTGTTTTCACTTTCTGACTCAGTTTAACAGAGACCAAACCCTGTTGCTTAGAAAGACCTCCCACATTTATTCATTTGGTTTCTATCTCCACTTTGTATTTTGCAGTTGGATTTCGTCTTGCTGGTTTCAATTCACCTCTCAAATTAATCAAAAGAGAAAGCAAAGGGGAAAAAGAGTTTGCTCCAGGTATGCCCTTAAGTAGAGGCTGAAATAGGCTCAAATGTATAGAACTATTTAAGTCTAGTTCTTGAGGAGTGTGAAAGCTGAAAAATATCATTAGATGAAGAATTTCCTCTTCAATATCCATTACCATGAACACTGAAGAGAAGAGAATGTGGGAGAAAGGCAGAAAGGAGGAGGTCGTGTCATTCATACCACTCAGCCCACCTAAGTTCTACTCATGCCTTCAGATGTGTTTGTAAAGCCCTTCACGATACTGAAAATAAATTATTTCTCTTTATTACAGTACCCCAAAATATTAATGAATATATTGACTCACACTGAACTCAGATTAGGATCTTGTCATATTACATTTGATAAACCTTTACAGTTTGACAGCTAACAGTTGATAACTACTATATTATTACAGTTTTTCAGCCACTTGTACATCAACATTATTGTAATTTCATCACCTGTAATTTCATCATATTTCCCTGAGAGTGTCATAGGGGATATCATCAAAAGCCTTACTCAAGTCAAGAACTATCACATTTTCTGCTTCTCCTTTTGCTCTCTAAATCAGTTATTCTAGGGAAAAAAAAAAAAATAGGCTGGTTTGTCATTGTTTGCTCTTAGCAAATCCATATTAGCTGTCTTATCACCTTATTATTCTCCAAGTACTTTCAAATTACTTAATAAATTGTTCCAATAGCTTTTGAGTATTTAATTTATACTGACTGCGCTACAATTCTTTGGATTCTCCTTTTCTATGCATAGGCACTATCCCATCTGTCTTTTTCCAAGCCTCTTACATTTCCAAGAATTCTTAATTGTCTGGCACTAGATTTTGGAGACAAATGCTGATGGAGCATTCAACTATGATGATTATTTAAAGTCAGTTTTTCGAAGCAAAGTGCTTGCAATATTATATAGTTTTATGTGCAAGTTAAGACCTTGCAAAAAAAAAAAACCTCTACAGAAATATCATTGCCCTCAGGAGGGGGCATTCCTTACTAAGATGTTATTTTACCTAAAATAACCAATTAAATGATTTTACAGGAAAATATGGAAGAGAGGAAAGAAAGGAGGAAGGAAGGAAAAGAGAAAGGGAGGGAAAAAGGGAAATAAACTTACAGAAATGAAAATAAAGGCAGATGTGAAGAAGCATCACCTAGAATGGAACTAGCAATAGGACAAGAGGGAATGACCTCAAGTTGGGCCTGGAGAGGTTCAGGATGGAAATTAGGAGAAGATTCTTCTCAGATAGAGTAGTCAGGCATTGGAAAGGGATGCTCAGCAAGGCAGTGGTGACACCGTCCCTGGGGGTGTTTAAGGAAAGGTTTGACGTGGCGCTTAGGGACATGGTTTAGTGGCGGCAGAGGGACAGCTGGATCTTGGAGGTCTTTTCCAGCCTTAATGATTCTATGATTCTATAATTCTACCTGGCTAAATCTCTTTCAACACAGTACCCTAAAACAACAATGAATAAAAATAAATCAGAGCTCCCTAGAAGCAGAACACACGCAAACAAGAAATCTAGAGTAAAATTTGACTGCCTCAGAGAATCCAACGTGGAAAAACTAAACTAGGGTTTCTCCAAAATGTAGATGTCCCTACAGAGGTGTTTCCAATTATTTCAGCTTAAAGTATTTCAGGCCTTGTTTATGTTTCTGAAAACACCCATGAAATAAATAGTTGCCCAGATTATATACATATAAACAAACAAGCAAATAAAATACAAAAACGTTGCTTGAAGCTAAAAGACTGTAGGCTGATTTACCAGACTGTCTTGCCATTATTTAAAGTTACCATTCTGTTTTTAGGTAAGAATGAAGTACTCGGTGTATTTTAAATATTTCTGTGTTTAAAGAACTCTGTATGTTTTTATTTTTGAACATAATCACTAATAGCTGTTACTTTGTGCATATTACTCATCATTCCCATACATGTTTTTGTGCACAAAGTATTAACTGTAGTTTACTCATACCAGTAATGTTATTTGCATTCATGACTGCAAGACCATGGTCTGCCATTATCTTCACCAGTCTGTGAAAATAGGATTCTTCCAGAGAAAGGCTTCAGTTCTATCCAACCCTTCTTTTACTCTCATAGCAACTGGCCACAGAAATATCAAATGTACAAATAAGGTAATATTTCAGCAACATAATGGAGTCAATGTTGAAATTCTTTATTGATATTTATTTGAATATAGCCAATAATGCTATCAAGTAAATTCTCGTTGTATTTCAGAAACTGTCTTGGGTAGATGTAATACTTAGGGAAGAGTTACTCTGTAGACAGAAGGTAAACATTAAGGTCATTTACCCAGTTCAAGGGACAAAAAGTAGAAACATAGCAGATACATCTGGCTTTCAACATTTCCTTGTCCTTAGAACAAATTTGTCTTCTTATAGATTACAGTAAGCAATAAGGAGTGTGAGATGTCAGGAAATAGAAAGAAATCCTTTATGGATCTGGACAGGGAGACCGTGACAACTGGCAAGAAGTCAAGACAACTAAAGTGAGGAGGATATTTTTAAAGCCCTTTCTGCTTGCAGCACGTCCCTTGTGGATATAAAGAATGGCTTGATAATGAGTAAAGCTCAGGTTTCAGATGTCCAAATCTGATGAAAGAATGCAAATTCTGTTTCATTCCTATATTTTCCTATTTGCTTGAAGGTTCTCCCATGTCTTATCACATTCAGCTTCCACATAGGAGAGCCCCATGGTGGTAGCTCCCATCAACGATAGTATTATGTTTTTGCTTTAAAATATTCAACATAAAGCATGTTATACCTATTCTTTCCTGTTTTCTCAGGCATGAAGAATCATAGGACTACATCCTACATTTAAGGGGACATTTTTTTTCCATTTACTGTTAATTATGAATTCAGCAGCATTTGCAGCTAATTATGAATGCACAGAATTTCTTCCAAAAAATAAAATTTCATCCTGTCTGCTAGCAGACAGGATGAAATTTTCTAAAAGGTTGCTACATTCAGAAATATTCTCTGTTTTCAAGCTGCTTTCATTAGCTTTGTCTAGGATCTGCTCCTCCTCCACAAAGTGTCACTGGTTGGAATTTCAATTAGATCACTCCATTACCTATTTAGATGTTCAAATTATCATCGAGGTATGTCAAGATTCAGGATTGTCTCCAAAACCTGGAAAGTGTCTCGTTGCCTGACTGTGAAAATGAGTGAAAATGTGACCATTACAGCCAGTCATTGAAAGAGTAACTGGGAAAGTTAAGAATGTGTTGTGAGATTACTGGTCATTGAATGAAAATTCACCAGATGAGCTAACCAAAACCCAGGCAAGGGACTGCTGGTAGAATCTGAAAGGATAGCTTTTGGATACCAGTGTCTATAGCAAGACCCTAGTAGTTACTTGGTATTTCAAAGATAGTGTGCTATATATGGAAAAATATTAACTTCATATTAAACTCCAACAAAAATATGAATGTAACAAGAAGTTATTTGATTCTGACAAGTAGCATGAGAATGGGCCAGTGAGGGAGGCAAGCAAGATGATGCCCTGCAGTATGTCTCAGTCCAATTTCTTTGCAGAAATCTCTCCAGGGATAAGGAGAAATATTTGAGGAAGCAATATAATAGAATTTCAGACAGTTCTTAGAAGACAGAAACAGGACAAATAATGAAACAAGCATTTTAATGGGGTTAAAAAAAAAAAAAAGATAAGACAAACCAAGGCAGGAAAGAATGAGGAGAGGAGAGGAGAGGAGAGGAGAGGAGAGGAGAGGAGAGGAGAGGAGAGGAGAGGAGAGGAGAGGAGAGGAGAGGAGAGGAGAGGACAGGACAGGACAGGACAGGACAGGACAGGACAGGACAGGACAGGACAGGACAGGACAATGTTTTTAGAAAATAAAAATGGAGGTTTAAAAAAAGAAGAGAACAAAACAAGCTACGAAAATTAAATGCATAAGATATTAAGTTATTTGGAAACACCATCAAAAACAGAGTACAGTCTGGAAAAAAAAAAGAAAGAGAGAGAGAGAGGAAAAAATAAAAAAGACTAATTGTAAAGTGACAGAAAATGTCAAAGAAAAGCCAGCAGAATGGCAGGATGGAAGGAATATTTTGACAAAGTGCTAATCCCTGCTGACCATGCAGATCCAAGCAGACCAGACGTGCTGGAAGGACAGGACAGCTTTCAAGGTAGAAGGAATGTGAGCACTACACTGCCAGCTGAAAAAGGAGGCAGAAGGAGCAGTGATGTAGTTCAGTGGAGGAGAGCTGATGGTGCATAGAGCATAACTGCTGAGCTGTAAATAGCTAGAAGGACAAGTGTGAGCAAGGAATCAGAAGTACAATCTTCTAAGCTTTTAAGCAGAGGTGATACTCTTGACTGGCAAAACACAGCAGCTGTATCAATTTATAAGGCCGCATACCTAATTCAGGCAATGACAGATATAAATCTCTTTGTCATTTTCTGGGAAAAAAAAAAAAAAAAAAAAGATGAAAAATGAAACTTCTAACAGATTCAGACCAGTTAGAAAGAAAACTGAAGAGGAAACGTACAATTTCAGATCAGGCACTGTTTGGATGCATTCACACTGAGCTGGCCAAGGACAAAAATGAGAATAGGGTTTGAAGAGTTCATTATTTTCACTGACCTCATGAAGGTGTTCATGAAGTAACTCTAACATAATCTAGCATTGAGTTCTAAAAAAGCATTATGGAGAGTAGCAAAATCATGTGACGTTCTAGGTAAAGCAAATTCTATTTCGAAATGTCCTATACAAAACCTTCTCCAGTGAGATTGGTAGATGGCTGTTTGACATCTTTCTATGCTAAATTAGTAAGGATGCTGTACGAGATCACAGATTAGAATACAGATGATTCATAATTAATTGTCTAGTGTGCAAAGAATACTACAGAATTATTGGACACATGATTTTCAGCTTGCACTTGGACGTGCAGGAACTGCTAGGAAGGCAAAACCAACAGCTTAGGCTTAGGGTCAATAAATGAAATGCAGCTGTGGTGAAATCTGAAGTGTACCATGGAAGTCTGATTAGCACTGATGATTCAAAAATGAGGTTTGATGAAGAATGATATGGTACCTGATGGAGTTTTTTCCCAGCTATAAGTGTTGCATGGAAATTGATTAAATTTGTAAGAACTGACTGTTAACAGCATTGATAATAAACTCACAAAACCAGTGTTCCAGGAGGGTTCCCCAACAGCCTGGAATTTACTTTATAGCATGAAACAAGTTTCAAAACATTGAACATTGGGGTAATATTTTTAGAAGTATTTATGCAGCTCGATGTAGAAGAATAAATGATACTGAGGTACAGGAATGGCAACAATCTAAAAAGTTAGAACTGAAGGAGCAAAACAGAAGACAAGAGAGGATGGGCAATAACTGGCTGTAAATAGGGACAGGACTTCAGTTTAGTACACTGAATTCACAGGGGAATTTAGTGTGGGATAGCTGCAGGAATGGAACTATTGGAATTAGTGGAATTATTTAAAAATGATTTATTGAGATAGGTATAGCAAGTACATAGCAAACATTTCACAAACACACACCAGTCAAGGCTCCAGCACCTCTCCCCTGGACCCAGGGGAACAGGACACACCTCTGACCACTTAGTTTGTCTCAGTACTGATTGGCAGCCTGGACCCATTGCACAGCAGATCCACCATGGGCTCTGATTTCTACACATTGTCAGAAGTCCACATTGGCATGTTTCCTATGAAAGACTAGGAACATACCAGGAAAGATGCATCTCTAGTAATACATCATATATGTATCATACACTTTTGAATTCTTAGAAATGATCCAGAAATACCAGGAATAAGATGACAATGCAATTAGAAAGAGAATAAATAAATAAATAAACAAGTTGCAATAAAATGCTTCTGCAGTAATAGTGCACAGAGTACACTTCTGCTAAGGAAAACAGACCAGTATACAGATTCAAAGGATGGAATTTGATCAGGCCAATAATATTTTGTGCAACTTCTCTTTACTTCAGTGTCAACTTCAGGGCTTTGACATTGTCTTCCTCAATGTCCACTATGTAATAGGAAGGAGGGAAGGAAAGGAGGGAGGGAAGGGAGGGAAGGAAGGGAAGGAAGGGAGGGAGGGAGGGAGGGAGTTAGGGAGGGAGTGAGGGAGAGAGGAAGGGAGGAAGGGAGGGAGGGAGGGAGGGGGGGAGGGAGGGAGGGAGGGAGGGAGGGAGGGAGGGAGGGAGGGAGGGGGGGAGGGAGGGAGGGAGGGGGGGAGGGAGGGAGGGAGGGAGGGAGGGAGGGAGGGAGGGAGGGAGGGAGGGAGGAAGGGAGGAAGGAAGGAAGGAAGGAAGGAAGGAAGGAAGGAAGGAAGGAAGGAAGGAAGGAAGGAAGGAAGGAAGGAAGGAAGGAAGGAAGGAAGGAAGGAAGGAAGGAAGGAAGGAAGGAAGGAAGGAAGGAAGGAATTCTTTCCTAATATCCAACTTCTTGCCCAGAGAGTTTACACAGTCTCTGTCCTTGAAGGTTTTCAAGACCCAATTGTCCTTAGCAACGAGGTTAGACTCAAAGCTGGCCCTGCTTTGAGTAGGAAGTTGGATTAGAGACCTCCTGAGGTCCCTAGCTCCACATAGTATATAAACAAATGAGCAAATTCTCTAATAAAACCTATAATAATAATAATAATAATAATTAAATTCTTTAAAAAATTATACCAGATCTTATTTCAAGTCTAAAATCTGTAGCCCAACAGTCTAAGACTACTTCAGCAAAATCAGTTAATACAGAACACACTTCAGCAGAATGGGAGACAAAATAGCTGTGATTTTCCCAGCATTTTTACATCCATTTGCAATATATTAGTGAGGATCTAAAAGAAACAATTAGATCCAAGCTTGCTAAGGGTAAAAATGCATTTCTATAGTGTTTGAATTATGCATTTTGAAGTGCTTTAGCAGAAACAATACATCCATTAAGAACAACTTAAAAGGCAAAAATGCTATTAGAGTTTAACATATGCATAGAAAGTAATAAAGAAGCAAGTAATCCTAGGGACCTATTTTCCCTGTTTTTCCTCTTGCTCCACATGAATTTAAAGCCATATTAGAAAAGGTATCTTCAGTAGGATTGAACTCTGAACATCTTGGGCATTCGTGACTGATTTCCTTGTATCACTGACTCAATTTAATATTCTGAGGCTAGGAATATAGCAAAAATTAACACTTTTCTCTAATTTTCACAGTAGAATTTCAGTGTGTATGGATTAGCTACAGTACAAAATGACATACGCAAGCTTGGCTACTGGACAACTTTATGAACAGTTAAGACAGAGGGTGAATACTTCAGTGTCATTTTAATGTTGACGCGGTTTCAATATTCCATAACTCCTTCAAAACTCTTACCTGCCAGCATTTGAATACAAATCAGCTGCAAAAGCTTCCTTCAAGTTATTCTCGGAGGAACAACCTGCCTTACATGTTTCCTCTGGATGTAAATGCCAGCTTTATCACCAAGGAGGCCATAGAGAAACTTGGTCTGGAAACGGCATCCTGCTCCTTCATGAACATAGATCTCCTGCCAGGATCAGAGCTCCAAGCACCAGGAGGTAGACTACATGCACACCAAAGTCTGCCAACACTCTGACTTAAAGGTTTAAGAGGGACATTTCTGTACTGTGTCAACAGTCAGGATAGTGAAGAAAATTTAATTCAGTTTCACAGTATCCTCACCAGTTTCCATGGTGATGCATGGACTGTAGTAATTCCTCCCTGCTACCAATACCTTTGTATAGTCCAGAAGCCCATGGGAAACAGGTGGAGCTTTATGACACGGAGCAGAAGCCTCTCAGACATTTCTCTGCCTACCCATGCTGTAGAAATAAATGCATGTAACAGATGCTGTGATAACAGATACAACCACACAATCCAGCAATGACGGAAGAAGACAATAACAGTCTACTTCTGAGCTGTTGCTGTCACTCATCCATACAGCGGTACCTCTTTTAGTAGTATAACAATATGGTTACTTAACACATACAGTTATGTGTGTATATTTATTCCAGAAATTATCTGTTTCTAAAAGGAAGATGGAAGTCCAGCTGGCAGCAGATTCAAACATTAAACTAGAATATTATCCTCAGTCTATTTTTCATCTCTTCAGCCACCTGTGTTAGTCAAAAGGAATGAGACCAGCTTTAAGAATATTTATTGCTTAGAAAAGCAACAGAGGCAGATCACACACCAAGGTCTTATGCCCTTCTTTTTCAAGCCATGATTATGCCAGACAGAATCCCTCTGTAGGACAAAATAATGGGCTATAATGGGTTACATTATTTTTTAAAATATGTATTATATTCCCCCGTGAATCTCTGCAAGTCAGGAGTCTGAACATCTACAAATCTCAGTAGAATTCTAAAAGCTACACCTGTCAGGATGTTCAGTACCCTGGAGAATTCGGCTTAAGTATTTTAAAACAGAGTGTTAGGAGTGGTTTTTTTTTTCGTTTTTTTTTTTTTAACCTAATTTGAGAGTTTAAGATCTCATGCTAAGGACTGTTGGCCATTTGCTGTTCTCACTAATAGCTTAGCTATTAGACATGTCTTGTAACTTAGTTATTAAGCAATCAAATAGATACTCTTTGAAGAAAAGGAGTCACTTACAGCTTTTTGAGACTGCACTATGGTTTTCATGGTATGATGAATATAATTTGCAGACTTTAAGTGCTATTGCCTACTTTTCCTTGCCCAACAGAAAACGTGAATATCACTAAATCTTTCAGAGGGGTGAAGAGGAGCCGGAGAAGAAATAAATGTTACTTAACCCCCAAACAAAGATTATCAGAACCATCCATTAAAGAAAAGCTTTTTAACAGAGGACTAGTGACTGACACTTCAGCTGCAATAAGATACATACACTGATACCTGCACCCACTCGAAAACATAAAAATAGCAAATTTGGCATTCAAGCTTATATTGTTGACAGTGTAATAATGCAATCAAAACACTTCTACAGAGAAGTAAGTAATTCCCCAAAGCCTTTGCATCACTGCAAACTAACACCCACTCCATAAAGATGTTTATGAAGGACAAACTACTCATAAATATGATTTGAAGGTACCCTCCAATAATTTCCTAATGTAAATATTCTATCAGTGTTATCCCCCAAAAGAATAAAATGTGATTAAACAAAAAAAAAATTGGAAAATCAATTACTTTGTAATAAAACTTTGTAATAGTCATTGCACTAACTAGTCGTTAAATAAGCATCAGTTTGAGAATGCAGAATGATTTATCACCATGGAACAGAACAAAGAGCAAAAGAAGACAACACTGAAACATGTTAGATATATATATATATAAAATAAAGGTGCATGTTATGTTCTTCCAACTATTTAAGAACAGCCATTTGAGTATAAAGCAGTGGTCACAACATCAGAACGACGATAGAATCAGAACTCCCTAGAAATTACGACTTTAGGAAGAGCTTGACTCTCATTCGTACCTGTCACATTGCTGCAGCTAGAGAGTTTAGAGAAACCGCAAATTAGTTCCCCAGCAACTAAATTTTATATTCACAGCTCTGGTGTGGGAAAAATCCAAAACCGCTGGTATTAAAAACTGCTTTGTTATTTTCCAAAAAGAATACTTCTGTTGGCAAAGTTTAAGACAATTGAATAAGTGATATCTAAGCGCCAGAAAAACACACATTGTGCCATTGTACATAGCTTTCCCACTGAGGATGCTGCGGACAGCCTGTACCAGCACAATACCATGAGGACAACCCTCAACCATTCAAGACAAAACTGTCCGTCAGAGAGAAGGACAGATGTAGCTGGTAAAACTGTCATTCCTTTCCCTTTTTTTTTTAATTTAATTATTTTTGAAAGATTTCTTAAATACCGACACAGGTTGGCTCTTACTGCAACAGATTGCATTGGTACTGTTAAAAATTATCTGCAATGCAAGCACATCGCTAACCCTAACCTGTTCCACTGCTGCTAAAGGACAGCATTTATGCTGAGGCTTGTGGTTGAATATCCAAGGTATTTGTGGCCTGACTTCTCACTGTCACAGTAATGTTGAATTCAAAGCTGACATAGGCAATAATAAGTGATTGGGGCTGTTGCCCACTGTTCAGTGTCTTGGCAGTATTTCACACAGGAAAAACAAGCTTCCACCCATGTTGTAACTCCTATCTTGAATCTCCCTTTAATAGGCTCACTGCTTCCATGCAGTTTCTTCATGTAAAACAACCTGTTTGGTACTCCTGGGCTCCTGAGAGCCTGTTAACCGCAGATCCACTTTTTTTTTTTCTCCCCCTGTATTGTATTCTACCCTTCAATTTATGTTCCTCTAAGAAGTGCTGCTAAAGGTACATGTGTAGAGATTAAAGGCAGGTCTACTGTGGCTTACAGACATCAAAAGCCAAGAGCAGTACGAGACTGGAGTAAATTGCATGGTACTGGCTTTTGTTAGCCTCCAAAAGCCTCTCATTATCATTCTTGTTGTAAGTGCTCTCTACTGCTTCTCTAGTGATTGTAGATGCCCATCAGAGGTGATAAATACTATCTCTGGAGAGAACACAGGTGATTTAATTGACATGCGAGAGGAGGAATCGAGGTGGGTGGGTGTAGTGACCTGTGAAAGCAGTTATTCATGACACATCACACATTACATTTCCTGGTTAATTTATTGTTTTCAGAAACGATTTCGTGGGCAGGTCTAAAACCAGCTTGCAAACAGAATAAACTTTTGGTGGTAGTTTAAATGCACTGCACAGCCATGCTTCCCAGTCTCTATGCAGTTACACTGGTGTGAAAAAAGAGCTTTGTAATCATAAACCTCTCTTCCTCAGAGAGGCAAGAACCTATTTGTCCTGGTTCCAGTTAGGACAGAGTTAAGTAGCTCATAGTAGCTGGTAGGGTGCTATGTTTTGGATTAGGATGAGAAGAGCGCTGATAACATGCTGATGTTTTAATTGTTGCAGAGCAGTGTTTACACCAGGCCAAGGACTTTTCGGCTTCTTGCTCTGTCCTGCCAGCGAGCAGGCTGGGGGTGCAGCAGGAGCTGGGAGGGGACAGACCCAGGACAGCTGACCCAAACTGGCCAAAGGGGTATTCCATACCATCTGACGTCATGCTAAACAATATATAGGGGTGGCTGGCCGGGGTGGGGGGGCCGGCTGCTCGGGAATAGGCTGGGCATCGGTCAGCGGGTGGTGAGCAATTGCATTGTGCATCACTTGTTTTCTTACACATTATTATTGTTAATACTATTACCATTATCACTATTATTATTATTATTGTTATTATTATTTTCCTGTCTTAATAAACTGTCTTTATCTCAACTCACAGGCTTCACTTTCCCGTTTCTCTCCCCCATCCCAGAGAGGGAGGGGGGAGGGTGAGCGAACGGCTGTGTGGTGTTTAGCTGCCAGCCGGGTTAAACCACAACACTATTCCAGTGTAAACTACCTTCAGAGTGGTGTAACAAAATGTGCATTTCCATAAAATTACAACCCTTAAATGCATAACAATGAGCATATTGCTTTTTTAATACCCCATCCATCCCAGAAGCCCATCTCCAGCACTAGCTGTTAGGGAATCTGGGTGGAAAAGTGTGAGAACAGAACAAAAGCATACATTTTTCCCCTGAGTGCCATCCCATCTCACTGATCCCTACTGGAGGGATATTCTGAGCCTGATGTGCTTTCTATATTTAGACACATAGGTTAGATATCATAAGATAATTCTACATAATAACATATACAAGTCTTTTCCACTTCTCTGCATGATTTGCTGCATTTTGCAGAATCCATACACCTGCGGTTCTCATTCCAGTTTTCCTTGCTGGTATTCAGGATGGTTCATGGGTTCTTTCTAATCTCCTCATATCTGGCTCATCAGACTCCCAGTATTTCATTCCTTTCTGTTCATTTCCTGCAATTTTTAGAGGAATTGCTCCGTTATTTGTTCTGTCATGGAGATCTTGTTTTGCTCACCCATCCTTTGTGTGTGTGTGTGTGTGTGTGTATCTGTGTGTGTGAGTGGCCTGCAGCAGAAAAACCATGTAATTCGCTGTATAAAAATAGTGGAATTTTTTTGTGTGTGTGTGACAAAGTAGGAGATTTTCTTTTATTCTTGGTCAAATTATTGGCTGTCCTCTGAAATAAGAAGGCATTATGTATTTTTTGTATATTTCAAATGTGCTTCTACACATACATTATTCTTGAATGTATTGTAAAAATGTTTGTAAAAGATACATTGTTTCACTTTTACAGGTAATACGACAATAAATTTATGCAGAATATGACATCTTTGAATATTTTTAGGGATTAGTTTGGTGGGTTTTTTTTCCTTTTACTTCTTCCAGTTCAGGGTAATGGCAAATGAAATGTATTTAATTGCAAAAAGAAAAAAAGGTTTCAATATCTGCCTCATTGAAAAATATGTTTGATTAAAACTTCCAATTTAAAATCTACTTTTTCCAAAATTTTATGTATGTAGAGGAATAACTAGGTATTATGTTATAGACAAGACTTTATGGCAAAATATGGACAAAAAGTAAATACTGAGTGACAAGAATAGCATGAATGCAGGATGATGATGATGACATGAAGAAATGACCTGGAGAATGATGATTCACACACACATACAAAAAAAAAAAAAAAAAGGTGAAATTTTGGAATGATTTATTATTTTTGTACGAGTTGTTCTTAGTTCACATAAAATATTATTTCTACCCAACCTCTTCATTAGTTTGTGCTGGATTTAAAGATTCTATTTACACAGATAAGGGCACTTGCTCTAACAAATGATCCCCATCCTAGGCCAACATGTACAGAATCTCTTTACCTCAACACCTAACGTTGCAGGCTATGTTGCCAAGGGGAGTATCATCAGATTTCCTTATACATCTGCTGCATCTCACCCAGGAAGCTTCCTCAGTGCTGAACCTTCTCTTAAGATGTGGACATACCTTTAGTCTCAATAACTGATCTCCAGCAATTATTCCACAAAAGTACAGGAATGGACACAACATATATGAGACCGGGATGATGAGGGGCAAAATAAGGAAGGAAATTTTTGTCAGTGTAGGTATACTTAGTGAGCTCTGTATGCGGCAGTTGAGTCTCAGATAGCCTCAGGGGTTTCCAAAGAGGGTTTTTCCGCAAAAAACTTGGTGTTATGGGAATAAATTAGAAGCTGCAAGTAGTGAGTAGGACAGATTTGTACAAGAAGAAAAATGAAGGTAACAAACGTGAAGGTAAAGGGAAAAGTTTTGCAACATGGACAAAGCAGGAGAGGAATTTAACAGGAACAAGAATTCTGCAAAAATATACAGAAAGTTATGGTGATCTCCTTGAAATAACTTTGTATCCAAAAGAAAACTAGATCAGACTTGACATTAATAGGTTATGAGCTTGTGGGTTTATGTTATTACAGAACTTAAAAATATATATATATAGGTGTAGAGGAATCTATGTGCACTGTGAAGCAATACCTCTCTCTCTCACTCAGTTTTTCCTTTTTCCAGTGTTTCTCCATATTTATTCAAGGTGCACTGGAGTAATATAAGCTTATACTTTTCTCCTTTTTCAGTACTGTATACCTGAACAAGACAAATAACAAATTTCTCTTAGGTTGTCAGGCTAGTAGGAGATAGCATTTTTTCCTATATCTATAGCTGCAGTTTCTACAACCATGTCCTGTCAACTCAGCTGTGTATTTTTTAAACAGAGGTGGTACTTTATCAATATCATGCAGGTTTTCCTATGCATCTGTTTTAGACTATGGAAAAAGCCATACAGTCTTTTGCAGAATATATCTTTAAATCCTTTTCTGTTAAGACCCTAGTTAGCCTGCCAATTAGGTACTCACTCCTGGATCTTCAGTTGCTCACATATTTATTTCACAAGTAGAGGTGTATTCCTATGTCATATCTTATAGATCCTACCTGATGCTACATTTTTCAGGAAATGAATACTTCTTAATCATCAATGTCATCAAATTGGTCATCAAATCAATCAGGCCTATTTTTTACAGCAGTAAAGTGAAGTTCTTAGTCTCATGTTCTTCTCCAAGCCACCCAAAGAACAGTTTGGGAAGGGAACAGGGTGTAGGCAGTCACTGTCTCATGAAGACAAAGAAACGTGTATAGGGTATATCACTGGCCTCAAAGCCAGAGAGCCAGCCAAAACTATGACTTGGCAGGTGCAGGTACAAATTTTGCACCCACAGGGGAGGCCTTGGTTGAGTACATATAATGATTTGAAATAGGTATGATTGGAAAATATCAGTTAATTTGAATATGAGCTCTGGAAACTAATATGGACTTAACTAGCTTCTTTGTTTGAAACTCATATATTCTAGCTGTCTAAACTGAAAGATTTAAAATGTAAAACATATGGAGTGGTCCAGCTGAACTAGTCTGCAGAAATGCTTTCACACACAAAGAAACCAAGCTTATGTACCCTTTGGTGCTACATCAACATCAGAAAGCTGAAGAAACCCCACCTCTTACCAGTTCCCAACTTCTGTTCTGAATTCTTTCCATTTTACTTCCCACACATACACTGGAGAATATATTAATCCTAAAAATATAGTGGAGTAGCAAAATTGTTATCTAAATAATCCATTCTGGCAAATTCCTTACTCTGCATGGAACAAGGCACAGGAAAGAAAAGTTCAGTAATTACCCATTAGAAACATGAAACATAAGGCAAAATAAAAGTAAACACAAAACCAAATTACATTAAAAACACACATCACACACACAGAAAATTGCTGGTCTCTACTATTTGACAAACCCCTGCTTTGTTAATGAAGAGCTGAACAAGCATTATCATCACAGGATTTCAGGGTAGTAAACCAAGAAGGGAGAATAACATTTTGCTGACTTGACAAGTCTAATATTTTGAGAATAATTTTTTGCCTCAGAACATTTTACAAAAGGGTGAAATTATAGGATAATATATAATTTCTTTTTCTACCTTTCTATGTACTTCATATGAATCCATAAATGTGAGAGGTTTTAATGTTTTCTTTCTTTTTGGATCACCTCTTTTTCTGAGCTTACATTTTTGCTTGATTCAATCTAAAAGTGCAGTTATCTAAATTTAACAGGTAAATTTCTGGACAGAAGATCTTTCTAGGTGATAAAGCCAAGAAATTCCTTTATCACAGTGAACAGCTGAGTGATCATTTTTTTGACCTTTTCTTTAGAGACATGAAGTACAGAGTAATCTAATAGTTTTTAAGGAATTATTTTTTTAATAATATTCTGTAAAAAGCAGGCTTCTCAAATTTGGAATCCAACTGTATCAGCTTAGATGTAATAACAACATAAAAACACATATTTATATAAGTCTTTGACTGGGAAATGAGAAGTCAGAAAGATTAATTTTTCTCATTATACTATTTATTAGAACATAATCTTGGACTTAAACTGAGCTGCACCTACTTCTTTTGAACATATTGAGGATAATTTCTGTGTGGTACAGGAGAAAAATATTTTTTCATTAGACACTGTCTTGGTGCTAGTTACTGCAAAGTCCTTCCACCACTCTATAGCATTTATTTTTTAAAACTTCTTTTGTCTATTCAAAAGGGATTATAATTAGCACTTATCTGTCATTTTGAAGTCTAATTAGTTAGCCTTGCATTCTTATTAAATTATGAAGAGTTGAAGGTCATGTCATACATCATTTCAAAAGTAAATGTCCCCTCTGTTTTTAATACAGTCCTGAAATTTACCACTTTTACAGATACGACATTTGGCATTAAAGATTTCAACATTGTTAGGACATGGGTTACAAAGAAAAATCCAAGTTTTAAAAAGTGTATTGATTTTCTTATTTTATAAGGAGGAATTTGATTTATTATAGTCACTTTCTAAAATCACTGCAGAGGTTTATACTAACAAATCTCAATTGTTTTGCTGGAGTTACTCCGGTGTATTTTGGAACAATCAAACACAGAACTTAGTCCAATTACCATGTTTGTGAACATTTGCAAGGTCGTGTCCTCTTCTCCCTGTCCTACCAAATATAGAAGCAGGATCCTCCAGTGGCAATGGAGAGATTTTTTGTGATGGAGGAAGATGGAGCTGGGAAAGGGTCTGGAGACCAGGCAGTCATAGGGGTGGGGAAAAGCAGAGGCATGGGAAGCAAATCCCAGGTCCCCTGAAAAGGGCACACGGGCAGAGCCAGGGGAGGGCTCGGGGTTACCCACAAGAGAGAGGTGGGAGACTGCAGGCTGCAGGTTTCACTTGTGGATGGCACTGGGTAAGACAGCTTTTTAGAGAAGAAGAATGCAGTCCACAGGTGTTGCCTTTTGTTTTCATGACCCACACTACAGATGATACTATTTCCTTTATGGCCTTGGCTGAAGAGTCCTGGATGTTCAGCATCTCCTAGGTGCTCCTTAGCCCAAAAGGCAGCCCCAGGGTACCCTCTCCATGCTGCAGGCAGACTGTTAAGTATGAAAAAAACTCCACATGATCCTGCAAAGGAATAGGTCACTTCTGTGTGTTTCTCTCTGGTTTCCAGGTCTGTGCTCAGAAGCTGCACCTGCAGTTGTTGTATGGGCTGCTAAGGGAAGAATTTACACTTGGAAGAAACTGGACATTAAGAATCAGCTGCAAAGGTTTCAGTGACCTTGGTTGTTTTGCTTATTACAGCTCCTACAACTGAACTCAGAATATTTGTTAGAGATGAAATATTCTGCAGCAGAATTATTTCATTTTTCAAAATAATTTAGAAATAAAAATTCACCTGTGTTCTGATTTCTATGTAGTCAGTACTTTAGACATTACCTTTGGGTCTGTATCAGTATAGCTCAAGCAATAGATTTAAATGGATACAATATTTTTTTTCCTGTGGTTTCTTGTTTCTGCAAGGCTCTCTGATGGATTTTAGTTTTAAGGCTTCACTGTGCATTTTGCTGCCAAGTTAACAAAACAACTGGGATTCTTTCCAGGTAAATCCACATGCACCTGCACCGTACTTGCCTTTAGGTAGTAAGCTCAGAGGGAAGGGAGGAGATGTGAAAGATCTCAACAAACCAAGTGCAAAGTGTTAAATCCAACTACATGTCAATGTGGTGAAACCCTGGAAGCCCTTCATAAGGAGGTTTGCATATCTTTCACTTCTGTCTTAACAAACTGGCAAATATCTTGATTGGCTTGAGCAGAGCTTCTAGTAAGTATTCCAGAATAATTCTCTGTGGCGGATGATCCATGTCTGGGGGTCAGCCACTTCTCTGATAGCTACAGTTACAGAGTTACCGCTAAAGATTATTAACTTGCTCTAAACTTACAGCTGAAGATGGGAAATAGGACGCACACCAAAGAATATCTGTCTTATGTTTTTCTCAAACTGAAATGTGGGGAAGTAGGAAGCGGAGGAAAATGAAAGATTGAAATTGGAGCACCTGGTGGGAAGCATGAGCTTCTTCCAGACAAAGAGGAAATTCTAACTGTTCTAATAGCCTACTACATTGACTTGGAAAAAAAATAAAAAATAAATTAAAAAAGCAACAGCACCCACATTTCAACTTCATAAACATTATTGCTCTCTACAACTACCTGAAAGATAACTAGTTTCCTGAAGCACCCAGGAATATACTCATTTGATGTAGCCTCACTATTCCCATACAAGCCCACATTTTTACTTGCAGTAATACCCTAAAAAAACTAGTAAATCATTCTCAAACTCAGTTAGATCTCAGTTCAATCTCAAGATCAGCCTCAGGTCTTACACTGTTAACTTTCACATCAGGACTTTAACATGGAAGCTGAGTCCCCATGCATTTTTCTATAAATAATAATAATAACAGGAAAAGTTTAAAAAAAAAAAAAAAACAGAATGCAAATCTTTGTACCTGTTCAACTGCGAGGCTGAGGATGCTGTCAATATGCTGAGTCTACTTTTTCCCCATGTGATAAATTTGAACTAAATAGTTTTTGACATTTTTTAGGGCAAGTCAGAGTCAAAGCAAACCAATCACCTGGTTTATACCTTAGGTATATCCAAGCAGGATAACCAGAGGACAGCCATTAATCGTCAACAAATTACAAAGCAATCACCATGTCAAGTCAAAGGTAAAATCAATTACAGTGACAATTAAAGTGGTCAGATATCAGACTTGAAAGCCTTGCAGTTAATAGATGTTCTAATACAAAATAGCAGATCCTATAGACTTCAGAGTACTCCCCAGAAGAAATAAAAGTTAGTTAATAAGCTAAAAACAAACCTTTGCATAGAAATTAACCTAGTGAACTGACCTCCTCCTTTGCAAAGAATAACTGTTAGTCAAAGTAATGACAATATTTAATATTACAAAGCTTGTAACAATCCCAGTTACTTTTGGCTATAATTATATTGCTAGGAAGATGAGGAGACAAGAAATCAGCACCTTTCTTTTCTCTGAAACAAGTGATGAAAAGGCAAAGTGTGGATTTCATAGTGGTCGGTGTCAAAAGGAATACAAATTGCGCCTTCTACTCCTATTCCTGGAATGAAGCAAAATCTACCTAGACTTTTCTAACCTACCGTTCTGTGCAGCTAATTGTGTTCTTCCATTAACATACTACATAGCATGCATGTTTTTTAACTTGGGTTGAAGATGTTAAAGAGAGCTGAGTTCAAATGTGAATTTCAGGTACAAAGAAAAGCAACACTCAGTAAGGAGAAAGAAGATCCTACCATGTGAGAGGGACATGAAAGTTCAGGAGAATGAAGAGAATTCAGGTATCAACCTCCCAACAAAAACTCAGACTGATATAAATACACAGTGTCTGGTCTGAGGATAAATTGCCACCTATGTGCCTGCCTGGGAACGTGAAAGCAGATACCTCCTGAGAAGACCATGAAGACACCAGTAGAAACTGGTGGACCTGGACTCCTAAATGTATTTCCTTTATTTAGAGTGGCACCTCCTCCAGAGAGCTCCCTCAGGCACCTAGACTGCAAGCAGGACCTGTATTTCTGAAGAAAAAAAAACACCCCTAAATCAGTTTACATTCACATTTCTTCCAAGAGACAGCCACAGAAAAATGGCTCAGCTCATCAAGGATCTTTGGCATGGGGCCCATAGTTAACATTAGCGGAAAAGAGCATCCTGCTCTGTTATATCTGGGTTCTACTTCTTATTTCATTCTTATCATCATTTGCCTTCAGAATTTCTCTATACTATGGATCAAAATTGCTACGGTTACAGATTTGAAAATTTGCTGCAGGTATGCCCTATTTTGAATTCTCAACTGGACAAATTCACTTCATAACAGACAGCAGATGGACAATGCATTCAAGCAAAAGGAATTAATGAATTAATGCACAAACCCACCTTCCTTGCCAACTAGAAGTAAAACCTTGAAGTAATCTTTTGTCCTTTAAAAACTTTTATTCAAATAATAATAATAAATATTCATATAAAGATACATTTGAAAAACATCTGTCTATAATAAAAAAAAAGACAAAAGCTAGCAAAGAAAAAGTAAGAGTACAAAAATACATGCAAACTGCTCTCATGCTTATACTTTCTGACAGGGAGTCAGAACAAGCAGGCCCATGCCTTTCAAACCTCTGCTTTTTCTCCATGAAGTAATTATGAAATGGCATCTGTTTATCACTATGAAAATGGATGTACTCAGTAATAGAATCCAATGTACAGAATAACTAACTACATACGTAAGTATTCTTTAAAAGTGAAATGGGCTGAAGCCTAGCTTATCCTTACTGACAAGTTTCACCATGGGCCAAAGCTCATGTGCTTATTATTCATTTTTAAAGGGACTTCCTTAAATATATGTTTATTTAACTCGTTGCTAGAATTTCAGTTTAACAGTCCACAGAAAACGGTAGCAATATATTGCTTTAGTATTATTTTAATTTTAACCATGAAATAGTTTTGTTGGTTTTTTTTCCTATCAAAAAATGGGGCCATAATGAGCACTGTTAACTGTCTCAAACTGTAGGCACTGCAGTGACATATTTTCCTCTAGCTACAAATATTATATGTTTTTAATCAGCTGAGGTCAATAAATGTTTCACCACTTGGACCAAAAAAATGGCACTTTAATGCTTCTATCATGGAAAGCATTTATCTCAGAGAATCTATAATATTTTAAAACATTTACAATTTAATATTAAAACCTTGAACTTCTGCAACTCATTTATCTCCAAATATTAATCAATTCATATATTGATGACTAGTCAAAATTATCAGTGTTTACAAGGCCTTAAGCTATATTTCCAAACAGATATGACCATCTTCTTTAGGTTGTGGGGTTACTTTTATTCCTAGATGGATGCCAAAGGTTGAAGCAGCCACACATGTGAGGCACTGCACCTGGCTCAATAAATTGTAAAGGATTTGTCCTGGCTCTACAGGATGTAAGTGTCCTTGTCTCCTCTCCTTTTCCATGCAGTCATACTTCTGTCTGCCTGTCTTTCAAACAATACATTCTGGAGGCCAAATATATCTCCCTTGCATGCTAAGTCCTAGTATGCCGGGACCTAGGCCATCAGCCATCCTTCTCTGTTTTAGATATGCTTTACTTATTCATATTTTTGTAATTTACTTCAAGGGTTAACTTATTCAAAATTATTTCTTCCCTGCACTCTTATCATTAGCCTTCAATAACATTTTATGTACCGAAGTCACGAAAGTAAAATCACCTGCTCGACAAAACAATGGAACACATCTTTGAAACAAAAGAAATTACTTTAAGACTCAGGAAATTTGAATTTGGTTTCTTTAGTTCGTCACTAGCATACTGTGTGTCCTTGAGCTTTCTGTATTTCTAGATTCCATTTGCAAAATGACAAAAATAATAATTAAATACATTCTGTGCACACATTGATACATTCTATGTTATATACAAACACTGTTGTCTTTCAGCATTTTAAAGCCTTTATTACAGGCCTGTCTATCAAGCTTTCAGTGTTAAAGCTAGGTTGTGTTAAACACAAAATGGTAAATTAGAACAAGGCTGCTCTTGTAAAAAGAAAACACAAATATGCTGGGTGAGACAAATCGAAATACAGAATTTTCTTTCTGCCCACTGGACTTCTGCAGGATAAACTGTTACTTGCACCCTTGCTTTCTGGTACAACAAATTTCAGCATTTTTCCAAGTCAGAGCAAAAGACACCCCGGCTAAGCACCCATGAAGCTCTGTTCCCAGTTAATTCCCAAGACAGCCACATCTGTGAGGGTCTGTCTGTTCTTCAGCACAGACAAGATCGCTCCTCTGTTGTGGGGAACCTGTTTCCCCCGTTGTCCATCACACCTGCATCTCCAGGGACATCCTCCAGCAGTGCACATTCAGGTTTTGTCCAGCGACGAAGAGTAGAGCCCCCAGACAAAGTGTTTGGTCCAAACAGCAGGTAACCACCAGAATAGTTGTTAGGTTCTTCTCTGCTTCTTTTTACCTGCAAAATACTGGCATATCAATCAAGCAAGATGAAAATAGACACACCTATATGCTCCAGCAGTCCTCCTACCCCAAGTTTGTAAAGTCCTTTGCATTATAGGGGACTGCTAGACCCTTTACAGGTCTCTTATATACACCTGTCCACAGACAACATTGTCCTTGTGCTGAAGACCCTGTAGTTCTAAAACTAATTTGCTTGTTTTCATCTTGCACCTTCATTACTCTAAAAATGAAAGCTCTTTGAATCACTTATTTCTTAGCTGGACCATGTAAGTTCTGTGACAATCCCCCAGAGACCAGCTTGCCAAATAAAAATAAATTGTGCTGCCATAAGTGTTATGAAAAACCTACTACCCAGCAGAATATCTCCTCGTTATAATGAAAAATATCAGTTGCATTATGGCTTGATTTTTTTTTCTGTCTGAATGATAAAGGCTCAGCAGACTGATTGCTTCCTGTATAGCAAAAAGGTCATTCTATAAACTGAAAGTTGAGAGCATTGGACAAGCTAGGACTACATGGGATTTTGTTTAACTGGAAATATTAAATAAATGCATAACGACCCAGAAGCAATTTCACAATTTTTACAGCAATTCCAAAGGAGCAGATACCATTAAATTATTCGATACATTTCCAAGGAATTGTGTGATGAGGCTGTAGATATCACAGAGACAGCGGCAGAGGAAAAAATAGACAAAGTTAACAGTATTAGAGAGGAGATCTCAGTCTAGGACCTCTGGAGACTACAGGTCTGACAAACATTTGTTGATGATTCAATAGTGTTTGAATTAAAAGACAGAATGAAAAGAGGGTGAGATAAGCACTAGAGATTGGGGGAAAGAGGGAGGGGAGGAGTTAGAACCTATAAATAATTCATAGGCTCCAACAAGACTAAAATCCATTTGTACCTATTATGTTGAAATAAGACATTAGAGAAATGTTATGCTCCACAGTATGGTCATTAAAAATAAAAAGGCATAAAAAATCCCACCAAAACTTGATGAAATAATGCAACAGGTGCCTAGAAAATTTATTGAAGATCAACAACACTGTCTGTGAAACAGTTTAAACTGCAGAGGTGGCAGAAGAGGTATTCAGCAGCTAAAAAGTTCAGAAAGCCCAGTGAGATACTCATCCTGAAAAAAATGTCCAGCCAGCAGAAACTGTGTTATATGTTGATATAGATAAAGACATATGTTTTCACTCTAGGTTGCAGTTTAATGTTGGAACAACGTGACCTCATTTTAAATAAGCTAGCTCAGGTATTGGAAGCAGTATAAATGCTATGCTATGCTATGCTGCAGTATTTATTCTGCAAAGGAAATTAGAGCTCTCTCAGCTTGTATGGCTAGCTTCCTTCTAATGAGTTTGATTGCTACTTGCTTATCAAAGCAATCTAGCTCACTGAAAGCTATTTCCAATATCTCTCCAGTCTTTAAAAGATACATGAACACAGATGTCACAATAATGTAAGACCAAAACAAATATTATTGAGACCACTGTGCCAGTTTCCTCTCTGGTAAGGAAAAGAATACTGAACAAATTCTACTGAGATATCTCAAATAAGCAAAAAAGTCTGAAAAACAGACATGAGGGCAATGTCAGCAACCCATATAAATAATAGTCTTAAAGGCTGGAAATTACAGGGGCAAATCAGTGGCTTAGTTGCATTCTTCTAGAAATTTTTCCTGAGAAACCAGTCTTTGGCCCAATATCAGGTTTGACAACAGGTAATTTCAGGTAATTTCAGCTTTACTACCTGGAGTAAGTCTGGAGTAGACTTAAAATGGAAAGTAACTTCCCACTGCACAGATTCAGAAGTTGAGGCACCACTTCTCTTCTTCCACTTTACCCTCACATCAAAACATAGCAAGAGAAACCCCTCCTTCCTTATTCTTAGGTCCCTAGTCCATATAGTAGCTCTGTTAACTGAATCTCTTTTTATATCACAGTATTACAGAATGGCTGAGGTTGGAAGGGAACTCTGGAGGTCATCTTGTCCAATCCTCCTGATCAGGCTCATGTGTTAGATCTATTTGTTCCTTAATACACAATACCAAGACAGCTACTTTGTAGATATATTTCATTTGTCAAAGGCTTATATTTATCAAACCTGTGGTAATCTGGTTCACTTTTCAGACTCCTTTATGTTTACCTTCTAGTGAGTTTAAGAATCTTTTTACTTGATTGTTATCAAGTAATTTCTTCTTCAGGATAAAGTAAAAAAAAAAAATTCAACTGCCTTTAAGAGTCTTGCAATTTTATATCTTAACTAGACCTTTAAACAAATCCCCCTTTAATTATATTATTTTCTGTAGTAGTGGGAAATCTACTCTGCTATAGCAAAAATCGACTCATCTACTGCAGCTCAATTTTGACTTGTAATGAAATTCTCTACTACTGCTGAAAGTGGCATCTTCTAAAACATCTTTTAAGATTTTGTCCATGACAAATGTTCTTGGAACTGCCTGCACAGTAAGGTTTATATTGATGACAAGAACAAGTAAATAGAAGAAAGAATCAACACAAATTTCACCTATTGCCTTCAATGTTTCCAGGAGAGACAAATCTGTTCATTGATTATTTCACAAGCAACTGTCCTATTCGCCCACTTCAAGAACCCTTTACTGGGAATGCACTCAGGTAAGGAACCTATTCCATAAAAGCAAGACTACATATTCAGCCTACCAGGGTTTAAACATGGAACCTTTCCCCACAAAAGTTTGGGGGCTTGGGAGGGGTTGTTTTGGGGTTTTGTTTGTTTGTTTGTTGTTTTGTTTTTTACCCACACAAAATGTATGAACTTGATCTCCCTCAATGCAAAACAAAACATGTTAACTTTAATGACCACTCATATAGTCATTCTGGCAGAGGAGAATCCTTGCTTGTGATGTCCAACACAACAAAATTCAGGCTAAATAGCTAAAATTCAGGAAAGATAAAAGCAACTGAAAACTATATCTTATAATGGTCATAGTCAGAGGCATTGATTTGTCACACAAAGATGCGTACACACCCACATATACAAAATAATTGGTCTTTGTATTTTTTTATTCTTTCTTCAACCACAACACAGAATCATACAAATTTTACTACTAAGCAACCAAGAGAACGGTAGACATTATACAGTTCCATGCAGAGCTACCTCATGCACAAATGGGGTCTAAAATTCTGGGTAAATTTCAGCCCTAGACACAACCTGCTGATGCCTTAAAAAGACAATTGGAAAATGACAGGAAGTAAAAGGGCTATACAGAAATCTTAAATCCAAATAGTAGATCTGTTCTTATTCCTAGAATCAAATGAACTGATCTTCCAAACACATCTCAGGGTTTGATCCAAGTTTCAAACAAGGTAAATATGAACCTATTTAAGAGGCCCTCCAAGTCTCTAGCAAAGGAAAAGAATTGTTGGTTGTCGTACAAACCAATACATTTCTTTAGATCAGATTGGCTGTATGCCTTGGTTCAGCCACAATTGCATTTGAATGTCTCTAGTGAATTCCCAGCCTTCAAGCACATACACAGTCACCTATAGCCTTTGCAGCTGTTTCCAGCTGCAAAAGGGTCACCACATACCTGTCTCAAGTAAAACTAGGAAAGATAATGTTCTGTTGTCAGAATGAGCAAAACATGTCGACAAGCCTTATTAAAAAAGTAATGATACCTTCTTTGGTAACAGCATTAGGTACTTTGAAGTTATTTTTACAAGTCTTCACTTAAGTATACTTTGGGGCAAAAAAAACTTTTTCACTGAATTCAGAGTACAGGAAAAAACTGACTGCACTACTGGCTTAAATGCTTCTTTCTATAGCAAGACTGGAAACATGGAGTGCCTTTGTGCTCTGAAATTCTCACCTAGACGTTGATAGGAGAGGTGGGGTTCATCCCATCTTACTCAGAAAACAAGTTGTCAAGTAAGCTGGCAAGATAAGAATGGCTATCTAAAATGGGTGAGGTGAATCAATCAATGTAGGCACGTTTTTGTAACCATTGATGACAGCAGGACTCTAGCACACCTACCTGAAATATGGCAGTTAGGAGAATTAGTCACAGTGCATCCCTACAATATGGCAGTTAGGAGAATTAGTCACAGTGCATCCCTACTATGTGTTGTATGCCAATCACAAATTAAAAAAAAAATGGCCTTCAGCATCTTTATTGACACTTCCACCAAAGTCAGTCTCAGTATTATGTTACTGCCATTGTGAGATTGCTATATCAGAGTCTCTAGCAGAGAGAGTCTATGAGAGTGCTATATCTAGAATCTCTTAAGAAGAAACAAGAGGGAGGAGAGGAGAGGAGAGGAGAGGAGAGGAGAGGAGAGGAGAGGAGAGGAGAGGAGAGGAGAGGAGAGGAGAGGAGAGGAGAGGAGAGGAGAGGAGAGGAGAGGAGAGGAGAGGAGAGGAGAGGAGAGGAGAGGAGAGGAGAGGAGAGGAGAGGAGAGGAGAGGAGAGGAGAGGAGAGGAGAGGAGAGGAGAGGAGAGGAGAGGAGAGGAGAGGAGAGGAGGGGAGAGGAGGGGAGAGGAGGGGAGGGGAGGGGAGGGGAGGGGAGGGGAGGGGAGGGGAGGGGAGGGGAGGGGAGGGGAGGGGAGGGGAGGGGAGGGGAGAGGAGAGGAGAGGAGAGGAGAGGAGAGGAGAGGAGAGGAGAGGAGAGGAGAGGAGAGGAGAGGAGAGGAGAGGAGAGGAGAGGAGAGGAGAGGAGAGGAGAGGAGAGGAGAGGAGAGGAGAGGAGAGGAGAGGAGAGGAGAGGAGAGGAGAGGAGAGGAGAGGAGAGGAGAGGAGAGGAGAGGAGAGGAGAGGAGAGGAGAGGAGAGGAGAGGAGAGGAGAGGAGAGGAGAGGAGAGGAGAGGAGAGGAGAGGAGAGGAGAGGAGAGGAGAGGAGAGGAGAGGAGAGGAGAGGAGAGGAGAGGAGAGGAGAGGAGAGGAGAGGAGAGGAGAGGAGAGGAGAGGAGAGGAGAGGAGAGGAGAGGAGAGGAGAGGGGAGGGGAGGGGAGGGGAGGAGAGGATCAATGAAATAGATGGAGAAAACAGGGAAGGAAATGGAAAGCAAAAAACAGAAAGGAGCAAGACGTGGACAAGAAAGAAGATGTAATTATTCCACTTACTCCAATTAATCCAAATGATTAAAAAGTTATAAAGAATTATATGATATCCTTTATGAGTAATATTCACTGATAAATCGACCTTGATCCTGCAAATTTTTTAAGGGTAAAATCCAATATAACTCTTTGAGGAGCAGCAAACTATAATAGCCTACAGGTTGATAGCACTACTATTTCACTGTTGTGAAAGCTAAATAAATTTAGCTTGTCCATTGGAAAAAATGAAAACCAAGGCATTTTTTTGAATAATAGTCTGTAAAACTAATGTAATTTTGCAAATCCATGTCAGTAAAAAGGTATCATTCCCTAACACCCAGCTGCAATATAACACAAAAGTGTTGTTATTGTATCAAAGTGAGTCAACAGGAGAAACACTGTCTCATTTGAGTTCTTATTATTATTTGAGTTCTTATATTATTTCTATTAAATCGGCTGCCTAGATAGTTGAAGTAAAATTCATGTCAGCATGGGAGCATTAATGCCTCTAATCTGAACAGAAGAAATTTTGAAACTTTAGTCTGAATGAAAGGTAGCACTATCCATTTAATTCAAAGGCCTTCTTTTGTCATTTGTTTTTGGTTGGTCTTAACCTATTACGGATCCTCTAAAATTGCTTTATGTGGAAAGAAAAAACTTTGTGAAAGTAATCAGCTTGTAAACTGTTTGCTGAAGAATAACATAAACTGGTCCTGCTGACTATATATTATTTCACTACTTTGTGTCTGAAATCATGTAAGACAGTTTATAACTAAACAAGGTATCGCCTTCTTACCAATCATATGCTGCCATAATCCAATTTACTGGAGTAAAATCCATTTTACAGGGATACAAAGAATATATAGGCTGATACACTGATAACATATAAAACCTCCTAATACAAAATATACGGCTCAAATCAATTTGCCAGTTCAAGTTTATTGCTTACTAGTTTACTAGCTTACTAGCTTACTTTATTGCTTACTTTTCTCTTTACATTTTTCTGTGAGACACTATGTAAACTAAAAAAGAGTTTATAGTGTTTGTGAGAAGTAAAATCTAGAATACCCAAACAGGAGACAAACCAAGTATATTTTAAAATGTGAGCAAATTCACTAGTAGCAATGATTATGATCAGACATGGTATTGAAAGAATAGGGATTTCTAATCTCTGAAATAGGGTTCAGTTTTTGTGCTCGCTGTAGACCAGGACCTGCAAGACATTGTGTTGAATATCAGATACTATTCTATTCTATTCTAAATAATAGGCACATGTTTATCTTTTTTTTTTTTTTGTCAGCTTTCCAGACCAAACTGTTTCACAACACTTTAGCAAGATATGGTTCCATGTTGGAAGAAAGTTTTTCAACAGATTTTCAAGATTACAGTTCTGAGAAAGAAAAGTGCAGATTCTGGTATACTTCGTAGTCCAAGATTATTTGCAGTAAATATGTGTGTGTGTGTGTGTGTGTGTGTTTGTGCACGTGTGTTAAACTCCTTCTTATGTTTGTCTAGCTGCACTTTATTATATAAAAATTATTCACATGACCATATCCAAATGGAAAAGAAATGCCTTTGCTCCTGGTGAGATTCATGTTCTTGAACTTTCTATATAGACTCAGTCTAAACTGGAACAGAGATTTCTCTACACTACAGTCCCTGTTGTGCTTGAATAAGCCTGAAAACAGTAAGCTCACATAGACTTCATAGTGTAGCCACAGTACTACTGCTACATGGTAATTAGTTTAGTGAGGCTTTCACTTCAGTGTTTCCTCAGTTACCTTGATGCCTGAGGTAGCCAGGTTATCTCCACCACAAGCTGAAATCACTGCTATAGCAGTGAGAGATGAATGGGATGGTTGTTCAGTCCTCTGTGAGGATTGAAGAGCAGTTCTGGCCTCAGTCATTGGTAGGTTATGTGATTAAAGGATAGCCACCATCAACATTATGGCCTGGCAAAGAACAGAGGAGCTACAACAAGCAGAGAAACCTAGTGACCTGAGCAGTGCAAACTGAAGCACACAGGGGCAGCTGTGCCTAACGCTATCAGAGAAGGATTAATCTACTGTGGGTGTGAAACCCACTGGGAGAAGTTTGTGAGACTTTCTTCCAGGAGAAAGTTTCTCCCAGAAACACCATCGGATCATTGCTTAATGTGATATAGGACTTCTAGCGTGATGAAGGGGAGTTTGGGACAGAGAATAGAGAATTTGGAGAATGGGTAAACCTTACTATGGGATGTTTAGGAGAAGAGCCAAAAGGGAAGAAAGGGGAGGATCAAAGTCAACCAGGAAGGAAAAGAAAGGGAAAAGGGAATAAAGGGAACAAAAAGGGTCAGTTGAATACAGTTTACTAGTCAGTATGCTTGTGTGTTCAAATTCTGCACCTATCATTGCAATGTCCTGCCATCTTACTCTTGGGGCACTTGTATGTCCAGGTGCCAGCAACAGGGTGATTAGGGATATGGGGCCAGCTACTGAGTAGATCGAGTGGCTAAGGCCAGCAACTGGAGAGATGCATTTAAAGTGCATGTGTATGTAGATATATATGTATGAGTATACTCCACTAGTGGACTTCAATCCTGGACAAATAGAGGAGGAACATGATCAGGCCGTCCATGCTGTTCATGCTTGCGCAAGAGCTATATCTTTATGTGTGACGCTGACGAGGTGCTATTTTCTATCTGTGCTGACCTCTGTGGCTGCCTCTGTATGTGCATGTGTGTCAGTAACATGCACTCAGCATTGCTGCTGGCTGAACCAGAGCACAGGGAGACACAGCAGCCCCACAGACTTGGGGCTAGCAGATGGAGCAACCTCTGTGTCACTTCAGCCATCTTCTGCTGAACTCCAGAGTGTCCCTTGTGAATTTCTTGGCATCCGGCCACCATGATGACCACCCAGCTCATCCTACTCAGAATTTCTGTAACTCCTCTGACTGCAGGACAGATAAGTCACATCTTGAAGGAGCATATCCCCGTAGTCATCTCAGATTGCTAAGCAGTGTGACAGCTTTTCACCTCTACCAATTCAGGTCTGAATTCAGACTTATGTAAGACTCCTAAGAGTCTCTGTATCAATTAAAAAACCCTGGGGGTTCTAGTTCCCTAAAAGATGCTGTTTCATCTTTTGTTAATGAAAACAAAACTTATTCTTACTTTTTATATTTCAACTACTTTAATGGTAAATTCATACTGTGATAAACACCTTATATAAAAGTGGATTCCAAGAAAGAAATGCAGAACATGCATTCAAATTAATATCAAAAGTTCTGAATAATATTAATGTTTAAAACACCTGTAAATAATTTTTAGATTTAGATTATAGCAGTCAGAATCCTGTGAGCAAACACTAAAAATAAGACAGTGACAGTCTTTATATCAGCAGTCTGTATTTCTGAAAGTAGCGGAAGAATGTGAATCTGATGCAGCTCAACAGAAAAAGAAAACAAAAGAAACCTAACAGAAATTTCACCTCAGTCAGTGATTTCTAACATTAAATCTTAAATGATTATGGTTGAATAACTGAAATTGCTATAGAAAAGTTTGTAGAAATATTTTGGGGAGGATTATTTTAGCTTTCAAGGAGAAAATCCTACTAGACAGTCAAGTCCACCTGCCTTCAAAAGCAGCATACTGCTACTGACCAGGAGACACATCAAATATTAAACTAATAACTTGCTCTTAGCCAAAAAGCAGTAAAAATATGTATGTATTTACATTTAGTTTCCTTATTAGAGGAACTACTGTCCAGTTCTAAATAAATAGAACAGACCTTTCAACTTAATTTTGTCTTTTGTGAACTTTTCCTGTTTGCTTTTTTGTTTAAAAAGAAAAAAACAGATGCACTGTGGATTCTGACCTTACTTTTTTTTTTTTTTAAGAAATAACCTTGACACCTATTTGTGGAACTGCACTTAAAAAAGATTCTGAAAGTAAAAGATACTCTGGGCTATAAAAACACATTGCTGTTTTAAGTATTGTGTTGTGATATTACTATGATATTGCCAAGGCCATGCATTAAGCCACAAGTCTGTCCACACAAATGTAATCCACCTCTTTTCATTTTTCTTCTTTATAAATAGCATATACCTGATAAAGTATACCTTGCAGGTATCCATTATGAATCAGACTGCATCTAGCCTGTGTAACCACAACCATAATTTATTGTTTTCCTTTTCCTTTTCTATCCAAGCCATTAATTAATTCTTAACTCTCCCTCAAATTAATTTCCTTCCTGTTTCTGAACCATCAGCTCTGCTCCCTTCACAGGCAGATCCTTCAGAAAATTGCTCTCATAATGGCCACTTAACTTTGCTCATCCTTTTCCCCTTCACTACCATCATCAACCTTGTTTCCTTCTTTATCCCTTGGATCTATCCTCTTCTCTTTGCAAGCGAAAGGTACTCAGTGTTATCCCTTTTGCCCAGTTTTCACTTTGGCCATACTTGGATGTTTGGAATTTTTTCTATCACTTGTCTTCCTCTTCCACACTCTTTCTACCCTCTCCCTTAAAGACTCCCTCACATTTCTTCCTATGCACTTTTTCTCTGTGCTGCATCTATTCCCTCTCTAGTTTGGTTAATGCCTCAGAAAAACTGTGTGATTTTTTACTTATTTTAAACTAACAATAATGTATTGCACTGTTTCAGAATACTAGATTTGCCTCGTAATCTAGCCAACCTCTTCTTGCGTGCTGTATTTCCAACGATGTGACACTTGCATGCATGGTTACACAGGAGCTCAATTTGAGTAGAAAAGCCAAAGATTTATCTCTTCTGGGATAAGTCTTTCACAAGGTTAGTTTTTAGGTTAGTTTTGTGGGATGTGGATTCCAGGCTACATAGACCTGAGACTGACAAAGTCACATTTTAAGGGGAGTCATCTAACAGAAATGTGGATGTTTCCATGACAATGTCTATCAAAGAAAGACTAGGCTGACTTTACACCTGCCTGTGTTAAAAATTCCAGTGATTCTCAATGGAGAGTACCTTAAACAGAAATCAGCCCCTAAGCTTATTTTCTGTGTCATGGAAGAAGGGAGGCAGTGATGTTGAGAAGCATGGATTCCCTTTGATAGTCTTCACAGGAACATACTTCATTTACTGATGATATGAGATCATGTCTTATGTCCTCATCAAGTCTTATGAGGAGTGGCTGAGAGAACTGGGGTTGTTTAGCCTAGAGAAATGGAGGCTCAGAGGAGACCTTAACATGCTATACAACTACCTCAAAGGGGACTGTCACAAGGTGGAAGTCAGTTTCTTCTCCCAAGCAACAAGTGATAGGACAAGAGGAAATGGCCTCAGGTTGCACCAGGGGTGGTTTAGGTTGGAAATTAAGAGAAATTTATTCTCAGTAAGAGTAGTGAAACATTGGAACAGGCTGCCCAGGGAAGAATCACCATCTCTGGAGGTATTTAAAAGAAGTGTATATGTGGTGCTTAGGGACATGGTTTAGTGGTAGACTTGGCAGTGCCAGGTTAATGGTTGGACTTGATGATCTTAGAGGTCTTTTCCAACATAAATGATTCTATAATTCTATTCTATGATCTATTTCTCCACCAGGAGTTTTACATCTAATACTTTATTGAGATACTTAAATCATGTGAGCTCAATCCCACCAGTCCCTCTCACTGAGACTCACCAGTCTCAGTTATATGAGTGAACATACATTAATCTACCAAAAACAGAGTCTGTCTGTAAGGTCTGATGACAATCTGGAACTTGGTTAGTTACAGTTTAAGCTTGTCTGTACCAAATAATGTGATTTGTTTCCCTAATCACAAATTTATCTCCCAAGAATCACCAACTCTTGCACTGAAGCAAAGAAGAATGATTCTCATCCTTCTTTAACCTCTTTGGCTTATTCCTCATTTCTGGACATCTGACAGAAATAGTTTCCCTACTATAGCTTCCACTGGGCCAGAGATGTTCTGCACATTTTGTATGGGTTAAGACAGAAGCAACTAAATTACTAGTCCTTCCAAGGCAAAAGTTCTAACCAAAGTTTCTTCTGAACAACATTGACCCACTAATGAAATGTCCTGAAGCACTCTTACTGAGAAAGAAAGAGTCCCACAAAACTGTAGAGAAAACCCTTTCCAACTTACTTTACAGTTTAAATAAAACTAAGAAGAAATCATATCTAAAATACAAATATCACAGTGACCAAAAGGACTAGATATATAAGAGTGATAATCATATCATTTCTTCTAATTCATTCATTCTTCTGTGCTTCATGCCCACTCACTGGCTCTGGTTTCAGTATATCTTGACCATCCACATTGATGTTAATCTGCTTGCCATTACTGAAGAATTAGTATAATTTGAGTCTGTGACTGCTCTAGTTTTCTCTGGAAAAAGCAGGATGTACGCTTTCTCTCTGAGACAGGTCAGAGAGGATGGAGGCACAGATTTATTGTTGACTCTTCATGGGGAAGCATCACTCCTTATTCCACTGGTAGCAACACACCATTCATCTGTGAGTACCATCCAGTGTAGCGTCTTTCTTTGTGGATTGCTTAGGATTTAACTATGTTCTATCTCTACTCAGAACTTAATTTCAGACTTTATTCCCAATGTCTGTCCATTTAATGAGAATTTACTATCTTATATCACTTGCAGTTGAAGAGAAACTATAATTTAAAGTGGTTCCAACTACAGTTTAGTTTTCCCTGGTTATCAAGCCATGTTCTTTCAGGTACAAATGATAATATTTAAAAAACACTCTTTTTATTAACTGCTGAAACTTGATCAGCTGGCAGTTTTACTTCATCTCTTCTCAATAGCTAACAGTACCAAAAGTAGGAATTGACTGGTACATTGCCACTATTCAACTTGAAAGCATAGGACTGTGTTTTAAAACAAGCTTATTATAGCCTTTGTTCTTTTCGCTGGATTTTAATTTTAGCTCTAATTAAAGATAAAATTTCTCTGAATACAAATAGCGAAGAGTCAGGGAAGGCCTAGTTTTGACATGTCTTTATGCCTAGACTGGCATAAAGAACAACTAACAGTGGTAACCATGATGAGAGGTATTTCAAAGTCTGGAGGAGGCTTTTCTAACAGAATAGTAATTGAGTCTGCACTCCTTGCTTCTCACTTCTTGTTTACTGTCTCTTTTGTTACTCTATGGCTGAGACACAGTAAAAGGATTTCATTTAACACATGGTACATTTTTAGAGATGAGTTCTGAAACTCTTTCTCTCTTTTTCATTTCTTTGCTCCTGACATGTATCTGAACAGTGATCCAAATCTGAAAACTGGTTAATTTTAGCCCAGCTGTTATAACTCAATAATTGACAGAAGGCTACTGATTGTAACTCCACTACAATTAAAAGCACTGCTCTGTAAAGAACTTTCTCATAAGAAAATAAAGCTAGCTGCCTAATTGATTTTATCAATGACACCATATTTTTGCTTTGAAGTCAGCATACAAAATTTGCTTCAGGGAGAGCTGGGAGACTTGTTAGTGTTAGAAAGTACTTTTCTTCAAAATAAAGAGACATTTGCAATCCCTCTATTTAAAGACTTCCCTATCACTACACTGCACTGACCAATATTCAAGGGGAAGGTTTTCATATCCTTTCTCATCTCAAAGACTGCCAATTTTTTTCTTCTTAGAGTCAGTACCTTCTCTTCCTCTTCATGTGCCTAAAAGTGCCTTAGGCATCTGTGTTAGCTGGTCTTGCTTCATCCTCACATCACCAGTAATCTTGCCATGTAGCCCTGCACACTTTGAATTTCTGCCTGTACCATATATCAGTTCCAAAGTACGTTTTAGTAATTGCTTCTGAAGACCATAAACAAGGGAATATTATAGAGCACAAGCCTCCCCAGGATGAGTCAGTTCTCACTGACCCAGAGAAACGAATGAAATACAACTTCATTCAATAGAAAATGTAGCCTTGTCTGTTTAGAATGAATAAGAACATCATCAAACTCAAAGTATGGACATTAACACTGAAACAGTTATAGACCAAGTCCAAAGTCCATCGACTTAGGCTAAGCTCTTGACTGATTTCAATGAGTTTTGACCCACCTGCTGGCAAATTAGGACCTTCTGCAAGTCCATCCTGAAAGAAAAAGGGCATTTTCTTGTCTATCTCATACAAAGTTATTCAGCATAAAGATTTCTATCAAGCACCTCTGATTTCTTGGCAGCAAGCCTGAATATTTCCAGTCATAGTTATAAAATTGTTCTGGATTTATTCTATGATTACTCTTTTATGAATATGTTTGTCACTTCTGCTCAAGACCAGCTTTCTTCCAATTACCTCAAATCTGAATAGGATATGCATGTTTTTTAATAAGCCTTCAGCCATTGCAACACTCTTATGCCTTGTTTACATCAGGACACATTAATCAGCAGCAGATAAATCAAGGTAAAGATTATCTCTACAATTAGTCTTCTCTGTGGTGTGAAAATGGTGATGTGTATTTCCTTGTATATTCAAATACATCTTTTATTTTGCCAGCTGTGGACAAACAATGTCATCAACAAGAACTGAATTATTGCGCATTATGAGAGCAATCTAAAGGGAAAAAAAGGATATTCACATTAAATCTTTTAAATCTATTTTATGTTTCCAGATATTAAATGCAGTTTCATTCTGAAAATAATTTTTAGCACATAATTTATGTGGCTTCAACATTAATTCACAGCAATACCATAGTTAATCTCTAATATTTCTTAAGTGTCACTTTACAAATATTCTGAATATATTCTCTCTAACTTTTGATACACCAGCAAACAAATATTCTGTAGAATATAAAAAAAGAAAAAAATATATATAATAGCACTCACACTTCCTGTGATATGAGAAAGCACAGTAAGATCTTCTATATCCTATTCAATAAAACCTTTACAGATTTCAGAAGATATTTTAGGAAATTATATCTCTATAGAAACTACAAATAAGGAAGTTATACTATTTCTGTTACTTTGTACATCTCCAAACTTAAAGACTGCCCTAGGTAGTTTGAAAAGCACAATGCCTTGATATTTGTTTGTACCTTTTGTCCTTTTGTTAAACAGAGAAAAGCCCCAGGAGGCATTATTTCATCTTTCACTGTTCACAAGCTTGGGATACAAATGTATCTAGTCCAATTTTATTTACTGTACTCTCTTAACTTTTGCTATTTCTTTGGGAACAGGCAGATTGAAAATAGCAAAAGCAATGGCAAAGATTTCATAAATATAGCGCTACTTTCACAGTTTTACCAAGTGCTCTGTCCTAAGGTAAGCAGACAGACAATTTCCACATCTCCTTTTTTCCCCAGACACATTCAGGTCCTTTCACAGTAACATCTGCCCAGGGCTATTGATCAAAGTTATCAGACTGTTGAGTCTAATACTTACATATTTATAACTCGTACTTTCAGAGTATATGCTCAATAGGTCACATCAGTCTGTGATGTAACTTCACAGAAACCAATATTTGCACCAGTAGTGATATGGAAACCATTTCTCAGGGTTGGTACAAGCTGCACATCATCTGTATTCATCTGCTGTTCTCATGTAAAGCATGCTGCAGCACTGAGTTGCCATATTGCCAGCAAGATATATCTACAGCAGCTCTTAATTCCTTTTTCAGATTCCTGTCTCAGACATTTAATTCATTAACATTCTTATTTCCATGTCTTTTTATGTCATGTTGTTTATGACAGCACTACTTCTCTCAGTGTACCACTACACTTACAGCATACTGAAAACCAACACCAAGCCACAAGAAACCAGAAAATTTTCCTATAGTGTTAACTTCCGGTGTCAATGTAAGTATGCATATGTTCATGCATTATTTTCATGTGGCAATATATATGACGGCATACCAAAGAAGTTACTTAAGCCCAGATCCTACCTTAAATTTAAATTTAAAAAATGTTTTATGCAAATGCATTTGTGTGTCTCCTCATTAAAGACAATATATTTTTTCCTTTCTGTATAATTTAAAAATTAAATTGTTAAATGACCTGACTGTGTATCGGCATTTCTACTACTTAAAAAGTGAACATACACATTCAGAAAATCCAGATGTACATTAGAGTACATTAAAAATGAGGAATTTTTATTTCACTTTGCATGGAATAACATTTCATATGTTTTGCTTTGAGTTTGTGATTAAACCTTTTAGAGTCTTATTAACATATGTCATATTTTGCCAGATTTCAGGAAGACTATGCATAGACTAAATTTGCCAGACCTTTCAGTATAGATAGCAGAGCTGTCTTGATAGCTGAAATCTGCTAATTTACAAGTGGTTTTAGATTTTCTTATGATTATTTCACTAAATGTTATTATTCATCAAATAAAAATTCGAAGTCTGATTATACAGGACACATGCCTCAAGAAGGACCCATGATTTATTCCTATCCTTCAAGTATTAGAAATATGGTGTGCTGTCAACCAGCCCCTGTGCTCATTCAGAAACAAGACCCCTGGAAGCAGTCTGCAACATGGACAGATTCAGCAGAGGCTTCTGTAAACAAAGATGACGGTTTAAGATCTCTTTAGAACAAATTTGACTTTCAGATTCTCTCAGGAAACAGAACATCACACCACAGTAATACATAAGCAACTTTCACTGTGGCAGCTATATGTTTAAATTTTATGAAGTAACTTTACATAAGGCATTACTTCCTATTGCATAATACACTTCAAAGCTTGACTGTGTACTTTTTTCACATACAAAAATTCTTTTTTTCAAGCAAAGTGATTTCTATCCTTTTTTTCTTTATATTTATGCCACATTTCCTCTTCTCTAGTAACAAAGTTTCTTCAACATAAGCACAAAACTTTTCTATAATCCCTTCAAAACTTGCCTCTCAAATTTTACTAGTCACTCACACTAAGTAAACAGCAGTTGAAATGCTATCTCTTAAAAAAATGAATAGAAAGTGTTTGTATCCTTGCTATGACATTTTTCAGCAAATTATATTTAAATTATTCCCAAAAGGCCAAACTGTTTATTACATGTTGAAAATTCTACTGTCTCGTTTAAGATAAGATGTGGACTTTTATATGATAACTTACATATCAACTATTATTTTATATTTAACGTTTCAGCTGCAGCAGATGATATCAAAAGACTATTTCAACTACGAAAAGCAAGAGATATTGCCACTAATATTTACTTTTACCAGTTTCATAAGATACATTATAAGTAAATATCTTGCATACAATAACTAACCAGCTGCTAAAAAAATAGATTAGCATGGTGATTAAATCACATGTAAAGAAAATTATCTATGCTGTGAATTAGCTCCAGGCCAGGGTCACAACCCAGATTAGCATGCTGTCCATGTATGGACTGTACCTTTTTTTCCCGCAGTTTCTACTTTTAAAGAAAACTCATCACGAAAGTTTAAAAACAATATGTTTTAAATTTGAGCACAGATTGCTCCCCTTTCACAAGTAAATTGAATAACTGAACCTGAGGCTGAAGAAAAGGTCATTCACTAAGGGGAGATTTCCAACTAGAGAAGCTGTCTTCCTTGTCCTTCCCTCTCTCCACCTGGAGCCATGCTCTTGCTGAGTTTTTGGCCCAGTAGTGGAAATCATTTGACTCTGCACTTAAATAGTACAACCAAAAAAGTGAACAGTCTTCTGAATAGCCTCACTCTGAGATATGGTAAGCAGCAGCACTAGTGCTGGGAGAGATGGGAGCATGTGACCTATTGGAAGACCAGAGAAGCATTGTCCCCTTTCAGCTACTGCGTCCATCATCCTGCCTAGCACCTTCTATCCATTCAGACTGAAACGACATGAAAGAAGTAACTGTGAGACAGAGGAGAATATGTGGAAAATAAATGTTTTGGCTTCTCTCTAATTGAGAGGCATCAACTATGTGAACACAGGTAGATAGTCTCCTGAGAATATTTTCATGCCCTGTTTAATTGCAGATAGATAGATAGTGATGGTGCTGTCAGCTTCACCCAATGAGATGCTGCTGCTTTTGAGTTTACTGGAGTTGGTTCTTTGTGAGAATTTACATGAGACTGTTGGCTGTAAAATAGCAACCCCCTGCTAACACCTTAAAGAAACAACAATGTTGGCAAAGAAGTCTGTCATATATAGTGGGCTAGCAGCTCCATTTTAATAGGGATAAAGACAGACCTAGTTTTACCACACACTTCTGAGAAATTTTTGGCAAGGATAACTTGATTAATCCCATTATAGCTATAAGGGTCCTGTTCTGAAGTGAATTTACACAAACTGTGATCTCTAATGAGCAAATAATAGCTGTTCTTCAATATGATGCTTTGGTGATAATTATGTCTGGAAATATTTCTGTAGATGTAAATATTAAGAAGCTGTCAGGACAGGATCTATAACTGTAATGTACAATCTTGATATGTAGGTTAGCATAATTTCTGCTCAGACAAAGAACATGTTTAAGAAGGCCTACCTTTTTCTTTTCCAAAGTTGTCTGTATTTTTGGTGTCCTTCTGAGTTGGTCTCTGACAGAAAACAAAATTACATTACTCAGAATATAGTTCTATGAACAGCATTATGCAATTGTTCATCCAGCACTGGGCTACTCTGCCTTCCACACTCACACATCAAGTTTAGCTACAAATCCAACCTACTTTCTCTAATACAACAGAAGATTTATTTTGCCACCTGTTTTCATGTTCAGCACCTTCATTTGCAAAAGCAATGAGCTGCAGAGTAACTGATTGCTTTAAGTAATACAGGGACAGAAATGGAATTTTCCATTAGGACTTTAATTGTTCATTTGTACAAGACATAAGCTAGTGAATTGCAAAATAAAAACCTCAGGGATTATTGACCGTAAGACTGATACTGAATTCTAAAGCTTGGACTTGAGGTCTAAAACTTCATAATATAAATAGGTTCTTTCAGATTCAGTAAACAATTTGACTCTTACCAAACCAAGAATACTGCCCTGATGAGGAAAGTGTAAAATGTGACCAGTCTGAAGATTCGTTGCTTTCCATGCCAGGGTAACACCTACTCAAGCAGACTTTAATATTTTAATGTTTTATTGCAGGATTGCTTCCCACAGGAATAAGTATCTATAGTGCAGTCATAGAAAACACTCATCAGCTGAATATCTATTCTGCATCCAACATTTTTAGTAACACAGATTAATCTGTGTTAGCATTAGATAGCTTAGAGAACCTTGTCCAGGAGGACAGCAGGTCAGAGCATCAGAATATTATTATAAGGGCTACAGGATCTCTAACAGTTTGTGCAAATGTCCTCACTTAAATGTCTATTCAAAAGTCTGCACATTTAAGTCAGCTGTAATTTCTACTCAGTTTTACACTAATTATTGGCATGCTGGCTGTGTAACTTTGATTTATTATCTTGTTTTTCAAAAGCGAGGACTCTAGAAGCTCCCAGTACTGTTAATCCTGGGAGATGCTCAGGTAGAAAACTGGATTCAGGAAAAATTCTGGGAAGTATTTATGATACAGAGTTAGTAAAACATTGAAACTGATACAGAAAATAGGGAGTAATCCATACCTATCAGAGCTTACTGTATCACTAAGGCTCCATTCAATGGTAGGATGTGAATTGAAGTATTTGCTTATGACTCACCATCCACAATTAACATATTGATTGGTTCACTTCACAAAACAGATTTAGTGCTGACAGACAAGATCTTCTTTGGAAGCCTCTGCTCTAGGTGCACAGCAAATGTACTTCGTCACCTCCTGGGAGTGGAAAACATAATGATCTAAACAAGTGTTTTTGCTTTGGGCAATTTTAAATCACACCCGTGACGAGGACATACAGACAATGTGAGTAGATTAAATCCAATCCAAAATAAAGCCTCTTAATAGGGATGATGTAGGACTATCTTAATGATGATGCACATACTCTTATCAGGCTAATGTAGCCCATACTACACAGAATGCAGCAGCTCCTGGATTCCTATCTAAATATAATTCCAAAATTTTTTGTTACAGTCATTGATAAGGACCTAATAGGTGCTTACACACTATTTTAGGAGAAACCTGTATGGGATTTCTAAGCCTAATCCAATACCAAAATGAACTCAGTAGACATCTTGCCATCTGAGTTTTCATCTAATTAAGGTTAATTCATAATTAAAATGAATGTCCTTTTTTCACAGTAGTGCGATACTGAACCAGTAAAATCAATGCAACAGGCAGGAAATCAAATTTCACTGGAGGAAAAAAAAAATAAATACAAAGCTATGACTTTCAGACCTACATATTTAAGTTGTCATTTATGTGTGCATATTCATAATCCCTAAATCAAGCACTTTTCAAAATATTGTTTGGGAATTACATTAGGTAATAAAGTATTAACCAAAATACAGACCTGTACATAAAATTAATCAGTGAACTTATGAAACAGGAGATTTTCAGACACATTAGGCAAGGATTCACTCTATAAAGCAACTTCTAAATTCAGCCCTATGAAATGTATCCCATCCCTCTCTATCATGTATCCTGTTAGTTTCCTTGATGTCTTCATTGGCTGCTGCTTCTCAGCCAGGGACCTCCCAACAACCTGACTGCCTACAGCTTGAAATGTCTGTCCCAATATCTGCCCTGCTTCCCACAACTTATCTCTTATCCTAAATTTCTATTAGTTATCCAATAACGTGTATCTAAGTGTATATTTGTGAAAATATATTAATAGCTATCAGACCTGGCAACGTAAGAGGATAGATTTTCAAACTTTTAGCTGGGTCAACATCCACCTGATTTCTACTCGGTGCTGTAGTAATGTATCTTTCCAACGTGTTTTATTTTATGCCATCTTTCTAATTTCTATGTGTTACAATAGTTGCAACTTCTTTGTGTCAGACTTGTGAGCAACTGAAGCCTTGGTAATACGATAGAGAGTGATTAATTGTTTTGTTAACATTTATAACAAAAGGCCAACCCTCAGCAGGTCAATTGTCTTTAGAGTAAATTAGGTAATAATCCATCAAACAGATGTCAGAACCCCATAAAGATATGAGCATAAGTGTACACTGACAAATTCATTATGTGAAAATCATACAGATGATGGCATGAGAATATTTTGTTGTTCCCTTAAGAACCAGGTATGAAAGATAATTTCTGAACTGCAGCTTGCCATATTTTACTGAATCTGTGATAATAAATAACAGTCATCTGGAAGTGGCACTCTACTGGCAATAGAACCACAATATGTTCACTAGCTGTGACAGCAACAGGATCTGCCAAGGAAAGGCAAGGAAGAGGCAAGTCAAGGATCAGCTGAAGGAATCAACTTTCAAACTTATGTCACCTGCATCCCCTCGCGCACCCTAGAGAGAGATGCAGACATACACTTGTTCTCTGCCTTAACTCCCAGAAAATGGCGATCCAAGTTCCCAGTTTGGAAAGGATCTGTGGTGTACCCTGGCCAGAACTCTATACAAATGGCTAAAGGACCACAATTTTGGGGTGTACCAAAGCACCTACTCAGACTTGAGTCCAATCCCTAGCTCTAGTCTGATCCCCAGACTCTCCAAAGCCCAAAAGTCTGTCTGTTACTCAGACAGAGCCAACAGAGCACCCAGCCACCAGCCTAGGTGTTCGCTGAACAGATGTACTACTTGAAAGCAACAAATAGTAAAACTCCATTGGGTGGCCCCAGAAAAGGAAAGCCAAAGCTACTCACAAAGGGACTTTAGATGTAGTCAGTCCCTGTCTGGAGCATGCCAACCTTTTGCCATAGCTGCTTTCTAAGACAGAACTGAAAATTCAGCTTGGACACCTGTGTAGCCATATTGACATAACCTAATATAGGTGCCTAACTTAGCAAATAAGATGCCACAGCACTGACATTCAAGAGAGCAATGAGCAATCACACTGTTATGGAGTTAATGCAGAGAGGTAGTCACAGCACTCCCCCTAGATGCTTGCAGTAGCTGTTCTTCCTATCCAAGGCGTTGCAATGACTGTCTTCCCTTAACTGCATAGGGAACGAGGACCTGGCATCTCTGGTTAGCAAATGGTCTGAATCATAAGTTAGACATCATCATTAGCTGGTCTGAATACAGGCCATTGCAATTATCTGCACCTGTTGCAAAGGGACAAAACCAATAGTGTCATTAGTTATTCCCATTAACCCTGCAAACCATGAATGGATTGTATTAAAGGGACTCCACAGGTAATTTCCAGCAGTTTGCTTCAATTAATACCCATCTTACCTTTCCTTTTCAAAATAAATGATAGCTCATAAAAATTATAACGTGAAAAGATTATACATATAACACCCGCACAGAAGCATTTTAATTCTCTAATATTTTTATACAGTTCATTTCAGTGACTTCAACCAGTCAGAGAAAATGTTTTTTCTGGAAAATCAGGTTACACTGGAGAGAAACACAATGGTAGTTGATAGGAAATGGAGACTGAGGCACTCAGGTGGGGTTCTAGATAATTGGCACTCAGCTGTAATTCAAAATTATATTGTAGCTAAAATGTGAACATTTCCCAGAAACCTAACAACTATTTTTAGCTCTCCATTTAACTGCAATAATGTCACCAATAGATGTTTTCTTCTAGCAAATTAGGTTTCAGTTAATAAGAGACATTAAATCCATTTTACATTAAACCTTTAACTAGGTTTTTTTAACTTGTTTCTTTCTCATGTGCCTTTTGAGATCTTTTGTTTGTTCCATCAGAGTCAGTTTAAATTAAAACTCATGTGATATTCCTTGAAATGCATGATAAAAAGCACCTGACAATATCAAGAGGTTAAGTAGCCATGATCTGTGCGCTGTCCATACCACAGCTGACAAGAAGATGCAGTTTGACACCGTATCTAATTTGCTGTGACATTCAAGTTTTAAGTGATGTTCAAGGAGATGGAAGGGCTGGCTCTGAACATATCCTAACGTGTGCTGGTCTTCTGTCTGTTAACTTGCTAATGAACCATGATTGAGTAAAGTAATGAAGAGTTTACAGAGAGCCCCAGGAAACCAATTTCCAATTTTGCGACCAGCAGGCTTTAACTTCACTGCAGCCTTTGCTAATTTTGTCTAGAAGAGGACTTCTATACTAAATGCCATTTCTGCTTTGTAAATCAGACAGACTTTTCTAATCCCTGAATACTTACTTGCTAATGAATGTCTCTTCTTCAGATCCATTTTATTTCCATCTGTAGTTGTTAAAAATAGGCTAACTGAAAAATGATTACTGAGAGAAATGAAATTATAATCACTGAAAATCAGAGGAACTGATAGGCTTGTGGAGAGAAGGAGATTTTAATCTTCAGTCTGACCTAGGATGAACTATGGAGAAAAATGCAAGAGAAATACAGCATGTTAATCTTCAGGAAAAGAAAAAATCAACGTGAAAAACTTTTATACATGATGCCCATATGTGACTGTAAGGAACCAGTGCTTCTACCCATCCTGTGTACACAGAGCTCTACATACTGTCTATAGAATAGCATTTGCTTCAAAAATCTTTCTCTGGAGCCAGCATCTTCAATGTTTGTCACACAGGATAGCCAAAGACAGATGGAAAGAATCAACAGAAAAGTAAAAGAGAAGAAAAAGCAAATGTCAAGACAAAAGATAGATTTCTAAGGACAGGTTTCCTACATGTCTCTCTTCTGAACAGACAGGTTTCTATACCCAGGCCTGCTGTAAATTACAAAGACCACACTTGTTTTGTTTCCCTTTGTTTCAATAAAACATCATTTCAAAGTCTCAGTTTTCAAAGAAGATAACTGTATCTTCTATGGCTGAACATGACTAGTACAGCTCTTATGAATTCTGGATGCTGCTTTCAATTCTCTGTTCAAAAGGTACTTAAAAGTAGGGTGTACTTTCACAGGTCAGGGCATCTCCAGATTAAATATTTGAGATATTGCTGATCATGAAGGAGTCATGCTTCATAATTAGCAACAAGAAAAGAGACTTTTTTTTTTTTACTTCAGTAGTGAGGGAAAAAAAGCATTATCAGGGAACATCGGTCTGGGTTTCTGCCTCCAGTGTTATTAGCTCACTCAACCTTCTACTTATCTCAGCTGAATGAAGAATTCTGAGTTATTGTAGATCCTATTGACAGTGAAATACATTGTTCCATTTAATAGCTGCACATATTAATAGGCATTCCATTTTCACAGCAAATCCTGATGGATACATAATCTACATGTATTGTTATTTACTTAATAAATCAAATTTCTGCTTTCCCAGAAAATAACCGGTATCTCTAGTAATGAATAGAAGCTTATTAGGGTCTCAAAACTCCTGCCATAATCAGAAGTTTTTAAGAGAAACACTGTTAGAAAGTACAGACATTTTCTTCAGAAATTTTAAAATCTTAGAAAAACAACTACAACCTGGGAAGAGAATACTACCAGCAGAACCAATATGCCACAAATCTTGGCACATGATGTCTCAGATGAAACATTTTTTTTTTTTAATGTGAGTTTTATGAACATCTGTCTATCATTAAATCTGCAAGCACACATATAGCATAGATAACAAAGAAATTTGACATCTTGAGAAATGCTAATGAGACGTACCCCATAGAACAAGCTCTATAAATCCTTCACAATGACATCTTCAGGCAAAAACCTGAATACATTTTACACTAAGCCTCGAAGGTCAACAAAAATAGTCGTGGTCCAAGCTGCAGAATTAAAATCAAGATTCAGGGCTACTACCGCAGTTATATTCTGACAAGGCTTTTGAAGATCTATTCAAGGACTGTGGATAACCTTAATTGCTATAGGACTAGATAGGGAATGACACATCCAGCACCAGGTCTTGAATTTGCACAGGACAATAAAATTCCATCAAATAATTTATAAAAATGCATGCAATGCTGATGATGAGAGCAAAGACTTTTAGCATTTTAGATTGCACTGCTTTCCAGGACCACCTGAAAAATAAATGAGGGTTTAAATGCCTTTTGAGAATCGTGTATACGTCATCATCTAAGGCAATCTAGTGCTTGTGCACCAGAAGGGATACCAGGCTGGTCCAGTGCCCAGTCCAAGCCAGACCTTGCCTTTCAGCTAAGCTTCTTGGCTCACATTTGCTTCCATAACATTTGGAGGGGAGTTGGGAGAGTCCTGCAGCTCTCTGTCCAGGTGTGGCAATTGACAACCCTTAGCACTCACTGACAGTAGTACCCTGTGCACCCTGATGTCCTCATACCAAATAGAACAGATGCTTACTGCTGTCACTGGAAAGGTTGGGGACAAGAAGCAAGTAGCTGTGGTGCATGGACAAACTAGTCTTAATAGTGATTGGTGGGAACAGATGCCTCCTGTGAGAGGCCCAGAAGCACCAAGATTTTAGGATTAGATTACCAGAGGGTTGGAGACCACAAAGACCTATGGGAACATAAGTGGTCTTTTGCCATTGCTGCTAAAGAGGCACACCTTACCTTACCTTACCTGACCTATCTTGACTGACCGAAAAATCAGAGGTGATAAGCCTCTTGTAAACCCATGAACAATACATAAGTTTTTAAAGCTTCTTGGGACAGAGGTTATGTTCTTCCATACGACTAAAACTTGGAGGTACATGTGTAGGCTGCAAATAGCAAAAGAATAGAGATGGAAGAAAGAAGATGGAAACAAGGGAGATGTGAATCCCAGAGATTATATGTTATCTTTCAGTGAGCAAAGTTAATCCATTTGTTTTAAGAGCCTGTAGAAGACAAGCCCTTAGAGGAATAAACTTCTTCAGTAAACAGAATTGTGCAATCATTTTCTTTGGCCAAATGAAATTGATTCAGGTTATTAATAGCTGCATAATGAAAGGCTCACCATTTCTTTTCAGAACTCACTGCACTGTACACCATTATTAGGAAAAAAAAAAAAAAAAAACAGTCTATATTATATAGAATTCCAAAGCCACTAATTGAAAATGTATTATGAAAAGGAATGCATGAAATACTTTATTCAGTTCCAGTAACAGATTCAATGACATTTGCAGCAATAGCTCTCTATTATCTACATTGTATTACTTGGTAAATTTAGCAGAAAGAAGGGGATGGGAAAATATGAACACAAGAAATATGAAAATAATGAAACTTTAATGTAGCACAAAAAGTGTGACAGATGTAATACCACAAAGAGTCATTAAATACTTCCCAGTCCATCTCTTTTTATCTCTCTCACCCTGTCACTATCAATTATTCCTAATGTTCCTGCCAGACTTAAAGAAACAAAATTAATTTATGCTTTTTGCTTGTTATCTCTCCATCTAAACTGGCTACTGACATTTCAAGATGCTGAACCATGTGATACAAAATCACTTTTATTGGAGAAAAATATAACCTTTCTATGAGACAAGCCATGAGTCATTTTAGTATTTGTTTGTTTCTAATGCTCACAACTTTATTAAAAATTCTAAACTATAGTAATGGTTACAGTTCTTAGCTAACCTCCTTATCTTATATTTACTTTTAGTTTTCAGGCCCACAACATATTCCAGCAGAACTTATATTAGTCTCTTTAGCATGGATCAATGCAGATGAAACAGTGCCCTGAGCAGAACTCATTTGTCCTTGTCAGCTGTGGATAACCAACTAATATACTTACAATAAAATTACACTGAAATAGCCTTATCTTACTAGGTTTACTTAAAGTAATAAGTGCTATTAGGTCTTTAAGACCTAATTTAAAGTTGCAATAGCCCACAAAGATGTACTGAATTCACCTAAAGCAGTATTTTATATTGCAAACTGAAATAGTCTAGCATATAGGAATAAACCATTTTTTTCCAATAAAAGTAAGATGTTCCCTCTGCAGACAAAATAATGCCCAAACTAAATTAATTATTGCATAATTCTGTTACTTCTTCACAGTTCAAAAAATATTTTAAAAAATACAGAGGTCCAATCTGTTCCAGTCCAACTTATTTGACTATTTAGAGGGATGGATATGTATTAGAGTGATGTAAGTTGCAAGATTGGAGTTGTCTAATTTTTACAGTGGGACAGAAGGGGTACTTTCTAAAACTTTGGCAGATTCATTTGTGGATGTTAGGGCCTTGTTCTTTTTCATTTTGAAATATACTTTTGCAAGAGTCATTAAAGTCACATTCAGGAGTGCATTACAAAAAAATGGGGAAAAACATTATATGTAACTCTTGAAAAAAATCCCATCCTGAATGAACAGTTTTCCATTTCCCTCACATTTTGAATGTACAGAACTGCCTTTTTTAACACAGGACTTAATTATATGTTTAGAATAAATTGGATTAGTTCTGTGTGAAGTAAATATTGAAAGATTGGGAATATATATATGGAAAATACAACTGTCACAAGTTAAATTACCAGTTCTGCAAAATACAATTGTATCTTATACCAGAGACACTATTCAAAATACAAAGTAATACATTTGCTTACATATATTTAAGACACAGAATCTGGTAATATGAGTATGAAGAACCAGGAATATTACACCAATAACATCTATTCTGTTGGCAAATATGAGATACAGAGAAAATCAATGATGACCGTTGCATATTTCAATCACCTTTAGCTAGAAGGAGGTTCTAGACATTTTCGATTTGTAGGTGGGAATTTCGCTATGGGAATGAAATTTCTAGTGAAGAGATACACCGTAGCCATTTTCAATAGAAATTGCACAAGATATTTTAGACTGAGGTAGCCAAACTTCTGGCCAGAATGGCTCAAAGATACAGGGTGTCTCTCGGCATCCCAACGAAAGCCCTTCTGACTTTATTCTCCCAGCTTATATACTGGAACTTTCCTCAAGTTCCCTGCTCAGAATATAACACTAGGAATGAATATCATGATCAAGACAGCCTCCCACATGGTCATGAAATCCAACACACAAGAAAGCCTAACATACAGAGTCTATCACCCCCAACTCTTGTTTTCATCTGGTTTTGATGGTAAAGAGGGAAATATGTATTTTGCCATGCAAGCAGACCAAGAGGGAATGTCTCCTGTAGCCTGAGTTCCTTTGAAAACAAAAAAAACCCCACACCTTTAATTAGAATATATAAACATATATAGAGATTTCATTTAAACATAAGAAGATATATTTTTATAGTAAGGATGACTGAACACTGTAATAGTTGCCCAGAGAGGCTATGGAGACTCTACTCTTGGACATACTCAAAATCCGACTGGACATGGCCCTGAGCAACATGTTCTACTTTACCCTGCTCTGAGCAGGAGAGGGGTTGGACTAGACATTCTCCAGAGATCTCTTCCAATCTCAGTGATAGTGTTGTTCTGTGAGGAACTGAAGTTTCTGGGCAGAACTGCTACATTAGGTACTCTGGTCCCTTTTTAAAATGGGGCATAATTATTTTTGTGCTACTTGGTATGATGATTTTTACACAAATTCCTTTTCTTGTAGTTCATATATTATGATTTCCCAATTCTGTAGATAATGTGTTAGCATTCCTCTAAATAAGCTATCTATCACTCAGCCTGAATTCTTAAAGAATAAGAAAGGATCATTCCACTTGAGATTTTAACAGCTAGTATTTCAACAGGGAAATGGGAATTAGCTATTCTTGAACCATACAGAATGTAATTTAACATTTCTGTCTAGGAACGCTCTTTGTCCACTTAACTACAAAGAATGAAGCTTCATAGATTATGTCAGTAACATGTACTATAAAATTAGTTTGGTGGATGCCTAAAAAATGTGTTCTCAATTAGTCCTTATGTTTTTTCTTTCTGTGTTCTCTCAGAAAAAAACTTTGAGGGGGAACAATTTATGGCAATATCTTACAAGTGATTTTTTTAATGAGGTAATTGCCATGAATAATATGGCTTTCAAACTCATGTTCTTGGTAGGAGTTCTTAAGTTAGACATCACTTTCATTGGTCTTGTTAAGTGTTATGAAATTCAGTTTGAGTTTACCACATTATCCACCTTTTTCCTGCCTGCTTCAGTGCCTGCACAGGTCTCTCCCTTGTATTTTACAAAGATGAAAATCATTGATATTCTCCCACTGACATGTCTGTGGGTCTTCTTGAAAGAGTTGACTTGGCTTTTGCCAAGATCCAAGTGGTCTGAGTGGTCTGAGCTGCCCCTGTCTCTGATGATGTGATAGGAGCCCATAGGTTTGAGGCAACCCTGCATGGACTGTTTTCTTACAGAGACAACCTGGAAGACCAGAATAGCTTTTAAATTCAAAGACACTTTTCTTCTTCTTTTTAGAATATAAACTAGTGTGCTTCACTATTATGTAAAAAATACTCAAAGGAATTGTGTCAGTTAAAATATGACAAAACCTTGTGATTTTACACCATGCTGCTTTTTGGATAATATACCCTTGTCCTTTGGACCTCTACTTGCACACTTGGCTTCAGCTGACTAACTTGAAGAATTTCCAAGATGCAGCAAAATCTGCACAATCTCCTCTGATCCCCTCCATCACTCCTGAAACCTTTCTGTCCCTTCCCGTCTCTTTCCAGTAATCTGTCAGCGTCTGTATTAACTGCAGGCTCCCATCTCCTTGCTGTGCCTCTTTGATTGCTTCTCCTTCTCATGTCATGCAGTCCTTCTGACCTTCTCTCCTCAAGAACCTGTTAAAGAGCAACTTCCCTGCCCCAGGAGACTTCTGCCCTAGCCAGTTCTGCTTCTTACAGGAACTCTACATGAAAGCTGAGAACAAGGCACGTACGTCTTCAGATGAAGATTTTTTTAGTAATTTTTTCTTTCTGTCTAATCATTCTTAGTATTTTGAATCTTTTTGTTGATGTGGACATCTAGCAGCTTCTAACCTCTGCAGTGCTATGGTTTGAGTCAGTTCTCACTGTTCAGCTCAGCAGCCTCCTAACCCACAATGATGTTTTATGCCACAAAACAATGAACATCATCACTAGATGCTGGTTGTTTTTTTATTAGCTGGAAATGAACTAAGAAATGTGCAATGAGAGATTTAGTGCCAATTCCAGACAGATAACTAAACAACAGAGATGACATACAAACACTAGCTTTTTCAAAGTTACTAATAATCTCTAAATCAGCAAAGTTGTATGCTGTGCTGAACTAGAAATTGGCAAACAACTTGCTGAGTGCTGTGTAACTCATACACTAGCCACCTAGTGTTTTACTCCAGAAAACTGAATTAGTAGAAGGAAAAAATGTTTCTAGTCCTCTATGCAAAAAGCTTTTAAAACCAAACTGCCAACATGGTTCGTTAAAAAACAAATGTTCAAAATGTTATTTTATGTGTGGATAAGTATGAAATGCAGTTATGAATATGGGAAAACATGTATTGTCTTTTCCCCTTTGAAGATGTTGGGAGTTAATGATTAGATGTAAAAATCAGATCCTAAAAACTTGTAGATTTCTTTTCTTAAGATTCTGAGACAGTGTTCCAGGTTTGGTTATGGCCTTGGTAAAGAATGAGGCTGCTTTGCACATAGGAGCAGACTCTGAGAGTGAGGCAGGGGCCAGCAGCTTCATGGTGCCAGGAGCAGCTGGGGCTCCCCAGGACTGTCAGGGCTGGCCCTGGCACCAGGTCCCATCCCAGCCCTACCACCCCAGCCAGGAGCAGGTCAGCTGGGGGCACCATGGCAGCCTCAGCCCCAGGCATTTTGTACCTCCCTGGGAGAGGGGTTGGGCCAAGGCCAGTCCAGGACATCGGCCTGCAGGTGGGCCTGGTTTGGTGGGACCCATGGCCAGGCAGGACAAGTCTATTCGGGTGCTGCAGACCGGCCCTGCTGATGGCCCTGGGACTGGCATGGGGTCCTGGGCCAACAACAGCATGGGGGGAGCCACAGGGGGTGGGCAGAGACAGGATGGGTGGTGCAGTCAGGGCTTGGACAAATACACAGAGTATCATATCACAGAATCATAAAATCATAGAATAATAGAATGGCTCGGATTGGAAGGGACCTTAAAGATCATCTAACTCCAGCCCCCCTGCCATAGACAGGGATGCCACCCACTAGATCAAGTTGGCCAAGCCTCCACCTAGCCTGGCCTTGAACACCTCCAGGGATGAGGCATCCACAACTTCTCTTGGCAGCCTGTTCCAGTGCCTCACTACCCTTACAATAAAAAATTTCTTCCTAATGTCTAATCTAAATCTATCCTCTTTTAGTTTAAGATCATTCCCTCTTGTCCTATCTTTACCTGAGTAAAGGGTCCTTCTCCATCCTTTTTATAAGACCCCTTTAAGTACTGAAAGGCCACGACAAGGTCTCCCCAGAGCCTTCTCTTCTCCAGGCTGAACATCCCCAGCTCTCTCAGCTTTTCTTCATAGGAGTAATGGCCTTTCTGACCATTCTAGCTGACCAGGACAACTGATTAAAGAAAATGAAGCAAAAAAACATAACATTTGGAAGTTTGAGATCGGCAAAATTAGAAAAATACACTTTTTTAGTCAACAGATCAACAGGAGAAACTGAGTACAAGGAGCCAAATACTTATTGTGACAGCTGTGAAAAACAAATGCTTTGCAAGTGTCATAGGGTTTGGAATACCTGCTAATGCACCAGAAGTTGTAAAAAACCCTGAAGGGATTTTCTACAGGGAAACAATCTAAAACAGACTTGAGTTGTTTGCAAATTTATGTCAGGCCTGTAAACATTAGGTAGTATCATATAATATAGAGAGCCCAAGAATGCAGATTAATCTGAAAACCTCTTCAGACCCAAAGAAAACACTCTGTAAAGTCCTGTGTGAGAGAGTGAGTTCTCTTTTTCCATGTTATTAAGAAACACATAAAAACAGTCTCAGTAGTTTTTGTGTTTTGTCTGACTACTGAATACTTCACCCGAGTTAGAAACGCAGGTCAAGCTAAGCATTTGAGCTTAATTTTTCAAAGAAATCAGATGGTAGATTCATCCCATACGGACTGTAAAATTTGCTAGTTAATAAGAAACCATAAAATTTAGACTTTCCATCGACCCCTAAACATTAAAACTGTCAAAAGACAGATAACAATACCAAAGGGTCATAGGATTTGTCAGAGAAAAATTGCTAGCACGAAGACCTCTTCTTAGGAAAGCAGTGAAGCATATGCTTAAATCAAAACAAAAAGTTTGGAAGTTTGGTATAAAAGAAAATCTGCATTGTGCCCATGATTATGTACATACTGTGGACACACTCTAGGCTAATGACTGCTACCATATGCAAAAAGATAAATGTAAAGGCTCCTGTTACTTCAATGGATTTGAACCAGCCAAGTTAGGAACTATGTGAATGTTTATGTATCATCAGAGAAACTCAATGAAAAACCATCTTTTCTGGTCTTCCTCACTTTTGCTCAATTTTTCACATCAAGTATGTAATCTGAAAGTTCCACTCATCAGGGTAATACTATTGTAAAGCAGACCAACTAATGCATAATGGAATTTTTATATCAATATTCATATTTCTTCCCACAGCAACTGTTGTAAGGGTGTGGTGCTTTGTGCCACTAAACTGTAAATCAAATTGTTCAATATTCTAAGAATTTCTTTACTTGCAACTTCAATACTATTTCAGGGTTACTAATTATCATTTATACTACTGAATATAATTTTCTAAAGAAAAAATATTTGTGTAATAAATCTCAGTTTAAATATTATCAAAGATATGATATCCTAAGGACTCTGAAATAAAGAACTTCTGAGAAATTAATATGAGTTGTTTTCCAGAAACACCCAGACCTCACAGACCTAACATTTAATGCCTTAACTTTTAAACATATTTGAAGTTAATCCTTGTCCAGTACCAGATTTAAAAAATAAATAAATAAATAAAACCTCCAATTTTTTAAGATCTACAACTTCAGCTGTATGCAAAACAGACTGACTGCTGTGTTAATATGAAAGGCTGAGATACTAAAGTGAAGAAATACTTCGGTACTAAGATCCACTTTCCATAATTTAAACAGTTTGAATCATAGATGCCTTGTGAGGAGTCTCTATAAAGAAAATTCAGAAGTTCTCTGTGTATTCAGTGAAGATGGCCTTCATGCCCATCGGAGCAAAATCTGACTACAGGCTGTCATTGGAAATTAAGAGTACTGTGTCCTTTTGCAAATCCCTGTATAGTTATTTTAGTCCTAGTCTGAGAGATAGCAAAGAATGGATAGACTGCAGAATATTTTTTCTTGTTTGGAAAGCACCCAACACAACAGCTAATGCCAGGTAAAAGACAAGTAAAACCATGCTGAGATTTCACAGGGAATCAGAACAAGGAGACCTGCTTTGAATCAGAGGATATCTTGTCTCAAATGATAAATTGACTTAAATGAGTTGACCAAGAGAAATGAAGTGCAACTTTACTTAGCATTTTTGTTTTCCCCTTTATTCCTGCAAACTGCATGGATAGGAAAAAAAAAAAAAAAAAGTCATAAAAAACAATAATAATAAAACTACACAGGACAAGAACTGCGCTAGGATTCAAGCTGGTTTTGCCCTCCTTAGTCAGGGCATGTGTGTGATGGAATGCTTTGTATCTGGAAGAAATTACTTGACAAGCATAAAAAATGAGAAAAGAATCTAGAAATACTTGTGTTAAATCCAAACTGACAGCATCCCTCAGCCGACAGGTTTGAGTTAACCTTTAGTCCCATATAAAAATGCACCAGTTTTTGTATGCTGCTCTGAAACAGAATGTTTACAGATCTTAGTTCATCCATCATCAGAGTAAGAAGGTAGAAAATAATTTGCATAACAGCTGTAATTCAAAAGTACACATCTTGGTTCTTGAACCAGCTCAGGTTTTCACTGTAGTAAAGCAGCAGTTAACTAGCTGTCAAGCACAACTGCAAGTGATAAGGGAAAAAGAAGTTGCTGAATAAAAAGCTCAGGTATGTACTAAGTACATTATTCTATTGTTAACAGGTCTATTTACTCCTGCGTCCTCATTACTGTCAATAACTTTTTGTTACATCCTGAGGCTTTAAGATTCTGCAACTTGCTTCTGTGCTGACTTCTGCTGAAAATGGAAGAGATATTTTGGCAGTTGTAGCTGTATACTGTAGGGGGAAAAAATGTTAAGAAGCCTGAATGTCTGCAAGATACCTTAAAACTTCAGAGATGTGAAACCATTTTACACCCTTTCTGTATGAATATCATTCACTAAAGCTGTAGGAACTGCTTTGACAGAAACACTCTCAACTCAGCATATCTCCAGCAAATCTAAATTAAGACTCTAAGAGAGGCTGCTCTGGATTCCAGCCAAATTTCCCCAGAATCCATGACCCTACAGCATTTCACCACGTCCACCCTTGTAGTGTAGGGATTAGAAGCATAGGGTTTCCAGCTCTGATACAATTTATCTGTTAGGATTCAAGAGTCTGTCTGGGGCAGATGCACTGTCTGGAATGAGTTAGGACCAGAGAACGTGCCAAGACCTCTTGGCCAAGACAAGTTGTGCAGACTAAAGCAAAGGTAGAGGAGGAATGTTGCCTGCATTCAGTTATTAAGAGCATGTGAGCCTTACCTAGTCTAACAAACAGAGAAATCAGAGCAGCTGTAGGGTTGATTTTCTGCATTTTAAATACCTGTGTTAGGGAAAATATTTGCACTTTTTTTTGACTGCTGGGGAAGACAAGGCTATGTAAACTCAGACTGCAACTATTGTGTGATACATAATCTCAGGTAAGATTAACTCCTCTTCCAATTACCCTACTTGGCATCTGGAAACACTTGCTCTAAAGAAAGCTTGAATCCCACATGATGGCATCACTTTTGGATCCATAGAACAGTAATGCCTAACAGTTGAAACCCCACCCCAGAAGTGCCTATTGAAATGCGTGGCAGTGAAGCTCACATCTGTCAATAATGGTAATTTACCTGGGTAAAGATCAATAGGATCAATGGCATTGTTTTAGAAGGATTTGAGCCCAACAAAAGTTTTGAAAAGCAAGATTTTTTGCAGCAAGGAAACTGTCCATTTTAGTCATTTCTAATAATGGAACCAACTTCTAATGCTGTCACCACGCACTTGGTAAAAAAAATACCTTAACTCACTGGTGTATGTCTTCTGCCTCTCTTACCATCTGTGTCCATCAAAGCAGTGTGATATGTTTTACCAAAAAAAAAGAAAAAAAATGTGTTTTCATAACACTGAGAGATTTTCTGTGGTAAATATTCATAGTGATTAAAATGGAGTGGCTCAAAAACTGACACAGAACCAGATTGTCAGCAAATGGCTGTCAATGGCTCACTGACCTCACTAGAACTGGCTGTTCACCACTATCTGCGATATCTAGTTTTATTCACTTTCTGTTTCTTGGTTTAATGCAAACTTAGTGCAGGAATCCTGTCCAAGCTGTCGAAGTAATTATTGTACTTTCTTATGCAGTGGGTTACTGCTGGAGAGCAGCCAGCTGCCCACCCAGATGCTCACTCACTCTCCCTCCTCAACAGGACGGGGCAGAAAAATAGGATGAAAAAGTTTTTGGGTTAAGATAAAGACAGGGAGATTGCTTAGCAGTTACTGTTGTTGACAAAATAGAATCAACTTGAGCAAAATTAATTTAATTTGCTGCTAATTAAGATAGATTTGGGTACTGAGAAACAAAGACAAATATTAACACTTTCACCCTCTTTATTCTGCAACCTTGTTGTTCCCACTACTCTTTTTCACTCTTTTTATTTCCTTCTCCCCTGTCTGTTAGGCATTTTTACCCTTCCTTAAATACATTCCCCAGAGGCCCTACCATCTTGGCTGCTGGGCCCTGCCATGCCCTGCAGTGGGGCCATTGGAGCCAGATGGAACCGTCTGGGGCCGGCATGGGGCAGCCCCGGCCTCTCCTCACAGAGGCCACGCTGTAGCACTCCACTACCGAAAACTTGCCACCTATGCACAGTACATTTATGCTTGAAGTTTTTACTTCTTCTTGATGTTAATTCCATCATACACTGTTGGCTTACTGAGTCTTCTCTTAATGCACTGATGTTCTTCTAAGAGGAAAGTTAGTCATTTGCAGCTAGACTTCACAGAGTGCATAGTTCTCTAAGATGTGCTAAAAAGATGGTCAAAGACCTCAGACATAAAGCCTTTGAAGAGAGGTGAAGAGAAATCAGCTTATTTAGTCTGAGGAAAAGAAAACTAAGGGGTGATTTAGTATCTGCCTGCAACTATTTGAAAGGCAGTAACAATGATGAGAGAACCAAACTCTTCTCAGTACTGTAAGGTGATGTGGACATAACTTTGTGGTCTGGAAGACACCAGTTGTATATAAGGAAGCAAATTTTCACCACGAGAGTAGTGCAGCATTGGAAAATTTTGCTCAGACTATGAAACCACCATCCTTGTAGTTCATTAGTTGGCTAGCCAAAGTCAAATCTGATCTCATCTAATGTTGATAGATCCACCTCTGCAGCAGTTGTCCAGCTTCTGTGGGAGTTTGGACTGCTTGTTATGCAGAGCTCACTTCTAACAAACATTTCTATAATTTTGTGATTCTCACTTTTCACCCCTTTGTCAATAAAAATAGCCAGCACTGGACCATGCAGAGCCATACATTTGAAGACTGAGAGACACAATGATTTTGCTTAATCCGTACTACTCAAGTAGACCTCTACCTGCTCTCTACTAAGGAGCCTTCTTCAGTTTTATTTTAAAAAGATATATTAATTTAGGGAAGATTATAGAAATATGTAGTCATAGATAAAAAGGGTTCTGTAGCAGTTATTCTTTATCTCTTATTATTGAAAAATACCTCAGATGTATTTATTCTATGAAAATTTTCCTGAGATGGTAAAAGATCAGATTGCTGATTGGAACTATCCACATACCAAATATCCCACACCCAACAGCTACTAGTACCTGGACAAAATTTTTGGATTTCTCCTCATAAACCTCACTGCTGAAATATGAATAACGCTTCTCATTTGATATAATCTGGATTATCCAATATTTAAGTCCTTCAGCAGGTACAATTATTTTCATAAGACAACTAGGTATATATTTGATACTCTTCAGCATCTAATCATGATTTGGAAAGAATATTTATTTTAACTTTTGTTTTAAAAGATGTGTAACCTGTCTTAGCAAATAAAGATATATAAATAGGTATACTCTGCCAAACAATATAAAACACCTACAAAAAGTTTTGTGAGAAACAACATTAAAAAAGGTTATTTCTCTCCAATATTTCTGTGAGGTTTATGTCTGTTGTAATTCTTTTTTTCACTGGCAAGTCTCAGGTGTGCAATCTTCTACAGCACTTCAGAAATCACTTTGTAGAATATAGATGTCACAAATCTTGCATTCAATGACATTTGAATAAATTCCAATACCTTTGAAGTTGTCATGACCTCCTTTTGCAAACTCTTTGAGATCTACAGATGAAAAGTACTATAAGATACTATATAGATATCATCTAATTCTCTACACACTTAGGGTCAACTTCTATTTATTTTCATTTATTTGTCACATCAAGAAATGTTTAAATTGTGGATTTACTGAATGTTCAGAAATCATTTCCATCTGCATCACTGAAAGTCACTTTTTGCCTTGTGGCCATATTCTGGAGAATTTCCAGAGCCACCTGCTGAAATGGACAATTTCAACAGCTAGTTATATTTTGGTATTATGTATAACCTGTTTGTATGTATACTCAGAGAGAGAAAAAAATAATAATAGTCTTTTCAGATATCTGCCTGTAATGTTCTTCCAACAATATACCCTGTCTGAAAACCGTTATTTACTAGTACAGTCTGTCCAGACTAGGACTTGATGGAGTCTAGTCAGAATCATAAGCACATTCTGCCTACATGCCAAATAACAAAATGCAGACAGCCACTCTTACGCAACGTAAAGCGTGGGCTTATTGTCTTTGACTCCGAATGACACCAATTTCTAATTAAAGCTACACCTCTTTTGACTAAAGCAGCCTTGTATCCTGCTCTTTTGGTTCATGAATGAAGCTTGTGATAAATGTGCAAATTAATTCTTGTGGGTGTACCCTAAATGCATTTTTTTAACAGCCATGAAAGAGCAAAAAGCTAACTTTCCAATTGGAAAGGCAGAAGATGTGAGACAGAGAAAATCGCTGTCATGACCTATCCTTTAGCTCTGAGCAGTACCAACTAGCCAGTCCGCTGCGTTGTAAATGGAGTCACCAGAATATACTTTGCCTGCAGCTTTTGTTGCTGCATGATGATTTAGTTGTTCCTTCTCCTTACCCCAAAGAACGAATTAATCTCTAAGTTCCTAGTGCTGTGCACAGTACGTGAAGCCATACCCAGCATGGGAGTAAGATGCATCACTCTGCCTAGCTTACAGTTTTGGAGCATGAGTGATATCCATCACTGTAGACAGGTCTGCATGGCAAATCAGGTGGGGACAGTCTGGGTAAAGGCGTGTATCATGTATGTTCTGTCTTTCTTGTACTCAGGGCAGGCAAAGCCTGATTCCCAGGCACATGATGTGGGCTGACTGACATTCACACTATGTGCAGGGTGCAAATCTTGGTGCAGATTCTCTTCTCCTCTCCATTTTGTGTGGGTATATTGTTTCTTTTTTCTCATCTCAAGGTTCACCCCATATCACTGACTGGGAATGAACTGCTATGTATTTCCAATATGGATAATCATAGTACTAGCACTGATATGTACCAAAACAGAGAGAGGATCTATTTTGAAATAGAGACACACCTAAACATTGTTACACTACTTATCGTAGCTTAGCAAGTACATTTAGGGCTTTATTCTTGGTACCTCTGAAATGCTGCATTGTACTCTATAGATGTTCTATTTGTAGGTAACTTTATTTACAAGGATCTGCTATATTTATACTATTCTCATAAACCACTGAAAAATAAGGGTCACTTACTCTCAGGAACTGTTTTCTGCTATATTTGCTTTCATATTTTTTTTTGCTACATTACATCTCTGTTATTAAAGAAAAGAGGTAATCCTAGGCTTTCATTGAATGATATGGAAGTGTCATTGCTAACTACATTAGGAAAATGCATATTTTAAAATTTTTGTGCAGAGTTGCAGAAAGGAAAAAAAAAAGGAAAGAAAGAAAGAGAATGTTCTGCCTTTATTTTGCATGTGGTGCACAGTATTTCCAAAAGTAGGATTATGAGAACTCTTTGTAATTTTCTTATGAAAAAATAATGGAACTTTTAATGAACCCTAAATGCAAGATTATCTTTCTTTTTTTTTTTTTCTGAGAAAAGTTCAGATGGCTTGGCAGTATTCTAAGATTTGTTGGGAAACAAAGGCAAATGTTCAGCTAGTACTGCCATGCATTATTTAGTAGAAAAACAGAAATCTGTTTGTGGGAAATTAAGCTACAATTTAGAAATGAAAATCAGATGAGGCAATTCAAATCCCTAAAGTCTGAAAAAATATTGTATTAATTGTAAACAACTACTGGAAAATTAGTTTAAGCATTATCAATGTAATTTTTTATCTTGCAATCCAGGTACAATATCTGCTTTTGAATACCATATCAATTCCCTTCTAGAATGTCAAGCCAGTAGTGATCTGAATTCTATTGTTCAGGACACCAGATAACAAGAGATCATTTTTTGCTAATACTATGATCCCTTTCACCTTTTGCACTGTGCAACTTCCTGCACTACCCATCCTGAGCCTTCAGGCACTTCCATTCCATGTCTACATAGACCAAGAAGGCAGGTATGTAGCTTATGAGGCAGAAAAGTAAGCTGAAGGGCAGACTCTGTGCAAGCCCAAAGGGGGCTAAGCTGGTGTGAATAAATCTAAATTAGAAAATAATAAAAGAAATCAATAGCTGAGGAAATTCTTTTTTTTCATTTGTTCACACAGGGCCTGGGTAAATGTACAGTTCAATGTGTTTAAACAACAAAATATAAGACCCTGCAGAGACTGACTTTAAAAGTATAACAGGCAGTAAATGCCAAGTGGGAAACAGGGAACTATATGAGCTGACAGACACCGCAAGCACAAGACCAAACAACCAAGTGGAATTCTGACTTGGCATCAGGATGTTTTAATGGCCACAGAGGGAACTTCTGGGGTAATGTTTCCCTTGGAGCAGTGGGGACACTTGCAAATTTAATGGTAATTTTCAGCTTGATAAACTTACGAAAGGATTTACACAAATACTTGTCTGTGACTGCTTTGTGCTTTCCTTAGTGAACTAAGGCATCCTATCTAGTACTGTGTGTCCTGTGTGTGCGTCTACCTTCTAAAAGGTATCAGATTGACACACAATTTACTGAGCCTTTTTTTTTTTTTTGGTAGATTATTTCAGCCTAAAAAGCTTACATTGTAACTTGACAATATAAATCAAGGGTGGGATCATACAGTGGCTATCCACCATTTGTGGATACGAAACTGAGACACAGAGAGGAACAGCCAAATACACACAAGAATTTAGACAATTCAGTCTGGGTCTCCACAGCACAATGGGATGCTGTCTAGAGAAAACAATTTCTGAAGAAGTAGAACCACAAAGTGTGGGAAAGAGATACTGGTTTGGGCCCCAAAAGCAGTGTAGCCATAGTAGAGATCCAACATCTTTGTTCACGCTGGGAAAGGAAACAGTTCAGAACCATCTTCTAGCTTTTGGGCCAAATGGTACACCACAGATTGCACACATACAGCTACACTCTCTTACCCACCACAACCACCACAACATGGTAGCTTGACAAAATGCCTGTTAAGAATGCTCCTTCACAAATGCAAAATCTCATACATGTTTTGGGGTTTATCTGGAAGAGTGCCAGCTGGCCCCAGGCCAAAACCACACTATGAACTGCATGCTGCATAGATGGGTACATGCTCAATCTTGTTCCTAACTTCTCAGCTTAATATTATAGATGCAGCCACGAGAACTAACTAAACGAGGCACTGTGTTGTATTGTTACAGCTGTAATGCTTCCCTTTGAAGTTCCCATAAATTCAGAAAAAGTTCAGAACTCTCACAATTCTGAACCTGTTAATTTTCTTTTTCAGAAGAAAAAAAACACTTTTCCTGCTACTACCAATGTGACGACAGATTTTTTTAATGAAATAAGCCCAAAGTTTTGAATTTATTTTATTAGTATCCCAATTTTTATTTCTAATATATTTGCACCTTAGTATGCAAACAAACAAACAAAAAAAAAAGTATAGAAAAGTCATCATAGTTTTTATCCAGTTAAAATCTATTTCTCAGAAGCATTTTACCACTTCACTTCTAGACTGTGGATGTCCCAGAATGAAAGTTATGCAGTATAGCAAGACAGCCTCCAGAAGACTAAGGGAATGCTCATGGACCATCTGCACCGTTAGGAAATAAATTCTAATGGTTGAAAGATTTCAACCACTCTCCATCTGAGCTGTATTTAAACAAGTGTTGTGGATACCTTCCTGACTTTTCCATCTAGTGGATGCATAGGCACTTGGAGTTAAGAAAATGGTTTTGCCTGTATGATGCACAGTTAAGAGCTCATTAGATACCTTAGGTAAACTAAAGTTGTGTGGGTGGAGCCTGTACTTACTTCCTTTGAACAGGCAATTCCTGCTGTGTAATACCTAAACAACAGCCAAATGGAGGCACAGTTGACACCGTTGCTTTCCTGTGCTTCATTTCAGTGATTTAAAAATGTGACTGTAACATCACTTCTAAGACTCATGAAATTCTGGTGCAATTGATTGCTTGCCACAGCCACTTGTCCCATTAAGATGTTTCTGTAACAAATATATTGTAACTTGATCTTGCTTTGGAAAAGCAGAAGCTCAAGAGAAGAACTCTGATAATGTTAAACATATATATATGTGTGTGTATATATATTAAATATATATACATGTATGTATATATTTAGAGACAAATATCTTTGTTTAAATTAGGTCTTTTTGTCTCTGAGTACCAACATGAGATTTTTCATCTGATAAAAGCAGAAACCAAATAACAATGCATCTGCTTCTGAAGCTTACTGAGTAAGGTGAATTTTGATTGACAAAGCAGAGTAGAAGCATGTTACACTGTGATTAACCTTTACTTCATTATTTCAGTAAGTTGCTCTATCTCTACATTTCATAATAACTAATCCTGTTTTAGAATGATGGATGTTTAATTATTTGTATGTTATCTCTCTGAGCTTCTCACAGAATTTTACTTTACCTCTACTGATAAATATATGGAATATACATATAAAAAGGCTCAATATATTTTTGATGCTAATTGAGCATGGCCAATTTTGATGCACAAAACCATCCGGAAGTGTGTTGTCTTGTGAGCTTATCATTTTAATCATAACATGCTCATCTTTAAATTTCATTAAAATTAAGCCAGTATTAAGATAGATTTAAGTTATTGACATTATCTCTTATTGATTATTATCTCTTCTAACTTACAAATGTATTTTTATCTCTACTGATAAAGAATGAATTTTTATCACTTCACAATGCACAGGCACCAGAAAATGTGCAGTGCTGAATGGCAACGACATAGTCTCTTCTGAGTCATTGTACGGTATATCATGAAATGTCATACAGTAACTTCTTTTTGCTTCAGGGGACCATTGCTCACCCCTATAATTAAAGGAACCAGTAACACTGGGGTTTTTAGACTGGAATGGGAAAAGTTAAACTTACTCATGATAATGGATTGTTTCAGTGAAGGCTGGATTTCATTATAAACTTCATTTGTAAAAGAAATATGACAATTATCCTTGGCTATGGGAATATATCTGTATTTTCTACTGCCAGGTGCTGGGAAAGGAAAGATTAAAACTTTCTTATGAATTTCTTTATTTTTTGTAATATCAGTTAGCAAACTCAGCATAGCAGATCCATTGCAATGGTCATTTCAGCCCACCTTTAGTACAGTCTAATGCTTTGCTCTGTGAAGTTCACACGGACTTTGACTGGTTTCTTCAAGGACTGGCAGGCTTGCCTTATGCACACATTCTGTAGGAATGAGATACTCATTCAGATACTGGAAAGTAGCTAGAAGTTCATGTTCTGGTAAGCTGGAACCATTAATGAAAATAGGAATTGACACAGCACCATGAGAGAAGGAGATGAAGAGGATACACTTTGATAGGAAGCCTTATCTCCCACCAGCATCCCAGCAAGTACGCTGCCATCACCACTTTATTGAAGGCCCTAGAGAACATCAGTGCAACAATGAGACCTCTTCCTGCTTTGGCCCACCTGAAAAAAAGGATTGGAGACAAGATTAACGAGATGGTGCCAGGTGCATAAATTCAGTCTGTATCCAGAGTAACTGTTTTGGCTGACTGTCAATCCAGAATCTGGATTGCTGACTGAAAGATTAGTCATTTTGAGTCACAAATGTCAACTAAGAGCCATGTTTTTTACACTGCTTCTTGTCCTCTATTTCTCTTTGTATCTGCCTGTTTTGTTAAAGCAAGAATAGCAGCAGACCTTAAAGGTGAGTTAAATATCCTCCATTAAGAGCCGTATGACAAATCACAGAACTCTAATGTCTTACACAAAGGCTTTTTCCTTTCCAATAAATAGGGAATTGAAAGTAGCTTTCGCTCTGGGATTTATCATCCAAACTTCAATTTATTGAGAGTAATACACTAATACTGCTAAACTTAAAAGCAAGAAAGCAATTCAATTTCACTTGCTGGGAACAGCAATATTACTGTTATCTGTTGGAGAGAGCTCAAGGTATTCTCAGCCTTTCAGTTTTCCTCTTATCTCCCCTGGATTTTAAGCATATTCTTTGTTGTAAAACTCTCCAACTATCCCACAGGCAGACTGAATTTTTATTGGCTTGCCCTTCTATGCTAGGCCAAATTTCCCATATTTTCTCTAATTTGCTGTAATTAATTTCTTTGTTTCTGAGGATTTTTAGACAAACTGGGAAAGACAGTTCTTCCAATTAGTAGAGCAACAGGATGCAGAGGCTTGTTCACATTTTCTTTCTGGACTAAAGAGAATTGAGGCAGAGAAAAGGTATTGCTTATCAGTCTCATATCTTTATTATTATGTCTCCTACATTATTGATTTGATTTCTAGACTATTGCTGCAGTCTACCCACTTATAGTTTTGTCCTTTGCTTTGCCTAGCATCTCATAACAACAGCTATCATTAGCAATATTTAGGTTATTTTCTACTGGAGAAGTTTTGAAGGAACCCCTAACCCAGAGCTACAATTACAGTAAATAGCAGTACACAAAATTACATCTTACACTAATAGACACTTGTATATGGTACTGATACATATATAGCTACAATTTCTATAAGCAATTAGACTCTGAGATCACCCTTCTGGGAGGCTCCTAGCTTTTACCAGAAGTACCTTTCATCTAAAAATTATGGTATTTTGAGATGGTTGAGATAGCTGAGAAGGTAACTTCTTTTACACTGCCTGTTTTATATTCAAAACACTTTATCCCAGTCTGGGGTAGTTTTATTCATCAATCACAGTCAAAACAGGTAAATGGGTGAATAATATGAAATCTTTATAGACAAACAGGAAAATACTGAGATTGCTTAGCTAGGACAGTAATAGTGACTGAGAGGATGAGGATCATGAAAAGCAAAGGGAAAAAAAAACATAATGAGATTCTATCTACTGTTATATAGCCTAGATAGAAATAACTTTTGCAGTGTGAAAACAAGATAGTTTTTCAGGCTAGACAAATAACAGTTTTGTAAGACCTGCTTTGAAAATCTACTTTTGAATACCCTAATAATAAATAAATAATAAATATCAATTTTCTTTTCAGACTACAAAAAGAAATACACTCACTTCAGCAGTGCTTAATTTCAAAAAGAATTATATTTAAAAATGAGAAAAACTGCCAGAGAGAAGCCAAAAGAGGAAGCCAGAACTGCTAAATGTTGGCAGACAACATATTAGGTATTCAAAACAAACATGCACCATTAGCCAAAATACTTTTAGAAACATCACAAGGAAGAAAGCCAGCATGGATCAGCAACACAATAAGGGAGGCTATTTGAAATAAAAAGATGTCTTTCAAAAATTTGAAAGGAAGGAAGGAAGGAAGGAAGGAAGGAAGGAAGGAAGGAAGGAAGGAAGGAAGGAAGGAAGGAAGGAAGGAAGGAAGGAAGGAAGGAAGGAAGGAAGGAAAGAGAGAAAGAGAGAAAAAGAAAGAAAGAAAGAAAGAAAGAAAGAAAGAAAGAAAGAAAGAAAGAAAGAAAGAAAGAAAGAAAGAAAGAAAGAAAGAAAGAAAGAAAGAAAGTTGAATGGGAAAAAATAAAAAATGACAAAAAAAAAAAAAAAGAAGAATTTCAGGTACAACATATAGAAATATATTAGCCTGTCCTAAATCCTTGTTCAAATATGTATTTGGAGAGAGCAGCCTCCCCAGAGAGGCCTCTGAAAAGGTGGTCAAGGTATAAAATACAACTCAGAAAAGACAAGACTAGAAGAGAAACATGAAATATTTCTTTCCAATCCAAGTTAACCAGCAAGCAAGAAAAAGCTTGATGAGATACCTGTGTGACAACCCTTTTTACAAGAAACATATTGGAGGAATAATCTAGAATTGAAGGGAAAGCAGAAGGTATGAGCACCCTTTAGCATGTTTGAGTTTTGTTCTTTTCCTTCATTTCTGTGGACATATGCATTCCACTTACAGAACCAAAGTTTCCAGGGTGGTGAAGTCCATGATTAATTTCTAATTTCTAAAGCTTTCATTTTTAAGAATTTACTAACTGAAAGTCTTGAACAAAGGCTCTTGTTGTCTTTTTGGAGATGCTTTTCCAACTATTCTTCATTAAATGATGTGGTGAGCATTGTCTGTATAGCTGCTTTAGGAGAAAACAAGGTTGCCAGGGCTATAAACCTAGAAATGTGTCTCTTGCCATGTTAAATGTCCTTACAGCCTTACTTACCAGAGATACATTTAATCACTTCTAAGCCAATACTTCTCTGAAGCAGAGGACTGTCCAAAAATAAGCTAAAGAAAGTGCTGTAAACTGTTCTTTTACAAGGTTTGGGAATTTTTTTGAGCTACTAGTGTTATGGCTCATCATAAATAATGATGATCAGTTAGAAACCAGACACTAAATGTAGCTGATCCAAGCCGTGCTTCCCAAGGGTAGAATTGATCTTACCTGATATTAGCCTTATAAACATCAGGCATCATGTCTAAACTATCAGTTTAGGCTTCCTCTGTAGTCTGAGAGATGTGCTTTCAATACCTGATTCATCCTACTAGTTTTAATATGAGTGAATGGAGAAGCACCTATCTTGCTCCTCTTCAAAGCCAGGAGTTAATTCCAGTGTCTGTGCTTCTAACTTTTCACAGATAAAAATCAGGTTGGATAAATCTAGGTCTGACAGATTCATGAACACCTTTAAAAGGTTTTTTTCCTTCTGAATACAGAAGGGCCAGATGTCTGAATCAGAGAGTAAATCAGAAGCAAGGTATTTTTTAGAAGTGTAAATCATGTCAACACACAGAGTTTCCATGAAAAGCTACACTAGTTAAAACCCATTAAAGCAAACGAATAATTAGACTTTATATATAAGTGACTGAAATATTTTCACATTAGTTGTTATCTAAAGTAAAACCTCAGGAAGAAAGTTTAACAATGTATAATCTTGTGCATGTGTGTGTAAACAGATACATCTATGATATCTTTGCACATAGTAACAATAGGAGGTAAATCTAATGATAGAAGGTAAACATGCACTTTGGATATTGTTCTAAAGTTGTTCCCTTGACTATTAAACATTAAATATTTTGCTCCTCTGTATGGGAAGGCACACATCTGAAAAAGCTGTATTAATATTTCAGCTTCATTTTGGAAATTGGTATATGTGATTACACTGTGAGTTTTCATTTCCATAAAAAAATGGGCACCTAGAACTGTCACTGCTATGGAGAAGAAATAATGCCTTCCCTTAATTAAAGTAACTCGTGTACAGCTATGTCTTTTTCCTTAAGTAATATTGTTTTAATATAAAACTGATTTTCTCAACTCTATAGATGGGGCCAGGGCTTTCCCCTGAGCTCAGGTTAGCAATTTGGAAATCATTCGACATGACAGTTTGAACCAACTTAAACGTGGAAGAACAGAAACACACTCTTGTTCATCTCAGCAGAATTACTTACATCAGAGCCAAAACCAGTTAATTTGCTGTTCAAAAAGCTCAACAAAAAGATCCTTTTTTTTTCTTTTTTTTTTTTCTTTTATGTCACAATAGCCTAGTAAATGTGACAAAGGGGATGAAAAAGAATAAATAAACAGATGGGTTATACTGAAATTAAGGTCACTGTGCATGAATTCAGAAGTAATGCGATCAAGAACCATGCAAAGACATGATTCAATTACAAGAGTACAGGTCTCACAAACATGTGGAAACAATACTGTTTTCACACATATTAACCAATCAGTTCTAGCTTCACACAGAACTCTCAGACCTTAACCCCTTAACACCATAAATTGTTTTTAAAAGTGTAAAACTAAAACACGCAGGGGTTAAAGAAGACATTTTTACTTAAACTAATTCCACAATTGTAGTAATGAAGACTTTGCAACTGGTTTGGGTTCATCTTTCACTGCAATATGTGGCAATCAGAAAGTAATAACTAATAAATCAAATAAAATCCTCCTCTTAATTTCACATAAACAAAGGTCCGTCTTACCAGGCTGCCAAATAGGGATTTGCACCACCCACCAAGCAAATGAGTCCAGCCAAGAATGGTTATTATTTGTAACCAAGCTGCATCTGAAGGACTGACAGATTTCACATTAGCTATCAAATTTCAAATGCCTTGTCTAAAGCAGACAGGCTTCTTGGAACTGAATGACAAGGAAATGCTGGCCAGTTTTTCCCTCAGAATTTCCAGGGCTTCATAACTTTAGTTATAGCACAAAATAAGCTTCTAGTGGGCACAAATGAGCAAGCAAGAATAGTAATTCTTGAAAAAATAAAGGAACTGGTATGCTTCATATCTAATTCAGGTTTTATTAGTATCTTGTAAGAAGATTTATCACCAATAGATCAATACTTCTTTTACCTAAACTGCTATTAATAGTTTAAAATTTAAGAAAACATTCTGAAATATTAATCAAGCACTGGAATAACTTGACATTTCATTAGGGATATTTCCATATCAGAAGTGTGTGGGGGGGACGACAGCGTGGTATTTCTATATTTTTAGGAACAGGCAAAACATAAGTCTGTCAGGAAAGATTTAAATAGAAGGTTTGAATAGTCCCGGTTTAGTTGTGACCCATGGGAGGGAATAGTGACTTCCCTTTCAATCCTATTTTCTGTAAGAAACTCATCCCAAAAGTAGTTTTTCTTCATTTTAAGTGGTTTTCTAAGCATAGTAATAGAAAAGAAGTGATTCTTCAGCATCTTTTCCTTGTTAAAATTTGTTTCATTGATGACAAGAGGTGAAATGTATTTCTGTTGTGAAAAGACAATTTTACTAATCCAATTCTCAAAATCTACCATATATGTAAAATAAGGTAATTATGGTAGCTTGTAGTCAAGAACACTTTGTTCACCTCCTTGTTGCTAGTACATACCTCCTTTCAATATTGGTTACCTTATTTTTTTCTTTTTTGTTTAATTTTCTGCTTTGTTTAACAGAAAATACAACACAATAATATTGACTGCAGAAGATTCATGAGCCTTTTAAAATTAGTATATATTTCAGGGAAACTTTCCAAATTTAGATTGTGGCATTACCAAATAAGATTATGTAATACTTCCATTGCTTTTGAAATTAATTTTCTTCATGTAAATTAAATCTTATAGATAAATATGCTGTTCAATGAAACAGATGGAATGTAGCCCCTTTAAGGCATGGATTTACACATTTCTTCTGAACAGATGAGATATTGATCCAAACACTTAGTTATTATTATTTCTGCTAGTCAGAATCAAAGATGCCCCATTTCACTAGACAAAAATATGGCTGCAGATGCACAATAACAGGGAAAAGGAATAAGTTGAAGATGGGGATTTTGATTTATGAAAGAGTACAACAGACACATAAAATGAGCATAGAAGATTACAAAAAGGAAGAAATAAATGCTTAATGGGGACCAGGTGGAGTGGAACACAAACCAACAGCTGAAAAATAACCCTTGATTGTCATACTGGAGGACAGAATCAGCCTCAGCCAACACAACTCCCCTTCTTACTCGACAGTATTGCACATATCCTTAAAATTTAATACCATGGAACATGATCAATGAAGACTGAAAAATACAGGCCAACTTTAACAGGGTTTTTTTGTTTTCTGTAGCCCAAAGTGCCAGTAAAAGAAAAAGAGAAAGGCAACTAGATACTTAGAAAAACAAGTGAAAAAAGAACACTAAACAGCAAGGGAGCATGTATCCTACTGATTTTCTTGACTTCTACATTATTCTTAACAAAATTCCTTAACTCTTTTCCTTTTGCTTTTATTTTTCCTGTTTCTTTTTCCTTTCCTTTTTCCTTTTCTTTTTCCTTCCTTTCTTTCCCTTTTTTTCTCTCTCCTTCTCTTTTCTCTTCTTTTTCTTCTTTCTTTTCCTTCCTTCCTTCCTTCCTTCCTTCCTTCCTTCCTTCCTTCCTTCCTTCCTTCACGCTGCAACATGGTTTAATTTTCAATTCAAAGAGTTATTGGTATAAAGCATGCCTCATTAGTTTCTGGGAGGTAGCTAGTCTTCATTAATTCAGTTCTCACTTCATTTGCTTTGCATACAGTCATAATTAGCTTCAGAATAACTTAGGTAACTTCAGCAGATTTATAGCCTCAGTTTATTCTGTGTTTGGGTTTTTCCTGTTGTTTCAGCGTGTTGTATGGATTTTAAAAAATCAAGAACAGCAACGGTTGCTTTAGGGAATAATTTCATGTTGCAATTTTTAGAGCAACAATCTCTCTAAATCCCTGTCTGCTCAGCTACGTAAATAGTTCAAACATTAAATCTTACACAAACTCAGATGAATTTTTCTTTAAAATGCACAGAAATTCCTGTTCTGCATGCACTCTTTTCCATGTCTCATGTTCCAGTCTCTCTACATGATCTGTATGGCAGGAGAGGAACCCACCCATACTGTTCAGAGCTAAGGAAGGAATCATGTCAGTCATTTATTGATGTCCTTCTCACTAAAAGGATATGGTTTATTTACTGGGGATGTACTGCTATAGTAAGAATACATGCACAGTACCACTTTTAGATCCAACTGGCTTACATAGACTGAGAAGACACCATTTCTATTTTAAGAAAGGCAAAGAGGAAACAGCTGAAGAGAACACAGCCACAGTACCTCCTGACCCCTGTGTAAGGTTGATAGGAAGTGTGTCAGTATGTCAGTATAACTAGTACGTCAGCCCACCTCCCTGATGAACTGATGATCTCTTTCTTCTTGAGGCAATGCCTCATTCCACTAGAGTGGGCCATATTGACTGAGAGGAAGGGAAACAAACCCTTCAGAGAAGTCCCAGAACTTTTATATAAACTGTCACTGTCTTGGCACAAGTACCAAGGTAACACTACAAGAAAGATGGAAACCCTCCCAGGAAGAAGGTACAGTAATTAGCAGAGATATTCCTAGACACTTCTGATGCTGTAAAGGAGTTTCAGTTAAAAACACCTGTGGCAGAAATAAGGAGTCCAGTCCCCAAAAGGCGACATTTAAGAACTGAGCCATTCAGAGTAGAGGACAAGGGCAGGAGTTATAAGTACAACAAATAGATTGAGAATAAAGCTGCAAAGCCTGTTGTTTTCCTCACTTAAATAAAAGTCACCCTCAAAGCTCTGGAATGTGTGTGCATTCACTGTGTGCACATATTGTTGTGCTACCTGGAAAGTCCACCAAAAACTCCAGTATTTGCCAAAGAAAACCAGAAACCTATGAGTTACTGCTCCATAGCTATTATAAATTTTCCTTCCTTAAAAAGCCAGTTCACATAGTCTGAAACAAAGTGAGGTTCTGAGGAGGTTTTACCAATAAGCTGTAAGTTCAGTTCATGGTAGGAGAGAAGTGGTACTGTAAATGTTAATAACCTGCCAAAGTCTTATTAATTGCTCCATGTGGACTGCTAAGTCATGGCTTCTCTGTAGCAGTCCATATGTTGGAGGTACATTAACTTGCAGAATAGTTCTCCCCCATGGTCAGCCAACACGTGAGCAGGCAACAGGGCCAGACTGATGGTGTTCCCAGCACACTCCACATGTCTCTAAGAAATTTGTTTTATTTGCTCTGCAGCATCATGTTCACTTTCCTCAAGAGTTGGACTCTCAGGGATGTCATCAGTCCACACTTCTGCCACTTGGCAAGCCAAAGCCTAGCACTTAGTGATATCCTTATATCTGTCATAAAACCCTTGGTGATTTCAGCCTTCATGTTCATGGGAATGATTAAATGACAACTTTTCAGCAGCAGGCCACCTTGCAGAGCAAATTGCTGACTAGGATCCAAACATGCAGCAAATTGAGCTGATTTAGTATGTGAAAGACTAACGCTCCTGGCAAAGCCTCATAAGCAGAAAATGTGTTGGAGCAGCTTGTTGTGCTCATCAGATTTCAGACAGTTCCTGGTACCTGGAGGGAAACAAGGGCAACCTGTTTTCAGTAAACCCTGAGTAACCTGTCCCAGATGATTGGCTCTGTGATATCCTTACCATACAAGGGTAAAATAAATGTTTATCATATTGGACCTGCAACCTTGCAAGAACAAAAGAGAGATGAGCTGTTTAATTGAGGAGATGGGTAGATATAGTTTGTAATCTGGTTTGATGTAGAAATCTCAGAACTTGCTTGCCTGGTTAAGTGCAAGAGATCTTTGTATCTGCACATATCCCCTCCCTGAAGAGGGACTCTTTATCAGGGAGTGTAGTGATGGTAGGGCAAGGGGTAATGGCTTTAAACTAGAAGAGGGTAGGTATCGATTAAGTATTAGGAAGTTCTTTACTGAGAGGGTGGTGAGGCACTGGCACAGGCTGCCCAGAGAAGCTGTGGATGCCCCATCCCTGGAGGTGTTCAAGGCCAGGTTGGACGGGGCTTTGAGCAACCTGTTCTGGTGGGAGGTGTCCCTGCCCATGGCAGGGAGGTTGGAATTAGATGAACTTCAAGGTGCCTTCGAACCCAAACCATTCTCTGATTTTATGATATGTTTTTCTTATTTGTCAGATAGGTTGTTTTGTAAATACCTGGTGGTCAGGTTCTCCTGTCTACTTTGTACCATAGAACTCATTCTGATTTCATTCTCCTTTTGCCATAGCCTTTTGTGCTACAGTCTCACTCAGCCACCAGGCCTGACTGCCCTTACCCCAGTGTGAGGTGCAGGTTCCTTTAGCCAGCAGGTACCAGGATGTCTAGTCAGCTGTGGGAGCAGCTAATACTGGAAGGTGGCTGGCAGTGATGCTTCTCAGACGTCTATGTGCCCAACACCACAAAATATTCAGAAGGAAATCAAGGTGCCCTTCTTAGCCTCTAAAAACTCCATGTGATATGCCTACTCGTAATATGAAAGCCCTATAAAAATAACTAAAGTGTTACTGAAAGAAAATTAAAGAGGGGTGGATTAAAGGGTACAGGCTAACACACTAATGTATATAAAACATCAGGTTGCAGTCCTGTCCTGACATATATGTGAGAACAGCAGAGCAGTGACAGTCCTTGTGAAAAATACTGCTCAGTTCAGTACCTAGTAATGTCTGTTTAAAATACGTCCTTAACTAATGTATATGCTATCGGTAATGTCTCCGTTTAAGGTACGGGGAATACAGGGTTATCATTTTTTGAGTCTGAGAACAGTTACTCAAGGTCTGTAAGGGAAAGCTGCAGGGTAGCTGTTCTAGAATATCAGGAGAGTTCACCACAGGGACATTGCTGTTTTCCCAAATAAATGTCATGTTCTGCACAGGGTGGGGTGCAGCGTGGCTGGGAGGCAGTGGGTGAGACAGAGACGGAGTGCAGGGTTCTTTGTGGATGTTAAAAGAAAGGACCAACAATAAATAGCATATTTAAATAGCTGCTTTAAGAAGACAGAATAAAAAGAGGACTACAGAGAGCAAGTAAATCTTATGCCCATTCAAATGCTGGGAACTTGTGCTTGGTCTCTGCAACATGCTGTGGAAAATCCATCTGGGTTTCATCTGATACTGCATGGAAGCAGGGGTCCCAGCATCTCTATTCCTCTTTTTATTAGATTTTCTTTAATATGCCATTTGTTGTTGGGCCTTTCTTACTGACATCTGCAAAGAGCCCTGCACCATCTCTCCACTACCCACCCACATCTCTGCCCCCAGTGCACAACATGCATCCAGACAACTGTTATTACAGAATAGCTGTGGCACTTTAAATTCATAGCCTACCTTAATGATTTCCCTGTGCAGCAAGATGCTTCTCACTGACAAACATGACACACAGTCAGAGGCTACTGCTTACAGCAGAAAAGAAATGCCTGAAAACAATTTGAGAAACTTTAATTCCTGGGCCTGCAGAAGCTGGAACAGTTCTTTGTCAATTTTCAGGGTGATGATCTTGCTTTTCTCATCCCAATTATCCACCACATAAATGGAGAGGTCTTAGGTGAAGTACCTAAGGTTGTCCATGCCTCATTCTAGCATGGAACCTTTCTTCTACAAACACTAAAAGAGATCATGACAGACCTGGCAGGATATGGGGACTAATTGCTAAAATAATCCATATTTTATACTGGGGAAAGTTTTGCAAAGTTGTTGTTAATATTTGGAAAATACTACTCCCTGCTTAATGCATCAATAGTCTGCTTCACATATTTTCTAGTTAGAATACAGCAATGAGATGTACAAAGTCATCAACAAACGTTTTTATGTGGATTTTCTCCAATTTTTCTTTTCTAATTGTTTGCCGTTTAAAGATTCAGTCAAAAGACTTTAAAAGTTTGCTATAATAAGGCAAAGACTGCTGAAACAGAACGTAGGTTCAGCTTTAAAAGACTGTCTCTTAGTTTTTGAGAGATGCAACAAATTGCTTTAAAAAATTACAAGCAATGCTGTGAAAGTTCCAACATCTGGAAAAGCATTTTTGTTGCTCACCGACATGAATAGTCTCTAATTATACTGAGCATCTCTACACCAAGAAGCAGGGTTTATCAGCACCAGACGCAGGGCCGCAATCAAATGTGCACTGTGAATTCTAGCTCCCAAAACTTAAAGATGCATTGAAAAGTTATAATGAAGTGTACAATTGGGAACATTTATTGGTGATTTTGTCCCAGTATGAGCCAAGCAATTGTCTGAAATCATTGGAAGCTGGTCTGTTGGCTATTCAAGGTCTAGACTGAAGAGCTGATTGAGCTTGCATATAATTTTTTAACTCCTTAAGCTTTCTGACTTCAAACCAATAGGGATGCATGCTGTATGATTGAGAGGAACTTCGACTAAGTGCATTCAAAATCTGCCATTATATCTTGATATAGTCCAGCTTTTGAACACTTCAGGCCTGATTTCCTGTTCTAAGTGGAAGGCAGCAACAAGACTGGAGGGCCTGGGGCCATTTCTGCTGCTCATTGTCATAATTCAGCATGAAGCCAAGAAATTTCAGCAATAAACGTGGGCCTAGATCCCTGTGGCCTCTCAAATCTTTTTTAGCCAGGCACTGTCAGCAGAAACACTCCAACCATATCCTCACATCTATTTCACAAAGGTGTCTGAAAGAGCCTGAAATCTTTGCACTGCTTTTAGCCACTTAAGCATACAAATTTCCTGATGGTCATAACCATTTCATGTGTCCCTCTCTAGTTGTTATAAAGGTTTGTTATGTGATGAAGAAGTGCAATATTATTGCAGTTCATTTGTCAATTGAAGGCATCAGTCTAAGCACTGTCACTTTTTAAGAAATCAGCTTTTAAGAAAGAAAAAAAAAGTCTCTCTTCATTAATAAGCAGGTTTTCATGTAAGAGGAAGATGGAGATAACATTTCAGATACCATCCAGTGTATATCTATCACTTATCTAAGAAAAAGTAACCAGGAATTTTGCTTGAATACCAAAAGAAATTGATTATACTAGGATACAGGTTACACAATACTGTTCAACATTTGAAAGAGGTGAAGCAGATCACCGAGGATTATTATCTAAAAGACAACTAAATTTCTGGATTTTTAAAAAATGACAACAAAAAAAAAATCACCTCTGTGACCTATGCCTAATACAAAGCCCATCTAATAGATATGTAGCCAATAAGTGTTTTGCCACCTTTTTGAAGCTGATGCTCATAGTTTCTCTCCACTGTAAGAAACGCTGGCTTGCCTCCCAGTCATACAGACCAAATCGTCTTTGCAGCTCCAGACAGCGGGAGGAATAATGCTGAACCTCCCACCCAAGGAGGGTGAGCTGGGGTAGACCTAAAGGACCTTTAGCAAATGGACATCAGACTGCAGCTGTCTGTTTTTTACATGCAAAGAAAGGAGGGGGTGAAGGACACTGTGAATGAATTTGGAGGAAGAATAATGGTTACCCATGCTGTCAAAATAAGCATAGGTAGATAATGGAGAGGCCACCTAGTACATAAGCTTCCAACTGTGATGAATTCTGTGGGTTAAGTGAATTGAAATAGAGGATAGTCTACCAAAAACCTGAAAAACCTGGCTCTTAAAGTGCCATCCATTGACCAGAAAACCTTTCCTTCCCTCTGAGCCAGTCCAGATGCAGCTGAATGCATCTCCTGGCTATGCAGAGCTGAGCTGTACTGACAACAGGGCTCCTAGCGAATGCCTGTAGATCCCAGATCAGCACCAAAGCCACTGATCACCTTCTCCCAAAGCCTTGCAAGTGCTCCCCCTTCTAGAAGAGCAGGCAGAACATAGCCTTTATAAAACCACCACCAAAAGCCAAATAATACATCGATGTTCTTTCAGTCTGAAATTAAAACCAATGGCAGAAAGGCAGAAATTTGTTTTAAATTAGACTTGAATCGCTTTCAGCAAAAAGATATTTGAAAGCATCATGAGCAGATTGAAGGTTCCCAAGAAATGGCAGCTGCCAACATCAGTAATCCCTGAATTGCTGCAGAGAACAAAAGAGCTTATCCCATTGAATTAGGAGGTGGAAAGCCACTGCAGCCCAAAGTGGCAGGGTGTGTGAGAAACACATATTTTTAAATGAGTGTTAAGTGGGTCAAATTATAAACATGAAAAAAGCTTGATATTTCAAAGAATATGGAAGCCTACCAGTGCAACTGAATGCAGCCTGAATTACAAAACTGCAGATTTTTGTTCTGCCAGGATTCAGTTTTATGAGTGCTTAATCAGTCACCCTAACAGTAAGACAAAGCTGTGAGCTGCCTTGCTTGCTCACCGGAGTGTGTTGTTGGCATTATCCTCTAATGACACAACAAATTCCATAGATGAATTTTGCTGCAAGAGCACTTTCTCTCATTTTCACCTTAAAAAATAAAACTGTACAGTAATTAACTTCACAGCAGTTTCATTTGGCAAAGTAATACTGTACATGGAATAAAATATTCATTAATAATTGACTATGAAAACTGTAGTTAAAGTATGTGCAGCTAATTTAATAGCTAGCAGCTATGAGAATTCAGAGGGCACGGTTCTTTGCATGAACAAAATATTTCAAGCCAATAGTGTCTGAGAGAGATTTTGTAAAGAATAGCTGTAGTAAAACTGCAAAGGGCCCACTACAAAAAGGGGTAGAGAGAAAATTACTGGGGATTCAGAGAGCACTATGTAGTGTGCAGATTTTTGATCCATAATACATAAAACTTCTGAGAATAAGATCCTTGATAATGTCTCCAAACCCAAGTAGTATATTTCTTCAAAAGATTTACAAAGGACAGCCATGGTTTCTTTTCAGTGAGGACTCAAATTACAAGGAAACAATTCTGCATTAAACATAATGAAGTTTGATAGCAACACATGATGACATGGTGGAATACAGAATGAAGCCCCTGAAAAGTGTGCATTGAATCAAGACTTCTGTTTCCAAGTTAACACTCTAGACTTATCTTTTTACACTGTCTTTCCAGTCCATTAAATCCAATTTGCTGTTCCTTAATGGGAAACAAAACACATTCCTACTTACCACATTTGATTGTGATATGTTCTCTCTCACTCTCTCTTCTTTTTTGTGTGTATCAAAACTTGCAAAGTAATTTTACTGGCTGCATTGGGTTTACGCAGCAAGGTTTTGGTAGCGGGGGGCTGCAGTGGTGGCCTCTGTGAGGGGAGTCCAGCAGCTGCCCCATGTCAGATAAGGGTCAGTGTCAGATGGCTCCAAAGGGACCCGCCGCTGGCCAGAGCCAAGCAAATAAGCAAAGTTGTCTGCACTTCTGTGAGAGCAGATTTAAGAAAGGGGAAGAAAAAAAAAATGCTGTACAACTGCAGCTGGGAGAGTGAGGAGTGAGAAGCAGCCCTGCAGCCCCCAAGGTCAGTGCAGAAGGAGGGCAGGAGGTACCCAGGCCACAGCAGAAGTTCCCCTGCAGCCTATGGAGAGGCCCCTGGGGGAGCAGGTGGATGTGGCCCAAAGAAAGAAGATAA